>NW_028301601.1:23685000-24310000 GCF_987345545.1 Pholcus phalangioides | reverse complement strand
ACTATAACGATAATTTTTGAAATGGCAGGACCATCTATATTTCGCTCAAAATCACCACAATGAAGAGCCGAATTTAATAAAACTAGTACATAATTGATCAGTTGATATAAAATTATATACAAAAATGTTTATGCCGTGAAATAAATGCTTAAAAACGCATTTTCTGGAGATGCCATTATAAATTTGGTGGTAACTGATAATGTGCAGACGCATCCTGTTTTATTGAATACCGTTAGAGCAAAAATCTTGGTTCAACACTTTTCTAATCCCCCTAGATATGTTCTCATGGGAACAATGAAAAACCCGGAACTCCTTTATAACGAAGTTATTTCTCCGGTCTCTAGGAGTTCCTTATAACAGGATTTAACTGTATATGATCTTAATTAAATATAACCTATCTATAATAATAGTTTTTCTTGGTCCTCAAAGTAATAGCATATACATTTTTAATGGCCGATTGTTGGCAGCTCTTAAATATTGCCTTCATGGAAAAATTGCAGCAAAATTAAAATGCTAGAAAAGATCACCTTACCTTACTACAAATACTTGCTTTTTTAGTGAAATCTTTGGCAGCAAAATATTCAGATCTTAACATTTAAACATTACCTTCTGGTTATTTAGGAATTTTCTCCATCACAAACGAGGAGGGGGAAGAGAAAAGCCAACAAACTAGTCAAGCACAACATTAAAATACATTTTATTTCATGTTATTGAGAGACACAAATTAAACTGCACAGAAGGGTGGTAAATACAATGATTAACACAATAAATATTATATACATACTGATATAACGTATTAACACGATGCCAAAAATATAATACGATGCCAGAAATATAAAGTATAAACACTATGCCAAAAAAACAAACTAATGCACGATGCCAGAATAGAGATGTGAGGTGAGAATATTCTCAGAGAACGAGAATATTCTCCTGGATGTAAAGATTGGAGAATAATCGATAATATTAATTTTTTTTTTAAATAATTTAAATTTTTTACTAATTTTGTTTATATTGGGAAATATAAATCAGTTTTCATTGTCTGAAACATTTACAACAAAACAGTTTTTGGTATAATCACCCCCCAATGATAACTTTTAGTTTGTGAATATTCTCCGGGTCATGATGAGAGGTTTTAAAAGTTTGGTTATAAAGATTTTAGAAAAAAAACCTTCAGATTATATAAAACCTTAAAAAAATATTTTAAAATTAGATAAATTTTCAGAAATAAGTTCACAACAAAAGTAATTAAATCAAAGTTGATTGATAAAGGAAGCTATTCTTATATAATCACCTTCATTCTAAGATATAGAACTATTGTTTTCTTCAATGCACGTACACTTAAATTCTATATCACTCACATTTCTTTAAGAGTTGTGCAATTCAGCCCTGTTGGTTCAATTTTCTTGCTTTCAAACTTTAATATTGTGGTCTACAAACTTCAATATACCCATCTTCTTGGCGAGAAGAGAGAATATTCTGCCTTTCTTCTCTCAAAGGACTACTATTATAAATTACTAAAGAATATTCTTATCAAAAATAATTTTTCTCACAAGTTATTTATCGAGATTATTTATTATAATAAACATTATTACATATATTCTTGATAATAAAGTCTCTCTGGAAAGATTTCGGAAACTGAAGAATATCCTCTTCTATAATATTCTCATTGAGGAGAATATTCTCTGGAAGGACTATTATTAATAACTTCAGAATAATTATTATTTTCTATAAGAATATTCTCCAGTAATTTATGAAAATAGTCCTCCCAGAGAATATTCTCAAGGATATTATATGTAACTATATTATAAATAACAGGAGAAGAATATTCTCATCAAGAACTTATAAGAATATTCTCAAGTTATTTATAATAGTAGTCCTAGCAGAGAATATTCTCGAATATTCTCTGGAATTAGATATATTCTATCTATATCTATCTAAGATCTATATTCTTTTAGGAGAATATTCTCCTTGATGAGAATTTACATCTCTATGTCAGAAATATGTTTACCATGATGCCAGAAATATAAAGTATAACATGCCAGAAATATAACGTTTACAACGATGCTAAAAATACAACTTATAACACAATGCCATAAATATGACGTACTAGCTCTAATACCCACACTACCCGGGTTTCCTCCATATAATGTATAGTATGATTACAGAAATATAATGCATAACATGTTGGCAAAAAAATGTGACGGATAATACGATGCCAAAAATATAACGCAAAATACAATAATGCTATATAATATTGCTGTTAAGAATCGACTATAAACTTTAGGTTGTGATCTGATTATCCTTAATAAGTAATGAATGGTGCGACAGGCGCAGTAGCCCATGCCATAAAGGAAATGACTATGGTGCGACAAAAATCATCAAATGAATGCGGGACAAGAAACAAAAAAATTGAATAACTAAATTGCGCATATGATATAGTAAATTACTTCTTCAATGTTTGTAATTTTGTTTTTTTACCATTGGCTGCAATACTTATGTTGTTTTTCATAATACAATGCTTCTTGAGCAATGCATTGATTGATTTTTTGACAACAATCTTAAAAGTAGGGGCGTCGGAAGTACACTGCTGGCCACCCAAATTGCAACACCAAGAAAGACAAGAGATATCGCAACAATATTTATTTTGTAGATAACATGTTGACCAAGCATCAAATGATTAAATTTATAGACTTCTGTGAAGTGTGGTTCCTGCCAAAATCAGTAGCCAGAGTAGCCGCCATTGTTGGAGATCACCGCTGCCACACGCCTCGGCATTGATTCAAAGAGACTTTGGATGTGTTCTTGGGGTACAGCAGACCAAGCAGCTTCCACGCGTTGCCAAAGTTGATCTGGTGTGGCAGCTGGGGATGTAATCTGGGTCAATCGTTGAGCAACCATGGACCACATGTTTTCTATCGGCGAAAGATGCGGAGAGCGAGCTGGCCAGGGAAGCAATTCAATCTGGCGATTGACGAAGAACCTTTGGACAATGCGTGCCACGTGTGGTCGCGCATTATCCTGTTGAAATATGGCTGTGGGCAAGCCCTGAAGGTAAGGAAGGACAACTGGCTCCAACACCTCGGAGGTGTAGCGCTGGCTTTTTAAAGTACCGGCAATGCGTACTAGAGGAGTACGAGAGTGATATCCAATACCGCCCCATACCATAATACCCGGTGCAGAACCAGTGCGGCGGTGCATAACGCAGCTGTTCAGCATCCTCTCTCCACGGTGTCTCCAGACTCGAATCCGACCATCGTGGTGTTGCAGACAGAAGCGTGACTCGTCAGTAAAGACAATTTCATTCCATTGTGCCGTCCACATCCTTCTTTCATCGCACCATTGGCGGCGGAGACGTCTGTGGTTCTGCGTCAAGGGTAGACGAAGCAATGGACGTCTTGCGGACAGACCACTCTGCTGTAAACGGCGTCGAATGGTACGCGCAGACACTGGATGATGCGGTACAGACTGAATGTGCTGTGCTATGGTTCGTGATGTGGCTGAGCGATCCGTCACTGTCATACGCAAAATACGCCTGTCATCACGTGAAGTGGTGCACTGAGGTGGATGCGATCGAACACGTCGGTCCGTCGTACCCTCCTGCATCCAACGATCACATATCCGCATTACAGTTGTTTGGTTTCGTCCAACACGACTACCGATTTCCCTGAAAGATAATCCACAATCTCGGTAGGCCACTATCCTTCCTCTGTCGAACTCGGATACTTGATCAAAAGATGATCGCTGTTTTCTACGAGGCATAATTGATCTTTTTTTTTGAAAAAACCACAAGAAAAACACAATTGCCGTACTTCAAATCGTCGAAATCTCCAAGCCTTAAATAGCGCTTTGAAGTGACGCCACAGGCGCGCGTGATGTGCGTCTGCGCTGAAATTCTAATCATTTGCATATCTCACCTCCGCTAATGCATGTTGTAAATTTCATATTATTCGCATGCTTCCTTCAGGGTGTTGCATTTACGGTGGCCAGCAGTGTATTTTCGACCAGTGGGTGCTCACACAGGCGTTCGCCGGGGGGGGGGGGTCCTCCTGAAAGATATCAAAAATTGAAAACGTATTTGTAAAAATGAATATTTAAAAAAAAACACAAATATATTTTTGTATAAATTCTGTATATCATGGGTGGCTTGAGCCTGGGGGCAAAAGTCTTACCATGTGAGACGACATTGGTTACGCGTAACTATGGCGTATAAGCCGCTTCAGTGAAATGATCCCGAAAATTCGCAACTGTGTTCCTAGCTAGATAAAATGCATAAAAAATTAGTTTTCTCCGAGAGATTAATGCACTATAGTTCCAGTGTTTTTACAGACACGAAACACATTCGTTCTTTCTCTAAACTTTTCTGCAATTATATTTCTCTTTACTCCTGATTTAATACTTTTCCTTATAGCAGTGCTCTGTGCCGGTGGCACAGCCATAGGTGGAGATAAACTTGTCTATATATTTCCCGTGATAAAAAAGATACTTTAGTAATAATTTCTAATAATTCATTATTGGATTCTTACATAAACAAGTCATGGTTTTTTCTTTATAATTATTTTTGCAACGAACCTAATCTATGAAAATATTTTATTACGTAAATCTTTGAATTTATACAAAATGCTTTCAATGCATGCTTACTTGCATGTAATTATGATAGGGTAAGGTAGATGGATACTTTCGGAATAGCATACAATAATTAAAACCTGAAAGTGTTGACGTTGAAGAGGTCAACTAAAAATATTATATCCAATAGTAGACTATCGAGCCATCGAGAGTAAATTAAATTTCAAATAATTTAGCAAGTACAACCAAATTTATTGTGGCACTAATCATAACTAATTGAATTAGTATTTAGTCATGCCAGAGCACTGGTTATAAATTTTTTCTACAATCCTATGAGGGAGGGGAACAACAATTAAAATGAATTTTTTTTCAGTATGCGATAGGCAATGGCGTCTCAAATGAGGTGTGACTCACGCAGACCCATGGAGCCACAGAAGAGGCATCACATCAGGGTTAAGGAAAAAAAATAATTAGAGAAAAGTTTGAAAATTTTTCCTAAAAGGGTGCAACGAAAAAGATGTTTGGCTGTTCTAGCAATTTCAACGCAGTCAGATCACCGTAACTAGCTCTTGGGCACCGAATACGTCATTAATATATCATCATGAAAATTTATACCGCAGTAAAATATTTCATTTCGTACTTTGAACAGGGCCGTAACTGGGGAGGGGGGGGGGACTGCCCCGGGTGGCAGTTTTAGGTGGGAACAAAGAACACCATTACAAAATTATCGAATTTTAAAGTTGTGGGGGCGGCAAAATAGTGTTTGCCATGGCCCTGCTTTAAATAGTGATAAAAAAATTTAAAAAATTGAAACACATATAAGGAAATCGTCGGGAAAAATGAATTTCACATGCAATATAGAATTCTTTGCATTTTGCTTAACCTTTTCTCGTCAATCTTTATTGGATTCAGCTTACGCACCGATTATTTTTCAAATAATAGGATTAATAATGAAAATTAGAATACACAAACTCCCCCTCATGTATTTCCATCGAAGAAAAACTTTTCTTACACACTCGAGCACGACAGTTTCAATTGTAAATCTGTCGATTAAAATCCAGTAATTAAGAGAAATAACACTCTGCCGTTAAGTTTTGAAACAAGATCCTATGAGAAACAGTTTCTGTATGAAAAATCTGCAAATATCGCTAAGTTTCGTTTAACAACGAATTATATGAATCGCCACTATCAAGTGAATTCCAAAATTGAAGTTGGAAAATCCAAATATGAAATGCCTAGATCTTCGATAGAGTAATTATGTTAGTACTTCATCTTCACTGTTTACACCAATTGTTCTCAAAGTGTGCGTCGCGGCTACTAGGGGCGCCGCGCTGAGCCGTCGATATTTATGTGTGGCAATCATTATGGCCAGCAGTAAACATAGGTAGTACTGTACTTTTACTAACTGTACTGTACTCGCTATCTAACATGCAAAAAAAGACGACGATGACTAAGGCAATTAGTGCAATGCCGTTGCTGTAGGCACAACCATGCTAATAACATCCAATCACAATAAAGAATTGGCCATTGACAAAATCGGACAACCAAAAAAATCTACTCACAAGCTTCTTCTATGGTTGTCGGCAGACTTCATTGATCGTTTAATAGCATTTTTAGCGTTTTGGAAAATAAAATAACTTCGGAAAAAAAAAGAAATAAGAATATCAATGGTTCCAAAATCTTCTTTGCTTCTTTGGAGTTACCTCCCCCATACCTACGTACCATTTAGCCCACACAAATATATCCGCTGCTACTTCCGCTTTCTGGCACCCAAGGGGATGTCGGTCAAACTGAAAGACCCCCGTCTTTGTATATGCTCTTTGGAATTCCTTATAGGTCTGGTCTGCTTCAACAAAATGGAAAATGAAAAAGCAGCGAGATTACTATCTGTTTGAGAAAGGGGTCTTCCTTCTGTCACACGGAACCCATGTGATGGTCACAGATGCATACCCCTTTGATGACCCACAGATGCATACCTAAAGAATAATATTCGGTATATAATAAAAGAATAAAAAGTGAATCGCGCGCGTTTCCTCATCCGCGATCACTGACCCTCCTGAAATCCTTCGGAAGAACCGAAATAAAAAATATTCGAGCCCACGTGATCATGCGCAGGGCTACCTTTAAACAGAGATCTAAAAAATCATACCCCCAACTGATGGGGGCTAACAGGGCTCCTACCAAGAATGAAAATTTGTTTTGGCACTTCCCCCCAAATTTCCTACCACAAGCTGCCAATTCTACCTTGGAAATACTGTATACTTAGCCGATCTCGTGGCACACCCCCTTTCAGTTAGGAACCGTGGCTGTACTCGGCACTGTTTGATTTCCAAACAAAAATATTGCTCCAAATGGAACCATGGCTCAGAAGAGTGCGCAGGAAGGAATGAAGACTGGGCCTCCATGTGATCAGAAATAGGTAACTGATTGAAAATATTTAAGAAAATTTAATTAAAATATCATATTGGTATATAGAGAAAATACCCATATATGATATTTTAATTAAATTCTTTCATCTTAAAATGCTAGTTTTTAAGGTTAGTACCGCAAGATTTTTCGGGAGATATTCTCTGTATCCTTATTCCCTATGGCCTCCCGCAGCATAGCCCCAGACTAAACTTTTCACACATGTGCCCTTCTATAGTTAATTTGCAATGTGCAAAACAAAAAATGATAGGAGAATCGTCCCGGGCCCCCGGACTGAAACCTTGTTAGCGAGCTGCTCCTGCCCAATATAGAGTCTTTTGCTATACATTAATGTAACGCAGTTTTTTTACATAAACAAATTTAGATATCAGTGGTTCTAAAAAGTGCACGTTGCGGTTTCTAGTGGGTTCACTGTGACTTTGCAACATTGATGCGTGCCTGTTCCATGCTCTGAATTGATTTCTTTCATCACTTCTAAAAGGCGGAGGAGAAACGATGGCTAGGACCAGCCTAGAGTTCCGACGCCTATGCAATGAGAAAGTTTACTGCAGTTGCTGATGAAACGCTTCATTTATGTTTTGACTTCTGCACTTATTAATATTGTACCAAAAAGGAAAAAAAAAATTTTACATCCCTCCGTCAGATAAATAATGGATTCAATCCATTAAAATAATTTTAATTAAAAGGGTTTGAATTAATTAGTCAACTAAAATAGCTTAAATTATTTAATAGATTAATTAAAAATTCTTTATGGTTTAATTAATCGAATGTTAAGGGGTTTTAAATAATTAGCTCATAATTAAAAGGTAGTTGGTTATTTTTCAATTATTTATGAACGAGTAAACTATTCCACACCGGGCCGTAGACTCATGGAAATTTGATTCACCGGGCCGCGGTTCCGAAAAGGTTGAGAACCACTGGGTTAGGTTAATTACAATGGGAATTGGAAAGAAGAGGGAGCGCCAAAAGGGGAAAACAAATCCGAAATGCTCCCTCCAAACCAAATGGGTGTGATGATGATGATCCCCCCTCAGAAGTTTTTTTTTTCCAAGAGAGTGAGGAGAAAAAAAAAGGGGAGAAAACTGACCAATCCCCAAATAGCGTCTGATTTTACCTCGCGATGAAAACAAACCGGCTTGAAAGAGTCGCGTACCTCTTGAGCTGCCTCTTTCTCCTCCTCGTCTCGCTGCCCGAATATGTGAGGCGCAAAACAAAACAGTGCATTTGTTTTCGCCGCTATTTCGTACCTCTCCGCTCACATCCCCAGTATGTGTTCGGCCTAAGGCAGCTTAGCAGGGCCGGATTAACCCATATGAAGGCCCTAAGCATCAAAGTGATTTTGGTGCCCCCCCCCCTTTGACTTCAACGCATGCTCCTCCCCCGTGATAATTAGATTTGTTTACAATTTTCTACTATATAAGTATGCAAATTTTGATAAGCGGATAGTTTTTGGGGTGTTCAAAATAATCATTTTGCTAGGAGCCTATGATGCCACGGCTGTTGAGGAGCCTCGGGTGTCAGGAAGACCTCGTGACAATTTGATCTGGTTAAAATTTTGAAGAGAGTAAGTATGCAAATTGTGTGGTAGTGTAGTTGCAAATAGGGTGTCCTTTAAGGCCAAACGCGTGGCCAAGGGATGTGAGCGGAGAGGTACGAGATAGCGGCGAAAACAAATGTACTGTGTTGTTCTGCGCCTCACATACTCGGGCAGCGAGACGAGGAGGAGAAAGAGGCGACTCCACGAGGTGCGCGACTCTTTCAAGCTGGTTTGTTTTCATCGCGACGTAAAATCAGACGCTATTTCGGGATTGGTCCGTTTTCTCCCCTTTTTTTTTCTCCTCGCTCTCTTGGAAAAAAAAAAGAAAACTTCTGATGGGGGATCATCATCATCACACCATTTGGTATGGAGGGAGTGCTTCGGATTTTTTTTCACTTTTGGCGCTTTCTCTTCTTTTCGATTCCCCCATTGTGCTTAACCCAGTCTATCCTAATTTAAAAGTTTGACGATGGTTGCGGTAGCATTTTACGGATTATTTCCCCCCGTCATTTTTTTTAGACGTGAATATTTTTCAAAATTTTACTGGGACTACGAGGTAGCATATTTCGCAAATTTCCGCCCATCCCATTGCGCTTTTTGCATGGAAAACTACACTATGTGCAAGAGAACTTCCTTCTGACGAACGAACAGTGCTGCAACTAGGAAGGGAGTAGGGAGGGGTATGGTTTCCCGGGCGTAGTATCAGAAGGGGTGCAAATTCCATCCTTTAAATTTCATCTTTTCAATTGTCCCTGAATAGCTTTTATTAAGAAACGTACTGCCATGGGACATAGGCACCAGAACATGACGCGGGGGGGGGGGGGGCTATTTCAACCCCCCAATAAATTTTGTGTTAGGGGGCTGAGAACCCCCCCCCCCCCCCAATGAATGAATAAATAATGCGGGGCACTGCACCCTTCTACATACGGGCTCGAGGCTCGCCACAGAACGACTGGCAACTTTCAGCCCACTCAATGTTTTTCATGCCCATGCCTTTGCCCTGGGCTGCAAAATGTAAAGGGTGGCAAATTTGTGTCGGAAACTGGAAAACCACTAAAAAATCATAAGTTATATGCCACTATAAATCATTATGCAGTCGCTGGGGCGGAAAAATCATTTCTTCCCCACAAACACATCAAAAATCTTTTAGAAAGAAAACTATCTATGTACTGTCTATACTGTAGGGGGGCTCCGCGTTCACTCGATGAAAGTAAAGTGAATCAGTAAATTTTATGACCAAATGAAAAAAAAAAACGTAGCGTACGGAGCTCCGCCGTAGAAATTATATACTAAAAAGGGCTCCGCGACTCAGAAAAAAGGTTGAGAATTGCTGATCGACACTAATTTTCTACTCAATACTCAGGGCCGGGCTTTGGAATTTCGCGGCCCGGTGCAAAAACATTTTTGCGGCCCCTCCAAAAAAAACTTTATGCAGTCACTCTCCAGCTTATAAGTTTTTCGACTTCCGAACATAAATCTTGAAGGGAAAAAATTGTTCAGAAAGAACTCATTTTTTCAGGAATGCGTTGATAGTTGAGATCGAATCAAACACGATATATTGAGATGGAGTTGCATTTAAATTAATTTGATAACATTTATAAATGGTTAATAGTAATTGGCGTGGTCCACACCTGCCTAACACTTCATGGTGGCTCGAATCATATTGAACAGACATACATTTCTGATATACTTATATGTTTCATCATCTTTATCAAATATCTGTTGCAATTCGATAACTTTGATCATTTTTCGAATCTTTTATTGCTGTTTTTGTTTAATTAATGTAAATAATAGAAGTAAAGGAATCAAATACTGGGATTCCCAAAAATAAAAAAACATTCTGAAACACGTTAGAACTGCATTTGAAAATGTAGATTAATTTAAAATTACTACAGTATATTCCGCTTATAACGTTCCCACTTAGAAAGTTTTCTCGCTTAGTACGGCTTGTTTTCGTAATCCTAACTTTTACTAACACCTATCGAAACTTCCCGTTTAAAGCGTTTTCCCGCCTACGACGCTTTTTATGACGAGTTTTTGGAAAACTCTATTAGTGGGATTCACTATGTATGAGCTTTCCAATGTTATTACTTGTTTAAAACAAAGAGTTTCTTGCCACAAATAAAATCCAAGATTGTAATTTCAATATTTGAATATTCAAAAAGAATCCCTGGTATAGGTTGTCGAATATTAGCAACACTAGGTGCATTCAGCCTAAACCTCAGATATAATTTATTTAATACATAGTTTTCAAGCACATTTTCTTATCAGAGAATGAACTGCCCGTGCTGCAAGCAACGTAGCCTACATCCTAAATTTTTGGACCTTTGTGCTCTTAAATGTTTTTATGCATGATGTCATATGTCATGAAACAGAATATCTCTAATGTCGGTACTGTACTAAATGGGTAATTAGATTGAGAAAAAAAAGTCAGAAAGAGACGTCTTACCTTTTTTTTTTCGGAAGTTCAGTAGTAAAAATTGTCAAAATTTAGAATTCATGCATTATATATCCGTCTTCCGGAATTTCGAAGTGCTCAAGCCTCTCAGGGAAACATCATGACAGTTCAGAGGTTCCCAGGAAGGCATGCAATTAAGTTGCTTCGCTCTGGGACAGTCGTCATCTAGAGATGTCCATGCCACAGGCTACTAGGGCTAGTGGAAGCACCGCGGGATGAAACTATAAACATTAACTTGTGCGAGAAAAAACTACTAGATTTCTTTGAAGGTGTTCCTTTTCGTTTGATGCCCTAAGTATGTTTTTTTTTTCTTGGTTAATGTAGCCCTGTTATTTCTTTAACGGCAGAAAGAAAGGCTGACTTTTTTCAGAGGTAAAGAATGTGACCACCTGCACACACTCTTTTCCTGTTTGAAATAAGCTAATGCTATACCTAATAACACTAAAAATGATATTATAGGGGCTTTAAACCGAAAGCCTCCTTTCACAATCAATAATAGTTTAATGAGAGAAAAATTAAATTTCAATCGAAAATTTCAAAACATCTGCTGAGAAAGAAAAGGGTTTCTTTTGGAAGAAATGCGGCCCCTGAAATTTTGGGGCCCGGTGCGACCGCACCTTTCGCATCCCCCTAAGTCCGGCCCTGTCAAAACTGAACATGGTCTCAGAATTTCAACAAAAAAAATTGCAGAGATTTTTCCAGGAACGTCATTTCAGCGTTTTCCAGGGTAGGGGGAAGGCAAAGAACATATGAACTCAATGTATGTATATCTACTCTGTAATATAAAACACAAACTCGAAAAGGGCCTGTTTCTAAGCAACCGAAATTAGTGACGATTTTATGTTACGGAAGTGGGTGACGTTTTTTGAGTGGCGGAAATCTGTTACGATTTTGGGTCAAGTATTCATTTAACTCTAGCATATTCGGGACCCATTTGACCCATCGGGACCAAGTTACGTGCATGTACCGAGAGGCTCCCACATCCTACAGCAGGACCCCTAGGCTGGAATAGATGGCGAGCCCCCAAACCAGCTTTTCAGGGGCCCTCTATGGTTAATTTATAGTTGTGTGAAAAATCAAAAAGTGATAAGAATCGTTCCGGCCCCTGTCAGCCCTGCCCTTGTGGGGGGGGGGGTCATGCCGAGAGGTATACATATAACACCAGTGCTCCCAACACACAGGGGCGGGGTACCCGGGAGATTGCACGTATACCTTAATGGGGGAAATTAAAAGGTTTGATTTCCAGGTCCCTTGATGGATCTCTTTTTTTCTTGCTGCTTTATAGCGGAAGCCCAAGATATATCCAGTCTGGGGACCCCATAAAATTTGCGAATTCGGTCACGGGTAGTTGGGGGGGGGGCCTGGAATTTATTCGTTGGTAAAATGAATACAAATGAACATTTGCCGTGGCACTTACAGGGGGGATGTATACAAATACAAATACAAATACAAATACAACGCCACAACAGGCAAATTGCCCAACGAGGTGGCTGACTTAAGAACATCATGGATCCCCGAGCCCCTACCTACTACTGCTACACCACACATGCACCCCCCCCCCCGCGGAACCCCCCAACGAATCGGTAAATGCGGGAATGTGCGTGTACGTGTAGTGCAACCTGACGTATAGTTTGTTTTCTGTGTAATGCTTGTTATGTGTAGTGCTGTCATCTGCCCCCAGTTTTACCAACTATGAGTGAAGTGTTATGGTTGAATGATTTATCGTTGTAGGACTGTTGCTCTCTGTGGCGAGACTTTTTAACGGGGAGATCGGCTCGCATTCGCGCTATGACAAGCTCCGAGTCACAGGCCCGTTTCATTTTGGGGGCCCTGGATGAATCTCATTCTTTTCTATTATTTAACATTTTAGAATTTGCAACAGCAAAAGCCCGAGATAAAGCCAATCTGGGGGCCCCACTAAAAGTATGCGAATTGGTGTACCAGGTAATTGGTTGGGTGCCCTGGATTTTATTCGTTGGTAAAATGAGTACAAATGAAAATTTTTCATGGCACAGCGGGGAATGACCAACAAGCTTCCAAGTCGGGGGGCCACATGTTTACAGGTTTCATTTTGGGAGCCCAGCTGGTGCTTTCACATGTCCCTTTCCATAACGCTGATGAAGTGGGGCAAAATAAACAAGATATGTTGTGATGAGAAAAGGGGGGGGGCGGTTGGCCGCCAAAAGCGGAAGGGGGCAGAGCCCCCTAGTATATATATATATATATTTGTATGTATATATACAATTTTTAGTGTATTTTCAAAAGCTCCCCTCCCTTGAATGACGGCCCTGGATTTGTCAATAAGTTGATGGATTAGCAGGGGTTCTCAAACTGTGCGCGCCACCCTTTGTCAGTGGTGCAGCTTCACAGTGGTCCTGATAAAGGTTTTTCAAAGAAATGCTTTGCTTACAACTGCTCTTCACATAGGCGTACGCAGAATTTTCTCGGGGAGGGGGGGTTCAATTTTGTTTTTCCTTCTGGGGGGGGGGGGTTTACGTTTTTTCCGGCAAAATAACACTGTAATCTTGGCTTAAGGAAGGGGGGTAGGAACCCCTAATCCCCCCCTTTGCGTACGCCAGTAGTATATACATGATCATATCTGGGCCCGGGGGGCCCAGATATGATCATGTAGCAGGTGGTTGTCTCCCAGATATGATCATGTCTCCTCGTTTTATTAATGATAATAAACAAACTTCAAGTTTATAAGCAGTAATTCTATCAACTCTGCGGTAGTGTAGTGGTTATAGTCATAAACATTAACCTACACTGCTGTAGAGTTTTTAGGAAAATCAGAAAAAGAGATGTAAGAGTTCAAAATAAGCGAGAAACAGTTTTATATATTTATTTTTATTTTTTGCAATATTCTGTTCTATCATGATTGTAAAACTTATTAGAATAGATTTATTTAATTCCACCTACCAAAAATCTATTTATCTCAGAAAGAGCTAACTTCTAACACTTATTCAAGAACCACAGCTCAAGAAAGTTAACTCGTGTTCACGCATGAGGTGGAGTTTTGAATAAAAATGAATTTTCCAAATATTTTTACACAGGACGTGATAGAGAATGATCTTTTTCATTTTAGATTTCCATCTACGACTGTGGTTTCTGGACCTACGTTAAGTGGAAAAACTACTTTAGTTAGGAAGTTATTGAAGTGTAACATTTATGGAAAAGACATAAAAAGTATAATGTGGTGTTATTCAACATTTCAACAATGGTTTTTGGAAGAAAGAAATATAAATTTCCATCAGGGGCTACCTCAAGCGTTTGAAAATAATGCCGATATAATTGTAATTGATGATTTATTAGAATCTCTGAATGAAGAGGTCTCTCGCTTATTTACATTACTTCTCATCATGGAAATAAAAGTGTAATACTTTTGACTCAAAATTTGTTTCCTAAAAATAAGATATTTAGAAACATCACTCTTAACACTCATTATCTTATTTTATTCGGAAACAACAGAGATTCGAGTCAAATTCAATGTTTGTCGCGACAAATGTTTCCAAGTAAATCTAAGTACTTTATTGATGCTTATAAAAAAGCGACAGAGAATCCATATGGGCATTTGTTGATCGATTGTCATCCGTTAAGCAACAAAACCTTTCGTTTAAGAGATTCATGCTTTCCCGATTTTGATGGTGTTTATTGGGTGTATGTTCCTTCAGCATGAAGTCAATACGTAAGAATTATCATATGTTGGCATTTTTACAAAAAGCAAATCCATCTCAACGTCGCGCTATACTGAAAACGCTCACTGGATCACAGTTAAATTGTATATGTGAAATATGTTTAAATACCCTGAACGGGAATGTTGGAAAAGCAAATATCTCAAAGCTTAAGAAATATAAGACGGTGATTAGAAAGCTCGCTGACAAAAAAGTTTCAGACACTGTCAAGAAACAGTTGCTAACAAATCAGACCGGAGGTGCATTTTTACCATATTTGATTCCAACTGTAATCAGCGCATTAGGAAGTCTTTTCCAACGATAAAAAATGGCTCAAAAAATGGCTTTAGTCCCAGAACAATATTTGTTACCTCGACGTATGCAAATTTCTGAAGAATCACGAACGGAAGATGAAATCGAATCTCTTTTGAATACTAATCACATGGCAGATGATGTTAAGGTTAAGATACTTAATAACATGGTATCAAAATATAAAAGACTAGTTCACACGCCGTATGAGCCCGTTAAAGTTTCTATTGAAAAATCATCTGATGAATCGAAGGAAGAAGCTATTCCAATAAGCAATTCTGCCGAATTAGTTGATGAAGATCCAATGGTACAACAAATATTGCTTTCAATTCCACAAACAACCAGAAAATTCGTTCCGGCTCTTATAGATAAAATGAAGCAAGCTAATCTATTTTGGAACAAACAGGGTCAGTTGATTATAAATGGAGATTTGCTACCAGGAAGTCATGTGATTGATATATTTTCATTTATGTTGAGAAACCGAAAGAACATAAATTGGCCCCCGGGCTTTAATTTGTTTTTTCAAGAACTGATCAAGACTGGAATTCCTTTGGAATGGATACAAAATGAAGTACTAAAAAGAAGTTTCGCACATACGTCTCCTATACAGATTCGGGGGAAAAGCCTGGTGACACTATCAAAAAAGACCTCCCCTGAAGGCCATGTAAGTTCAGTAAATTTTCCTGAAGGTTATTTCACACCCTCACGGGAAAGTAAATTTAAGAAAAAAGAACATAAATTGGTAAGCCGCAGAGAACGGAGTAGAAGTCACGAACCTGCTGGTGCACAATGGTCAAACTATTAGAAAAAATCTACTATAATTTCGAAAGCCCGGCGTCATTTGGAGGTGTAAGAAAATTAGCTGAGCAAGCAAGAATTTCTCAACGGAAAGCGAAAGATTGGTTGATGAGTCAGGATGTGTATACACTCCATAAACCAGTGAGATATCGGTTTCCCACAAGACGAACTATAGCTCTAGGACCGAATGAGTTATGGCAAGCTGATTTGATGGATATGAAAAAATATTCACGTGAAAACAAAGGAATAAAATATTTGTTAGTCGTTGTTGATGTGTTTCGAAGAAAACTTTTTGTTCATGCGCTCAAAAATAAAACACAAGAACAGGTTTTAGAAGGATTCAAAACACTTTTTAAACGAGAGAAGTGTCAGAAACTTCATACTGATCACGGAACGGAATTTTTTAATCGAAAATTGCAAAGTTTTTTTAAAAGTTATGGTGTTCATCATTATGGAACTCAATCTCCGAATAAAGCTTCTTTAGCAGAAAGAAAAATCCGCCAAATTAAGGAAAAAATATATCGGATTTTCACTCACACTTCAAAATATAAATACATCGACTTTTTACCCGCCTTAGTCAAATCTATCAATGATTCTATAAATCGCAGCACAGGTTTTGCTCCGTCAAAAATTAAAAAAATTCATCATTCGACAATATTTAAGAAATTATATGGTTCTAATGCAAACACTAAATTTAAGTTGAATATAAACGATCAGGTTAGAATATCGAAAACGCGGAAAGTTTTTCATAAATCTTATCTACCCCATTGGACACATGAAATTTTTCTAATCAAATCACGATATAAAACTCAGCCACCGACGTATGATTTAATAGATTTGAAAGGTGAACCATTGATTGGACGCTTCTATGAGTTCGAATTACAAAGAGTGACAAAACCTTCAAATGCATTTTGGAAAATTGAAAAAATATTAAAATCACGTGGAGTTGGTAAACGCAAACAGTATCTCGTCCAGTGGCATGGTTTCGGACCTAAGTTCAATTCTTGGATTGAAGCAACGGCTTTGAAAAAATGAAAAATCAATTTTTTGTGACACTTGCAAGCAATGCTAATGATGATTTGTTTCCACAAAATACACAGAGTCATTTTGTGACAAAATTGTTCACTCCGTTACATTTAGAAGGTGATTGGAAATGTGCGCTCACTGATGCCATTTTTCCAAAATCATGGCACAATATTACTGAAAGTAATTCAAAATATCAGGTTTCGTTCACAGAGGAGATAGATGAACCTGATGTTAGAGAATATCAAATATTCATTTCTCCTGATGTGGACACTATTAATCAACGAATTTTGCATACAGTTAATACTAATCTGGTATCGTTTCAAATTAAAGATACTGAAGTAATTGTGACTATTCCAAAAGACTATGAGATAAAGATTACTGTTGAGCATGCCGATAAACTGCTATACATGTTGCATTTACCTGTGAAAGACGCAATCATAAATTCCACATCAACGTTCAAGTTTAGGTCTACGGGGAGTGATGTTAGTGAGCAATATTTCACCCTAGTGGACAAACGTAGTTTTCTGGTTCCAAATTTCATGATTCCGGTTAAGTACGTCAAAGAAGAATTCTCAAAATTATCATTTTTTGAAGCTTTAAATGAAAATATCAAGTTGATTACGAATAGAAATGCAGTCGAATTTTCACTCGATAAAACTGAAAAATATGTGCAAATAAAAGTTTCAAATGGCTTTGAATTGATCGTCAACAAGAATGATGCTGCCTCTTTTGCTGCCTTAATGAATTTGAATAAAGAAGTTACAAAATTTTCCCATGGCTTGACTGCTCGTGTATATAACAAAGAGAGTGTTAAAATTAACAATTCGGATTTCTTTGAAATAGCAGAGGTTGCCTTTAGGCGTAAAATAGAAATTGAAAAAACAGAAAAATTTTCCCTGCCTCAAGGGCTATATTCTAGAGGTGAGCAACTGACGCACAGTTTCGAAAAAATTACTTTTCACATGCTAAAAAAAAATATGTCGAGAATAATGGTACCAGAAAACCATAAATTAACTCTATCTAGGGAATTAGCTGATTTTTTGGGTTTTGAGAGGCTGCAATTTCCACATGGCATATATTTTTCAAAATATCCGTTGCAATTGCATATAGCTATTTCTGAAATATTCATTTATACAGATGTGATAACTAGTCAGATCATAGGAAATGTTATGGCCCCCTTGTTGAAAATTATACCTGTTCTAAATGAGGGGGAAAACCAACAGATAGTTAGATCTTATAATAATCCTTTGTATTATTCTGTAAGTAAGAATTTCATCGAGTCTATTGAAATTCAAATTTGTTCAACATCTGGTGAACTTTTGAATTTTTCTGAGGGGAAAGTATTTCTTACCCTTTCTTTCATAGAGATGTAAAAAGAGAACTTTTCTCCAGCGCTTCTTATAATAGATATTATTTAGAAGCAGGTGTACTTTCATGGATATACATATGTATATAAGAGAATTATATGTTTACTTCTCATCATAATAGATAATATTTCACCAAAAGAATGTTATGTGCTCGACAATGTTGCAATTATTACATCAGTCAGCAAACTGGCAATGGTTTGCCCTATTTTCAAGGAAGATTAATTCAGCGGGGAAATGGTTTTGTTTCCAATATATTTCGTAGTGCTGTACCATTATTATCCCAAGTAGGTCATTACTTAGGTAAACAATTTTTGAAGTCGGGAATCCAGGTAGCATCTGATGTTATACAAGGCCAGAACTTTAAAACAGCTGCTAAATCTAGATTGATGCAAATGCGAGATAAAATTGCAGGTGATGTAGTTGACAAGATGCAGTCAGGTTCGGGCAGAAAGCGACGTGCAAATACTAAAAAAAAGATTAAAAAAAGACGGAAAGATATTTTTTCCTAAAATTATAAAAAGATATGTTCATGTATTTTTTTTCACTTCTCTTTCAACATGGAGGACAAAGGTTGTATCTGTCTCAAGTCAGAATTAGATGTTTTTGAAAAACAATTAATTCAAGTCGCTGTGGAAGGTTCAACATTTGTTGAAGTGAAGCCAGTTGCCAGCATCACCCAAAAAGGCCCAATTGAATTTTTGATAAATAACACAAATAGTGAAAAATATATAGATCCGTCTCAAATTTATCTTCACTTGAAAGCTAAGATCGTTAAACAAGACGGATCCGATTTGCCCGAAACAAGTAAATCTACACCAATAAACTATATTTTAAATACTTGTTTTTCTTCTTTGCAAGTATTTTTGAATGATAAGCCCATCAACAACTACGCTAATTATGCTTACAAAGCATACATAGAATCATTATTATTCACATCAGAAGCTGCTCAAAACAGTTATCTTACCAGTTCCCTCTATATCAAAGATACTGCTGGAAAACTGGACAATTTTGACCCCCAGACAAGTCTTAATAAGGGATTAAAAAAAAGACATGAACGTTGTAAGGCATCGCAAGAAATGGATCTTTTCGGATTGCTTCATTTCGATTTGGCTCAACAACCAAAACTTCTGATAAATGGTGTAGACGTCAGAATTAAACTAGAAAGAAATAAAGATTCGTTTGTGTTGATGAGCGATGTGACAGACACTAAATTACAAATAACAGACGCTAGTTTGTACGTGCGAAAAGTACAAATAGCTCCTTCTGTTCTTTTAGGCCATGCCAAAGCATTAGAAATAGGGAATATACAAATTCCGATACGAAAATCGGATTTGAAAACTTTTACTGTTCCAAATGGGACGCAAACTCACTCTATTGCAAATGCATTTTTAAGTGAGATTCCTAGTAGAATTGTTCTTGATTTAGTTCCAAACAAAAATTTCAGCGGTGATGAAAGAAAAAATCCGTTTAATTTCGGACATTCGAATATAAATTATATATGTTTGAGAAAAGACGGTGTCACATATCCATCAAATCCCTACACCCCTTCTGCTAAATCATACGCTCGAAGTTATATGTCACTTTTCACAGATTTAAATAAATTTGCTAGTACTACAGATATTCCGATACTTTACGAGGACTATCCTCAGGGATTCATGCTATTTGGTTTCGACCTCACGCCCATCAGATAAACAAGATTACATCAGCACTATAGAAACCTCAAATCTTTCTATTGAAATGAAATTTTCAGAAGCTCTAACTGAGACGATGACTTTGATTGTTTATTCTCAAGTTCCAAAAACTGTGCAAATTGATAAATCTAGAAACGTTTACACAGATTTCTAAACATGAATTCCATTGACTTGTTTCAAATAGCACATAGCGATGGTTTACTATCACCAGTGTTCGCCGGAGTTTTTGCATGTGACCAACTCCCCCAACAAAAACGAAGAAAGCATAAGGCCTTTATTGTGAATTTAGATACAAAACATAAACCAGGTTCACATTGGATTGCTATGTATTTCGATGATAATAAATGTTATTATTTTGATAGTTATGGAATAATATGCAAAAACATACATATCTTACGATTCATGCATAAAAACTCGAGAGTAATTGAATACAATGTAACGGTGTATCAATCCCCATTCTCACGAACATGTGGTATTTTCTGTTTATATTTCCTTGCGCATATTGTGCGAGGTAAAAGACTGGACAAGCTAACAAGAAACAAAGAAGAAAATGAGAAAAAAATGCATGCTTTTGCTTCGAAACAAGTACTGAACTATCCTGATATACCTCAAAGCGATGTCATACAGTACTGTGAGAGTTTGCTTTAAACCAATTAGTGGTCCTAATTCATTTTTAATAAAAAAATTCGATCTTGTTATTCGTCATTCCATAATTTTGTAGGAGGAGTTATATGAACGTTGGTTTAGATGTTATATAAAAAGATATAGTAATGATAAAAAAATTTATTCTAAAAGTATGGAGCGATATGGTTACATCTACGTTTCTTCGGAAGCAAAGCCTATTTTTTGCTCTCCAAATTTATATTCTGATTTGATTGATGCTCTCAAAGATGGTGTAGCACAGGATCTCGATTATCTGGAATGTTGTTCTCTCCATCTACGCTATTTTAAAATTTTAAGTAATAAAAGCATTTTAGATTCCCTTCATAATCAATGGTTGCCTAACTGTTCACTAGTGAATGAAGAGTATGGTTTCATCATCCTTCGTGAAGAAGAATCCCATTTCGTTCCCCAAATATATGGCAGTCTATTTTACAACAATCTTTTTGATTGTTTAAAAGATGCTGTTGAATGCAATATCCAAGATGGGAATAACTCTAGTAAGATTGGTTATTTTAAAATGCTGAAAAGTGAAAAAGAAGTTATTGAAGAAATCCATCGACATTTGAGGAAAAAAAATTGAAATTGTTCGGCACAATATCTACAAATTGTGAAAAATACCCAATGAACACTTTTGGGAAAACATATTGTAACCGCAAACATATGTAATTTGTATTGCTGTGATTTTTTTAAAACTGATTTGTTGAAAAAAAAATGTACAAAATGTCTGAAATGTTCAAACAATAAAAGTTATTTCACAAAATATTTTGTACGCATATTTTTTTTTTCTTGTCATTTCTTTATGAAGAGAAACTGAAGTAGATGATTTCTAAGTTCATTAACTTGGAGAGAGAGTAAGCATTAATATAGTAAAACATACAACTGAACAAAAAAATAGACACACAACAAAAACTGCAATCATTCAAGTTCTTTATTCTGAAGACCGGGAACAAGTAGAAATACAAGACCATTTATCCCAATAAATACAATCAGAAATTGCTTCAGTATTTCCAAATAATAAATAATTATTGATACGAGCAACAGTTCTCCAATTTATATGATAACTCACAATGAATACGATAAACTTGAAATATAATCCAGACTAATTTTTCTCTGATTATTTTTTTATGAAAAATATAATATTGCTTTCATTTTACAGTAGACTCCCGATAATCTGACGCAAATGAGGAGCCCTACCACAGGGAAATGCATGTAACACAGTAGATTCTAGAATCCCCATACAGGTGAAACTAGGATTTGGATTGGACATCGTCAACCCAACCTCTGGTTTCCGTTCTCATCCAACAGCCGAGGACCCCAACTGCTAGACTTATCGAACCAATACTGGTCTGAGTCGGTACTCCAGCGAGATCCCCGGGTGGTTTCCTGGGGTCTAAAATTAACAATTAATGAAAAAGATGGAAATTATAAGGGATCCTAGGTTATCGTGTTGCATAAACTTCTATGCAAAGACAAGCAGTGACATGTTTTCCTCTTCTATGCTCGAAGGATCCCCCCACCCCCAAAAAAAACAACAAAAGAACGTCAGATTAGGAACAGGCAGACTATTGAGAATCTACTGTAATAACAAAACAGTTGCATGTGCTGAAACATTGTTCAGACGTTGTTTCACCTCCATTTTCTTTAAAAGATTATAAATAGTAATAATAACATTTGGCACAAAATGTTCTCACTATTCACTCGTCGCTCGATTTTATAAACCTCAAATTTCATTCCAGCATTGACTTGGTGCAAAGAAGATGAATTAATAGAAAATAAGTATACTCAAACCATGATTTTTTTGTTGGGTATATTGTATCACGTTTTAAGTAATATTCGAATTTTTTATCTTCTATTCCATTCCCCCCTTCCCCCGAAGTTAATAGAAACGAGCAACGACTGTAATATAAAGATAAAATAAATAAAAGATATTAACAACGTAGTTATACTCAAAATGTGGTACAAATACACCCAAACCACTACATTTTGGGTAATATCTACGTTGTTCATCTTCCATTTTTTCACCTCCATATCATGAAGAATATAATACTTTCTTCACTCGAGGGTAATGGATACAGAAAACAAGAATTAAGAGTCTCGTAGTAAGTAATGACCAAATGACTTAACGGTTATTCCATTGTCATCGATAAATTTTTTATCATAGTAAGGAGTTAAGGAAATTTTATTTTGAATTATCGTTGACAGTTTATGTTTCCGACTTCTGATAAGAGTTTGTGAATGATGCAACAATAAATCTGAGAATAATACATCTTTGTACATCTGATGCGAAATGTTTTCAACAACGTTTTTTTTAATGCCTTTTGCAGTCTTTTTATTTGTGTTCCCAAAAATGTATGAGTACATCTTGGGTTTGATAGCGCACACTTCTTTAATTGGTACTGATTTTGTTTCGTCTTTGAAACATCCTAATTTTCCTGTATTAGTCTTGCTGTACAATTGATGATTGGTAGGATAGTTGCTAGTATCCATAAAGTGACTGAAATGATTCTTCAAATCAGTATAAAGATCACGCGTATGGATGTGTAATAAAAGTGAATCGGTGTCAGTGTAAATTAGAGAACATTTTTCGTCATAAAAGTTTTTGAAATAGTCGTAATATGCTTTATACATATGCAATTTGCTAAGTTCTAATACACTAAAACCGACATATATGGGTTTATTTAACAAAAGATTAGTTTTCTTCAACTTAAAAACTACGAAATTGTCATTTATGCTTTCAAAATATTCTAAAGCAGGATTTGACATATATCTCTGACACTGAGCTTTGGTTACCGCGGTCTTTACATTAACACGTTTTCTGACATTTTCACACGATTTACCAAAAAAAGAATTGTTAAGAAGTTTGAAAAAATATCTATCAAATTCGTTATTTGCTTCTATACGTTTATCATTATTGAATAAAATGTAATCCTTTAACCATGGAGTTTGTCTAAAAGACAAAGCTCTATGTATTTTTTTGATTTTCAACCCCTGTTGAAGGTAGTACTTTAGATTACGATAGTGAACAACGTATTTTTGTTTGTCGAACAAATTAGGTATTAACTTTTTCACCCCCATATTAAATTTAAGACCCAACTGTTTCATGATTCGTTTTTGATAGGGGGAAATCATATCATAACTTATCACTAAATGTTCTGCAGCTAATGGAAAGTCGTCAGTTTTTTTATGAATAGAATCGGGATAAATAAGATCAACCTCAAGAAAATAGCCAGTTTCACAGTTATCTGAAATCTTCGTTACATCCAGTTTTTGAATTTCACGGTTAGAAAGCCATTTAAAATTATCTATTGGAAGAAAATCTGTCATAACTACTCCGTATAAGTTATTCGCGTCGATGGACATGATATAACTGTTAGGTTTTTTGTCATCATAACCATCAATGTATGGATTATTGGCTTTTGCAAACCGTTTGTTAACGTAGCTGATTCCTCCACGTATGCCCGATTCTATGAAAAGATACATATCAACGTCCGTTAGAAGTTCTAATTTCACTTCAGTTTTTTTTAATCCTGCATTAAATGACAAATCCGCTGCTGTAAGAAAATATATGGGATCGATTTCATAATATTTATATGACAATTTTCTGAAACTATTAAAAACATCAGCTAACAGTAAAACATCAGTCATTTGATACAGACGTAGATAGTCCTCAAAAGTTTTACATTGGTAGTATTTCCATATTAGATGAGCATGTTTATATTCATCATCAGTTACTGATTTTCTAGTCAAAATATTATAAAATTTATTTTTTTCTGGCAACTGTTTTTCATTTAAAACTTCTTGTGAGTCAAAGTAACTGTATGGAAATATCCCCTTTTGCCTTAAAAGATGGCAATATGCACTTTCACCGAAAAACATATTGAATATAGGGAATTCATAATTACTTATATTTAAATTATGAACAAGAGTAGATAATGATGCGCTGAGAAAATTGAAACTATCGAGAAATTTTATTCTATCCAGAGAAAATGTTGTGAATTTTTCCATATTAACAGGTATAACTCGTATAACATTTGCTACTTTCCTAGACAAATGTTTTAGTATTAAGTGTGAATCATAACCAGATCCGTTATGCATTATCACTGGAACAAAATATTTATTTCGAAATTGGAGGTTGCATGTTTGGTGGGCGAGCCCACGAAACTCCCCTGTAAAATGATTATGGTCCCTAACTCTCATTTCTCCACGAATGAATGTTTTTTTACATATGTGACATTCGTTCAGATTTGTATGCATTAAAGTTGATTCATTGATAGGAACATTTTTTAAAAGCTTTTTTAAAACGATTTCTGCAATTTTATTGAGTAAAACAAGAAAATGCTGGACAGCATCCTCTCCTACATAGTCTGCATGATAGAGAATTTTATTTTTGTTATTTACTACTACTAGAGCATATGAAATCGGACAGTGGGTTTCTATTTCTTGCGTAGAGCTCACAGTCAGATCCTGTTTTTTATCATCATATAGACTTTTTTGCGTGTAACATTCAAAGTCGGCAAATACGGAAAACTCGTGCTCGACCATTTTTTCAGTTGATTTGAAAAAAAGTTTAGAATCGTTTTTGTTTGGCATGGAGAGTTTTTGAAACTTTCTGTTTAAACAAATTTCTCTATGGCTAAACAACGTTTTCTTTCTTTGGAAGCCAATAAGACAGTTTTTGCAAAAATGGTGAATACCATTTTTTGTGTTCATTAATCGATTAAAATTTTTTATTAAGTAGTAGTGGTTTTCAAAATACAGTAAATCAACTACATTTGCTGTCTCCTTCTTACTTATATAAATAGGAAAAATCTCACTATCATAAGCGAAAACATTTATAGAAAAATTATTTTTATTTTCAAAATAAGGAATTTTGTCAATTGCCATAGGAAAAACTATATTATTTGTATTTAAGAGTTTGATATATTTCTTATACGAATTCACATCATTTTTATGAGAAGAAACAGGAAACAGCTTTGCTAAAATGCAGTAAATGAAGCAAAGATCATCTTCACATTTTATGTTGAGTATGCATTTTTTATTTTGTAGTTTTTTTGGCAATTTTACTTTATAGCATCCACCACTAGTACTATTATATTTTCCTGTATGTATGTCAATATGTTTGATAGTCTTTATAACCCACCCACTTCCAAACCTTGTAAAGTTCTCTATTGAGTTTATGATTTTGTTATAAGCGGAATCTAATTTTTCATCAATTTCGAAAGAAGATGTCAAACGTTCTGCGAAAGAGCAAAAATAAAAATCTCGCTGTCTTAGTTCATCGCCAATGTATTTCATAAAAGTAATGGATAAGCAAATAATAAAACGAAGTCTTAATGATAATGAATTTTTAGAGAATAGATCATGAAGAGAACTTCGTACATTATTCAAAGAAAATAAAGGATCGATGATACTATTGCCAGTGATTTTGTATGTATATGTCTTACTCCAACCCTTAAATGCTGATGATTTTTCCACAAACTCCACCATTATGCACCACACCAAGAGTCAGATGCTATGTCATCAATCTTTCAAATGATGGTAAACAGTATCTACTCCCTTTTTTAACAGGGGGACTTGATCAATTGCAATATTGAAATGCTTCAAAGCAGCATTATCACTCGTAACACGACAGAAGCACATATACCACGTACCTCGAAATTCTTTTACTTCAATTGAAATTCCCTTTCCGCAATACACAGCAAAAGGCGTGATCAACTTCTGTTCATCATATCCATCATCTACCAAAATCACATCGTATGTCGGCGATGGTTTCTTTTTTGAGGTTTTCTTCGGTTCTTCACTCGAGGTTCTCTTTTTAGCTCCGGCTTTTTTCGGTTTTGATGTTGTGGCGATGAGTTCTTCACCGTCATCATCAGTTAGATTAGCTGTACGTTTCTTTCGTAACTCTAAATCTAAGTCTGATTTGGAAAAATGGAAAAAAACTATACGCAGATATATTTTTCAATTAAAAAAATCATAAAATTTGGAATAAATGGTATAGTACAGTAATATCGGAGTTGAACGCGAGTTTGATGTGATATATATTGAACTAAAAATTATTCAATCCGAACAATGAGGATTTTTGAGAAAAACTTAAAAAGTAGAACACCGATGAATCTACTAAAAATAAAGACTACTTACTACTGAAACCTCAAAAAGAAAATTAATATATGGTATATTATAGAAAAAGAGAAAGATCCATATTATTATAGATGGATACACTATGAAAATTTCATCGAACCAGAGTATAGTATCATTACATTAGATTTTCACAGTATTTACAAGAAAAAAATTTCTTACCCGAAAAAGACATCCTCGGAATATGATCTTGTAAACTACTTGTTCCCAGTCTTCTAAAACGCTAGTAAAAATGTCTTTATATATATTCATGCACTCGCAAATATCTGCTTTGCAAAAATAAGAAATATTTTTCCATCTAAATGAAAAATAAATACATGAAGGCACACAAAACATTTTAAGAATCCGTCTAATGATTTTCGAGAAATAAGCATCCGTATAAATATAGCGATTTAATTCCCATTTTCTCTATTTGCCAACCTGCCTTTTTTCTCTAAGAATGTTCCATTGCATGGATAAAGAATTCATAATCCATAAAAGTTACCTTTTCTTTTATAATTTCGTTCAAGTAAAAAGTTTGTAAGCTTTAATAAATTATTTTCTCTTACGTCCTACATACATCTTAAGAAAAATATGAGAATATTAAAGAATCAAAATATAATTGTGTTTGTACAGACTCCATGTATCATTCTTTCAGTACATCTAAAAGGGATAATAATGAACAAATGAAGGTCCAAATAAGATAATTTATGAAGCGAGAGCATAAATATGATCATTATCATATCTGAAGCCCCCTCTATTACATGATCATATCTGGGGGGCCCAGATATGATCATGTATATACTACTTACGCCAATGGCTGTTCATAAGGGAAATGGGTGGCGCAGGTGGAAAATGTTTGAGATCCCGTTTTTTAGGAAAACGGATAAACACGGTGATGATTGCTCATCGCTTACTAACATTGTCGAAACATCGTTTCTGTTTTTTCTCTTTTATTTTATTGTACTGAATATCTATTATTTCCGTCGATTTGAATTGGAATGCCATGTGTTATGAAAGAGGCACAAGATTTTTTTCTGATGCAAATAATGAACATCTCACACACAATACATATCTCTGCATTTCTTAAAAAACCGAAACCAGTTTATAGCAGCATCCGTGCGTTCATTGAAATTGGTTATGCACAGAACATGCCGGTTATAAGCAGTGCCGTCGTAAGGCATGGGCCCACCAGGGCAAGGACCGTGGGACCTCAAGATAAAAAAGGCTTCACAAAAGTGAGATGTGGTTGAGATTTTCGGGAATTTGCCTGGTAGGGCCTCAGAAAAATCATTTGGCCCTTGGGCCCATGATGCTCTTAAGACGGCCCTGCATATAGGACGAATCTATAATTCTGGGATGTCATAAATAATGGATCCACACTGATAATTTGTGCTTAACGACCACGTATACATTTATCGCTAATAACAATCATTTTCATAATGATACGCTGGCCATAAAAAAATTACGGTTTCATCATCGAGGTGTATGGATAACTTCTCACTTCATCTCATTAACGGTGATATTTTCTTTAGAAAGTATCGAAATTAGTTTCTGCGGATTATAGGCATGTATTTTTATTCAGTGTCTGACTAATTCTGTTGTCTCTATCTTGATTGAAGTATAATTATTTAAATCTTTATACACATATTATGCAATAATATTCGAAACAACGATTTGATACAAGAAGTCATTAAAAACATTTATCATAACTTGTAGTCTTTTGAGGATTAACGCGTTTATTGCAGCGCTTTTCAACCTTTTTTGACCCTCGGAGCCCTTTCTGGTACGTAATTTCTATGGCAGCCCAAGACGACTATTTTTTATTTATTCATCAAAGTTTCTGACTTATTTTTATTATTCAAAAATATAAATAATTATTTTTTTTCAAATTTACTGGGTTGTTTTTATTTATTTTCCTCGAGTGGCAGCGGAGCCCTTGGGAGTTCACACGGGGCCCTAAGGGCTCTGCAGAGCACTGGTTGAGAACCGCTGGTTTATTGGAATCCTCCAATATTGCCAAACTGATTGATTTGGCATGAACAGGCTGGTAGGGTTACTAGTTGGCGAGATGTCACGTTTCCCCGCTCAAAGGCTTTTCTTCTTTACCCTTTAAAACGCCCGTGGTCATTTTCGCTCTCCTCTGCATCGTGTGTGGGGACATCGAGATGAGCATCGATGTATTTTCTCTTTTGAAATCGCTCTCTTTGTTCGACTCCCCAGTATGTGTTCGGCCTATAAGAGTTAGTACGGCCTTTGTCTCCTCAATGATCCGTGGTAGAGATGATTTCAGTTTGAAAAAATGCTCAAAAGGCGTTCAAAAATTACCCTGTACCAGTTTTGAGAGTGAAAACATAGTGTGTAACAAAATAAAATCTAAATTTTTAATGGCCTCCCGTCCTCTAACTTCTAATTATAAAGTGGCTGCACTGTATCTCCTGAGGCCAACAAAAAAACTCCAAGTTGACAAGTACAATGTTCGCAGAGATATTTGAATTCAAAATTCGAAGGAAAGTTGGAAAGGACAGCATAAATGAGGGAAAAGAGCATTGCCGATTAGTTTTTGTTGTCCTTTCACAACTTTCTTCAGTTTTTGAATTCAAATATCTTAGTGAATATTACACTTAGAAACATGCAATGTTTTCTGTTGGCGTCAGGAGAGCAATGCAACAACTAATTGGAAGATATTGGAAGTTAAAGGGCGGGAAATCGAAGAAAAATTTATGTTTCTTATTTTATGACACACTGTATTTTCTGAGAATGATATCACTTTCCGCTATCCATACGAAAATTTCGACGGTTGACTGATGCGAGATGAATTTGGAAAGAAAAATTCAACTGCTCTTGCCAGGAATCGAACCCACGTTCTCGAGCTTTCTGGGTGAACGCAATAGACTACAAAAAGGCAACGAATATCTCAATTTTTCCTTGGAACTTGTGTGCGACGAACGGTCGGACCTAACTCAGTCCAAAGTCTGGTGTCGGTTACACTGCCACCAGTCCATGTACGGTCCCGTTCAGCGCACACAAGCTCTAATGAAAGATTAAGATATTCGTTGCCACCCGGCAAATGAAAGAACGTGGGCTCGATTCCCCGCAAAGACAGTTGAATGTTCTTTCTTTCCTAAATTCATCTTCACATCAGCTAACCGTTGAAAAAACACTATTTCCACTCCCAAAACTGGTACAGGGTAATCTTTGAAATTATTTTGAGCATTTTTTAAATTGAAACTATACCTCTCCGACGGACGGTTGATAAAAAAAGGCCGCACTAGCACTTACAGGACACCCTGTGTAGCTAGATAGGGACCTCAGAAAAATTTGTTTTACCTGGGGGGATGATGCTGTTGAGGTAGCTCTAGGCTTACTTTATGGAAATATCTCTCAATCCAAAAACTGAGCATTAACGCGAGTTCTTGTTCGAAATTAACTTTCAGTTTCTCTGCGCTGTGTCAACCATAGGGCATTAACTAGAAACAAAAATTTACCGTCGCATGGGGGGTCTGTACCTACATTATTATTTCATTATATTTATAAGTATTTTGGTACCCTTCCACGTAATTTTTAATGGAAAAATTATAAGCTCCACGCCCTTACTGTTCCAGCTCTCGGGAAACAGACCCTCCCCTGCCTGCTTTTAATTGTGGCCCTGGTCAACCTTTCGATAGATATCTTCAACTGTGCAATCCAGTGCTCTTAAAATTTTAGAATTTCTTACCGGATGGTTGATGCTAAGAAAAAAAATTGTGCATTTAAAAAAACAGTACCAACTATTTGATCATTTTTTGTGGTGTCCCTTTTCTCCTGATGCCCTAAGCACGTGCTTATGGCATGGTTAATACGGCCCTGCAGCTTAGCAATAAAAAGCGTCCATTCAGCGTAAACAAGTTGAATAGGCTTGCAGAGTAATAGGACACAACTTCACCTCTCGCACACTCCACTGCATAATCATTTGAAATTTAAAAAAATTATTTGATCGCAATTTATAATTCTCATCGACGCCCATCGCCGCGAGAAATTCGAATCCCGACAGAAATCACGAAGTGCGGCTTATACGGCGAAACTAAATTTTTCAATATGACCGTGTCAAGATTTCGACCCTGTCAGGATTTTGGCTTGTCGGGATTCTGACCTGCCAGGATTTCGTCTGTCGGAATTGTGAACGGAACCGGACATAAATAGAGATTTTGTAGTCGAGAGTTGTTCACGTCAAATCATTGATATGTGTATTTTGTCTCGGGAAAATTTGTTTGTTGTTGTCGTTCATTTGGGAAAACAAGTAGGTTACTCATCTAATTTTGGTACACACAGTACTAGGCCCGTCATTTGGGGGGGCAGGGGGGCAGTTGCACCCCTGGCTTTCGAAAATACACTAAAAATGGTGTATATATACATATATACAAATATATATATATACATACATTGAGTACATGTGCTTTGCCCCCCCCCCCCCCTTCCCCGGAAAAAGTTGAAATGACGGCCCTGCACAGTACATGGTTTCAAAATTTTGAGAATTTGGATACGATCTCGATATCTACGAGTTTTGCCGATTTTTGTAAATTGATCCTAAAATTTTCCCCCCTTTGGTGTCAAGCTTTGAACCGATTAGAGGCGTCTTCTTCAGGCCGGGATTACACTATAAAATTTTGATAAAAGATCTTTTATAAAACTGAAAAAATTCAACCAATAAGCGCATCGGTTACATTCGAGAAAATGCAACCGGTGATCTTATTGGTTGAATTTCTCGTGTTTTATCAAAGAGCTTTTACAAAACTTTTATAGTGTAATCCCGGTCACACTATAAAAGTTTGATAAAAGTAATTTTATAAAACTTGAAAAATGCCACCAATAAGATTATCAGTTTCATTTGCTCGAATGTAACCTATGAGCTTTATTGGTTGAATTTTTTGAGTTTTATACAAGGGAATTTATCAAACTTTTATAGTGTAATACGGCCGGTATTACACTGTAAATCCACCGTAAAAATTACACCGGTATCCTCAGAAAAATCACTTGGCTCGGGGACCCATGATGCTCTTAAGATGGCCCTGGTTACGGGAAAGTGAGAGAGCCATTTTCCCGCGCTTGATCTCGAAAGTGACGCAGTGAGAGTAACTTTTTTTTTTTTGTTGTTTATTTTTGTTGTTTGAAACACACATAATTACCGCATTTCGTGACTGAAATTTATACTTTTGTGATCAGAATTTTTCTAGAGGATGAGGTATTCATACTGAACTAAATTTTGGTCACAACAATTAGGTAATTTGTTAAAATTTTTAATTTTTTTGAAAAAGAAAGTAATACACGTGCCTCGGAAAAAATGTCAGTGTTGAATATTGATTGTAAATTCGAGAGAAAAACATGAAAATATTTCAGGAAAGTGTTTTTTATGTATCACTGTGAAATTAGGATCATGTGTTAATTAGTTTTTTAATTTTCTTTGTTGTGTGACAAAATATTTTCTTGTACCTTTATTTATGTATCAAAGTAGGCAGTGTGACCTACCGTTGGAAAGTTGAATTAATTTCCCGCACGTGGGTAAAATTTAATTTTTATTTTGACATGTTGTGTAAGCGTAATCAAGTTTTTTGTATATTTGCTAATATTTCAATTCATCGTCCCTTACTACCCGGTTTAGTAGTTTTTGTTTAGGGCGTGCTCTCGTCCAGGTTCAAGACATGCCCTTTCACCTCAATTGGTCATAAGTGATGTCATAAAAATTTGCGCCACGAATCAAAGTGTGCGCATTTCGAAGCCACGCCCACTTTTGCGTTCAATATATATCTTCGAAACGTTTGAGGGAGGGTCATTTTGCTTATGTGTTTCGGGAGAAATGTTGTCGTCATCCAAAGCCGCTTGAATGATTCTTCATTCAGCTTTGCCTTCAGCGTCATCGTTTCCAGAGTCAGAAGTCCCTTCCAGTGAGCTACAACCGCTGGTACTTAATACATGAAGGCGTCGAGCCACTTGGATCGAGGAGATCGTAAGAAAATTTTTCTTATTCTCTCATTCGTGGAATGGCATGTGTCCCAATATGTTTATATCGGCCCCCCTTGAATTAAAATACCGAAACAGCGAGGGGACATGCATCTATATAGCTATGTCTACACTGGTGCGTTTTTTCTGCGTCAATGCGCTTTCCACTGGCACACCTGTCATCAAGCGTGTCGTAAATCACTCAGGCGTGACTCAAACTTGTTGAAAGGCGGCCATTTTTTTAAGAGGCATTCCTTTTCCTTCTGCTCCACCAGGTTTGGATTTTCGTTCAATTTCCCTTTCCTTTTCGTGAAGATTCAGTGTTGTTTTCATAAGTTTTTCTCGATTTTTATGATGTCAACAAAATAAAACTTTGATACTTTTGAAGACTTCAGGTCACGTAGTGCATTACGTGATATTATTGAAGGTAAATTTAAATTAACGGTAATTATAATTGTAAAATTATAAATTAAATGATTGTCTTGAAAATTATTTTTTTGGTAGAATTTCATGTTAAAATGCTGGTCGATTTCTTTTTCATGTTTTTGCGAAGAGCTCGCGTTACGGAGGTTTGCTGTGTAATTATAAAATAATTCACGAGCTCTTCGCGGGGCCACCTCAATGCATGGGGCAATCCAGACACGGCGTGAGAACTTTAACCAGATGTGTTGGAGGGCTGTTTATGATAATAAGATCTAATGGTATGATTTTTCAATGTATATGAATTTGGTACACCCTCCGAATATCACTTTCATCGGAGGTCCACCGTGCTGCTGAAACTCTTTTTTGTCCACATTTTTCTAAACATTTCGTGGAGGCACACGAATAATACTAGTCGACTGTTGGAGGATCACCCTTACCGGATGCAAGACCCCTTTACCAGTGCCTGTTTCTTGCATGGGCAAACGGGAGCAAGTGCCCTTCGCCCTTGCAATTTTAGAAGGCCCACAAATTTGTATTTCCTTTCCTTTATTTTTTTTAACCTTCCTTTCCGTAGAATATTTCCAAATGTGGAATTTAATTTGAGAGTAATTATGTAAACTTTTTACATAATTGTAATCTGTAGCATATTCAACCTGCTGCTCGCGGGCACTGCGGTGCTTTCAAAGTGCTTGATGCTCGTGTCCGATTTCATTTTTGCGAGCACTTGATTAACGTCCTTGATTTGAACACTTTGTACAAATTACATTCAACGATTAAAATCATCCTGATTTCAAGCAATCGTATGCCAAACTTGATAAGGGTGCACCCTTTTTGATGATGGGAACAAGCATTGTGCTTGCGACTGGAAAAAAGTTGCCTCAAAGAACCTTATATAAAAGGGGGGTGGGGAGGGAAAAAGTTCATGTTTGCACATGGCCCGAATTTATGAGGAACAGGCTGTGTCTTTCAGCGCAATAATGATCTTCGTTATTTTCTCCAAAACTGTACAGTTTTATGCAGATTTTATTTTCATTAATATTATTAGAGCTGCAACCAGAAGTGTACGCAGGATCAACCTTTCGAGTAGCACGCCGAGTTTAGGGATGAGTGCACAAGAAATTTGACAGTCAGTAACAGAAAATTTCTCTAGAATAGAAAGTACGGTATATCAAGTTTAAAAATTGATTGAAACAACATATTAAATAATTTTCTTTTGATATTCGGATTTGTGTGCGAAAGTGTTTTAAATCTGATCATCTTGGGCTATCATATTCTGCTACTTTTTATTATGAAAAATTATTTAATTTGGAAATTTCTAGTTTTTCACTTCTATTACCACGGATTTAGTGCTTTGGTGTATGAATAAACACTTGAGAAAAATAATGCTGCGCTGACTATAATTTTGAACGAAAAAAATTATTTAAATACGTATTAGATTACGACTTAGCAAAATAGAAGTTTTCAGTTTTCTTAATTTCTTTGACTCAACTATATTCGGGTAAAGTTGACGAACGACTTGATTTAATTTTTAATTTATTCTGAAGTTGAGCAATTTTGAGAATGATTTCGTCTATATATTACGTCTTTTTATAGAGTAATTTTCACATTAAAATGTGGAAATTGCATCCACTGCTACAGTTGCATCAGCATCTGAATTGAAAGGTTTAGCCGTATAGGTGAAGACAGAAAAAAGGCACGCCACTTGAGGCATGCGATAGAGTTCAGCGGTAAAGAAAAAAAAAACGAGATTGAAAGTTGAAAGCTGTTGAAAGAGACGCACCAGTGAGGACATACCTTATTATTGGTTTTTTTTTTTTTGTTTTTGGAGTGTTCTAATCAGGGTTGTCAAATTTGCTCGCCGGGTTGATAACCATCCCCACCCCCCCACGGGCTGGGTGCTTTTTTTGGGAATATTGGTTGTTTCCGATGAAATGTTGCTTTCAGGTCAAAATTTTAGTTTTATGTTAGTTTATATATTCCAAAAATTGCTGTATAGTGCAGTGTTTAAAATATGTATATTAATTAATGATTGTTTAGGGACAAAAATATGTTGAATAATTTCTTGGAATCACGAACACGTTTTTTGTCTTATAATTCTTCTACCTTTTTTATGTAAGCATTTAGGTATGAGATTCATTTAGTAAAATACAGTATGTTATAAGAAATCGCGCAAACAGGAAATGTAACCATCAGTGGCGTAGCCAGGTTTTGGTCCGTAGGGGAGTGGAATTGTGAAAGGCTCCATTTTTTTGTTCATGCTTAAGGCGCAAACTTAGAATTATGCGTTAGTGGAAAGAACTTTATAAATTTCCCAATTTTAAAAAAAAATCACATTTATTTTGTTTTTTCAGTTGATGTTTTCAAAATTATAAATGAATTACTTTTCAATTGTGTGTGTGTGTGTGTGCTGCTGTGGTGGTCGAGTGGTCATAGTGACGGACTCGCATTGCGAGGATCCGGGTTCGAACCCCACCGGCGCCACAGTGGTGGTTGTGAATGCGAGCCAATCTCCCCGTTAAAAAAGTCTCGCCACAGAAAGCAACAGGCCTACAACGTTACAAATATTCAATCATTACACTTCACTCACAATTTGAAGTATAGATGGCAGCACTGAAATATCAGACACAACACTGGCTACACGCTCAGACTGTTAGGTGCACACTCAGTTTGTTCCAGACTCAATTCATTTACATCTAAAAAAAATGTTTTGTGTACTTACACAAATGCAAACACCAAAAACAACTGGGAAGTCACCCTAAAAGGTAGTTGGAAAAAATTTAGATTAAAATATAAAAAAAAATGATAGGAGAAAATAAAATATAAAAAAGGAAAACAATATATATTTTTCTCCCTCTAAAATTATTTTAAGATATGAAAGCACAGAGAAATCTTCATGCTTCCGTTTAATCGTTTTTATCATGTTACTATGTTTTCGTGAGCACGTATCACATGTACACTACTTCTACTTAATCGTGCATGTACTTCCAAGACTTATGGAAGATAGCGAGACAGATTTATGGAATTTCTAATAAATTAATGCATGCCGGAAAGTTCTTTCTTATATTATCCGGGACCATAACGTATATATGATGTCATAGTTATGTATGGTTTCAGTTCGAGAAGTTTTGCCATCTGTCTTCCATATTAGAAGTAAAACTGGCAGATGCCTGAAGTTTCGTGTTATGCAAATACGGTGAAAGCCTGCCTGAGGGGCGCGGTAGCCCGTTCGATAAGATGATCGCCTAAAGTACCGAAGGATGTTTAGCAGTGTCGCGAGTTTGATACCCGGTTCGTCTTTGTCGGTAAACTTTCCTGACACGGGCGCAACAAAAAACGGCGACTTGACCTCTGCAAAAAATTGCTGCAGCAGGGAGTCCCCCATCGAGGGGTTAGTGCACCAACCAGTCGGTGAGTATAAAAAACAAGCCTGCCGTTCGAAATCTGCAATAAATTGTAGGTCCCGCTCTCATTGGCCCTCGTGTGCAGAATATGACCGTGGTGCGACAAAAATTATCAAAGCTTGCCTGCTCTCTGCGGGGAGGCTTTCCAAACAAAAGCGTTAGTATTCATACCTAGAAATTGAAGGGGAAAAAAACGTAACAAAAGGTAAAAAAAGGTAAAACGTAAAAAAAGGAACCTCGTAGACATAGAAGGCCTCTGCACTCAGCTTGTGACGTCAGTAAGCAGTCCATTTTCCCTTAGAATATTAAGGGGAAAAAAATTCCCTGCTAGTGCCAGTATCATCGTTGTGAGGAAAATAAATGTTCAGAATTGGCGATTTCTATGCCCCACATCCAATCACTACGCCGTATTTGTGAGCCAATCGGGAATATTCTACGCCAAAATAAGAAGAAACGAAATAGCAAACTTGCTAGGTAGTCTGAATGATGTTTATGGCAAACAGTGCAGAGGCCTTCTATCTCTAGGAGGTGATGGGTGAATCCACCATGATGCCCACACAATCGCAGTGGCTATCACATACTACTAGATTGCAGACGCACAGAGGGTGGCCTGAATCCAAAAAGGTTTAGGAACCACTGCTTCAAACGAATTAGTGGCGCCAGAAATTGTCGCATGTGTCCGTAATCTATTTAAGTGTCTCTGAGGCGTGTTTGTAATGACACTGCTCATCTTCCAAATCGAAGTGAAAGTGGCAGGTGTATGAATCGATTGAAATATTGTTCTATTATCTACCGGCTTCCTTTGGAGATACTATTTAAAGGAGAGTTCTCTCTGCTTGAAGTTGAAAAACTTAGAAAAAGGCATTATGCATAGTATATGTATATTTATTTCTAGTGAAATAAATTCATGCCATGTGTTTTATATAACAAATCAGAAGAATGGAAATATGTCTAGTGATCAGGGCTCGGCACGGGTCACTTTTTTCCGTAAAAGTCACTTTTTTAGAAACTGGTCACTTGTATTACGTATTTTCAGGCCCAGGTCACTTTTTCCACTTTTTTAGCAAAAAAAACCTCGGTCTCGCACGCTTTTCTATTGTCAGTGTTTTTCTTTTCTTCAAGGATGAACACTTTACCGGTTCAATATCGTTAATTTCCTCCCTCCCTTCATTGAATTACAATCAAAGGCGTCTTATCTTCCCGGGAGCATACCGTGTGACGTCAGCATAACTTGATTTCAAGGCGCTTGGAAAGAAAGCTCCTTGGTTAAAGAATCGTAATTTTATGGAAAACCCGGTCGGAAAAAAAACTAGCATAAAAGGCGTATACTTACAACTAAGAATTCCCCCCCCCCCCTACTACCATTCAGACGCACACTTCCAGTTTTCTTGGTATGTATGTGGTGTAAGTTGTTATCGAGGAACAATATAATCCACCACACCCGAGCAAGGCTCATAGGGCTCTTCAAAACTTCTTTTGAAACACGGCCGACCGTTTTCGGGAATAGCACCAAAATGAAATTGTTTTTGTGTATGGTCAGGTAATGCCATAAAGATCCAATCTCACCACAAGCACACATGGCGTTGTCCGACTTCTTGAAACATTCTAGATAAGTCTGTAATGGGCCGTGCTCAGTTATCATGATCACTTTCTCTCTAGACCAAGTGGTACTATTCCAACGGACACGTTTCTGTATCTTAATTCCCTGCTATTCCTGCATGGCCTTTCACCCATTTGGTACTGATAGACGGATGGTTGTATAAATGCTTGCGTATTCGCCGAGTATTTTCATGTGGAGTGCGCTGATCACGAATCGCATTAATACTAATTTCAGACCAAAGTGGATTGCATGTGAAGATGATGAACAGGTCAGGGCGACCATAACTCCTGACATAAGTCATTGCATCCTGGGTGTACTCAAGCATGTGTCTTGGACCGCCAGTAAAGGTTGCTGGCAAAATCACCATTCTCCCCAATTCATTTGGATTCGCGTCATTGGCCATAGCATCTCTAAGATGAATGTAGTCATCTACTCTCAGTTTCTCTTGATTTGTTCGGATGTAGAGTAGCCATTCACTTTCGATTTTCTCATACATATCTACTACAAACTGATGGAGGAGCTGCCGGGATTTTATAATTTTCATCTTGTACCCTTCTCATCAATCTGAATGCATAAAAATCCATGGCAGATACCTTCTTTCCCGGTAGCGGGTCCCCTGTGGTTGGATCGATCTGAGGAATTCCAAAGTTATAATCATCATTGCCTTGCCAAAAGATGATAGGGTATTGGAGAGCATCGTATGATCGATGATCTCCGTTACTCTCTGTAGCCTGTTATTTCTTTTCTGTAGAATAATATCACAGCTTTCAAATTCATTCCCCAAGATAACAATCGCCACCTCATCAATTGTTGGTGCATTGAATGTCCGTGGGCGGGTGCCTACTGGAGTCTTATCTGCTCTGATAATTATTTGGTAATCATCTCTTGGCATACGCTCCAGAGCAGTCTTGAACAAATTCACTTAGGAATTGTGTTCGTGGAGGAATTGTTATAGCGCCAGGACGATATGCTGTTTGGTGGTTGGAATATTGGAGCATCGTTGTCTAGCTTCTGCATGTTGGTCTCCCATGAAGGAAATCTGCAAAAATTTCAGCTCTTCATTCGTTCCTGGGAGCAGTGACCCTGAAAGATGGTAGATTTGTCCCTGTACTTTGAATGTAGGCATGTGTGAATCCCGGCTCGCCAATTTCTTTTGTTGCTCCGAAAAAGGTCATTTGAAAGCAAGAGTTGTACTTTCTGATGTTTTGCAGAAAGTGTTTGGAATCTGGTGTGGTTTCAGCCATCAAAGTGTGAAGTGGTTCAGGTGGTTGATTGATTGATGGCAGCTTGACTTTTTTTATATTTGAGCAGCACATCCCAAGCGCCTCACCATCCCATTTACAGGGGTGGGAACTCTGCGCCAATTGCGCCGCACTGCGCCAAAACTAATATCTTGCGCCATCCTGCTCCAATAGCGTATTTTCGCATTTTTCTGCGCCAAATAGCGAATTTTGCTTCAGTATGCCCGGAATTTCGGAGAGGACGCCAAAAAATTTTTGTTCCTGCTAGCCACGAAACGTTTCTTTACGAGAGAAGAGCGTGTTTTATTCCACTATACTTAAACTATCGGCCCCTGATCGGGCTTTCCATCGCGAAACCCCGATATTGTCCGCCGTGATCGTGGAACTGAAGATGGCTTGCAATGCCTTTCAGCTTTAAAGTGTAAATTCGAGTGTTTCCGTTTAAAAAAAAAAGTCGTCACTGGAAGCAGCAGAAATTACTGTAGTTGTCATTGTGCTAAATCCCGATGTTTCGTGAAAAAAAATTTCATTCCGGGAGTAAAAAGTGTGTCCACCGAATTACGAATGTTAGTTTAGTAACTTTGCTGAATATCGCCAATGTTGCCGAATAACGAGCGTTAAATCAATATCGCCAAATAACGAGTGTCAGATCGCCAATCTCGCCAGATAATGAGTGCTGAAATTCTCTCCCATTTTGCAACAATTTCTTTCCAAGTATAAAAAAATTAAAAACTTATAAAACAAAACTTATAAAAAATTTTTAGCTTATTTGAAGTGCTGCTGTTCCAGGCAGCAAATAGTGCGCACAGTAAGCAAAAATCATTATAAATAGACTGGTGCAAAAAATTTTATGATAGCCGCTCTTTCAAACAAGGTGTCAAAAGCCTAAAACACCAAAAACAAAAATCAAGCTGACGAAAAGATGTTTGATAACAAAAGACAGTGCAGTTTTATTTTGAAAAGGGTTGAGGGTTAATGAAAATATTCTTGTTAATTTCACTGCTCCAATTTATAAATATCTGCTCCGAATCCCATATTTTGCTGTTCCAAATCCTGAATTTTGCTGCTCCGAAATGGACTTAGTCACTTCCCACCCCTGCATTTATAATCTTGGCAATGGACACAGACCTCCTCCATTTGGCCAATCAAGACCGCTGGATGTTCGTGATAATCAAGTTCAGCATTGTATGCAAATGCAGCTTTTTTTCAGATCTTGAAAAGCATGCTCTCTATAAGTGAAGGCCCTAGTTCGGTTAGCAGATAGGCGTTCTTCAGTTTGTTCTGCAATCTCATTTGTCCTTGAAGTGGAGGCCCTAGTTCGATCAGCAGATAGACACTTTTCAGTCTGTTCTGGAGTCTCATTTGTCCTGGAAGTGGAGGCCCTGGCTCGATTAGCAGAGAGGCGTTCTTCAGTTTGTTCTGCCGCTACGATGGGCGGTGGTTGAGATAAAGGCTGCATTAGCACTTACAGGACACCCTGTATATAGGCTAGCAAAAAATACCCGGCGCTTCCCAGGTTTTCTTCAATTAATGGGAGGATTGGAAAAGAGTGACAAACTGTTATAATGGCAGAATTAAAAAAGGTGTGACAAACCATTATAAAGGCATATATAAACATCTGAAACACATTGTTAGGGAACCACTGTAACCAAAGTAAACGTTCCGAAAGTGATTCTTGAGGCCTCAAAACCAGCCAGACAGTTTTTCGTCTATTTCGGGCATTTTCCCAGCTCTGACGAACTTTTAAAGTAGCCTACGGTTCATTCCCGGTCCTGTTTGGTATATATGTAAAATCTGGCGGCGATCGGCCTAAAACTGCAGATTTGTATAAAGAGCAGACATACTTTCACATTTATATATAAGATGTTGGAGAATGTAATTAATGATTTTGCCAAAGCAGAAATTGTATTATTTTTAAGGTTATTTGGGGGGGGGGGCTGTATGTGGACCATTTGGTTGATTAATTTTTCATTTGCTTGGTTTGAGGATTCAACAAGTAGGTTAGTCATTAAAAACTTCTGTCTGGACGGAAAAATAATTTTGTATTTATTACTTCATGGTCTTGGACAGTAACTAACATACATCATTCAAAATTACGGTGCAAATAGGTGAAGAAACAGTTTGCATTACAAAGCAGTTGGATACATAGGCCTATTCTAGCTTTGGTGATTCTGATGCTACCCAATAGCATTCAGTTGTCTTCTGTATTTTTAAGGCATGAAGAGGTTTAAATGATATTTGCAATGTGCTCAGCAAAGAGCTAGAAATAGAAAATGATTACACTGGCATGGAACAGTTAAATGTGAACAAAACAGTAAAATTAAGAAAATGATGAACAATGCAGTAAAACTATCTGGTTCATCTTGCCTTATTTACATCGGATCTTGTAATCTACACATTTTGCACTGTGCTTTTGGAAGTGCTCTCGAAGAAACAACATTCATAAAAAGCATACATTTTCAAAATTTTCTGTACATTGTCAAAGAGAGTTGACAAACTCTGCATTGTAGAAGACTCCAAAAAAAAGAATGTAATATATATGAGGAAAGACAGCAAAGAATTATCTGTGGTTGCTTGTGCACTGTTTTGGCCAAAAATCGGTTTTGTAACCAAGTCATTTATCATTTTGCTTTGGCTTGAGTCAATCTTATAGGAAACTGAAATAGTGATATGAAAAAAAAAGTTAATTCGAAATTATTATTTTTTAATTATTTCTATTCTATTTAATTATTTTTTTTTAGAGATTTTTCTCTATTATGCTATGATTATGTTGTCTAAGGGGGTTTACCCTATCCTACTATTTCTCATTTTTTGAGTGGGAGCCCTGAATCAAGTATAGTAGACCTTAGCTTCAACTTTTCTTGGGCCAGGAGCACTGCCTATGCCAATCACCGAATACAGGTCATCTCTCGCTGAAACTTTGAAACATGACGTGTGAAGATACTGATTTTTCAAATAAAAATTCACCTCTGTCTCTACAGGGACAAAGACAAAATATTCTATCTGCTTCTGTAGCGTAGTCGTAGCGCACTCTCCCAGAATGCAAAGAAAGGGCCTTGGTCCATATGGAGGCAGGGGTGAATTATTTTTTCAGAAATCGGCTTGTATGGTGCTATGTTGGGCATGAATATTTATTTTTTTTAAATAAACTTTTGCAGTTGTCTGGCTGTGCTAAGCAAAGTGTCAATGAAAAGCAACGTCTCAGTGAAAAGCACCGTCTTGTGGCAGCTTTGTCCTCTGATGTGAAACCAGAAGGTGTGAAACTCTACATGGCAATCACAAAGAAGTAAGTTCTAATTATTTTTTTTCTCTTCCCCCCACCACCACCCTTCTCAATACCCTCCATAAGGATAATCACCTATATCAGTGGTTCTCTAAATTCACCTCTGTCTCTACAGGGACAAAGACAAAATATTCTACCTGCTTCTGTAGCGCACTCTCCCAGAATGCAACGAAAGGGCCTTGGTCCCCATGGAGGCGGGGGGGGGGATTTTTTTTTTTCAGGAATCTGCTTGTATGGTGCTATCTTGTGCATGAATATTTTTTTTAATAAACTTTTGCAGTTGTCTGGCCGTGCTAAGCAAAGTGTCAATGAAAAGCAGTCTTGTGGCAGCTTTGTCCACTGTAGTGAAACCAGAAGGTGTGAAACTCTACATGGTAATCACAAAGACGTAAGTTATATTTTTTTTCCATTTATCGGTTACTTTTGTTGACGCCGACGTGGTCGAAGATCATATTTCCTCTTAAATCAATCACTGGGGCTCTTGCCGGTTTGAACTTGTCATCGCTCGCACCGCTCAGATGCACACTTCCAGTTTTCTTAGTATGTATGTGGTGTAAGTTGTTATCGAGGAACAATATAATCCACCACACCCGAGCAAGGCTCATAGGGCTCTTCAAAACTTCTTTTGAAACACAGTCGACCGTTTTCGGGAATAGCACCAAAATGAAATTTTTTTTGTATATGGTCAGGTAATGCAGGGGTGGGAACTCTGCACCAATTGCGCCGCACTGCGCCAAAACTAATATCTTGCGGCATCCTGCTCCAATAGCGTATTTTCGCATTTTTCTGCGCCAAATAGCGAATTTCGCTTCAGTATGCCCGGAATTTCGGAAAGGACGCCAAAAGTTTTCTTGTTCCTGCTAGCCACGAAACGTTTCTTTACAAAAAGAGCGTGTTTTATTCCACTATACTTAAACTATCGGCCCCTGATCGGGCTTTCCATTGCGAAATCCCGATATTGTCCGTGATTGTTGAAGATGGTTTGCAGTGCCTTTCAGCTTTAAAGTGCAAATTCGAGTGTTTCCGTTTAAAAAAAAAAGTCGTCACTGGAAGCAACAGAAATTATTGTAGTCGATTGTCATTGTGTTAAATCCCGATGTTTCGTGAGAAAAATTGTCATTCCGGGAGTAAAAAGCGCATGTCCGCCGAATTACGAATGTTAGTTTAGAAACTTTGCCGAATAACGAGTGTTAAATTGCCAATGTTGCCGAATAACGAGCGCTAAATCGACAATGTTGCCGAATAACGAGGGTTAAATCGCGAATGGCTCCGAATAACGAGCGTTAAATCGCCAATCTCTCCAAATAACGAGTGTCAGATCGCCAATCTCGCCAGATAATGAGTGCTGAATCGCCAAACATCGAGTTGATACTTCCGAAATTTTCTCCCATTTTGCAACAATTTTTTTCCAAGTATAAAAAAATTTAAAACTTATAAAAAAATTTTTTAGCTCATTTGAAGTGCTGCTGTTCAAGGCAGCAAATAGTGCCCTCAGTAAGCAAAAATCATCCTAAATAGACGGGTGCAAAAAATTTTATGACAGCCGCTCTTTCAAACAAGGTGTCAAAAGCCTAAAACACCAAAAACAAAAATCAAGCTGATGAAGAGATGTTTCATAGCAAAAGACAGTGCAGTTTTATTTTGAAAAGGGTTGTTAACGAAAATATTCTTGTTAATTTCACTGCTCCAATTTATAAATATCTGCTCCGAATCCCACATTTTGCTGCTCCGAAATTGCTCCAAATCCAGAATTTGCTGTTCCAAAACTGCTCCGAATCCTGAATTTTGCTGCTCCAAAGCTGTTCCGAAATGGACTTAGTCACTTCCCACCCCTGGGTAATGCCATAAAGATCCAATCTAACCACAAGCACACATGGCGTTGTCCGACTTCTTGAAACATTCTAGATAAGTCTGTAATGGGCCGTGCTCAGTTATCATGATCACTTTCTCTCTAGACCAAGTGGTACTATTCCAACGGACACGTTTCTGTATCTTATAGACATCTTTATGTGCATTCTTGTCCCATAGCTGTTGTCATTTTTGTAACAGGTCACTTTTTAGCTCCTGTTTGATGTGACTGCGTGGTAGCAAGAGTTTTTCTTCCATTGGGAGATTGAGAGCATCTTTGTCCAATCTGTCCAAAGCAACGTCTCAGTGAAAAGCACAGTCTTGTGGCAGCTTTGTCCTCTGAAGTGAAACCAGAAGGTGTGAAACTCTACATGGCAATCACAAAGAAGTGAGTTCTAATTATTTTTTTTCTCTTCCCCCCACCACCACCCTTCTCAATACCCTCCATAAGGATAATCACCTATATCAGTGGTTCTCTAAATTCACCTCTGTCTCTACAGGGACAAAGACAAAATATTCTACCTGCTTCTGTAGCGCACTCTCCCAGAATGCAACGAAAGGGCCTTGGTCCCCATGGAGGCGGGGGGGGGGATTTTTTTTTTCAGGAATCGGCTTGTATGGTGCTATCTTGTGCATGAATATTTTTTTTAATAAACTTTTGCAGTTGTCTGGCCGTGCTAAGCAAAGTGTCAATGAAAAGCACAGTCTTGTGGCAGCTTTGTCCGCTGTAGTGAAATCAGAAAGTGTGAAACTCTACATGGTAATCACAAAGACGTAAGTTCTATTTTTTTTTTTTTTTTTTTTGTCTCTTTCCCCCCCCCCCCCACCCCACCCCACCCTTCTCAATACCCTCCATAAGGATAATCACCTGTATCAGTGGTTCTCTACTGGTGCTCCATACATCCTCTTGGGGCTCAGTGTGCACTTATCAGGGGTTCCACATCCACTCGAGGAAAATAGAATAAATCAATAGAATGAATTACATTTAATTTCTATCTATTGCATAATATAAAAATGTAAAATGTATAAAATTTAAGAAAATATAAAGCACTGAGAAAAAAATATCTTAGAAATGTAGTTTAGTATGATAGAGTTCGAAACAGGGTTCAAGGCAAAGTCCAACTTCACAGTCTTTGCACCAGATTCGTGTTTCTTTGCGAATTTTTTTTTCCATTTGCATCCTTTGTTGAACAGCAAACAGCACACTGTCTTCGAGGCTCTCTTTTTATGGGGTTAGGTGGTATGTGGCTTGCAAAATGACGAGCTGCCAATCTCAAAGGGTTCAGAGTAGAACTCTGTCTTCCAGGACAACCGCTTTTATCACTATCAGAATACTTTTGGATACTTTCTTCAACCATTTGCAAACAAAATTCCAAAAGCTTTATATTTTCTGTTGGGTTTTGCTTTTTGTAAAGTACATAGGCATTCCACAACGATTGATCTAAAAACTGCCTGAAAATTTTGATGTAATACTTCCCCTGTTGTTTTCGGAGCGTAGGGTAGTAGGACATTTCTTGGTCGCATAAATCGACGCCACCCATTGTATTATTATAATCACAAACGACAACTGGTTTCATAAGTCTTTTTAGATTTGATGTCACCAAATAAGAGCTTGCATCATGAATAGTACTCATAAGGCAGACACTCTTCTTGTCCTGCCACTTCGGGGCCATAACTTTGCCTCTTTGATAAGCAACAATCTCACCCTTGGGGACTTCCTCTTTTGAAAAGTTGACAGGGAGGTCTTTTCTGGTTTTATTCACTGTCCCATAAGTGTCCGTCTTTTCTGTAACTAAGATGTCTGCAAGCTGTGGAGACATATAAAAATTATCAATAGTGACACAATAACCTTATCCCAGGAATCGATCCATCAAGTGTAAAACAATTTTGGTGGAAACTGGATATTGGCTGTATTTCGGATTATACACTGTTCCATCACCTGTGTATATGCGGAAATCTGAAATGTATCCACTTTCTGCTTCACAAAGAATGAAAAACTTCAAGCCAAATCTTGCTCTTTTTTTGGCAATAAACATTTTCCACTTGAGCCTGCCTTTGAACCACATCAAACTCTCATCTAAACTAAGATTTTTCCCTGGTATATAGACTTCTCGAAATTTGCATTGAAGATGTTCCATTAGTTCATGAATTTTATTTAATTTCGGCCATGGGTGTCAGTCTTTATCAAATTCCTCATTATTAGTAAAATGAAGAAACTTCATGAGCAATAAAAACCTATTTTTTCCAATTACTTTTGTAAAAATTGGTGTGGATAATATTTGACGCTTAGAGCAATAATGCTCTTGTTCTGGCTTATTTATGACTCCTTGGAGTAACAAAACTGCAAAAAATAGTCTTAGTTCTTCAACATTCGTTTCTGTCCATTTTTTCCAGCGTGATCCCTCTTTACAAACTGTTTTATGGATATATTGTTCAGCGTATCTATTGGTTTCTCGGACTATCATTCGTAATATTTGATCATCAAAAAAAAGTTCAATATACTTGCATTGTCAGCTATATTCACAGTATTCCCGGATTTCCACGAAAAAGAACTGAAGGAGGAGGAGGAATATTCTTCATATAAATTTTGCACCACTGCCTAACGCTTTGCAAGTTTATTGAATCATGATCAGATTCATCGCTATATGAGGAGCAGTCTGAAAAATCTATATCACCATTACTATCAAAACTAAAATCGCTTTCAGAATCTGATAAGTCATCAGGAATATACAAGCTGTCAATCGCTGAACGTTTTCTAGCAGTCATTTCTGATAAGAAAAAAGCGGCAAAAAGTGAAGTTTGAGGGGTAATACCACGTGCCTTCAAATGCCGCAATTTAGTGGACAACTAACGGCATCTGTTGGCCAAAACGTAAATTAAACATCTAATACTGTATAGTATTTATTTCAGTGGTTAAACTGGGAAAAAACAGGATGCGCTTCTCAATAAAGGAAAAAAAAACACATGCCCGCGGGATGAGCAGATTTTGCTACATTTGAGTTGCCTGTGGAAATCGCGGGATGAGCAGCCAGAGGGTTAATGGGGAGATCGGCTCACATTTGTGAATGACACATGGCACTTCCACACTTTTATGAAACGTGAATTTAAAAAAAAAAAAAAATTCTCTCCCTGCTTTCTATACTCCAAAATTTGTCACTCTGGGCTATAGCCTGCTAAGTCCCCCTGTAAATACACTACTGCATGAGGTTGGTGTGTTATTACCTATGACATATGAAACCCCAGGTCTTGATTGGTATTTTTCAAATACCAATCAAATGGTAACTTTCAAATACAATGCGTCACAGGAGTTTGATGACCTGAACATTGGCTCTGGAAACTATGAACATACCCAAAATGATCTTCCTACACTGCATACAGACGTTAATCAAAAGATTACTGGAGTGGGGAGAATTTGTAAACGTCCAATATATTTGAATGACTATGTAACCTAAAAGCTTAAGAGAGGGATGTCATGTATGGATACAGCCATTATAAAGGCTAAAGAGGTCAGGGGTCAGATAAGGGACAACATAGGTACATAACAATCACAACAACGTATCTGTCAAGTCTCCCTGAATTTTTTCTTCATCTCCCAGACTTACATATATACACTGCTGGCCACCGTAAATGCAACACCCTGAAGGAAGCGTGCAAATAATATGAAATTTACAACATGCATTAGCGGAGGTGAGATATGCAAATGATTAGAATTTCAGCGCAGACGCACATCATGTGCGCCTGTGGCGCCACTTCAAAGTGCTATTTAAGGCTTGGAGATTTCGACGATTTGAAGTACGGCGATTATGTTTTTCTTGTGGTTTTTTCAAAAAACCGATCAATTATGCCTCGTAGAAAACAGCGATCATCTTTTGATCAAGTATCCGAGTTCGACAGAGGAAGGATAGTGGCCTACCGAGATTGTGGATTATCTTTCAGGGAAATCGGTAGTAGTCGTGTTAGACGAAACCAAACAACTGTAATGCGGATATGTGATCGTTGGATGCAGGAGGGTATGACGGACCGACGTGTTCGATCGCATCCACCTCAGTGCACCACTTCACGTGATGACAGGCGTACTGTGCGTATGGCAGTGACGGATCGCTCAGCCACAGCACATTCAGTCTGTACCGCATCATCCAGTGTCTGCGCGTACTGTTCGACGCCGTTTACAGCAGAGTGGTCTGTCCGCAAGACGTCCATTGCTTTGTCTACCCTTGACGCAGAACCACAGACGTCTCTGCCGCCAATGGTGCTATGAAAGAAGGATGTGGACGGCACAATGGAATGAAATTGTCTTTACTGACGAGTCACGCTTCTGTCTGCAACACCACGATGGTTGGATTCGAGTCTGGAGACACCATGGAGAGAGGATACTGAACAGCTGCGTTATGCACCGCCACACTGGTCCTGCACCGGATATTATGGTATGGGGCGGTATTGGATATCACTCTCTCACTCCTCTAGTACGCATTGCCGGTACTTTAAAAAGCCAGCGCTACACCTCCGAGGTGTTGGAGCCAGTTGTCCTTCCTTACCTTCAGGGCTTGCCCACAGCCATATTTCAACAGGATAATGCGCGACCACACATGGCACGCATTGCCCAAAGGTTTTTCGTCAATCGCCAGATTGAATTGCTTTCCTGGCCAGCTCGCTCTCCGGATCTTTCGCCGATAGAAAACATGTGGTCCATGGTTGCTCAACGATTGACCCAGATTACATCCCCAGCTGCCACACCAGATCAACTTTGGCAACGCGTGGAAGCTGCTTGGTCTGCTGTACCCCAAGAACACATCCAAAGTCTCTTTGAATCAATGCTGAGGCGTGTGGCAGCGGTGATCTCCAACAATGGCGGCTACTCTGGCTACTGATTTTGGCAGGAACCACACTTCACAGAAGTCTATAAATTTAATCATTTGATGCTTGGTCAACATGTTATCTACAAAATAAATATTGTTGCGATATCTCTTGTCTTTCTTGGTGTTGCAATTGGGGTGGCCAGCAGTGTATATATAAATTCTTACGTGTTTCTCGCAGACCTACCAATGGTCTGGATTTAGGTGGGAGATGTTTTTTTAAGTCTTCTACTCACTCTCTGTGATTTTTAGAATTCTCCTAAATTTAGCCAAATTTACATTTTCTCTCAATTTTAGCAGAAAAATTACAAATATCAACTTCATGTCTCATTTTTGGTGAACGCTTTGCTGGATGAAGAGTAAACTAAAGTTGTCATGTGGTCGCGGACAGCAAAGTTCATGGCAGACTGGTGGTTTTATTTCTACTAGGAAACTGGCTCATCTATGAAAAACAGCGTTCAACTGAAAACTATTCATGCATTGTCATCTTCGGTGCACAATAATCATGCTCGTCTGGCATCAGCCTAACTGATTTCTTTTTATATGTGATGTTTCGGAAAATCAGTTCGCCAGCTTATGCAAATTTCTTGCTCGTGAGAACGCTAGACTCTGCATATATGTACAGACCTGCCAACTCTCCAGATTTTCGCAGGAAATTGGATTAGATTTTACGCTAGCTTTCACGTTGTCGTGACGTCAATGACTTATAAGAGTTGATGCCTGCCGTCGTCATTAGGGAAAACACCCATAGAGGACAGCTGTTGTCATTTCCATCGAGCAGCCGTAAAAATGTCTTGGTGACTGCATTTAAGCAACTGGCAAAGACGTGACTTTCTTTACGTAGCATTTATCTGCAATCATTTATCAGGGGCATGACCTTGGTTGCCGAAATTCATGTATAATCGTTATTGAATTCCATTAAGTCATGCAGTGTATAAACCGGGGTTGGTTAAAAAAAACCCAAAAAAATGGTTGTTGTTTGTTTTTTTTTTGTTTTTTTTTGTTTTTTTTTTTTGGGTTTAAACCAGTTTTTTATTTTGCATAGTATTAACATTAAAAACATCTTAGATGTCGGAATCTTTTTTATGCATCATTTCTCCATATCGTTCTAATGTTTGAAAAATTCTCCTTTGTACTGATTTCTCAGATGTCTTTATCTTGTACTAGCTGATACCCGGCGACGTTGTTCGCCCCGTAAAAAATTTATATGTATAGCTTATTAATTATTTCTTAATCAAAAAAAAATTCTGCATGTAAGAAAAAATTTCTTTTATTCTTAAAATTAAAAACTTCAGGCAATTACTTGTGGATACGCAATATTTTTTTTTGTTTTTCCATCTGGTGTGTATTTTTTATAAATTTTTGGGATTACCAACACGCGATGAAAAGTTGTCCGTGTGAAAAACAGGGCTTAAGTACGTTGATACTTGCCACTGCTAATGACTGGCCTTGCACTTTGTTGATTGTCATGGCAAAAGCTGAACGCGAATTGGGAACTGTAACCGCTTGAAAGTGAATGGCATTTCTTCAGTGATAATTGGGATATATGGAATGAAGACGTCTCTCTTTTCCTTTGGCACATCCAAGATACAATCGTTGCTTCAATGATGTTATCAAGCAATTTCTTCACGCAGAGTCTCAGTGTCTCCAAATTTCTTGAAAGCATTATAGGTGCTCCGACTATGAGGGTTAAGTTGTGTGGTGGCACACCCAGAATATCCAAAGAGTTCAGAAATTCTGCAGGATACAGAACTGTCTGTGATAGTGTTAACCAATTTTTAAGATGTGGAGTCTCCTGGAATCATTTTTAGGATTTTTTCGTTGATCTTGTTCACTCATTTTTCAGTGCCCTCTCTCACAAAGCCATTCATGGTTTTGGTGATTTTGTTGCATGTTTGGAAAGACTTTGTCTGCAAGATCTTGAACTGAGTTTAACAACTAGCAAAATCCATTTGGGAACGTAATCAGTCCAGTGCTTGGGTCTATGGGAATTCTTCCATTGCCAAGTTTGATCAACTGATGTGAAAATGATAGCAGTGCTGAGTGATTTTGCATTTTAACTCTCATACAGAAATACATACTTTCACATTTATGTATAAGATTCCTATATGTGAACTGTAACTGGGCTTTAGCCTGTAGTTGGTTTATTTATTTAAAAATACAAATATTGTATGTTTTTTTCTCCCTCTCTTATCTGTAGGTATCGATAGCAAAAATGGCATCAAAAATGGCATTGATCAAATTGAATAGAAAAGAATATAGAGATGGAGAGTTCAGTATAGACTGGAAAATCAGTGATTTTGTTTCTGTTATTCGAAACAAGACTGTTTCGTTGAAGAGTGCTTGGTGTGCTCCAGTGAACAACAGATCTCGATTTAATTGTCAGTTCAAATTAAACTTAATTCAGGAAAGAAATAAGGAGCTTCCAGTAACATTCATCTTAAAAAACAAAAATCGCAAGCCCGATACATTTGCCAAAGTCAGTATTGTTATTCATGATAGTGAAGGTTATGAGATATTTAAAAAACAGAGCGATAAGTGGAAATTATACATGAAAGATAAAAAGATACAGTTTTCACTTGGGAAAACAGTAGAAGAGTTGGTGGTACAATTGAAAGGGATCGCTCTTGTACTCAAAATAAATGTGACGTACACCAGTTCCACCACAACTGGTGCCCAAAACCGAGATTTCAACTCTATTAGTAGTGCCGCTTTGTTATGCGAAGCTTTCATGAAACTGGCCCAAAAAATTAGTCCGGATATGACTATTGTATGTAAAGACGGAAAAGTCATGTGTCATAAAATCGTATTGTACGCATGGACTGAAAAGTACACTCCAGAAGATGATATCACAGAGATAAGTGAAGAGGAATTTCCTTCCGATATTATGCAATATTTAGTAAATTACTTTTATTCCGCACAGTTAGAAAATTTGGACATAAATACTGCAGCGATTCTAATCCTGGCAGCAGCTAAATTCCGGGTAAATGCGCTAGTAATCTTTTGTTTAAGGTTTTTACAAACCTTCGTTGAAGAATATGAAAAAGACGATTGTGGAAAAATTGAGTTGATGTTTTTCCAGTTAAATCTTGACCCCGAACTTATCACCGCTCTAAGACCATGTGTCAAAGATGCCTTGTGTTAGGCAGAGCTCCCAACCGTCCTGCTGTTCCCCCTTTGTTTTTTTTTTATTATTATTATTATTATTTTTTTTTTTTTTTTAAATCTTTTTCCCGCTGCCCAAACATCCTATTTCTCATCCTTTGCAGTTGCAAATTTCTTACATCTGCTACACCTGCTTCCACAATACAAAAGCAGTTACCTGGTGCAGATGCTGTTTGTTGCCTTGTCAGCCAGTCTCAGTGCAATGTGTCCTTGTCTGGCATCAGCGACGGCTATCATCAAGCTGGTCCAGTGTTCTTTACCTACTTCAAATTCAACAGCAGAAGCATTTTTACCAGTTTGGCGAGCAGAAATTCAATTGGGTACCGTTATTCGTCCTCAAGTCGTATTTCAGAATATGATGACCTCTCATCCTCTACAGTTGCAGATGGCTGATGAAAGAAATTTGCAACTATAGAGGATGAGAGGAGGACATCATATTCTGAAATACGACTTGAGGATGAATAACAGTACCCAATTGAATTTCTGCTGGCCAAACATAATAATGGTACTGCTGTTGAGTTTGAAGTAGGTAAGGAATACTGGACTAGCTTGATGATAGCCATCGCTAATGCCAGACGAGAAGAGGACACGTTGCTCTAAGACTGGCTGACAAGGCAATAGCATCTGGACCAGGTAGCTGTGCTGTTGCATTGCGGAAACAGGTGTAGCAGATGGCTGATGAAAGTGGTTTGCATCTCATCAGAAATACGGATCACAATCTCCTCTGGGCATGTTGCCATAGGCTGTTGTTGCAGTCACCCCAAACTTCAGCAATTCAAGACATTCAGTGCTGTCCTGAACCCATAACGTCGGTGAGAGCAACTTCTCGATCTCCAACTGCTGAATCTCGCCGGCTAAGATTCGCTATGCGCACCGCTACAATGGAACTTCTTGGTCCAGGAATTCCCCAAGTTGGCTGGTGGCGATGCACCAACATTCACAGTACGCACCTGGACCAAGCTTATGTCCTCAAAAGTGAGTAGCTTGCTTTAGTGCTGATAAAAACATTAAATAAGCCATCTTTGTGTTATTATATGCTTAGAAGAGTTGATCAACTTTGCCCAAGAATATTTAGAAGACACCAACGAATAAGGCAAATACAAAAAATAATAAAAGTCCTAATGCATTTCAACATCTATGAGTGCTGTCTTCAGAGGAAAAATTTAACCACTAGTCTCGCAGCATTAAGATTTGGTCTGTCAACCCAAGTGGGAAACTCGGTCAGTGAGACTAGTGGTTAAATTTTTCTTCTGAAGACGGCACCCATTGGTGTTGAAATGCATTAGGACTTTTATTGTTTTTTGTGTATTTGTCTTATTCGTTGGTGTCTTCTCAATATAATATGCTTCAGGGCTATTTACTTTATAATCACTGTTTATAAACAAGTTTTGGTGTTCCATCATTTAGCCCTATTAAACTTTCAGCGGGTGCATATATATAAGAGATACATGCTTCCATTTCCCCCATGTATCTCTTACATATGTGCTCCTGGTGGAAGGTTATAGTTGCTGCTCAGTGTACAAGTGAGGGAGGGGCTAAAAAATAAGTTAGAATAATTTGGTACATAGTTTCCCCATGTGCTATATCGTGCTTATTGTGAAGCAAGGAAAAAGGGTGACATGTTTAAATTTCCAACAGCAGCTCTGACTATGTTGCATGTTATAAGTGGGGTGTAGCATGGGGCTGCAGTACTTCGAAGGCTTAGTAACTGTTGTTCATAACAATTATATAATTATTTTTGTAATCAGATGCACCTCAAGTCACTTAATGATATTATTCTTTCAGCCGAAGAGGCAGTTGGGGGAGAGGAGCTCTGCAACAACAGCCACAGCCATCACAATCGTCATTGCTGCCCATGGGTTCAGGCGGCCTGCCACAGTGGCGTGAACGGTCCACCTCTCTCAGATGCACAGGCTTACCCCCAATCTCAGCAGCTGCGTGATCAGCATCCATATTCCATGCAGATACGTAGCGGAACAATGAACTCAAATAATATTGGATCTGGCAGTGGTTCTAATCCTGGTACACCCATGTTAGGGAATGTCCCTCCTGGACCCATGGAACCCGGATCTGGTTTGCATCAACCACCACCCCAGTTTCGTGGAATGTTACTTAATTTTGTGAGTATTTCCATAATATATATTTTGCTTGTTACATTTTTAGTTTGTCATATTTCTCATTTTCCATGTTCAATGCAATCTGTATTTTAACACTACACGAAGGAAAGTATTTTTGAATAAACTCTTTATACAGGGTTTGCAGAGACCTCTGGGAAAATAAAAGAAAAAAGGTCAGGGTAAACGTAAAATATTTGGCAGAAGCCGAGAAAAGATGCTAATATGTGATAAAAGTCTGGGGAAAGTTCTGTGAAGGAAAGAAACAAATTTGGTAAACTTTTTGAGAGTCCGGATTTTTGGTATTAAATTTGTTCGGAGAAGAGGGACCATTCAAGTGTTACGCAAGCAGATTTTCAGCCATTTATGGTTGGATGTCTTCTTGTTTCGTACCTCCTCTACGCATTTTTGCAAATTCGACCGTGGCTTAAACCCTGCTTTATCATGATATTTTGGTTTTTTTAATATTTATTCACGATTTGAGAAATAACAAAGTGAGAATTGGGTGGCTTTTATATAAAAAGAACCAAGCACCGTTAATTCAAAACTGAGAAAAGGCCATTTAAAGTTATCTCTTCAGTTTGGATAGTTGGTTTAAGTGCACACAGACGGCATTACAGCCTATAGGTCACTTCGTTTTACTTAGATAAAAAAAAATCCCACCTCTTTCAATGGTTCAAATGTCGGTGTATCTCCAAAATGTTAAAAATGGCATTTGGGGTTGTTCCTTTTATATAAAAGCCGTCCAATTATAAGATGGAAAAATCACTAGTGCAAAAAGTAACTGAAATTGATCTGGGGGGGGGGGGGGGACTTCTAACAAAGAAGGAACCCTGAAATATAGGGCATAGCTGCCAAGTTTCCAGAATTTCCACTTTATCTCCCAAATTTCGTCCATGGTTGTAAAAAAAAAAATCCTTACAATTAGGAAAAAAGTTATTCCTTAAATGTTTACTTGGGATAAAAACTGCTGCTTCATAAGTGTCATGTAAATTGTCACAATTTTGTCAAATCACAAATCTCATTTTTAGGGAGAAAACACTAAATTCGCTAATCTGCAAGTGTGAATCCGGTCATTCGAAATTGGCGCAATCACATGTATCTGCTTTATCCATATGTCCCGTTTCGGGCCCAGCGAATATTTTTTAGTTTGTAAGGTTTCAGGATTTTTGAAAGGTAATTTTAACCCAAGGGATTTAACATAATGGTTGCCTATCATTAGTGATGGCTTGCACGATGTCAAGGTTTTTTTGCAATTGGAAAATATCCCTAAAATTTCCCTTTTATTAATGAAAAGTCCCTAAGATGTTTTAAAAGATCCATTTTACAATTATTTTTGTACGGAATTTACACGAAAACCTCCCCAAATTCTCATTCTCCAAAGTTGGCAGCTGTGGTATATGGGGACTAACAAAAAAAATTAGATATTCTAATTAATACTATGTTTCAGTAAAAATGAAATGAATGTACCTGGGTGAAAACAAAAAATATGCTAAAATAATTGTTAAGAATGATTGGACTTGTAAGTTCTGAAATTAGAACAAGTGTTTATAGGAATGTCAATGGATAGTTTACTTTCAAATTTTTTTTTTTAATATGATATCCTGTTTGTTAAAAAAGCTGATTATAAATACAGTAGAACTTGGTTAATTCAAATTTCATCCAATTCAAACTTTTACTACGAAGTCCTTGACTTTTCTATGTAATATAATGTTGAAATTTCTTGTTTAATTCGAACTATTTTCAAATTGGAGGGGGGGGGGAAAAGATTTTTCTATGAGCAAATCTAGTTTGGAAAAATTCTTCAAGAAGCCAGACTTTGCTTTTCTCGATACAACAAATTTTTTAACAAATTTTTTTTTTTAATAAAAGCCTGAAACTTCAGTTTTTCTCTATACTTTTTTTCCCGAATATAATTAAATATCCATTTTAACATTGTTCAGGTGGAGTGCATTGGGATTGCGTACTACTTGATGCCAACTATGCTTTTTAATCCATAGATCAAGGTATAACATTCAAAATCTGAATCTTTTTGTTGTCATTAAGAGTGGGGAAAGTATCAGAAAGTTCAAATTGTGTAATATGTTAATGAAAGTATATTTTCTTGATAGCATAAGAATGGTGAGTAAAATTTGGGAAACAGTTTCAAAACAGATGATTATAAACAGTTTCCGTAATTCCGGCTTTGAACATAGTCAAGAAATCTTGCAGTGATGCTGATTCCAGAACAGGGAATAATGTAGCAGCTAAGATAAATTATTATTATAATTATAAATTATGAAACCATTTCTTAAATATTAATAATTGATCATAAAATTTTAATAATTATCATATGTCAATGTTGATGATTGGCATCAACAATGTTGTAATTTGTAGTCATTATACTGACCTGGGATAGATCGATTGGATAATTCAAACTTTTTTCCCAGACTTTGGACTTCAAATTAACTAAGTTTGACTGTATTTTATAATTGAAAAAAGTATTTTTACTATATTGATTTACATAATAAATAATCAATTTTTAATTTAGCTTTTCATAGAGATGGCCCATTTAGTTGTTTATGAAAGTTGTGCTCACATATTAAGCTAAATAATTTTTCTTTTTTCATATTATATCAAGATGTATCAAAGAAATTCATATCCTGGTGGTTATCCGAATTTTTCTGGTAGGTCTCCACCACCGCCTTCCAGGCAACCCTATCCTCATCCAGAACAGAGGTTTGTATTCCCTAGTTTTATTTATTTAATTTTTTGTGATGTTTTTTTTTTTTGTAATAATTTTTTTTTTTTAAATTAAAAGAATGCTTAATGACATGTTATATATTTTCAATTGCTGTTTAAAATCAGGCGTCAGCAGTCTCAACAAGTTCGTCCTTTAGCCGAAGAGGAGGCATATCAACGTCCTGCTGCTATAATCACAGAAAAGGCATTAATGGGCTTTGATGAAATCTTATTCAATGACACCCAAGACACATGGGCAACCTCACATGGTGAAATTGATTACAAGTAAGCTTGTTTGAGATAATAGTTTCATGTTCCCCTCAACAGGAAATGTGCGTCAGTCATATGCTGGTGTTTTTTAGTTTATCAAAATCATATGTGTGCAATTCCTGTTGTATTGTCTATTATAATGCAATCCAATCCTGTTATAACAAATTCCAAGAGACCAGAAAATCACTTCATTAAAACGAAATTCTGGTATAAATGAATTCTAGGTTTTTGTGTTTCTATGCAAACTTATCTGGCTTATTAGAAAAGCGTTTGTTAAAACAAGTTTTTCTTGTTATATTGGTATTCGTTAGAACAGGATTCAACTGTTACATGATATCAAAATTTTGATTTGATTCAAGATGAGGAATTTAATTGTTTTACCGCATAGCTGAAATCGCTACACTCCTTGTAAAATGCAGTATCTTTTTTTTATGGAATTTTCTTCCTTTTGAGTTCAGCAGAAATAAGGGGATGGTCAATGTGCTCATTGAAAAGGATTCTCGTCGTGTATAATCTCGTCTTATTGCTAAAATGAAAAGCTTTTGAGAAGGCAGGATATTTCATCAATAATGACGAGTGTTTAGAAAAGCAACATTTCACAATTTTTGATGGTATTGAAACACACAATTTCCTGATTTTTATTTCATGCATTTATGAAATGCTAAGCATATTATAAGCTGAATGATGAAATGTTGAAGCTGATCAACTATGTTTCGCTTCTCATCACCCACCCACTGTGACCAATAGCTTTTAATATTTCCCATGTTAGTTTTTCTTTTGTGGAACTCTTTAAAAAAATTTTTTTTTTTTTTTCAGTGCAAAGTTGGTGTTCAGTGATGATGAAGATGCTCCTTCTGGTCAGAAAAAGGATAAGAGGTAAGTCACAGGATATGGTCGATTTATAAAATACCTTTTTAACATGATTAAGTTAGCCAAGGCCTCTATTTTTATTTGGTGATTAATTTTTAATTATTAAGCATTGAATATCCAGAGGAGAAAAAATGTCAGTCGATATATTAAGCAAATGTGGTACCCTAAATGACATTTTACATAAAAAAATGTATTTTTCACAGGGAACTGATTTACATAAATTTGAATAGCATAAAAATGTCATTTATTGTTTGTCAAATTACTTTTCTATCATTGTTGAAAAATGCACAGCAATATGTATCCTCCACACATAGTATTTCCCTCCAAAATGTAAGGGTTAAAAAATTTTCTGGTTTGTCAAAGACTTTGAACCATGTGTACATTTGAGGTAGCTGTAGAAACTTTAAGAACATCTCACAAATAATCAAATATTTTGGATTCACATAAAAGGAGTGGCTTAGAAGCATCAATATCAAAAATATACAATGCCTTTATTAAGAAACTTTGTGTGTGCGCATGCAAACAAACAGCACTGCTGAATAGAAGTAAAGAGTTATAAACCCTATTTGTAGAACTTTGAAAGTAGAAAGTTGCAGCTCTAATATAATTTTAGTAAATATATAGGAGAATAACATTTGAATGATCTTTCATACCAATGTGTTGATTTTTTTATCAGAATGCATTCATCATTTTTCACGTATGCTGACTATATCATAACTAGAATGTGTTTTATATATAGAACCCCTTTGGTATTTCATTTCTAGGGACATCAAAGGAAAAAAGGGCCAAGTAGCCAGCAAAATAGATGGAGACCATGACAGAGAAGGCACTTTAGTATCAGATCGAGAAGATAGAAATCGTGAAACAGACTGGCGAGATTCAAGGACTGAGAAGAAAATAGAAAGTGACCAGGATTGGGGTTCTGAACGACCTGAAGGCTATTCCAGAGAAGGGGTAAGAAATGTTCTGCAATATTTATATAAACTTATTTTTCAAGAAAAATGTTTTCCAAGTACAGAGAATTTTTATATATAAGGATGTGTAGGATTGTATGCTAGTGTATACACGAATAAATAACCAAATATGTGTCCATATATTTGAAATTTTGCTCTGCCTCACGAATCACTATAATTCTTGAAGGATGAGAGGTAGAAAAATTGGTCCCAAGCTCCTCATGCTAGACAACCCAACATGGGAATGGAAATGTAAAGGCATTGGCAGCCATCTCAGGTACAACAGAGGGTACCATTTGATTACAGAGGAGCACCTCCTACTTAGCCGAATGCAGCATATCCTCCTCCTCACATGCGGATGGGCCAGGTTCCACCACCCCAACAAGTAATTGAACATTTTTATTTAATATTAGATTATTTTGTTAATTATAAATTTTAGTTGGATGATTTGAAAGCAGAAAAAAAACAAGCATATAAATTATGTACAGTAGTAACTCTCAAAGTAGAGCTTGCATTCATTTGGTTAATTACAAGGTGTACATGTTTGTTATTAAAAACAGCAACATGGAAATTATCCTCCTCTACCACACCCTCAGAGGCAAAGCTCAAGGCTTTCATCGCTAGCAGATGAAGAGGAGGGTTGGCATCAGCACCGAAAGCAGCATTCTGAGGAAATGACAGAAGCTGTTGAGAGGGGTAGACAAAGAAGGACTGAGGAAGAGAAGCGATGTGAGCAAACAAACTGCTCAAGAAAAAGAAGCACTCGAGAAGAGTGAAAAAGTATGTATGTCGCATTATTTTCACATTGTGTTTATGACTGAAGTTTTTGTGATTACATCGTTTTATACTAATAGAGGATGGCTAAAACAAGGAAATATTTTTTGCTGTTTGGCAACTGGCAATGCGAATCTTGTGGACAATGGATTTTGTTGTCTGAGTTTTTTTAGTGATTTCTTGGGTTTTGGGTGATTGTATTTAAAAAAATATAGCCATCCACATTTATTTTGAGCAGGTTTCATTATTTAGTCACCTTGTTATGCGATTTGCTTATTGTAACCTTTTTGTACTTTTATATTAGTTTTATTTAAACCTTGTTATATTTTCAACAGGCTGGCATGGCTCTTCGACAGATAATTATTATGATCAGAAAGGTGAATGCAGCAGAGGAATGATGTATGATTCTTCTCAGAGAGGAAGTGACAGTAAAAGGACCCCTCATACTGATGAGAAACAGTTTGATCCTTCATCAAAAGATATGGACAGGTCATCTGACTCAAGGTAAAAAAAAAACTCACTTGGACTGAATGTGTTATTAGCTATGCCATTTTTTGTATACCTCACGATTCATTTTTATATTTTTGCTTCATTTGCAACTCTTAACTTAATTATTTTAAATCGCTCTGAGATTATTTTAAATTTGTATTCAGCACTATCTGCAAGCATTTGAAGTTCACAGGTTTCTTTGACTGAAAGCTGCAGTTCATATATATTTTTTTCTTTTAAATATTTAGGGCGAGAGATTTTGAAACTCAAGACTATCGTTATAAAGGAAGAGAATCTGGAAAAGACAGAAATGATACTAAACAGAGTGATCCAAGGGATTCGGCAGAAAAAGGTTCTAGGTCTGGGAGTTGTTCATGGTCTAATATGAAGGAGTATGACGAAAGAATGCCTGTGAGTATTTGTCCATTATTTCATAAAATAATTTTCTTCAACTCCTTCGGTTCGCAAAGCTTTTTGCCCAATTCATGTCATCAACAAATTATCCCATTTCTGCCCGTCTGGGAAATCATTTGAAAGTTTCAGTAACAATGTTTGTGCAAGATATACAGAAAACTGGATGGTGTGAAGATTTATTGTTTGAGATGTTGATTTTTTGAGGGGTAGGGAAAAACTCATCTCTTCCTCTACCAGGAGTTGAACCTGGGTTCCTCGTTTGCTGGACGAGTGCTCTCAACACTAAGCTACAGAGGAGATAGAGGTTTTCCGTCATTGGAGCATAATGTATAGCAAACGAGGGACTCAGGTTTTGACTTCCGGTGGAGGCAGGTGAGTTTTTCCTTCCTTAAAAAGTCAACATATCAAAAAATGAATATCTTCACATCTAGTTTTCTGTATATCTTACATTGACAAGTGGAGAGCAACATCATGCCAAACAATGTTTGTGTTGAACTTCAAAAGCTTTGGTAAATACCATGTTTTAGCGTGTATGAGAAACCCCTAAATAGCCTGCCAATTGGGTCCGAAAAATAGGAGGGGTTTTGCTATTCATGGATATATTATAAATCTCCAACTTTTTATAAATTTTTAAGTGAAAAAATTCTTGTGGGGCGTTCCTCTTCTTATTCACAAGAATTATTTATACACATTAAAGTATGGTGATTCTATGCGATATGATATGATAAGATCCAATAATTTCAGTACTTGAAATTAGAAACAATTTCAAGTTTTGTTTTATTGAAGATTCACTTGTGTGTGAGACTGTTATTCTGTATTTTTGTAGCATTATTCAAGGTTGTCCCCCCACAGATTTCTATCTAGTTTGTAGATTGAATGAGTCCAGTCATATTATCCATCCTCGAGGTTGCTGAACAATGATACAGTTCTGTTAAATGTAGGATTAGTTTTATCATGATAAACATGGCAGTGTTTGATTTATTTGTAAAATGAAGGCAAACCGAGTCACCTTGCAATTTGTAGTGACTATTGGTGACTCAGTAACTTTGGAAAATTATATTAAATTTTGACTCCATAAACCTAAGTGCATTTCTGGATAATTGACACTTTTAGAATGTCTACTGTCACCATTTGCATGCAGTGATTCTTGAATTTTACATTAAATGTGACACCAAGCTCATTCGAATACGAGTGAGCACTAATCATCTCAATGGATAACAAGGAATCTCTGATTTTGCATGGCATATAATTTTATTTTTTAGGATCCATTTGATGAGGCTTGCGATTCTGACAATAAGATGAGCAAGGAAAGACCAGGCAGATACGAAAGGCAAGATAGGTGGAACATGGATCGTCCTCAAAGACCAGATAGCAGGGATTCTCGAGCGAGTCGGGACTCCATAAAGGATGAAAGGTATTTTTTGTATTTCATACCAATGCATATTAATGAAGTTCCTAATTTTTAATGTTATAGATCTAGAAATAACCTAAATAATAATTTTTAACAAAATAACTTGTTGTACTAGTACTTTTAATATAAAAATATAAAATGAGTGATTGCAAAAAAATTTAAATGCTTAGTTTTTCACATAAAAGTAATAAGCAATCCTTTATAATGTCAACATGAAAAGTTCCTAGTAATTAACAAGTTCTAAAAAAATGTGTAAACAGGTTGCAAATGTGGACGTCCCTAAGGGCTGCAAAAAGTTTTTTTTTGCGCTTTCCCAGCATTTTCCGTTTTCATCACTTGGCTTTTACCCTTTGATTTATGTGTTGCAGTGCATCCTGCTTATAGCGTTTTTCAAAAAAACTGTCATAAAAAAATTTTAACAGGAAATCTCTGAGTAAAAAGTTTTGACCACGTAAATAATTTGTACTAAGCGAGAAAATGTTCTAAAAGCTAATATAATAATTAAACAAATTTGACTTACAGCTTTATAGATTTGGAATAGTTTTTACTTGTTATGATATATGAAATAGCTTTTGTTATGCTTTATATTTGAAAAATGTAGCTGTTACTTCACATTCACTTATTTCTTTCACGTATATGGTGCATCCGCTATATATAGTTGTCTGTGCCTCTATGTGGATACCAGGGCTGGACAAATTGTAAAAAAATCTAGGTGTCAAAAAAAATTGTTTTTCTCTTTTGTTTTGCTTTGGAATTTGGACAGGACTAAAAAAATTCAATATTTATTGCTGTATATATATCTGGTGTACACTTATAAAAGTACTGTAATATACTGGGTGTGTGTAGAATTGTCTATCTAACAGGTTTATATTAAAAAAACGTATATATGTTGTGCATGATACAGCAAAAAGCATGCCGCTGTGGTGGTCGAGTGGTTATAGTGGCAGACTTGCGATGCGAGGGTCTGGGCTGGAACCCCACAGTGGTGGTCGGCTGAAGTTGGTTTTCTGTGGTTCCCAACTTCAAGGCGCAAATAGGAGCCGATCTCCCCGTTCAATTCTCCAATATATATTGATATAAAATATGCAAAAAAAAAAAAAATACACAATTTTTGAAGTAATTTCGGTCCACAAATTGAGCAGTCAGAGGGTTAAAAAGTCTCGCCACATAGAGCAACAGTCCTACAACGATAAATCATTCAATCATAACATTTCACTCATAGTTAGAAAAACTGGTGGCAGATGGCAGCACTACACATAACAAGCATTACAGAGAAACAAAAAAAAACTTCACGTCAGGTTTCACTACATGTACACGCACATTCCCGCATGTACCGATTCGTTGGGGGTTCCGCGGGGGGTGTGGACGGCGTGCATGTGTGGTGTAGCAGTAGTAGGAAGGGCTTCCAAAAAAAAAATGCCTCTGGAATCCATGATGTTCTTAAGTCAGCCATCTCGTTGGGCAATTTGCCTGTTGTGGCATTGTATTTGTAAAACTTTTATTTGTAAGAAATTTTTGAGTATGAGAGTTACAAATATGATCTTTACACATCCTGTATTTGTTTAGTGATGCGATACTGCAAATATATGCAATAACATTACATGTATTCCAATACATTACAATAACAACCAAGCTGACATTACATTTGAATGCTGCACTATTGACATTCCGCATACAATTTGACATTGCTTTATAGAAGACAAGTTGTTGTAGGTTCAGGATATATTTATTACATAAAGAAATGTCATTTGAAGTAGAGTATCCTAAAAACTTGAGAAATTCGAATTGAATAGTTATAATTGGTAATAAGTTAGTCTTATAATCGCAGCCCCATGTAAGTAGACCGTATTGTAACGATGAATGAACATAGGCATAAAACACAGAATGCAAGAAAGTGTGATGAACAATTCTTCGCAAATGGTGAAACTTATACAAGATTTTTTTCGTGATGAATTCAACATGAGATTTCCATTTCAAATTGCAATCAACGTAGATACCAAGATACTTCCACGAGAAGACCTCTCCTAGACACTATCAATTACAAACGTCAAGTGAACAACCTGTTGCGTGAGATTTGATAAGATTTGAGTTGGGACTTCCCCTGAGGCAAAAGTACATGAATTTTGTTTTGCCAAGGTTTAACCTCGTATCATTTTGAGCAAACCAATCATTAATAATTAGAAGATCTTGCTCAATTTGAGATACCAATGTAAATTTATTGTCGCATGAATAAAGGATTACAGAGTCATCGGCGTATGTAATAATTTTACCGAAAAGTTTTAAAGTACAAAAATCATTGATGAAAATAATGAAAAGCAATGGTCCCAAAATGGATCCCTGAGGAACTTCTCTACCAATGTTTGAGTAAGAACTAAATGATTTGTTAATTTTAACATTTTGTGTTCTATTTCTTAAGTATGATCTGAACCAAAGAAAGGGTTCACCTCTGACACCAGCATAATACAGTTTACTAAGTAAAATTTCATGATTTACGGAGTCAAATGCCTTAGAGATGTCAAGAAAAAAAGCTACAGTTTGTTTATTTCTGTTGATGCTGCTGTAAGTAAATTTGCAGAAGTTTAGTAAAGCATATTCGGTACTGCGTCCCCACAAAAATCCATATTGATTATTATATTCATAACTAATTTTTATAGCGTCAACTAAAAACCGCTTAGCGAGTTATTTGGCGAAATTCTATTTCACCCAAAGCTCCGCCCCTTGTGACATCTTGGTATCTTTCATGCTCGTATAACCAATCACCTGTGTGCTAACGCTTCCTGTGTTACTAAGAGAGTAGCAGACCTTGCAGCGCTCCTATTTTTCCTATTTTTAGAAATGTCCTATTTTCCTACTTTCGCCGCAATTGTCCTTTTTTACCGCAATTTTCTCCTACTATTCCTATTTTATCCCTCCCTCCCTTTTGTTTACAGCCAAAATCTCGCTACGAAAATTCCGAGATACCACAAAATGTCACTACTACTTTACCGCACACCAACTCCGGTCATATATCACCATACAGCAATTTTCAACCCATGGAGTTGGGTGGGAAATGAAGGCTCCATCCATCGGTGGTTGCCCTAGGCTCGGTAGGTAAAGAACTTTCTTCTGATGTTCTATGCCTGGATCCAAACCCATAATTGGATGGTAATCTTCATAGTGGAAGACGAGCATCTTTACCACTGCGCCACTCGGGCACGCACACACAAAATGTCACTGCTTTCTCTCCCTTTTTAACGTTTTTTATTCGCATCACACCTCGCTACTAAAAAAGAAAAAAAAGTTCAGTTCCATTGGAGAGGGGGACGATGACAAGCCTATCTTTTCGCCGCTGCGCTGTAGTCAAAGTGCTAAAAACTTGGTGGAGAAAGCGAATCTGTTTCGTAGATTAGTTGCCATAAATAAGAAGGCAAAAAAGAAAGAGGGAAGAACAGTCTCTATCCATCCACACTGAGATTCCATGAGAGACTATAGGTCTCTCTCTCTCTCTCTGTCCTGGGATCCCGTAACGAGTGTTCATCCCTGAAGCCGGGTTTCCCTAGGAGTAGGGTTTTTGCACCGCGTGAACCGAACTGGATCATTTCACATCGGCAGGAATGTGTTACATAACCATGTGTTTCCAAGCATGGCGCATCAGCTCAGGACGGCTATATAGTATATGACTCTGCCGTCAGCTTCTATCGGCTTTATGCTCCGGTTTGAAGGGAAGGGAAATAGAACAACACGAAAATAAAAAGATCGCTGAAACGCTCGGCACACACAACGCTTAACTCCTCCAGAAGCAGTCCGCCAATCACGCAGACGTAAAGCGCTGTCGGGGAAGACGGAACCCACTTTTTCTAACATTCAGAAAATAACTTTCGGGTATCTTTATGTTAGGGGTTATTCAAGTATTACGTCAGCATGGATGGGGGATTTTCGATTTGCTGACGTGAAGGGGGGAGGGAGATTCTTACGTCATCAACCACCCTTTATAAAAATATTAAATATTCTTAATGGCGTCTTAGTCGGTGCGCGAAAAACGAATAAAACTTTTCACTAGTTTGTGGGTACCTGAACTAACATTCTCCCTATTGAGTCCCCTACAGAGCCACTTTAGTGGTCTCTAAATACTTAGCGGATCCAAGTGATCTGGAAGTGTGCCGCGGGCCTCTTAAGTGCTGTAGACCTGTGCTGCGCGTCATACAAGTGATTATGCCGCAGATCACTCAAGTAATCTGGGAATGTGCCGCGGATAGCTTGAGTGATGTAGAACCGCACTGGTGGCTGCACCAATGCTCTAAAACTGTCACATGTTACTCAAGGGATCTCTAAATGTGCCACGGACAGGGCTCGGCACGGGTCACTTTTTTCACTAAAAGTCACTTTTTTAGAAACTGGTCACTTTTATTACGTATTTTCAGGCCCAGGTCACTTTTTCCACTTTTTTAGCAAAAAAACCTCGGTCTCGGGCGCTTTTCTATTGTCAGTGTTTTTTTTTCTTCAAGGAGGAACACTTGACCGGTTCAATATCGCTAATTTCCTCCCTCCCTTCATTGAACTACGATCAAAGGCGTCTTATCTTCCCGGGAGCATACCGTGTTACGTCAGCATAACTTGATTTCAAGGCGCTTGGAAAGAAAGCTCCTTGGTTAAAGAATCGTCGTTTTATGGAAAACCCGGTCGGAAAAAAAACTAGCATAAAAGGCGTATACTTACAACAAAGAATTTCCCCCCTACTACCATTCATTCTTATTTCCCCACGTGCTCACTCGTTCTTTCATTTTCATCTTATTTTAAAATTGATCCTTTATTTTATTTGTTTTAAAAAGTTTTAGTCCTAAGGGCCGAATTCCTTTCTTGGAGCATCGAGCAAGTTACATTTGTTGTTTGTTCTATCGTTACTTTCATTAATTTTTTTAAATATTTGAAATGACGATTTAAAGGCTCATTTACATTGAGCGAGTTTATAAAGAGAGCCCGTGCAGAAACTAACTTACGCGCAGCGGGAGAATAACAAAGCGCGCATATTAAAGATGCGTACTATTAATACGTATTAAGCGTATTATTAGTACGCTTTGGAGAATACTCTTGTAGCTGGCCAACGTTAAAGAAGCTCGCAAGTATTTTGAATTTACTTACAATAAAATAAAATATCATCCGACTGAAAATCGCGATCTATCTAGAAATAAAATTCGTACTATTTTTCTAACTGGATTTAAATCTCAGCAAGAAACCGTAGCCCCAGATATGATCGAAAGGAGAACTATTTATGATAAGATCACAGAATCCTGCAATTCAACGTTTATGGAAGGAGGACGTCACTCTCTGCTACCATACGAAGGTTTTTAACAACTGGCTGTTGCGAAGATATATTTTGGAAAGAGAGAAAATTTCAGCTGCCCCTGCTGGGAATCGAACCCACGTCCTTTCACTTTCCGGTTGAATTTTCTCTTTCCAAAATATATCTTCGCAACAGCCAGTTGTTAAAAACCTTCGGATTCAACGTTTAGTTTAACCAAATCAGATGAAAATTGGTCATCAGGCTGATGAAAACTCAGTTAACGTGCATGCGAGCCGTACATAGAGGCGGATTTAACGGTGGGCACACCGACCGCGCCTTTGGCCCCTACTTTATACTTTTTTCCTAATTTAAGGGGCGTAATATTAATTTTTTTTTAAGCCCGGGGCCGTCATCAACTGACCTTTATCCGCTTCTGGTCGTAACTTAATTTAGAGCATCTTCACGATGCTGATTGTTGACTTAATATCGACATATTGCGCTCCATTCTCGGTGTTGTGTAAAAAAATCCCCTTTTCAGACCTCGGAAGTTATTACAACGTTTTTGTGTCGAGTCGCTGTTATGACCGCAATAGGAGAGGGTGGGGTCTGGTTCCACGGGTGTTGAACGAGGAAGGGTGCCGAGTTTACTCTTTTTTCCGTTATTAAAAATGGATACCGGCCCCGGGCGATAGTAAATTTTCGTACGTACTTGCGGCCCGGGTTGCTACATACCGTGATCAAATCCAAAACTGGGGGGGGGCAATGCCTCGAATGGAATTTTTGATGGAATGGTATATTTAAGAAAAGGAAATAAATTCCTTTGCAAAATTATCGAATTTCACAGTCAAGGGGCAGTAAAAATACATTTCCCCTCCAGAAAAAATATCGTATTACGGCCATGGTAAATCGAGTGCCCCGGGTGGGGGCGAATTCACTGTTTTTGTTCTTTGAAAATTACGGGAGGAGTCCGAGCTAACGTGGCGACTATATTCGCGCTAAAATAGGTAGCCCTGACAGCAGCATCCATAAACTCTATCAACCGCATTTATAAACCTCGTATGTCGTTGATTCGATTTTTGTGTTCATTTTATCCTAATTTTCCGTATTTCCCGATATATTTCTATCGATTTTCGCATATTGCCGCATATTTGGTTGATTCATGTTATAAATTATATATTTTTTTGTAATTTTATGTTCCCTTTGTCAGCCATCTTGAATTGACCGCCGCAAAAACGGCGATTGGTTGGCGCGGAAAAAAGTCGCCACGTTGGTGCTTACAAGGTTCATGGGAAATTTACCGGGGAAGACCGCAGAGTCTTTTTCTGTTAAAAATTACGGGGGGGGGGGCAAAATTATATTGTTTCTGGGTAAAGTAGTAAATGTTGTTTTCGCAGGGGTGTATGTTGTGTGTAAAAAAAAAGGAAAATATATATTTACAAATTTTTCTCTCAAAAACCAAACAATTTCAAAACTGATTTGTTTTTTCCCTCACCCAAGGGCAGTATTATTTTGGAACCTCCTCCGCCTGTAAAAGAGTAGACCCACGCACCCTTCCCAGTCCAGCCATAGACTTGAAGGTCTTAGAGGTGCGGCAGATGACAATTGATATACATCATGTATACATCAGTAGGTTCTGCCATTGACGTTGGGGGGGGGGGGGAAGGATGGATTGCCCTCCCTCAACGTATAAGGGGCCGTTCAAGTATTACGTAAGCAAATTTTTAGCTATTTTTGACCCCCTCCCTCCCCCCCCTTGTCAGCAAAATTTCGTCATCAGTTCTGCCCCTCTGAATCCTAACTCATATTTTCATAAAGGGTGGTTGATGATGTAAGCATTATCGAAACCCCCCTCCCCCCTTGTCATCAAAAGTCAGCAAGTCATAAACCCCCCCCCCTCCATCGATGATGACGTAATACTTGAACGGCCCCTAACAATTAAAATAATTTAGTTAATTTAATAATTTAAATAATTTAGTTAATTCAGTAGTTTAAGTAATATTTTAATTTAATAATTTAAAATAATATTGTTAAAAATGTAATTTTAGTTTTTTTTTAAATCAATCATTATAGTAAATTTCTTAAAATTTGTTGGAAGGTATTATACAAACCTAATTATGTAAATCAATTTGTACTAGTTAAAAAAAGTTTGAGTACATTTTGTATACTGTCATTCATAGCATAACATAATGAAAAATTCACTAGAATGTAGATGGGACAAATTCTCTCATCAAATTTTGTGTTATTTCATTTTTTTTTCCTTCTTTGAATGTGAAAATTTTTTCCCGTTTTGAAGTTTTTCCTGCTTAAATTGATTTTAAGATGGGTTGTGGATAGCAATATGGGCCATTCAAGTATTATATAAGCAAATTTTTAGCCATTTTTGACCACCCCCCCAGTCATCAAAATTTCGTCATCAGCTCTGCCCCCCCCCCCCCCGAATCCTAACTCATATTTTCATAAAGGGTGGTTGATGACGTAAGCGTTATTCAGCCTCCCCCCTTGTCATCAAAAGTCAGCAAATCGGAAACCCCCCTCCCCCCCCATCTATGATGACGTAATACTTGAACGGCCCCTATGGGGGGGGGGGAAGAAAGGCATTACTACTGTTACTTAAAAAGGATGTAATGTTACTCTCTCACACATAGTTATTGATTATTTTGATAAGTTATTCAAAACTTTTCTGGTTAGCAGAATGCATTCGAGTTTGATTTATTTCACACTACTATATGTAAAAAAAGCAATTTCGATGAGCTCCATTGAAATACAAAGTTTAGTGAAAACTAAATTCAATTTCAATTCATTCAATTTGGTAATAATCAAAATTCATTGTCCATTTGGTCTCTTTCTAAAATTATTTTGGTCACTATTTGGTCACTTTTTTAAATATTTTGGTCACTATTTTCACTAGTTTTGAGGCCATGATCCGTGCTGAGCCCTGTATTTATGAAAAGATCACAGAATCCTGCAATTCAACATTTAGTTTAACACAAGGATTTCCAAATCAGATGAAAATTTGTCATCAGGCGGATAAAAACTCAGTTAACGTGCATGCGAGCCGTAACTAGAGGCGGATTTAACGATGGGCACACCGAGCGCGCCTTTGGCCCCTACTTCACATTTTTTTCCTAATTTAAAGGGCCTAATATTAATTTTTTTTATGCCCGGGCCGTAACTTAATTTAGAGCATCTTCACGATACTGATTGTTGACTTAATATTGTTGGATTGTTTTCCTTTTTTTTCTCTCCATGCACGTGCGGGAACCGGTTGTTCCGACGCTGTATGCAAATCGGCGGCGGCGTACCCTCACGGGAGCACGGATATATAGACTGGTTTTTTCTCTATAGGTGAGATGTCTGTTTTTTCCGCTTGGATGTATGTCGGGATTCGATTTGTTTCTCCCTTTTGATTGCCGGCCGTATTTTTGATGAACGAAAATGATCTTGTTTTTTGTTTTTGCAACTTTTATGGAAAAAGAGTTCAAAATGAACTTCTGATCATTGTTTTTCTTCAGCTCAGTCGGTACGCTCTGCCCCCCAAGAAATATCGACATCTTGCGCGCCATTCTTGATGTGTAAAAAAATCTTATTTTTAGACCTTATTTTTAGACCTCGGAAGTTATTAAAACGTTTGTCTCGAGTCTGTTATGACCGCAATAGGAGAGGGCGGGGGTCTGGTTCCACGGGTGTTGAACGAGGAAAAGTGCCGAGTTTACTCATTTTCTGTTAAAAAGAGTGGATACCGGCCCCGAGCGATAATAAATTTTCGTTCGTACTTGCGACCCGGATTGCTACATACCGTGATCAGATCCAAAAGCGGGGGAGGGGGGGGGCAATGCCTTGGACGGCGTTTTTGATGGAATGGTATATTTAAGAAAAGGCAATAAAAATTCCTTTGCAAAATTATCGAATTTCACAGTCAAGGGGCAGTAAAATTACGTTTCCCCTCCATAAAAAACAATTGCATTACGGCCATGGTAAATCGGGTGTCCCGGATGGGGGCGAATTCACTATTTTTGTTCGTTGAAAGTTACGGGAGAAGTCAGCGCTAACGTGGCGACTTGTTTTCGCGCTAAAATAGGTAGCCCTGACAGCAGCATCCATAAACTCTGTATCAACCGCATTTATAAACCCCGTATGTTGTTGATTCGATTTTTGTGTTCATTTCATCCTAATTTTCCGTATTTCCCAATATATTTCTATCGATTTTCGCATATTAGGTTAATTCATATTATAAATTATATATTTTTTTGTAATTTTTTGTGCCCCCTTTGTCAGCCATCTTGAATTGGCTACCGCAAAACGGCGATTCCTTGGCTCGAAAAAAAAGTCGCCACGTTGGTGCTTACAAGGTTCATGGGAAATTTACCGGGGAAGGCCGCTGAGTCTTTTTTTTCTGTTAAAAATTACGGGGGGGGGAGGGAGGCCAAAATTATACTGTTTCCAGGGGTAGGAACACCGCGCCAAAATTAACATCTTGCGCCATCCTGCTCCAATAGTGTTTTCGTATTTTTCTGCGCCAAATAGCTAATTTTGCTTCGTATGTCCAGAATTTCTTAAAGGACGCCAAAAATTTTTTGTTCCTGCTTACCACAGAGTAATAATACTATAGAGTGCGCGCGAGGGGTTACAATGTGAAGCAAAGATCCGGAGTCACGTGACTCCGGTCGAAAGGCTGGTCAGGGAATCTCGCTGGCAATGCTTTCCTTATGGCTACTCGTATGACGATCTACACGCGCTGTCTTATTTTTGATTAGAATGGCCAACACTTGCGCAGCTTTCGGATGTTCTGAGCGGTTTAGGAAAGGGGGACCAGTATCCTTTCACAAGGGAATACTTTTTTGCTTATTCCCCTTCTTATAAATTAAAAATTGGAATATTAAATTGACGATGCAATGGATTTCTGACGTAATCTCAGTTTTTAACGACACCATTTTGGATTTAATTCAATTAAAGTTCCAAGTTTTGGTAAAATTCAAATGTCATGAATCATTATTAAATGTTTTAATAGAATTTTTGGCAATAAATGATTGAAATTGTGAGTTTTATGAAGTTTTAACTGAAATATACGTCTCCGCAAGATTTGGCGAGATTTGGCGAGCTAGTGAGTTCATTCGAGTTTTGCTCAACTTGGAAGAAAATATGCTTTTCAGAAGGAGAAATTTATGAAAAATATTCTATTTAAATAGAATGTGAGGAAAACTCCCCCCCCCCCTAGACAATTGCAGTTTTGCATAAAAATGCATAACAACCTCTAAAAATAATAGTATTTTTACCCCTCTTCACACCTGAGATAAAACTATTACAGAAAAGAAATTTTTTTATTCATTAATTTATGTTTGTTGTATGTGAAATTGCCTCTTAAAACAAGAAAATTAATTATTCAATTGATTTTTTGAGTCAATATCTGTACTAAGACCTGAAGTCATATATTGTGTACCTCAGATGTTATCTTGAAAAAGAATCATTCTAAAAACGATTTAATACCTTAAATTAAGATTAACATATGCATACTTTTGGAGCGAAGAGATTACATATGTCACATATATATATATATATATATATATATATATGACATGTGCAAATATTATATTATATATATGAAATATTATATTATATATATGAAATATTATATCCTAAAATATTATATATATATATATATATATACACACTTTAAATTATTACATATATACTCTGCATGGAATTTTAATTCTTATAATTTAGAGAAATTGATGATGAGATTCTGTAATTTTCTTGAGTAAAATCTATTTTAATCCTGAAATATTATGTAAGTGTTTACAGTTTTGTGTGATGAGGTTATAAAAGGTTTTTCAGGAATGTTAGAAATGAAACTTTTTCTTATTGTTTGAATATTATTTCATGACTGAATATGGTATGAGTGTGAATGTGTTACATTACATAACATAATATGATGCATTATAATTAATTATACATTAATTATGAGTATATAGAGTAATTGTAATGTTCTGGAAAGATATATTTTTGTTTTAATAACCCCTAGTATAAATAAATTTTCGAAATTAAAAGCGACAAAGTGAATGAAGAGAATATTTAAAAATATAAATGAATTAGGCTTTACAACATATACGTTGTTCCGTTTTCCAATATTTGTTTATTTTATAGAATTTATTTTTTCAAATCTGATACTCCCTAAATATTTCACATAAAAATGAGTGAAATTCATTGAAAAAATGAAGGAAAGTTTTCATCAACCTGATCGAATTGAGTCAAATTTCGTTACAGCAACATCCTAGCTTCTGCGAAAACGCGCCAAATGTAATAGCGCAGAACCTGTTCTTTCCCCGACAATACTGCTTATCTTTTCTTCACGTTCGACAAGTTTTATGAATAGCGTGCGCGGTCTATTTATATCTTAAGTCTATGCTGCTTACCGTGAAACGATTCTTTCTAAGAGCGTGTTTTATATATATTCCACTGTACGCCTTATTTAAACTATCGGCCTTTCCATCGTGAAACCCCGATAATATCCGTGATTGTGCAACTGAAGATAGTTTGCAATGGTCTTTCAGCTTTAAAGTGCGCCGCTGTGGTGGTCGATGGTCATAATGACGGACTCGCGTCGCGGGGACCCGGGTTCGAGCCCCATCGTCACCACAGTGGTGGTCGGCTGAAGTTGGTTTTCTGTGGTTCCCAACTTCAAGGCGCAAATGCGAGCCGATCTCCCCGTTAAAAAGTCTCGCCACAGAGAGCGACAGTCCTACAAACCGTATAAATATTCAATATTCAGTCATTACACTACACTCACTTCACTTCTGAGATATAGATGGCAGCACTAAAAAATCATACACAACACTAAATACGCACTCGGGCTGTTAAGTACACATACTTACACTTCCGGCACGACTCACTAGGTAGTAAATTGCCCATGGCGATAGACCTGAGTTGTGCTCGGCTTCAAAAAAAAACAAAAAAACTTTAAAGTGCAAATGCGAGTCAGTTGCCGTTTAAAAAAAAGTCGCCACTGGAAGCAGTAGAAATTACTGTAGTCGATCGTCATTGCGTCAAATCCAGATGTTTCGTGAAAAAAATTTCCATTCCGGAAGTAAAAAGTGTGTTTTCGCCGAATTACGAATGTTAATTTAGAAACTGCCGAATAACGAGTGTCAGATCGCTAATCTCGCCAAATAATGCGTACTTAATCGCCAAACGTCGTGTTGATTCTTCCGAAATTCTCCCCCATTTTGCAACAATTTCTTTCCGAGTATAAAAAACTTATAGAAAATTTTTTGCTCATTTGAAGTGCTGCTGTTCAAGACAGCAAATAGTGCCCTCAGTAAGCAAAAATCATCTTAAATAGACTGGTGTGAAAATTTTTATGGCAGCCTCTCTTTCAAACAAGGTGTCAAAAGACTGAAACACCAAAAACAAAAAACAAGCTGATGAAAAGATTTTTGATAACAAAAGACAGTGCAGTTTTATTTTGAAAAGGGATGAGGGTTAACGAAAATATTCTTGTTAATTTCCCTGCTCCAATAAATATCTGCTCCAAATCCTATATTTTGCTGCTCCAAAACTGATCCGAATCCTATATTTTTCTGTTCCAAATCCTGAATTTGCTGCTCCAAAACTGCTCAGAATCCTGAATTTTGCTGCTTCAAAGCTGCTCCGAAATGGACTTTGTCACTTCCCACCCCTGTGTTTCTGGGTAAAGGAGTAAATGTGGTTTTTTTTTTTGCAGGGATGTATGTTGTGTGTAAAAAAAGGGAAAATATATATTTTTACAAATTTCAAAACTGGTTTATTTTTTCCCTCACCCAAGGACAGTATTATTTTGGTGCCCCCGCCTGTAAAATAGTACTCGCCCACTTTTCCCAGTCCAGCCATAGGTGGAGATACTTTAAGGTCTTAGGGGTGTGGCACGATGACAATTGATATACATCATATATATGTATACATCAGTAGGCTCTGCCATTGACGCTGGGGGGAGGGTGGATTGCCCCTCCCTCAACATATAATAATTAAAATAATTTAGTTAATTTAATAATTTGAATACTTTATTCAGTTTAATAATTTAAATATTTTATTCAATTTAATAATTTAAATAATTTATAATTCAGTAATTTAAGTAATTTTTTAATTTAATAATTTAAAATGTTCAAAATTTAATTTTATGGTTTTTAATCATTAAGTAAATTTCTTAAAATTTGTTGGAACATATTATACAAACCTAGGTATGTAAATCAAATTTGTACTAGTTAAAAAACGTTTGAGTACATTTTGTATACTGTCATTCATAGCATAATATGAATGAAAAATCCACTGGAATGTTGATGGGACAAATTCTCTCATCAAATTTTGTGTTATTTCATTTTTTTCCCTTCTTTGAAAGGGAAAAATTTTTCCCGCTTTGAAGTTTTTCCTGCTTAAATTGATTTTAAGATGGGTTGTGGAAAGCAACATGGGGGAAGGCATTGCTGCTGTTACTTAAAAAGGATGTAATGTAGTTATTCTCTCACACATAGTGGTTGATAAATTTGATAAGTTATTCAAAACTTTTCTGGTTAGCAGAATGCGTTTGAGTTTGATTTAATTATTTCACGTTATTATGTAAAAAAAGCAATTTCAATGAGTTCTATTGAAATGCAAAGTTAAAACTAAATTCAATTTCAATTCATTCAATTTGGTAATAAAAATTCATTGTCCATTTGGTCTCTCTCTCTAAAAATATTTTGGTCACTATTTGGTCACTTTTAAACATTTCGGTCACTATGTGGTCACTTTTTCAAACATTTTGGTCACTATTTTCACTAATTTTGAGGCCATGATCCGTGCTGACCCCTGCACGGATCGCTTAAATGGTCTGGAATTATGCCACGGGTCACTTAAGCGATCTGTGAATGAGCCGCTTGGTTAATTTTTACAAAATTAGGTTTGAGAGGGACAGGCTGCAACAGAACCCCCAGGGCACATTTGGTCCGCACAGGCCAAGTGTTTACCGCGGGTCAAGGGTTGCCTATGTAGCTTAGTTATCATTCAAATGGCTCGCGGTGCATTCCCAGATTACTTGAGTGAATAAAAATTATATATATGTTTTAGAACAACAGTGTAATAAGTTCAGGGGTGGAAAATCTGCCACTATTGCTACAAACTGCTCCAATTTCTGATGTTTGTTACATTCTCTTACAATTTCGGATGGAAAGCTACAAAAATGACATTCTGCTACAAAAACTCTAAAGTTCTTCAATTCCGCACCATATCTTGAGGCCTCCCAGGATTCAGCGCCTAGCAGCTATGGTGGTCGAGTGGTCATAGTGACGGACTCGCATCGCCAGGTTCGAGCCCTACCGTCACCACAGTGGTGGTCTGCTGACGTTGGTTTTCTGTGGTTCCCAACTTCAAGGCACAAATGCAAGCTGATCTCCCCATTAAAAAGTCTCGCCACAGAGAGAAACAGTACAAATATTCAGTCACTACACATCACTCACTTCACTTCTGAGATATAGATGGTAGCACTGAAAAATCATACACAACACTAGATAGGCACTCAGACTGTTAGGTACACACACTCACAATTTTGGCACAACTCACTAGGTAGTAAATTGCCTATGGTGATAGACCTGAGTTGTGCTTGGTTTGAAAAAAGGCCTGGATGTCTATTTTTTGTTTTTCAAAGATGCTACCGTCTCTTTGAAAAAGACATTTATGAGCATATGCGGGCCATTCTGATCATTGTATCCTTCGGATGTAATGTAACTGCAGGAGGTGTTACATCAAGGGTGTTCAACATTGAGTAGAGTGTGGGCCATTTAATTGATTTTGAAATGTGTCTTGGGTCACTTGAGCTGACCTGGGTCAGTTGAGTACTCTGGAACTGTGCAGCGGTGATCAGTAAATTTTCTGCAGGTCACCTAAATGATCTGGGAATGCGCCACAGCACACTGAAAGAATGTGGAACTGTGGCGCAGGTTATTGAGTGATCTTTAAAAGTTTCATGGGTCAATTGAGTGCTCTGGAACTGTGCCACGGTAATCTCTAAATATAAATATACTGCGAAATATTTAATGATCATGGAATATGTCATGGGTCACTTGAATGACGTGTAAATGTACCTCAGGTCACTTGAGTGGTCTGGAACTCTGCCGGAGTCACTTAAGTGTTGGTGAATGGTGTCGCAGTTTCCTCGAGTGATCTAGGAATGTCCCACAGCTCACTTGAGTGAAGTGGAACAGCAGCTCGGGTAACTTGAGTAATCTGGAACTGTGCCGTGGTGATCTGTAAATGTGATGCCACTTGAAACTGACTGTGTCGCAGGGAACGATCTGGAAGTGTATTGCTTAGTTCATTTTTACAAAATTAGGTTTGAAAATTTGGGCCACAACAGATGACTCTGGAGCCACATTCGGCCCGTGAGCAATGGGTTAAGCATACATGCACTACATTTCTATGACACCTAGACAGTTTCTTCGAAAAACAGGGGGGGGGGGGGGGAATGGATCAAGATCATTAAGTGGACTTTTCAAGTAACAGTAGAAGTTTGATTCATTTCTGTGCAGTTTTGCCATTTGCATTGTTTTTGATCCCACATTCTGAATTTTTTTAAATTCGTTAGAGAGAGAACTTGAGTTTCTTGAAATATCAATAGATAATACTATAATTGAAATATATAAGGTGTCAATCTCAATGACACAACATTTTTAAATGCCACGATAATTTGGGAATTGCATTTTTTCCCTCCTATTTTTTTGTCTGTGGTGTTCCTATTTTTCCTACTTTTTTTTTCAAATTTTCACTTCTGGGCCTGGAGTAGGGATTGTAATTACGCAACTCGGCCGGTCAAATGTGGCCTTCTGTCATCTCGGGGTCCATGACCTCTAACCTAATTGTGCAAAAATGAGTTTAGTGGCACGTTTACATATCATTGGACAAAGCGGTGGCACAGTTCAGTCAAGAGTTGTGTGTGTAAATCATTTATGATGCTGATTTAACCTTTGCGTTCCTGATGGTAATGTCAAGTCAACTGGACATCAGGAAAAAACGATACTTCATTGTTATAATGGCCTCTTGCAGTTACAGAAAGCCCCCAGTAAATCTTATTTCTTGAGAGTAATGACAGGTAATTTAACCTAACTGGTTGGTGAGGATTGCTGGATTGATTTTTTTTCCAATCAAATTTACCCATTTGCTTTATTTTCCTCGAGTGACCACAGAGCCCCTTAGAAGTTCACACCAATTGCTTTATTCAATTCCAAAAAATCTTCTGTTCCCCTTTTATTTGCAATTCTTGTTTCGTTTTTGGTGCGAAATATTTCATCCAAATGATAATTACAAATCTTTCAAGTTTTGGAATCGGCAAATATGGATATGTCATTTCTTTGAATGCTTCTCCCATTTACAAATTTCCAATTCTAAATTAGAAAACTAATTGAAGTTTATAAAAATGAACGTTGACTATGTCAAACTTTTTCTATTGGAGGACGATTGATTGAGATCACATATATAGGTCTCGCTTTACTATTGCAACAAGTGTTATTTAAAATGTTGGTATGGAAATTACTAATGCTTGCATTTTATCTTTGCCCAGGCACAGGGAGGAAAACTGACTTCAGCACAACAAGCTAAGTTGCGTGCAGAGGCTGTACAACACACCAGCATGTTCTTTGCGCAGTCTAAAGCGGGCAAGAACGAAGATGGCATCAACATGATGCTCGCCCAGGAAAAGATGTCTACTTCGAATCCCTCGAAGATGCCCATTCACGTCCCCGACGAGAAACAGGAAAACCAGGATATGGTGCAGAATGTCGATGCGAGCAAGCAGCCTTCTGACAGCAACGAGGCTGGAGGTCAGGCTGACAGATTTTCTGCGCCTTCTGGCAAAGAGTGATCAGAGATGATGACAGTTGTGAATTTTTTTTTAAAAAAAGTGTGAAGAGAGGGGGACTGATATACGTAGCAACCGAAAAGAGAAGTTTATACTCGATCGATAACTACAAAATATGGGGGTCTTTGCTAAAAAATATCTTATGTACCAGGTGTAATCGTGCGCACTTGTAATAAGTGCTGCTGCTTATTAATGATATCTTAAAACCAGTCATTATAATTATATATATGTATAAACATGAGTGTGTGTGGCAAATACGAGGGGCCGTTTTGTGAGATGACAGTTGTTAGCTAACGGATTTCCCCCCTTGATTGCGATTTTTCTTTATTATTCAAATGACAGTGATGCTGACGTTGTGTAATGATTTTTTTTCTAAACACCCCCCCCCCCCCTTTTCGCATATCTGTGTAGCGATAATCGCTGAACTCTTAGACTCACGAAATGGGATGTTTCTTTAAAAAAAAAGTTTCGTAATAATTTTTGGAAGGATGTTTATGGGTTTGAATTGGAATATTTTTTATTAATAACTATGTTTGCTACTTATCTAGTTCGGGTGGCTCGTGTGCCTAATCTTGTATTGGAAATGGTGACTTAGTTTTATTTTTCTGTTGTTTTTTTTGGCTGTTGCTGTGTCTCTCAAACATATGCAAGCTCTACAGAATTGGATGTCTAGATCTATATACTATTATATATATTGTGTTGTGGATGAACTTTTCATTAATCGGTGTGGGAATTCAGTTTAGTTATCATGAGAGGGATTTATATTGGAAATGACCATGGGAAATCACTGTTTGATGGCGGGGAAAGTTGGAAGTTGCTGACTGGGTTTTTTTTTTTGGATTGTGCAACAGGTGAAAACCAAAGTTTGTTAACCAAAATGGTGAAAAAAAAGGGAAAAAACCTCTCATGCATTAACTTGTATAGAAAAGTTTCTTCTCAGTGTGTTTCCCTTTCCTTGATGGATAATCAATTTTCATATTGTTTTGTAAAAAATTTTTTTTTTCGCTCTAATTTTCCTTTATATGTGTGTAATGTAAGTTTTTTTCGCCTTAATTTCCCATCGAGATGGCTTGCTACAGAGTTTAAAAATATGAATGAATGCTGTTTGTAAGTAATAAATGGGGAAAAAAACAATCTGGTTTACAATCGCTTTTTTTTTTTTTTTGTCAATTTTCCATTCCCCCCCCCCCCCCCATTTTTTTGAACTACTTGTGTTTAACATTTAAAGGCCTGTGCCATGTTTTCTATATATGTATGTAATGGTGTGAATCCATGAATGGATATTAATATAACTTAATAAAAATGGTTTCAGGAAAAATAAATTGAACGACATAATGCAATTTCTTTTTTTTTTTTTTTTTTTTTTTTTTTGTTCTCTTCCCCCCCCCCCCCCACCCTTTTCCTACCTGACGACTGTTGTATGTAGTTGACTATATATTTTTCTTTTTTGCTGCAATAAAGCACTATAAAATGTATTTTTATTTCTGATCTGTTTTTTTTTGGGGGGGGGGGAAAGAACAACTTAATTTTTTATATTTGGTGTTCACTAGGGATCAGTGTTTAGCCAATATAGGTGTCTCTCGCTTTACGCCATTAATTGGTTCAGAAAAATGAAGTTGAATTTAACATGGGAAAGATAGGTGGTTGGTTTTCTTCAGAAGGATTGAAAAAATTGAACTGAACAGCAAAGGAAAGTTTTTAATGAATTATTCAAACTATTGAATAAATTTTGGCAATATGAATTAATTTAATACTTATTGTCTTCACTACTTCTGATTGATTCTATTGAATGTTTTCTTTTCTGAGGAGCCTGGTTATATGATAAAGGTTGATAACTCATTTTAATGGGACAATCAAGATTCGGCTGACAAGCAGAATTTCTCGTATCCTTATAGACTTTTTTTTTTACGAAGCCAGACACATCAACATATTTCTCTCAAATATAAGTATCACTGGAACTGCTTTTTTTCGATTAAATTTCTCATGGCATTGTCATTGTGTTACCAAGCGTTCGTCAGTGGAATTTGGTGAGTTGTATCTGAAAATTTGTCTACATTCAACACTTTCAATATCAAAGGATCTATCTGTTATACATTTTCAGTTTGCAAGCCCCTCTCTAGAATGAACGTTGAAATCCAAGCCGAGTAATTTAGAAGGTTGGAATTCCTAAAATCAACTTTTAAAAATTGTGTTATAACAAAACCTTGTAAAGCGAGGGATACCTATACACAATAAAATTTCATTGAGTAAAATATATTAATACAAAGGCAACAACAGACGAAATACCCAATGAGGTGACTGAAATGTGTAGGTGTGAAACACGGTGCATAGCAAACGTGTATGACATTTTATGGGTGAACCAGTGATCTAGAGGAAAAGACTTCCGATTAGGGACAAGTAATTAAATGTAGCACACACTTGGATATCTTTCATGTTTCAAGGGGTTGTATAGCTATTAAAATAAAATTTTTATACAGTTTGTGTCCAAAACCCAATTACAAAGTTATTGCCATCTCCTGACTCCAACACAATATTCACTAAGATGTTTGAAACGGTGAGGAAAAAGAACCATTTTACTTGCATTTAACGCTATCTCCCCCCCCCCCCGAATTTCCTTCGTTTTTCCAATTAGAATATCTCAATGAGCATTGCACTTAGAAACATGGAATTTTTTGGTGGTGGCATCAGGCAAGATGGGACAATTTTCTAATTGGGTTTTGAGGCCATTAAATTTATTTTAATAGGTATACAATTCCTTTTGGAACACATCCGAGTACTGTAGGTTATTTGGACGCTTTTTTTCCCCCAAAATTATATACTACTGTATTTTTAAAAAAATTTAGGTAATTTCTGTATTCAGAAAGAAAACTTACAAAATTAGGCCTTAAAATTTTTAAGAGTGAAAACAATGCTAAACTTAATGGTAAAGTTGTTACTCGTTGCTCCATTACCCAATTCATGGTTCACAACTGTGGTTCCTTAGAATACTTTGGTGCAGCGTTCTCAACCTTTTTTGACTCGCCCTTTATAGCATGTAATTGCTATAGCAGAGGCACCGTAGGCTTTTTTTTTTTTTTTAATTTACTGGGTTTTTTTTTTCTCAAGTGGCCACGGAGCCCCAAGGGCTCAGCAAAGCACTGATTGAGAACTGCTGCTTTAGTGGATACTCACTTATATGAAAGCTTAAACAGGCAAAGTCAATTATCTCCCGCTCGCCACAAGGTTTCTGATGAAAGTCGCGACACACTTTGAGGGTATGGGTCACAAAATGTACCAATCCATAATTTTTGAATTTTTTTTACTATAATGATTATTTTGAAACAAACCAAAAAGCAAGTTATGTTGAACTACGCATACGCCATTTAAAAATTTTATCTTGGAAGAAAATATAATCCTTTCTGGATGATATATATTGAGCACAAACGCTACTCCACGAATCATCCCCTTGGATGATGGGAGCACCTCCTACAGATAGGCCTCTGCTCGTGACGTCAGCAAGTAGTCCATGTTTCCTCAATATTTGTGGGGGGGGGGGAAATTCCCTGTTCATGCCAGTATCATTGTGTGGAAAAGAAATGATCGCGCTTAGAATTGGCGATTTCTATATGCTCCGCATTAAATCATGCGGTATTTGTGAGCCAAGCAGAAAGATTGCGCAAAAATAAACGAAATAAGTTATTTTGCTGTGGTTCAAATGATGAAACTCATTCAAATGAAATAATCTATGCTGTGGTTCAAAATGTGGCAAACATGCTAGGTAGTTTTAACGTTACAGATGAATTTGGCGGCCTCTGCACAGGCTGCCAAATTCATCTATCTCTAGGAGGTGCTGAGCATGCCCAGTTAGATAGCTTTATACAAGCTTAGTTACTGCTGTTCTAATTTACTTTGCTTCTAAAAAAACTTCCGACACCCAGAACTTTTTGCAATTTATCAACCTCTTTTGTCTTTATGCATTTTTGTACTAGTGATTCTGTTTCATAAATGTTAGGACTACACTCGTGTGTGTCCAGTCTGGCCCAATAGGCATTTGCAAATATTTGCTTCCAAGGAAATCAATAGGTTATCTGGATATAATGCTATAAGGTGAATTTCGGGGGGAAAAAAAGTGTTCTCTCCACCATTAATCGAACTCGGGACTTTTTTCATGTCGGGGCAAGCTCACTGACTATTGTACCATAGACTTTTTTCCGGTCCTGGGTTTGATTTATAGTGAGGACTTATTTTTCTGAATTCACCTTGGCATAATATCCAGATAGCCTACTGTTTTCATGCATATTGGCCGAGCAAGAAATCATTCATCTCTGCTTCTAATGTTTGCCTTCCCTCTGCTACAATGAAGCACCAGTGTACTTTACCGCAAACCAACTCTGGTCATATCGCCATACGCCTATTTTCAACCAGTAGTGTTGGTTGGGAAATTAAGGTGTAATCTATCGGTGGTCTCAGTATGTGAAGAACTTTTATGTTCAACCCCCATGGACCTTGGCTGTAACCTTCATGGTTGAAGACGAGCATCTTACCACTGTGCCAATTCAATTCGCCGGCAAATCGTCTAGGGACAATTTACTGCCGAATCCCTTTCGGGGGGGGGGGGGCGCTAATGCGGGTTTTTTATTGTTTATGAAAAATATTTACAAAGCAAGACAAAAAATATGTACATGATATATACATTATATACTTAAAGATCTCATGCCGCTATGTAAACCGAAATTTTTTTTTTATACACAACCATTCATAGCCCTGATCACAGTTTGTCGCGGGGGTCTCTTAGGCCGTGACTTGGTCGCTCACTTATTGTTCAATGTGCCGTGTTGCTGCCAGTCTGCTGGATCTTCTCGTAGGCTGCTCTGGTCTAGTTGTGTGGTTGCCTATGTCTATTCTCCTGTGTAGTTTTTCAATGCCCTCTTTTTCGAGGTAGCGCACGAGATTCTCAAGGGTTCGTGATTCTTTTTCGAGCCGGCTCATCCTCCTAAACTACTCCTTCACCAGTTCTTGCCTTGGTTTGATCAGGTGGAAGTCTTTTGTGTAAGGGCAGCTGGTGGCATAGTGCAGTGGTGTGCCGACTTCTCCGCACATACATTTGTTGTTGTTAGATATTTTCAATCTCTCGAGGTAGCTGGGAAATGATCCATGACCAATAAAGAAAATAGTTTTCTCTCGGGACCATCCCACAGCCCTCCATCCAACTCGAGGCAGGATATCGTGAATCAGTCTGCCTGGGTGTTCAGGTTCGTCCCAGTCCTCCTGCCACATTTTTAATAAGTGACTTTTCAGAAGTCTTTTGGCATGGAAAGGGGGAAGCTTAATTAACATTGCGCTCTGAGCAGATTTGGTGGTTTTCTTGGCGAGCTTATCCACCAACTCGTTGCCATGGGTACCAGAATGACCTCGCACCCAGTGCAGACACTTTTCTGTTGGTGGTCAGGCAGTTGCGGATCTGTCTGGCATTGTGGTGTCGTGTGAGCGGGTCTCTTATGGCTTCCAGGCTAGCTCTGCTATCCGTGTAAATCCTTATTCTGTCCTCTGTTTTTATGGCTTGCTCTGTAGCCATTTTGAGAGCCCACAGCTCCGCTTGGAAGACACTGCAGCCTCGCGGCCCATTGATTGGTAGTGATTCCATCAGTCAGCCATATAGGGGCTGCTGCCGTGCCGTCCGCTGTTTGGGAGCCGTCTGTGTAGATTGCTTTGCATTTGGGGTCCACGAGTTGCTCATCAGTTGTTATCTGGGCATCGGTGGGCTCACTGGCAGGGTGTTGGGTCTATCCTATCACATTTCTTTCATAATTGGTTGAGTCAAGATGTATTCCTGCTGACTTGATGTTTCTTCCCAGCCTAGTGAGTCTGGCTGATTTTGCAAGGAATTGCGTGATCAAGGTCAACGGAGGAGTACCTGCCAGCACCTGCATTGCCATGGTAGACGTCGTGCGGTAACATCTATAGTCCGTTTCAGGTTAACTTTGCAGTGAAGAGGAAGCTACGAGGGAACCGCATCACTCGTTGCTATGGCAACGAAAGCCTCTTAACCTATGTATCGATGCGCGGCCTCGGTAAGGTATGGCTGATTCTCGCCAATCTCACAGAAAAAAAAAAAAATTTTCGTATAACGTAATGCTTGTAGAAAAAATTGCAGTCAGTAATAATTAGCTAATGAAAAAAACACCCATCGTCGCTACTTTCAGAAATTAAAGTGCGGTTTTCGAAAAAAAATTTTTTTTTTTTATTGAAAAGTATCTTAGTAACTTCTATTAACCTGGTTTTCATGTTTGAATTTGGGAATAGCCCCAAATAATAATAAAAATGATACGGAAAAATTTAGAATTCTTTTACTCACTTTTCTTGCCGAAATTTCGTTCGCTCACCCACCCGAACGCATATACGTCGATGCCACTTGTTATCACTACAGTTTTAGTCATTTTTTACGGATTCCCATTCTATGGAATCCTGACTTGAAGTTGTAGAACTATTGGATTCTCTATTACTTATTAATTGTTGTTGCTCCAACATGTGTTCCCATAGGCGTAAATTTCTATACGGCCCATGGGCCCGAGCCCCCCCCCCCCCCAACATTTTTGAAGACGCGGCTCAGCCCCCCCAAAACTTCGTATGAATATGGCTTGTTCATTTTGCAATGATGAAAATTTTTTTTTAAACCAAAAGTTGTCCTAATTATGAATTAGTTAATGGAAACAATCTGCTCAAAATTTTAGTTCTTTTAAAAAATCTGGATGGTCTTTGGCTTTCTTGTTCCATGACAATACGTTTATCTCATTTCTTCCCTGCCGTTCAATCCCCAATTGCACCCTCCATCGGTTCCAATCCTTAAAGGCCCCTACACACGCTCAGTTATACCTGCGCAGTTATGCCTGTACAGGCCAACTGTGCAGGCATAACTGAGCGTGTGTAGGGGCCGTCAGTTGACCTGCACAGGCGACCTGAAGGGAATGGTTTTTCGATTCGGTATAACTGTGCAGTTATGCCTGCGCAGGTATAACTGAGCGTTTGTATGGGCCATCAGGCATAACTGCGCAGTTTTTTTTCCCCGCTTTCTTATATTCGCCCTTCTCTTTCTTTCTTCCCTCTTCTTTTTTCACTGATAATGTAATAGAACAATAATAACTGAATAACTTGTTTTGGAGAGGGATTCCATTTAATTAGAAGAAATTTTTCTAATGGCGTAATTTTCACGATATTTTCTTGCAATTTCATATCGAATAAAAAAAATCGAAATAAAATTTTAGAAATATTTCGACCATTGTTAAAAATTCGCAATTTTGTTTCTGAAATCACACTTTTCAATCAATTTGCCCGAAATTATGCACCGAAACACACAAACTCTATATTCAAATAATGTAATATAACTATTAATTGTTCATTGATTATTTAGAGAAGAGGTTTTTAACCAGGGTTCTTGGAGATTTTAGGGGCCCCGTGACATCAGATTATTTTAGTATTCTTTCACATGTACTTCCTTTAGAAATCAAGCAGGTGTTTATACGAGTCAGTTATTGTTTGCAATTTCAAACGCAGGATTCCTACTCCTTTCTTGACCGAAAACCAGCAAGCATCAACAGGACAAAAATCACTGCAATTTATTATTTTCTTTTACATGTAATTCTCAATGAATCGCATTGAATTTGTTTTTTGGACACATCTCGTCAGATTGCAACGAATTTCAATTTTCAGCTCAAACATTGAAAGAAAAAAATTCAGGTGAAATTACGCTAGTTAAACGTAAGAAAACAATCGAAAAATTCTTTGAGAGAGATATACGATTGATAATATAATTGTATCATTGAGTAATACTATTAATATACATACTATGCTTCATAATAAGTCAATTTTTTAATTGAGTTGAATTAATCGTAAGAGGTCGCGTGAAAATGCAGTTTTCTTTCAAGGAAAAACACTACGTAAGTTACCGTAAAAATTTTCAAGTCAAAAAAATTATTTTTTTTAAATCGACGCTATCGCGAAAAGAAAATACTATCATACGATGCTGAAGGAGCATGTATCCCCTATCTGTATATTCAGAGGAGAAACGATGCTTGTTTTCGAAGATAAAGTCGACGCTCGTTATGAGAACTTCACGTTATAGCGATCATTCACGTTATAGCGACAAAGACTGGTAGGGTAAGTCCCAAATGTTTTATGTTTTACTTATATAACGACCGTCCCAATCAGGCCCGACCACACCCCCAAGTCTCCCCCTCGCTACGACCTTGCTCCAAATATAACGTCCATTCTCGACGAGACGAAGGGGTCGTTATATCGGGCGTCGATTTTAATACCAAAATTTCTCTTTCATTGCCCATACGTATTGTCATAATCACTGTAGATATGGATAGCATTCTTGATAAGCATGAGTAGGCAGTAGTGCCTTTTACTGAAGTCATGAAAATCGGTCATTATGAGAGGTTTTAGTAACATCAAAATGCATTATTGTACTTATATGGTGTAGATTCAACAAACATCTTCCGTTACAGCAGTCTTCCTCAAAGTGTGCGTCGCGGCTCTTGAGCGTCACCCCCCTGCCCCTTCCCACCCACATCCTGCCGCAGGGCACAGGGGCTATTCTCTTTGCCGAGCCGCCACTATAGTGAATTTTTTAACGTGGGAAAAAAGAATGATTGGAATCATCTCGGGCTCTGAAACCAGAATCCTGATCTCAATCCTATCTTTGTGGGGGTTGGGGGGAAATGGCTCGAATAATGACAATATTCATTAGTAAAAACAGCCCCCGGGGATGCAGGACCCCAGATGGTGTGGAGATCTGTGACAGTAGGCTTTTTACCGATCAATTTACAGTTACAATACATCTGGAATGTACAGCGCACATTCAAAGGGAGAACAAAAACACTTTAGCTCTGATGAAACAAGTACGAATTTCTGTGTGCAATATTAGTTTTTTTTTTTTTTGCCCAAGGCCCATATTTACAAAGGCTTCCTTGGTAAAATGGTCTGAGTTTTCGAAAACTGATGTTTTCCTCTCGTCCCCCCCATCACCCCCTTATGTCCATTCATAGCCTGAATAGTCCTACTTTGGGAAACACCGATTTCAACACTCCACCAGAGTTTAGTTCAGAGTTCAGTTTAGTTTTCACGACTCGAGGTTTATAATGACGAGCGATCTTCGAAACGGGCAGCGCGAATGTTTGGAAGAATTCATTGAAATGTATAGGAATAAGAAATGCTTGTGGCAGGTGAAAACTAAAGATTGCCATAACAAAATTAAGAAAGATGATAGTTATGAGAGATTGGTGTGGAAAATGAGAGAAATAGATCCTCCAGCGAAAAGAGACAGTGTTGTTAAAAAAATAAACAGTTTGCGAAGCAATTTCCGAAAGGAATTGAAAAAAAAAAAGCTTTTGGTGCAAATCTCAATTCCTGTAATAATTTAACGTGCGAATATTGTTGCCTTTTTTTAAAACCAATCTTTTTACCACGTTACCCGTTTTTTCCTTTTTTTTTTGAGTTAATAACTTTCAGTGCCATAACCAATCCAACTACACCCAAAGCACACATCATCTGTGGAAATCATACTAGAAGATTCCGAACTTTATAGACTATGAAAAAATCCGAACTGATCAAAAGACCGCGAAGACAGAGATCGAAGAATGAAAATATCCCCACAGATTGCCTAGAACCGGTTCCAGAAGCTTCGCCTGCACAGGTATAACTGAATGGTGTGGATGCATCGAACCGTTCAGTTATGCCTGCGCAGTTATGCCTGTACAGGCATAACTGTGCAGGCATAACTGAACGTGTGTAGGGCCCTTTACTGCCAGAAGGCACGGCTAAGAGGAAGATTCTTTGAGGTGTTGAGGGGGCTCTTTCTTCTTTGCCTGTGGCAAAAACTGAGTGTCTCTTCTTTTGTTCACTGCGACCGGAGGACGGCCGTGGCGCTGAAATGAAAATAAGCCCAAAGATGCATGGTGGGGGGAGGTTGAAAATTGGGAAGCAATGATATTGAAACCCAAATAAATTACACTCTATAAAGAATAGGTGCCAGAACCTAGAGGCTGAGGCCATTTGAGCCCCCCCCCCCCGCAATAAATTTTGTAAGGGGACTGAGCCTCCCCAGTAATTACTGAAAAAAACCATTGTGCAATGCATTCTCCCTCTCCTTCGTACACGCTTGAGTCCCGTATATGCGGGAGGACCAATAACTTTTAGGGCCCCCCCCCAATGTTTTTTTGAAAAATATTGGGGAAAAAAAGCACATTCTAAATGCCCATTAATAACAGATCTTGATGCCGAAACATTTTTCAAGCCCCTTTACAACAAAATTTGACTGGGGGTGGGGGTAGAACATAGAATCAAATAAACAACAAGTGAATTATAATATTGATTTTAAAAAAGGAAATGAAAAATAAATGATAATTTTTCAAAGGTCCAAGACCAACCCCTCGACCGGGCTTTATTGGCCCATTCGTTAAGTCACCACTACATTTTAACAATGAATACAAAATATTATCTTTATAACTAAGGGATTCCTGAACTATTTACGTTCGCGGCACTCATGGAAATTTTAAATGTTGCCCAACACCTCAGCCAACGTCTTCCTAAAGAGTGTAGTCAACACCATAACCCTTGTTTTGTGGAACAGATTTGCACCCTCCACTAATGTAATTTGACTGGCTCTTCGTTTTCGTAAGAATGCTCATTTAGGAAAGAAAATTAGAATTTTTTTTTTGAATTTTTGTGTAGGAAAACTGAACATCCTAATCTAAATTGTGCATGTGTATCAATAAAAATTGTACAAACTGTATAATTTTTATTGATGAGGTGACTGAAAAGGCAGTGACAGCAACGCCAATGAGGTATGTGATATCCCCGCCCCCTCAACGTTTTCTCCCCATCTGGTTGGGATGTTGGGATTTCGAAGATGAGAAACGAAACTAAAACTAATTCAATAAAAAGTTATCAATTAGGTCATTGCAAAGATGGCCTACTGCACATTATCGGTGGGGGGGAGATAGCCTACAAGTTGGCTACAAGACTCATTCATTCATAAAAAAAATATCGCTCACAAATTGAAAAGAATTTCTTCAATTTAAAAAGTAAAAATTAATCTTCAATTACCTAAGGAAGCAGGTTGGCCACCCCTTTATCAATAGTGAAATGCATGCACAATATCGGTATGTAAGTGCCGCAAAATGTATCTATTTAAAATTCAATAAATCATAAATAGTCAGTCCTCGGTATAACGTCACTCGGGGACCAAATAAAAATGACCGGAAGCTGCGATAACTTGTTAACGAGTAATCCCATTTCACTAATTTTGTTGGCGAGGACTATAAAAGAGATGTTATAGGCATCCCCTATCCTGCATCAGGGCCTTTGGTGGATATAGTGAATTTTTCGTGTGAAAAACAAAAAATGATAGAGGGGGGGGGGGAATCGTCCCCCCGCACTGGAGCCCTGTTAGTCCAATACCTTCTAAAGCAGCTTGCTCAAGAAGGTGTTGGTTAGTCCCACCGTTGAGCGGGGGTGGGGGGGGCATGTTTATAGTGCAATGTATGTCTGATGATGTTAATAGTTATGACTTTACAACGAGATCTTTGGACGAGAGATCTTTTCAAGCCTCTCTCTCGGTCATCCGTTTATAAGATTTCAAATTGAGAATTAATTCAACAAAGAAAAAATTATACATTGATAAGTTTCCTTTCCATGCTTAGCGAGAAAATTCTTTTTCTATGAACACAGGACCATAGCGTGCCTTTTCGGGGTCCCCAGGGCACACTTTTTCTGGGGGCCCTTGGAGAGGATTATTATTATGCAAAATAAATGTACATTATTTTGTGGTGCCCAATCAGGCATGTAGCCCTGGTGCAATGCCCCGGTTGCCCCAGCCTAGTTAGGGGGCCTGTATGACCATATAGTAGTTATTCCAGACAACCAGCTTTCGCGGGTAGATAGGACAAGGCAAATCGCTTTGGGACAAGATCAAAGAAAAGCGTTGGGTCGCAATAGGCAGGATTAACCATTGAGGACAACAAAGCGCGTACTTCTGACACGGGCATCAGAAAAGAGCAATCACTAATTTATTTTCTCTTAGCTGACGATTGTTTACTGTCTCTGTAGATCGGCTGGCGACAGAAGTAGAAAATGCCATCAGTGAATCCTCTTGAATGCAATTCTGTACTATGCTTGTGACAGATACCCATTATGAGTTTGAAAAAAAAAGAAAAAAAAAGGAGAAAACTGTTCAACAGAATACACCCCAACCCCCCCCCCCCCCCACCACTTGTTAACTTGGGAACTGGTTGACGGGTCTATATCGCTTCCTGTACGATCTCCTTCCTCATTGTTTGTACACCCCTCTGGAGGTAGCAATGTATTATATGATAGCAATAATGAGATGGATGTTTTATAGTTTTCCTGTCAGCGGCGCTTTGACTATTTTTGTTCCACTGTAGAAATTTAGTAGCCTTTCTAGAATACAACTGCCCTGAAGCGAGGCGGAGCATACACAAACACACACATATATATAGGCGAATTCCGAACAAAGACGCACATCAGCCAGATGTATTGGAAATTTTTCCCTGAGGAAGCGTGAGAACTTTCCCGAAATTTTCAGTCATGGATGCCGCCATCTAACTGAATCATGTGTTTATAGGTGTTTAAGTAACACACATCTCTATGTCCCTCCTTCAGGAAGCTAGCACAGTGTTACATTTTTATGTTGTCCAGATGTACTAGTGATGGGCAAAACGGTTCTTTTCCGTGAGCGGCTCTGAACCGCTCACTCACCAAAATGAACCGCAGCTCTTACACGGCTCTTTTGAAGAGTTGATCAAGAGCGCCATCTAGCGAAGGGTTTCATAAACTCTTGTGATTTACCCTCCTTTCCCCCCCCCCCCCCGCAAACAATATCTAGATTTTTTTTTTCAATTACAGCACACTGCGTTTACGCTGCAGTTGATAGACACGCGTTGCGTTTCAATTAAAAAATCAACCAGAGAAATATGCAAAAAATCAAGCTTTTCTCTCTCTCTCTCTCATTCCAAAAATAATAATAATAAACTTTTTCCCTTAGGGGTCATTCAAGTATTACGTCAGCATCGAGAGGGGGGGTTTCGGATTTGCTGACTTTTGATGATAAGGGGGGGGGGGTTTGAAGGTTACTTACGTCATCAACCACCCGTTTCTGAAGATATGGGGGGGGGGGGGAGTCAAAAATGGCTAAAAATCTGCATACTTGAATGGCCCCTTATAGAAGATGGTTTCGTGCACTAAACCAGACACGTAAGATGGTCGTCTCAAGGCATGGGCCCACCCGGGGGTCTCAGGAGAAAAAAAGCCTCAGAAAAGTCATTTGGCCCGGGGGCCCATGTTGCTCTTAAGACGGCCCTGAAGATGGTGAGAAAAAAATCTCCATATTACTGTATTTGTATGAACATCCATGTTCTCATTTACGTAACAATCGATAAACGATTTGTATTCATCTCCTGTGTCGTCTTCATGGGCGGAGATACGGGAGGCGTGGGGGGGGGCATTGCTCTTCCCCAGCGTCAAAGATAGAGTCGACTGATCTAATATATAAATGTATATGTGAATTGACATCATCATCATCGTGCCGCCCCCCCCCCCTCCAGACTTCCAAGTCTATCTTTGCCTATGGTCGTCTTTTTTAATACGCCGGACAGCTTTTGATGTAGATTTTCGAGACATCTCACATAAAAATAAGCAATCACCGTTTTTTTTCTCTCGCACAAAAGTCATTTTGTAAGGAGTCGCGAAAGGTTCTCGTACGGAATACAGCCTTTATACCTAGCTAGGTATAAAGGTGTAGACTACGACACATTAGGAAAAAATACTTCGAGAGTGCGGGTTGGGTTCACAAGGGGTTACGTTGATAAACTTGAGTGATAACAACTCCCCCTCCAGTTCACAAAAAAAATGTATTGGTATAGGCCATTGTTCCCACCCTTTTTTTGTCCCAACGGCCCCTTCTTCAGAAATTTTGTTCTCCCATCCCCCCCCCCCCAACGCAATCTGAGCCATAGGATCCTATGTTATACCCGTAGCTTCTACCGCCCCCGGAACATTCCATCGCCCACGTTGGGAATCACTGGTATAGTCGCAAAGGAAGAGGTCGACAATCGTCCCCCCCCTTCTTTTATTCATTATAATAACGACTGAAATTACATACGAAATTTTAATTGAAAACCCCAGTAGCACAACGGTATCGGCATGCGTCGGATCGACGTCGATGCGACGCCGGTTCGTCGAGTGGATACCGAGCGTCGAAAGAGGTCGGAAATTTCTACGTGTCCGATACCGAACGGTATAGTAAAAATGTATTCAGTCGGTAAACGCCAAAATACCTTCATTTTTTGCTCTAAAATAGTTTTACTCTCACTTTTACAGCATTTCGTTTCGAAGGAGAATATCTTAAACGATAATTTGTTTCTTTTGAAATAATCTAAATTTTTCGCCCATCATAACGTCGCACTTGCCATTTATAACGACCGACAACGACAAAGAACGGTATAGGACACTACGCGTTTCTCCCCTCTCTCCCCTCCCGTCTTCCCTGTCAGTAAGCATCAACAAAGCCGGCCATTTTAAAAGCACGGCGTTAGTTACAAGCTGCGAAGGCCGGCGCTTTTATTGTTTATTAACGAAACAGTTGACGCCGAAGACAGCGTTTAGAGAAAAGGTAAGCATTATTTCACTATTCCTATCGAACTGTATGATAAATTTTCCAAGTATTAGATATTGTCAATGCTTATTTTTTTTTTTTACCGTCGTTTTTGATAAATCCGTTCCCTCCTGCTGGGCTGTGATCTTTGGCGGGCCCTTAGATCAGGTTAACATGGGCCCCCTGTAGTGAATTTACAATGTAAAAAAATAAATAAGGGTTGTCACGGCACTCTCTCTTGAGCCGTACGTGCCGTAACCTTGGAGCTGAGGCTATTTGAGCTCCTATGGCCCACATCTGGGGCGTAGCCATAAATTTCGTTCGGGGGGAGGGAGCCAAAGTGATAGAATAATAGATTTGGCCATCTTTTTCCCTTATATTCGATCATTTTCTCACATTTCGGGGGGGGGGGGGAAACCAGACCCCCAAGTCCCCCCCCCCCCCCGCTACGCCCTTGGCCCATATCCAGGGGTAGGGCGCTTAGACTAAGATCTGGGGCCCTTCTGTATTCATAGCATGGAAAAATCAAAAATGATGGTATTTTCCCCGGGGGGGGGGGGGCCTGTCAGCCCCACCCTTGTGATGAGCCATGTTGAGCGCTCCCTATAAATTTTGCGCTGAGCCCCCAACCCATATTCACGAATATACACAATACCACAAACCATTCCTCCTGCCTACGGGACGATTAGGGATTTTCAGCCCCCTCAATATTTTTTTCTTGTTAATAATTTTCATGTCAAACTGAATGATCATGGGCAAGGCAAGGTTGTAGCGTTCCGTCTTGGGGTCCCTGTTAAAAGGTTGCAAAATAAGTAAACATATTTTTTGTGAGGCTCCATTTGGCCCGATGCCCCAGCCTATTTACAGGCCCGATTTTTTGCCATTTTGTATCCTAAGCCTCACCCGTGGGCTATCAGGACAGGGGTTTTTATGTTCTCTGAAGTAAACTTTTGTATAATATTATGTATATTTTATATGAATTATATTTTTATGTAGAAATTAAAGTTATTGAATTTTGTCATGACAGAATTCAATCATCATGCCCTCCTTTTCCCTGAATGCAAGGGAGCATGCTTAAAATTGTTTAAAGTATGTACGTAATAAATCAAATATGAACATGGAAATTTATTTGAAATCTATAGTATATACTTATTTGAAATTTTACATGCTATGAGTTAAACTTGACTGAAACTTCAACACAATGTGATAATTGGCTATATAAAAATATCACTCTTTGGTCTTGGCACACTATTCTATACAGTGTTAAAATATTTCATCAATAACAATGTAACTTCTTTTGTCTCTGGCCACATTCCTTACTCTCTAGGTCACTCTCATGCTTGCACACTCTGTTGTTCTTTTTTTTTTTGCCTCACAGCCTAGTTCATTGCTCTTTAAGCCAATCCCATGCTTATACACACTAACAAACCTGACCCCCAGCCAATGATTTGGCTGTAGTTAGCATGTTTACAAATCACATATCGCTCTCTGTAATTGTATCTTTACCCAAAACATTATAAAAACTATTCCATCACTCAAAATCAGACATTGTATCAACAACCTTGGGGTTAAAAAATCTTTTTTATCATGAAATGGTTCCAACTTTCCCAAAAACTAATGTAATTGCAAAGAAGCCAGAGCCACATTTTTGTTCGATAAATTCAAGATCCTTATTTCTCTCTTCTTTTGTGACATTAATTCCCTATTAGAAGTTAACACTGACGAGCTTATAATAAATGCATAAAAGTGTGCATCTGTTAATTATTTTTCATATATATTTTTATATTCTGATGACAAAACCGTTGTATTGTTTGATGTTGATGCTTCTTTTATCTTCAATTGCAGCTTTTTCCATGCCAATACACATTCAGCTATGGAGCAGTTGTGTGTGTGTTCCTTTGTACAAAATAGTTAATTAATTGGCTATTGGTTTCAGAATTGCAATTATGTCCTTGACATTTCTTTTTTAATAAATATTTAAGATTTCACTAGAGATGTTACTATCTGAGATCTGTGGTCTTCACAAACTTTGGTAACAACTGACGAATTTTTAACATAATATTCAAGAGAATCACAATAAGTATTGTATTCCATCATACCTCTGCAGGAAGACCAATGCACTTCCACCTTACACATGATACCATGCTTTTGAGAGATGATTGCGGAAGAATCTAAATATACTTTTAACATGCTTTGTTACATCAGTTTTAACCAAATCTTCGACTAACAAGTTTAAAATGTGGGCACTGTAGCAATAAGTAAGTCCCGAAAAGCCAAGCTTTTCATCCAGGGTCTTTCTGGATGAAACCATATTTGCAGTAACAAAATTTGATATGTTACATATGAAGTTTTCTTCTGTTGACTTCACTGAACTAAAAACCACATTTGCTAAATAATTTCCAGCATGTGATAAGTCAGATGTGTCAATAGTATCAACATAGATGGCTTTACCACACTATTTGATAACACACAGAATTTATTCATTATCCATCCATTCATCGCCATGCAATTTTTGATTTTCTAAGTCAACTTATAATATACATTATAATATAAAAATATTTGAAAATGCATTTAAATTAATTGATATTTAAAATAATCTAATAACAATTTAAATCACTTTAGAGCTGCATAAATAATTTTATTCAATTACAACAGATAATTTTTTACATCTGAAAAAAATTGATTTAAATCATGATTTAAACTGCTGGTTTAAATCACTACAACCCTGATCATTTTGTCACACACTCACCCGATTTCTTGCTCTCTCCAGGTCACTCCCATATTCACACCCTCTAAATCACTTTTTGTTACTCCTATGCTTGCACACACTGTTACTCATGTGCTTGCACATTCTTTTTGCTGCATAGTGACTTAGTTCCATGATCTCTTGATAGAGTGGGAAGGTTGAATGACATGACCAGTTGACTACTTGACCAGTCATTCCTTAAATTTGCAGCCCCTTTGAAATTTTCGCCTTGAGCTATAGCCCACTTAGCCTCTTTGTGAATACGCCATTTGGGGGTACCTTACCAGATTCCTGTCTGGGGGCCATCTTCAAGATGTAAAGAGGGGGGCATGCCTACTTGGTGATGTTGAAAATATTTATTAGCCCATTAACTTATATATAGATCATGGGGCCTCTGATATACTAATCTGGACCCATAATCGCTCAGAGCAGAATTTTTTATGTGGTTCTGTGTAGTATATTTCTAATGTAAGTGAACAGTGATTACATTCTTTTTCAGCTCCCCTTTCCACTCTATATGCAAGGGGCTATGATTAAAATTGTTCAAAGTATGTTCGTGAAATATTAATAAGCAAATGTATACTTTGAAATTTTTATACCACATGTACCTATTTGGAATTTTTCTAGGAGTTAAACATGACACAATGAAACTGCGATACAATGATAATTCCCTATATAATGATACCATGCTGTCGTCTCTCACTATTCCACCAATAAATCATGTGCAACGGTAAGTATTTTTCTTTTTCTTTAAATACCATTCAATTGGAATTTTACCTTTTATGATATTTTATTATTTTAAATAAAAGTTGTATCAGAAAAAAAGGAATCAACATGCGTTCTAATCTGTTGGAAACTGATGTTCAACTGCAGGGGCGTAGCCAGAAATTTCGTTCGGGGGGGGGGGGACCAAAGTGACAGAACAATGGATTTGGCCATCTTTTTCCCTTTTTTCGGTCATTTTCTCACATTTCAGGGGGGGGGGGAACCAGACCCCCAAGTTCCCCCCCCCCCTCGCTACGCCCTTGTTCAACTGCCATGGGGGCAAATGTGGTTAAAATGGTAAACTTGTATAACACAACCTTGAAAAAGTTAGTGAAAATTAATTATCAAATATTTTTAGTATAGACAATTCCTACAATAATGATGGTAATTTTGTATAATTTGTAATATAATTTAAGATGTACAGTATATATGAAGTTAATGCATTGAACGATTATTCTCGGAGTGTGATTGTGCAGCTGATTGCTATACAGGGTTGTCATGAAGGAAATATTGCTGAGTTGGAATATCCCTCATATCATATATATGGCCTTGCTACGTTGAAATAATCTGTTTTTACAGTTAATAAAACCTTGACATAGAAAGTCCAAGCATAGGTCTCCATACACAACTAAAAGAAATAAAAATAATTTGAATTGTACACAAAATGGTTTCAAAGTGGTGCATTTGTTTGTAGTTTATGTGTACAATTGCAGACTATTTATATAACTTGCAATAAAATAAGGAGTAAAATCAAATTTCAGGATACAATGTAAAGAATATTCATAAGTACAGTATAAATGTGTTTTTTTTTTTTTAAATTACAGTTTTTCCTGTGCAACTGTGCTTAGGTTTTTGAAAATGTGATTGTGGAGACTTGAGCAAAAATTAGTGGAGCTTCTGCATTAATTTTCATTTCAAAAACCATGTTTTGAACAATTTAGAGTGAAAATTAATTATCAATATTTTTAGTATAGACAATTCATACAACCTGAAAATTAGTTTATCAAATGAACAAAACATTGCTTTAAATCTTGACCTCTACAAAAGATTAAGATTTAAAGCAAGATCTGAGTATATTCTTGTATATGCACACACACATAGTTTGTAATTTTTTTACTACATTTTGTCTTATTTTCATTCTATAAAACTGAATTTGTTCGGCTAAGAGTCATCCAGTAAATTTCAGTCACTGTTTAGAAAGTCCAAATCAATCCAGAAATCAGATTTTTTTAACGTGAAGCTCAAGATGAACACCCGCTGATGCAAAACATTTCCAACATCCAGTGCAAATGTATCAGTAGCTATTATTTTTTGTGGTATTCGTGTGATTGGTCTGAGAGATTATTTTGATGTTAGAGAATATGATTTTTTCACACCATAAAGTTATCAAAGATATTGGTGGTTCAACATTTCAATATATACCTATTTAAAATTATCATGATTTCATGAAATATTGTTGGGGGGGGGGGGCGGCTTGAGCCAGTGAAAAGTTGCACCTGCAAATTATACTCATAAAATATATTTCTCTAATGTAGGCTACTATCAAAATATTCTCAATATTCAATAAATTAAAAGAAATGTATTTTCAATGTTTTATAGGTTTTGTCTGAAACATAAGATTGCTGAAATTTTTTGCTGGCATGAAGCACCCTGTTCCATGTGCAATAAAAGTTCGCAGCTGTGTTAAAAAAATTTATCAATATTTGAAAATATCTCTTTAAGAACTTGTATATGGAGCAATATTAAATCATGTCTAATAATTCTATTTGTGCTCGCTTTATCTTTGCTCTCTTCATTTAAACCGCAGAAAACTGGAACTAGTTTTATTTGAACAGGTCATATAAAATGCATTTAAAATTATTGGTGTTGTGTTCAAATGGCCTGAATTTCTAGAATCCTGTACGTATATAATGTGAGGTAAGTATGCCAGTAATAGGCTTCCTTTTTCAAGTTTTAAAAAATATATATCAAAAGTTATGAGAAAACTCTGTAGCTTTTTTTACCATATACCAAGCTATATTCTTTCAGTTGCCGTTCGGTGTCCAAGCTGGTTTTGAAAAAAAAAATTAGGTGGAAAAAGGATGCCAATAATCAGTCAAAGCAAGACATTTCATTTTGCACTAAGAGTAATAATTTCATATTCTAAATACAAAATTGATTGTGCTTTAAAGACGTTAAACAAATTGCACTTGAAGTTGAAAGGGTGGCGGCCTACTCTAGGGTCAATCATTTTCACATTATTCAAATTGTATGACGTGACATTGTAATCAGGCCTACCAATCTTGCTGAAGTGATACCCTCCTCTGTGAACAATCTTAAATACATTTTGCTTTCAAACATACTATATCTTTTAAGAGAATTCTTTTCTATCTACATACAGATATTAAGACAAAAAAAAAATAATGAGACTAAATTCCTGCAGAAGCAACTTCTCGAATGCTTAAATATAAAAAAAATGAAGCTTAGAGAAAACAGAAAAAGCAAGAATTGGAAAAGAAAAGAATAAATAAAAAAATAAAACTCAAAATAAAAATAAAATAAATAATAAAAATTAAAAAAATAAAAGCTCTCTCAAAAATACATATAACTATATGCCTGTTTCAAGAAATAAAAGAAAAATAATTGCTCAAGGTTTTTGAGTTTGACAGGAAATAATAGGCGTTTTGTTCATGTACAAAATTATGTGTCTACATAATACGTCCAGATATTATTGCATTATTTCCCACAGTTGAAATCGAAAGAGCAGCACCTTGTTTTTCTGTGGATAAAAAATATCACCTGTGAAAGAATACAAGAAAGTCAAATTTTCATTTTAAATTATACCAGAGACCTATTCCACTTATAATATTTTTCAGTGATGTTTCTTTTTACAATTTTGTCAAGCCTATTGCATATATTTCATTGTTTTCATTCAATATCTGGGTGGCCATTTACTGCTATATGGACTGTAAATATTTTATTTATATAATTCTTAGCAGTCAAAATTTGATCTAATAACAATAACAGATGAGTTTGAATTATAATAAATTATTATACAAATAATTGTTTCAAATATTAAAAATAACATTAAATATTTTGAACTGGCACACTTACTTTTTGTAGCAGTACGTTCTATTTTTTACGTTCAGAACACATAAGTGTTTCGTATAGTAGTATAGAAACTGAATTCTGAATGTAACTAGAACTTATGCATCAGAGTTTTTCAACTAGTGTGCTACGTGAGAATTGTAGTTATGCCATAAACATTTTTTAAGGAAATTATCAGATTAATTTTTAAAAGAAGTCTGAAGCCGCAGATATTGATTATACAATATCTGAGTACTATACACCCATCCTCCGGGAACACTTCGATATATCTATGAGATGGGAAGCGGGGTGTGTCCGGTCTTCAAAGGTCAAAGTATCTGAGTACTTAAGTGCGAGGAATTTAATTCTTTTTTTCAAATTAGATGTATGTGTAAGAGGGGAAACTGAGCAATTTTGAGAGAAAAAAAGCAATAGTTTTTTTTTTAAATATTGGCCATGGTTCATTTCTGTTATTACTTAATGGAAGAATTTTCAAGAATTGCACAAAAAAAAAAGGCATATAGAAATACCTCTGTTCTTGTTATCATACGTTATCATATTTATGGAAAGCAACCTTTTTTGCATTTCATTTGATACTATGGAACGCAGAAATCTATTACAAATAATAAGTCTTACAAGAAGATATTTAAACCTATCCCTGCTCAAAATTCAACCTAGAAAAAGCAGACATTGTAAACTGTATTAACTTGGATTTAACATTAAATTAACGGCAGATTGAGTTTTTGAATTTGAATTTATTTTTTGTGACCGATTATAGTAAATAGTTATTTAAAACATATTTTGTGACAATCATAACAAAAAATTATGTTTCTATTTTATATGAATTTAAGTGTGCCGCAGGATGAAGAAAGGGCCGACTTCTCGAAATAGAAATGTGGCGACATGTTTTATAGTAATAACAAATCATAGCTAACGTAATCGTAAACGTCAAACTACGTCGACAAATGTATGACATTTTTATATCGACGTCGGATTCGCTACATCGAACTGTACAGACAAATATATGCCATTTTTACGTAGAACGACATCGGTAAACGACGTCGAACGTTCTCGGGAGAGATGTAGCTCGACGTCGGAATCGCTACGTCGAACTATACAGACAAATATATGCCATTTTTACGTAGAACGACATCGGTAAACGACGTCGAACGGTCTCGGGAGAGATATAGTTCGACGTCGGATTCGCTACATCGAACTATACAGACAAATATATGCCATTTTTACGTAGAACGACATCGGTAAACGACGTCGAACGGTCTCGGGAGAGATATAGTTCGACGTCGGATTCGCTACATCGAACTATACAGACAAATATATGCCATTTTTACGTAGAACGACATCGGTAAACGACGTCGAACGGTCTCGGGAGAGATATAGTTCGACGTTGGATTCGCTACATCGAACTATACAGACAAATATATGCCATTTTTACGTAGAACGACATCGGTAAACGACGTCGAACTGTGTCGGGGTCAGATATAGTTCGACGTCGGATTTCGGCAGGTCGAACTATACAGACAAATATATGCCATTTTTACGTAGAACGACATCGGTAAACGACGTCGAACGGTATCGAAATCTCTACGTCGTTCTATATTGATGTGCTACTGGGGAAATCACAACTGAAACAACAAATTACATTGCGGTTGAAAATTATGAATGCAGGGGCGACTGTTCAGCCGCGTGATCCGTACGTTCACATGGGATATCGTAGTTAGAGAGATTAAAAAGCAAAAAAGAAAAAAAATCTTATGTACCCAAAAAAATTAGAGAAATGGTGTCTGTCCGCTCTAGGTGGGGTGCTAAATCCATGATGAAAGGGCAAAAACAAATATTATTGACCAAAAAAAAATTAGGGTAAATGATTTGTCTGCTCGTAGGAAAGGCATCAAATCTGAAGTGAAAAATCGAAAAAAAATTAGGGGACATGATTTCCGTCCACTGTAGGAAGGGGTTGGGGCAAATTTGTCACGATAGGGCAGAAAAAATTTATTGACCAAAAAAAACAATTGGGGAAAATGATTTTTGCTGGAAGCCAAATCCGACGTTGAAGAGCTAAAAAAAATTTATACTGGTCAAGAAAAGAAAAATCAGGAAAACGATTTTTGTCATCTCTAGGAGGAGCAACAAATCCGAGCTGAAGAGCAGAGCCGTAATGAGAGCACCCCCCCCCCCCCCCACCAATCCAGGGATACGCACCTAGATACTTTTTAAGCCGGAACAAACTTGCATTTCTGTGCCCCGTATAATGTAGAAGGAGCAGTTAAAAGAGGTGCATTCCTCTCCCCCACTAGTCCAGCGCCCGAGCCCCAGACCCCCCCCCCCCCTCAGTTGCGGCTCTTCTCTATCTGGCTAAAAATTACTGCCTATCAATTCAAAGTACTCCGAATCTTGGAAATTTGAACATCTTATTTTCAGGAGATCTGCCTCTTCTACACCTCTCCTCCCCGCGGACGTGCCCATGCGTAAGACTGCACTGGTGAGTAGACCAAATAACAATAATAATAACAACGAGAATGAGATTCCTTCCCCTTCAAGAGATGCATTCAATCCGAGGTTAAAAGAGCAAAAAATAATAGTAAATAAAAAAGAACGCAGCGAAAGGGGGATTGTAAAAGCCTTTTGTGCAAAAAAAACCTTGCAAAAGGGGGAAAAAGAAAGCGTGGCCAACGTCTTCTTAGAAGGGAGGGTGGGGACTTGGGAAGAGACTAGTTGTTAAGTTCTGCAGAACAGTGGCAAGCGAAACGGCTCCCGGAGGCCTTTTAAAAGGACACGGCTCACTTGAATTTCTGCGGCTCGCGGCTCGTCACGGCTCATTTTCGACCAATTACAGGAGGCGTTTTAACAGGCAACGGTTCACTTTCATTTCTGCAGATCACGGCTCTTCACGGTTCATTTGTAGCCAATAGGAGCAGGCAACACAAGCGAAAAAAGAAGCGATTCACGGCTCATTTTCGACCAATTACAGGAGGCGTTTTAACAGGCAACGGTTCACTTTCATTTCTGCGGCTCTCGGCTTGTCACGGTTCATCTGTAGCCAAAGCTGCATTAAGAGTTATTAACTTACAAGCGGCTTTGTTTGTAGCTGAAAGGAGCCTGCAATATGAGCGAAAAGTTCGTATTCCGCCACTCCCCCACTGGGGGAGGGCTGAGTTCGCAGTTATTCTTACCCGGACCGTAACTAGAGGGGGGCCGGATGGAGGGTGACAGAATTTAGGGGGCAGTAGTTTTAGGCGGGTAAGGGGCGTAGCCAGAAATTTCGTTCGGGGGGGGAACCACTTTCATTTCGGGGGGGGGGGGAACCAAAGTGACAGAACAATAGATTTGGTCATCTTTTTCCCTTTTTTCGGTCATTTTCTCACATTTCGGGGGGGGGGAGGGGGACCAGACCCCCAAGTCCCCTCCCCTCGCTACGCCCTTGAGGCGGGGGTACAAAGAACACCATTACAAGATAGTCGAATTTTATCATTATAAATCATTGTGGGGCACCGAAAATCATGTTTGCCCCGGACGGCATAAATCCTAGTTACGGCCCTGATTCTTAGTTTTCTACTTTCTAACACTATAAATTAACTATAGAGGGGCCTTGAAAAGTCCCGGTCGGGGGGCTTGCTACAGGATGGGGGGGGGGTCAGGATGATAGACAGATTTATGGTTTTTGACACCCTTTTTTCCCCAATCTTTTCATACTTCCAATCTCCCAGTTTTGAAGCCCATTTGATGAATACGTATAATGTATAATTCGTGTCTGAAACTTCTTTTGGTCTGGGCCGATTTCTGCATTGACGAGAGGGTTTGCCCAGAGCCCCTTAATTATGTTGGGCCTCAGAAAAACCACTTGGCCCAGGGTCCCATGAAGCTCTTAAGACGGCCGGCCCTGTTAACGAGTACAGGCATCCTGGAAAGTTAGAATAGCCAAAGTTTTTAATGAACCACGCCTTTATAATTCCTAATATATCATGCTATCATTTTTATAATATATAATAATAATAATTTTAAAATCAATAACGCGACGACCATGTGAAAACGATGTAACTGCATGTAACCAAATGTGCGGAAAGCCATTGTTAAAACCAAGATAATAAGCATACTATCAGGGGCGTAGCCAGAAATTTCGTTTGGGGGGGGGGGGGTTAACCAAAGTGACAGAACAATGGATTTGGCCATCTTTTTCCCTTTTTTCGGTAATTTTCTCACATTTCGGGGGGGGGGACCAGACCCCCAAGTCCCCTCTCGCTGCGCCCTTGCATACTATGCTGCATTATTATTATTACTTTTTTGACATTTTCGGCAATTCTATCTTTCAAGTTGAGTCTTGTTTTGGTACATGAAAAATTGGTCAATCATTAGAAAAATGTGAACACCAACGAAAACACAACACACACACACTCCATAGCCTTTTTTTTCTATACATTTATTTACAGAAGTTGTGGGCAATCGGCAAACTTTTTTCACATAATTCATAAATAAAAAATACATAAAAATGAAATACATGGAGGAACGAACCCCTGCTTGCGAACTAATCTGGCTCACTTGAAAAAAATTTACCCATGAATTTCGAAACAAAACATTATAATTTGAGAAATTATGCATTACCAAGTGAGGTCGAATAATGTGTTCGGAATAGAATCATGTTATGCATTATACATTTTGTTGCGATTACAACCGTGAAGAATTTAAGTCAGTACGACATCATCATAGGCGTAAAATAATAGGAAATGTCGGGAGCAGTAAATAGTGGTTGGGGAGGGGTGTTCAAAACTCAATATTTGTGTAGAAATTTAGGAATCACGGAGATGCAATAAATTTAGAAAGGGGCCGTGACAGGTGGTTTGGAGGGCTGCAGAGAGCTGAGAAGAAAAATTAAGGTGTGAAGAAATAATGCTTTTATATTGACTATACACTTGCAGAATCCAACGAAACCAGGGCCGTCTTAGGGCATGGACTCACCCGGGCCTCACCCCCCACATTTTGCAGCAGGTTCCCTAGGATGGGGTTTTTCGCAGGCCTCCGGCTACATTTTTCACAGAACCCCTTCTCTATATTAAATTTTGTGGGAAAAACAAAAAATGATGAAAACCATATCAGGCCCTGGGATGCAGCTCTGTCAGTCCCACTCTTGTGAGGGTTCATGCCCGGGGGTCTCATGTACACAAGTGACTCCACCTTATGATATTTTGTATAGTGCAATAAATTTTTAAAATAAGTAGGAAATATGTAGGCTGTTTATTTCCTGCTAAGTATAGGACTACCATAGCATCACTTTGCCTGAGGGGCCCATGATGTTGATACGGTCCTGAATAGAATTCGGATTAGTGGGCAGCTCAATAAATTCTAAGCCAGTGGTCTGGAGGCCAATTTTATTTGCAAAAATTTTCATTCAGTATAAATTCACTGAAAAAATCAATTCAATACGTATAAACGATCTTGCTTCTAGATGAGGGTCGAAAACTCAGGGGCGCCACGAGAAAAAAAATATTCGAAGGGGGCGACGGGCAAAAAAAAAGGAAAGAGAAACGCTGCTTTATATAATAACATGCGCACAAAAAGTACTTAACTAGTTCTTTTGTGTAGCTTATAGAGTGTAGAAAGAAAGAGTAGCTTTTTGTTTGCAGGCCTTTATGTTTTTTGTTAAGTTTTTTGCAGTTCACCACGACAACTTTACTCACAACAGAACCATTCAGTGCTTAACAACAGTTTTAATTGTCCGAAATACACGAACGATGTTGTTTGTTCACTCCATCTTTACCGCGGGATATGTGATTGTGGTATTTCTCGGACACAAAACTAGACGCATGGAAACGGAAAGGTGTCAAAAAATAAAAAAAAACCGCTCTTCTGTGCCTGCCACCCGTGTTTTTGTGCACTCATTCGCCATATGAATATGCATCTTCTTTGCGTCGTCACATTTCCACAATAGCCGGAGAGCTTTCATGTCATTTTCTTCATCCCCACATAAGTAGTTAAATATACTGTGTCAAGTATCTCATCACAATAGTTAACAAATCCCTGGGAACCTTTCATTCTTCAACTAGGGAACTTCAACGCTAGTCTAGACTAGCGTCCCTCAGTCGGCATCCACACAAGCACCCCATGTTAAAACCTCGATAGGATAAAGAACTACTGAAGGTAGGACACAAAAGCAAATATTTACAATGGCTCCGTACCCGGGACCATTCCTATGCTCTTTCCCCCTTTGAAGCCAGTTTTTTATTTTTAAAAGGCCTCGAGTTTGAGTCTGCTGGTCGGTTCCCCAAGGGGTTGCGTCGATTAACTTGTCTCGAGAGAACTCCCAAAATATAAACGTCTTGATCAGAAATTTAAGCTCATCTGTCCCTAAGTAAAAAAATACATTAAACCAATATGCAGGGTCTGTTAGGGTAAATTTCATCTATGCGTTGATTATGCATAATCGCCGACCATTTTGATGAGTTTGATAAATTTCGTTCAAACATGTATTCCGAATTTATCACATTCACCGTAACACATACATACTGTAATATTTTAACTTTAAACGTTCCTATTTAGCACGGATGGAATATATTAGAATTCTACATCAACAACAATCAATACAGTGTACTCAGTACACGCATCGTTAGAAATAATCAAAATATTAAGAAACTAGTAGGCAGCAGTGCCAATTGAGTCACTGTTCATTTCGAAGTAGATTTTAGCAGGAGGCAAAGAAGACCGGGAAGGGGGAACTAAAAGGGAGTCACCAATGAAATTCTTGTGGGGGGAGGTGGAATTAAACAGTAAAGAAAACTTCTGAAGAATTTCTTTTGCGATACAAGCAACGTCTATATAAAACCCTTAAGCCAGTGGTTCTCTAAAGCTTTTTTTCGCCTTCGACTCCCTTAGACTCAGTGTCTATCCGCGACTTCTCAAAGCAGTCTGAGAATCGCTTCGAAGCACTTAACAAGTACACATCAATAGCACACCAGCTTTCCGCGGCGCCCACTTTGAGAACCACTACCTTAAGCAAATGATTCGTTTTCCTTTTAGTCACCTGAAAAATCAAAAATAAGTGACGCACATTATACTTCCTTCCGTGGTAAGTTGGTACGATTGTCAATTGCTTCAGCATAGTCTCCCCACGTTTTTTCTTTTACCGCCCTCGTCTCAGAGAGAAAACTTTCCTCACTGATCCTGAAACTCCTACAGAGATTCCTCACAGAGCGAAATTCACTATTAGAAAAAATAATTCTATACAAATCCATTTTTTCGACCCACAATGCTTTACGTCTCATCGGTGTTCGCCCACGAACGCAAACTAAATATAAAAACCCTGCAAGTGAGACAAAATAAAATCCTTCGACAGCTAACAAAAGCACTGGTTCCTTCGTTACATCAACATATGAACGGACCTTCAACTCTCCCATATTTGGTCATCCGTACAAGAATTAAACCTCAATCAATTTGACAGAATGGGCAACTCACAACACCAACATATAAGAGACGTTGTGGACTACGACATGATGAGATTTGGAAATTTCGAAGGCCCAAACAAATTTTGGACCTCCCTTGGAACGAACTCTAATTCAGTTCCACTGGACACAAAATTGCAAATAAATGTGTTCAACCAAGAAATACATTTTTAATCAAACAAAAACAATTCTTTTAATCGCCAACCCTCTAACACAGGGGATTCTCAGCCTTTTTTGACTTGCGGAGCCCTTCTCAGTATATAATTTTTATTGCGGAGCCCTGTATGACTTGAGGAGCCAGATTTATATATAATTTTTATGGCGGAACCCTTTATGCCTCTTTTTTTCATGTATCAATCTAATTTACTGATTTATTTTATTTTCTTTGAGTCACCGCGGAGCACCGGTTGAGAAACGCTGCTCTAACAAAAAGAGGAAGGCCAACAAAAACAGCTGTCTACATATAAAAAGCCCCAACTGAAGGTACGAAATGTTTGAAAAAAAAAATCCATTTAAAAGAAATAATAATAACAAAAAAGTAACGCACTTGCTGACAACAGGAGAATAGCACTTCGCTCGTTGTCAGCGGATCATCGCCCATGAATTCTTCCTCAACAAAGGGCGCTGATGATCGGATCGCAGAGACAAATTTATTATTATTAGTTTACAATACAACATTATTTAGTTTACAGTACAACAATAGTATCGATGGCTTTCCCTCGATGCACCAAAAAAGGCTTAAGTTGTAATGTTGTCATCCGTGGATGGCTCTCCCACCGAGACCAACAATTCAAGCACTCTTTTGCGTCAGAGGGCCCTGCAGAATGAGAAAGAGTTCTCTCCTATTGTAAATATATGCTTAATCAAGTTTGAAATTATTTTACCCAGGAATTTGTTGAACTTTGCTCAACATGTATATAAAATTTTTTATTGTGTCAACAACAATATTGCCCCAAAAGGCCGGCATCATTGAACCATGATATCATAAATTGCTGCTTCATTAAATATTTTTGAAGCAAAAGCGCATAATTTTTTGTTACTTTTGATTTGTCACTGGCAAAATTTTCACCCCCTCCCTTGACATCATCTTCCCCCACTAACAATAACTAACCAAATTTTCCTCCTATATATTCACCCACCTCCCACTTTTTCTTCTATTTCCTGAAAATGACCAGAAAAAAAAACTTGTCGAAGCTCGCATTAGTGAGTACATGATGGAAACTTTCTCCAATTGTCTTTTCGACACCTTTTTTTCTCTATTCTCTTCCAAGTGTAAACATTTTTAATAGAAGGTTGTGGAGCGTTTTATCTGCAAAATTGTGTTAAAAAGTGACAGTACCAGACAGTTACCCGGATTTGACAAAATTTTTCTCTTTTACACAACCGCACTCACATAATACACACACACACGCAAATACTCACACGCCTTTCTCCTCACACGTAGTCTCCACGAGGCTACAATTTGTAAGCCCACAGTTGACCCGTAAGGGCCAGTACCAGGGGTAGCGAGTCAAAATCGGACGGGACATATGCGGACAACATGGAAATAGGGTCAAAATCGGACAAATTTTGCCGCGCCCTCGATGTTGACGCTGTATTTCCCATTTGTTTCTCCAACCTGTTAAATGGCGACAAAATGGATACAACAAGAAACCGGGTCAAAATCGGACAAATTTTGCCGAGCCGGCGATGTTGGCGGTTTATCCCTAATTTTTCCACCAAGCTGCTAAGTGGCGATTTTCTCTTTGATGGACATTATAAAGACATGCAGAGAAACTTTTGATGAAATTTGAACAATGAAAGACGTGAGTCGTCTACCAGTCGCCAGAACAAGTTAAAAAAAACCCGTCCTCTTTGAACCACTGACAAGTGATGGATTGCCACACGTAAAAAAATAAAAAAAACGCCGACATAACTAACACTACAATAATATATAGCTTCAGTAGAACTATTGTCATTATTATTACCGGGCTCGGCGCGGAGGTGATCATAAGTCCTTATCCCGAGGGATTTCTATCCTAGGAAGGGTCTCTACAACTAATCTCGCCTGAGTATTGTCAGCACAGTGCGTGAACAACGGCATTGTCAAAGCAAAGGAAGTTGATTGTTTCATAAGAGGGAAAATTAATAAAATCATACATAAATTAATGAGCACTTATACGATCATATACATAAACGATATCGATTGATCGTACATGCAAGATATATCGTGGGAAAAGAAAAATAACTACATCAACTGAACTAAATTTAATCAATAAAAATCACGGCAACTCAGATGCCACACGTGGATAGAAATATGATAATATAGAAAACATGTGAACTAGTTCGACAGAAACATTAAAAAAATATTTTATTCTAATGAAGTGATCTAAAACTGTGCACACACACACACACTTATTCCGATTACAGTCAATCCCGTTTTTAACGTATAGCATATATGCCCGTTTTCTCGTAAAGTCTGGATTTTCTCTGGAAAAAAGTGTTTTTAGTGTCAGTATGATTATTATAGGTTTCGAGTTATTCACTTGAGCGAGAAAAAGTGTAAAAATTGACACTGTAGGAATCTTCGGGGTCTTAGAAACGAATGAATCTATTTTTACATTAATTCCTATGGGCAAATGTGTTTCGGTTTGCCAACCTACCTCAGGAACGAATTAACTTCGTAAACCGAGAGTCGACTGTATTATGTACCTACAACGCCGTTACTACTCACAGAGGGAAGTACTATTAAAGAAGGAGATATGGAGAGCCTACTGAAATATTAGCTTCTAATTAAGTACTTTATTACTTCGCTACAAAATGAAACCTGAAGGAAAAATGTATCGTTAGTTTTGTTCATTTTTGCGAATAAATGCAAAATCTCAAATTTAGAAAATTTTATTTTTGCGAAATTTCGAAATTTTATGCGCAAAATTTACGTATATCACATCATCAGACAGCTGTGAGCAGGGATTTTTGATGGTTCTCAAATTCATAAATTTCTTAAAGATTCGAAATTTTCAGCGTTTTTGACGGATATTAATCAATATCCGTTCAATCCGGTCAATCTTCAGTTTGATCATGTTTCGTATCGGTTGTTGAGAATTTTTTGAATGATTACAAAGCAGAGAACGATGAAGAATTGCAGTAAAATACGATTAATTTGTAATTTAAATCTAAAAATTCTCAAACGTTTGAAAAATAGGCTGTTAATATATGAGCACAAAGGCGCATTTTCTTCTTAGTTACTTGGTCCAATTTCACAGACAATCTGAGTCATTTTAATGACAAGAGAGGCGGTTTCATCAAGATATGAAAGTAATGGAATAGAAGTATCAAGGCAAGCTCGAGCCTCGCGTATGATGGCTGATTACTCTACCGAAGCCTCCGAAATGAAAGACATTCAAAACCCATAATAGAAAATCATGCAAGTGCTTCTCCTTGAATTAATTTAATATCATTTTGTGTTCATTTTAGTGGACAAAATGCAACATTATAGAGCATATCAGTAGTATGGGCCCCGGTCCACCGCCGGAAGTGACGTCACACTTCCGGTGGTGAGATATAGTACGAGGTGTCTTATCGCACTTCCGGTGTCTTATCTATTTTCCGGTGTTAAGTGGCAGCTGTTGTTAATTAAATGACTTCCGGTGTTGAGATATAGTACGAGATGTCTTATCTCTTTTCCGGTCATTAAGTGACATCTGCTGTTAATTAAGCGACTTCCGGTGTTTATCAAGTGACTTCTGTTGTCTATTAGGTGACCTACGCTGTTTATCGCTACAGAATGCCGACATCCGGTGTTTATTAAGTGACATCTGTTGTTCATTAAGCGACTTCCGGTGTTTTTCAAGTGACCTCTGTTGTCTATTAGGTGACCTACGCTGTTTATCTCTACAGAATGCCAACATCCGGTCATTAAGTAACATCTGCTTTCGATTAAGAGACTTCCGGTGTCTTATCTCTACAGAATGACCACATCCGGTGTTTATTAAGTGAGATCTGTTGTTAATTATCCGACTTCCGGTGTCTTATCGCTATTGGCTGTTGCTGCCTCATCGCTATTGGCTACTGCTACCTTGTCGCTATAAACTTCCGGGGGATCGGTCGTCATCATTCTCAGTACAGAGGGTTCCATTATGCAACAGGAGACGGATATCGCTGTGACGGCCCAGAGAAAATTTTTTAGTCGTGAAGAAACCGGAAAAGCCTTAATCGGGATCATCGTTGTGTCCGTGATTATAATTATCACTTTATCTAGCCTTGCATTGACTGCGTACGACGACCCAAGCTTTAAATTTAGAGGAAACTGTTCCCGTTCCGAATCTCTTGGTGATGGTGTTTTTTTCACGAGATGTAATACAATTTATGATATTCGTGTTTTTGTCAATAACACACCGACGATAAAAGGAATAAATTTAAATTCCAGACAGATGTATAAACTTATCGAGCATGCAATCGATATCTTGATATGAATAAATATTTGAACTGAATGAACTTGTTGTGTCTCATTTAACTACGCGTGAAGATTATTCACATAACATTTTAATAAAAAAACTTCAAACGACAGAAATAAAAGACAACACAATGTATCGGCAAAATCTCTTTATTACTTTTTGAAAAACATTCGTACAGCAAAATGTTTTTTCACATACTGATAAACAGCAAAATCATTTCCTTTTCTGTTTAGTTTCTTAACAATACCTTCTAAACTTACATTTCTACTTCTCTGTATCACGAAGAACACAGCATACTGTCCACATACATTGGAGGTAGGTGATTGTAGAGGAGTCCAGTTCCATAAAATGTTTTTATATCTTCTTGTAAATGATGCAATTTCTTTTCCGTAAGTCTCTGGTTTCTGTCCGTAAGAATCGAAATATTCCAAGGTGTTCTTATCCGGAATGTTGATTGCCATCCAGTGAGAACCAGGTTCTGTATGCTTATCTGCGTTCACAACTAAAGACGCCGGATAAGTTTGAATATGCACAGGTAACATGTCACATGGAAACACGCCGATGAAATATGGTGTTTCCCGTTCTAAAATTGTTTTTATTTGAGACGAATACATATTTTAACTGCTGAAATCATGGAGGATGTTTCGTGCCTGATTTATTTCTACGACGTTGTCGAACTCCAGGTAGACAATGATAGAGACTGGTTGGACAAGCGGGGCTTTAAACTTTGTTTCCAGTCGTAGGTTGCCGTGCCTGATCAGATTGAAATGATCACCTTGGCAGAGATCGGCGCTGAGATCAAAGGCGTAGATAGCGTACCCCAATGGGAACTCACTTCGAGAGATGTCTATACCCCTGTCTTGGCATGCTTTTTCAGTACCTAAAAACAAACTATGATACGCTCTGACATATAAGCCTTGATCATACTGGGGCTCTAGAGGCTTGAAAGGTACTGGCTGTCCGTCAGTATATGCGGCTATGAAGTTAAGATCGTAATGTTTAAACTCGAACGGCGATTTGCTATACGATCCCGAAAAAGCGTCGTTGTCTACTAAAGCGACTACCACTCTCTTGGGTAATTGTCCAACGACGACACTGTCTTGAACCCACGACATGCTACCCTGATGTAGGGAGTAAACTTTACATATTACTCTGTCTATCGGATACTTGGCTGGAGTATGGCTCAGAGCTTTCGCATGTCCCACAAGCACACCAGGAGACACTTTGACATGTCTTATGAATAAACAGGCGTCACGGAGAATGACTTTGAAGTTTGCATCTTTGTCTGGTGAAAGGAGACAGAATTCTGATTTGCTACGTATTATTTTTATTCTTAGAGAGACAAGATTCAGTAGGAGTCGCTGTTGACAAAATATATCTCCGTGAATAGTACCCATCATGTCGACGGTCTTACTTTCTTCGATGAACGCTGCTCGTTGTATTAGACCTTCGTTGGGATCCTCTGACTTCGGGTCCACATCGCTCATTTTTCCGGCAGTGTCTTTGTAAAAGAGTTCTGTAGTCAGTTGGCTGGTTTTGCTTTCGTTTCCGTGATTCAGGAGTTTTTCTATCATAGCTCGGTAGGGGTACGTGTTACTGGAAGATGATATCAGACGGTCATTCAGGGAAACATCAACTTGGGAAAACATGGATTGCAAGAATAGGTTCACAGGGGCAACTTTACTCTCTTTATCCAGAAAAGTTCCATCGCCTTTCACGACCTTAGCTCTCACATGAATTAACGTTTGAGAGAGATCCAGATACTCGTCACCACTTCCGCCAATGTTAAATTCCAGTGGGCCACCATCGGAGACGTTTGAAATTGGGTAATAGGTAACCCATTTTCCACTTTCTATGGTAGTCTGTGTTCCAGGTAGAGTGAAAAGGTTGAGTTCAGATTTTGCCAGTTGAGGAGAATCCTTCAAGAGAAAAGCCATCACGGATCGAAAATATCGTGTGTGTTCACGCTGGGTCGTTTGGCTAAAATGATGCGTTTCGCCTTCTTACGTTTCCTTTTATGTCCCGCTCCAAACATGGACCGAGTCTTGGCCACTGCTTTCTCCGTCAGTATCTTTCCAGCTTCACCCATTCTTCTTTTCGCTGCTTTTTTGACGTTTTCCCCTTTCATTACGTCATCAACAATATCAGCGCCGGAGCGTAAAATCTGTTTGCCAACAGTTTTAGCTCCTTTTTTTAGAAAAGGTAAAGCTACTCTAAAAAGACTGCCGAATATGTTTCCTAGTCCATATCCTCTCTGCATTACAACGCCCGAATAATACGGCAGGCCTTGGCCGGCTTGTTGGACATAATAGTCTTCAAACTGTTCAGTGCAACAATGGTATGGAACCTTCATCTTTCGTATCTAGTTCGTAAATGATAATAGGTCGATAAGACCGGTGTTTTTATAAGAGTTGTCTCATGCGGAAGTGAAGAATCAGAATCGATTTTCCTCTACTGAAAGGTATGTGATTTCCCGAACTGTCTCGAATTTCTATCTCTATAGTCTGGAATTCTTTTCGAGCAATAGGGAGATAGTGAGGTCTATCATAATGAGAGCTTATAACCTCGTTATCTTTTCCTTTCACGCGAACGACTCTCAGTAGTGGAGCTTGCACATCTCCCACAACCTGAGGCTGCACGATATCTGAATAGACGTACAAAACTGGAAAAAACACGTTTGTGTCAGCAACGTAAGGACTTTCGGTAGTTTCTTCGATCAGCAATGGTTCAAATCCCAGCAGCTCCGCAATGCCAGTTTTTAACAGACGTTTTGCACCATCTTTTAGAGTTATTTTCACTTTCCTCGTGTTTTCGTTGTAATTAAACACTATTTTGTTTCTTAAAGCCGGTATCTTCATACCGTTCAAGAGATCGGGAACTGTCTCGTAATATCCGACTGGAACGTTTCTTCCATGTAGTTTGTCATCACCCAGATCGAATCCGAACAGATTATTTTTTTCGGTTATGTTGTACCACGTGTGAGAATAAACAATCTCCGAAAGTGCACACTCCCATTCACCAGTCAAGCTTATTGGAAATGGCAGTCTTGTGACAAAATGTGATATAGTGTTTTCAGGATAGTATGATCCTGAACTGTCGCTGGGGAGTGTTACATAGAACGACATCTTGTTGAATGACTGATAAATGCGCAAACACTGTCACTTATATACGCTTGAGATGACTCACCCATGCGTTGAACTTGCTGTCGTAGCCTTTAAATTTTACGTAATACTCCATTCTACCTCTCAATTTGCGTCTTTTTAGAATTTTTTCTACTTGGTAATATTCGCTCGGCTTCACCTTCTGCAATTCAGATTCGTAAAAAGTACCCTGGACAATCTCACCGTCAGAGTCGCTTATCCTGTACACTGGAGGTAAGCGCTCGAGTCTCTCTTTAATAGTGAAAATCTCTCGAGTCCAATTATGTTCATATCCTTTCTCGAAAACCATTTTGACGCGACTTATGCGGACCGTATCTCCAATGTCAAACTTGAATTTTGTCTTCACGGGTTTCAAGATATCCTTATACAGTTCATTCCAAACGACCGATTGATTCTCTTCGGTAACAAGAACGGGTTTAGTCTTTATACTGCGGTGCCACGTGTTGTTGTAACTATGTAACAGATCGCTTAATACGTCTATGTATTTGTGCGTATTATTATGTGTGAAATATTTAAACATTTTCTGTTTTAGAGTTCTGTTGAATCTCTCGACGACAGAGGCTTTTTTCTCACTGTCTGTTGAAAAATGTGTGATATTCATCGATTTTAGATAAACTTGCAGAGTTTTATTTTTGAACTCTGTACCTTTATCAGTCTGCAAATACTTGCATACGCGGCCTCTGAAAATTTTTCTGAACGCTTCGGTAACTTCTTTTCCGGTTTTATCTTTCAAGGGTATGGCCCAAGCGAACTTTGATAAAACATCGATACAAGTAAGTAAGTACTTGATGCCTTTGTTTTCCTTCTTCAGAGCCTGCATGTCTACCAAATCGGCTTGAAATTGTTCGTTTATACCTCCCACTATCACTCGATTCCTCTTAAAATTCTTCCTCGATGGCTTGTGCAATGTATATGCTTCGTTACCCTGCAATATTTCTTTGACATCTTTCAAAGTTACGTTTTTACCGACTTCTCTCTGTCGCCTGTGAAACGCGTTGATTCCGCCAAAACTGGCTGGTTCGGAGGGACTTGTATATTTATCCATATTTTTTCAAAATCGGATATTCTTTTCCTAAATCTTATCGCATCCTCGAGCCAAAACCCTCTTCTATCCTCGCCTCCAACTACGAATATTGATACGTTATCGCTAAAACACACCCGTTTCTTAGCTCTGTTCATTAGCAAATGAGAGTATAATTATATCGTGTGAGAATATATATACCAGAAAAAAGAAACACAAGTTTTCTAAATTTTCACATTTTTATTGTATTATAGTTACAAGCTTAACCATTGAGAAGACATAATTTGTTCAACAGAATTTTTAAATGCTTCGTTTCCTCTAGGTACTTTTCCAAATTTCTTCTTTCGCAGATTATGTCGTGTTAGTTCCACGATATTTGTTCCCGGGACAACAACGCCATCTTGAACAAGTTCGCCATCCTCATTCCAAAACAGCTGTCTATTGTTCATTTTCATGGTGTCAACCAGTTCTCTAGCTCTTTTCTTCTGACTCGGAGCGACTTTTCGTATGATCATGTTCTCAAAATCGGGTCTTGTATCTTCTTTCTTTTCCCCTAAAATTTTAGTATCCACATTTTCGGCGAGCGCTAGGTACCTTTGCAATACCTGCAAGTACTGTTTCGCTTTTTCATCATCTCTCAGACCTTTCTTCTTGAGAACAGTGCTGATATCACCATCTAACTTGCTTAGCTGTTGTTCTACAGCGTTCAAATGTCTATCTGCCGGCACGATGACGTATTTTTTAGCGTGCTCCATTTATGAGGGAGGAGATAACGGATATAGCTGCTGGTAAAAGTAGACTGAGAAAACCGTTACCTCTCTGGACTAAAATACGCCGTTTTTTATATAGTGGGAGATTCTTCTTAGACAGATTTCTCAGACTCCTCTTGTGACGACTGAGCTTAGCTTTCTGAGTTTTCGTGACAGGAACGTTACCTTTTAACACGTTAAGACACACTTCGCAGAGGGCCGTATGACACTGTTGCTACTTTTCTTTATCAATTCAGTGCGCTTTCTGCCTCTACAGCAGGTTAGCTCTTTAAGAGTTTCTAAATTTTGTTGTGCATACCTCGACATCTTGATCCTCACTGACAGTCGAAACCTCTTTCTCGTATATACATAGCGTATTTGACGGCCTTGATCAGTGCGCAATGGGGATGATTAAAGCCGTGTTTGAAACAGCGGACTTTAGGATTTGGTAAAGAGGGGGATTGAGGATAACCGATGAGATCGTAACAAGGCTTCCCCATCATCCGCTGTATGAACTTGCACTTATCTTGACCTTTGCAGTAAATAACAGAATACGAATCCGATAACAATGAAAGAATACCGGAAAGTTTGTCATAAGGTATGTCGCCGTCTCTCCAAGAAATATGATGTAGCTTAGACATTACCCATGTAGCAGACGCTCTTTCTTTACTGCTCAGTTCGGACCATTCATAAGGTGGCTGGAAAGTATAGGCCCCGTAACTACTACCAACTAACGAAAAGTAAGCCAGTTCCTTAACTATAAATCCTCTCGAACCACATTGGAAACCTTCAAAGTCTATGACAAGACCCCCTTCCATGATGTGACCACTTTGGCTGCTCGACACGAAATGAAATTATCTGGGTTGGTAAGCGTAATATGTATCATCCTGGAAAAAACCGGTTCTCAGTCTTAATTGTTCTTCCGTATTCGGTTTCAAGTCTATCAACAGGTAGCCGTAAGCGGGTTTGCAGGCATCATTAAAAACCTCTTGAAAAAATGCCTGTCTACCCGGATACATCTGCCTAGCTAAATGTTGAACTTGGCTTCTATCTCTCGGATTTTTGAACAAGACCAGATAATGTGCATTCAAAGATATTTCTCGCATCTGACTACCTTTATGAAAGAAATTTTGAACGATGAATATCACAGAAAGGTTTCTGTGGTGGCTTCCGCGAATAAACAAATTAGTTAATCGCCTGTCATTGCCTAGCTCTGACATCAGATCATCGATAACGAATAGCGTTCGTGAACCGATGTAAGACTCGTAATCTGTAGGTAAACCTTCTACGAATTTGACACCTGAAATCTGTTCATAAAACGATTGATAAATACCATAGAACCAGACAATTTCCGTAGGAAATGGATCAATCATTTTTTCGGCTATGAGTCTCGAAACAAAACGGGTTTTTCCCGAAGAAGTCGGTCCAGACACTATACATCCAAAAGGATGTTTAAGCTTCAACTCCACTCCTCCATCGTAAATGACAGATATTTCTGTTTGCATAACATTAAATACCAAAATAACACAAGAACGAGAGAAACAAATCTATAACAAACAATAAAAAATTTATTCATTAGAGTAGAGGTCTTCGCCGTTATTGCGATAATCAGAAAAAAATTAGTACCCATAAGGTAATGTTGTAAAATCAGGCAGAAGAACCCTCTTGTCATATACGATGCCGTATTTCTTCTCTTCAACTCGGGTTGTGACACGCCTCCTTTTCACCTCTCTTGTAATTTTGTATTTGTCTTGAATGACGACCTTCGTGGAGAAATCCATTGACTGAACTAGAGCCTTCATAGTGTCGAAGTTGAGAACTTCCGAATTCTTGAAGTTTAGGGTGAAGCCGCGAATCTTGCAGTACGTTTTACCGTCAGATCTCCTGTAGGCATAGTTTTTGGCTCCACCTGTTGTTATAAAAGTAATAAGAATAAATTTTCCGCTGATAAAATAATGAGAATTTTTGTTGATAAAATAATGGGAATTTTCGTTGATGAAATAATGAGAATTTTCGTTGAAAAATAATACATTGAAAAAGGTACCTGACACAAATTCGGTAATCACATGACCATCGAGCTCATCTGTAAACTGTCCCAGGAAATCTCCCAATGGCGGGTCATTGTCACCATCGCTAGCATAGATGATTCTGAAATAATAGAAAAATCAAATAAATAAAAGAAAATTCAAATATAAAAGAAAAATCAAATGCAAGAAATGCTCACATAAAATTAGTTTCATAAAAATTTATAGATACTTACGAGTCCGTGTCAAAATACAACAAGGCATCGCGCAGTTTCTCCATCTCCGAGTATAGCTTCAAGCGAGCCCACGCTGTTGTAAAGGCAGCCAGGAAAACATTGGTCCTGTCGGTCTGGGGTATGAAATCCGACTTGTACTGCCATTCAACTGCAGCAACGTTCTCAGTTGGCAGATACAAGTCCTTGACCTGCAAAAACAAAAATATTTTTTTAGTTTGATGAAATCAAATGTGAATATGTTAAATATTTTATGAAGAATCATAGCACATAATAATTATTAAAAAAGTACCTCTATCGCAGGATCATTCATCATCTTATAAAAATCGGAGGCTTTAGTCAAGTACGACAACTGCGACTTATTCTCCTGCATACCCCAGCGACCCCAGAAGCTGAAAAAAAGAATAGTTTGTTTTACTCTATCTTAAAAAAGCAGAATATTTAAAAAATACATAAAGATGTTGAAAAATTGATAGCTACCTATTCAGACATAGCTTCGCCACCTGTCGACGTCCGGGGTTAATATTAATGTTTCCTGGCTCCAACTGGATTCCTTCAACCTGGTCATATTGCTTCACGTATGAGTTTTTCTCCTCATTCGTGACGCAGTTAGACGGCCAACCCGAGGACTCCTGCTTGATTTTCAGGAAGGCGTTTATGTAGGGGGCAAAAAGACCTTCCCGAGAGTCTTCGAAATGATAAACCTAGAAAAGAAGTTAAAACATATGACTACACAATATATTGCTAGAGTAATAAAGTGATGAGATTAAAGTGATGAGATTAAAAAATACCTCGTAAATTTTCATCACGACGTAACCTTTTTCAACTGCCTTCTTGAGCTCTTCTGTAACCCATGTTCCCGTAATACACCTTTCCTCGTCGTTGTGGTGGCATTCGTTAGACAGTGTTTCCACACACGAACGACATAGGGGAAAAGTCAGCTTTCCGCCGGATCTAGAAAAAATGAAACTCATTAGTACCTGTTATAATGATATGTGAAAACAAATAATAAGAAAAAAAATCATTCCATTTACCTGTATGGGAGTACGGGCAGATATAGTCCTCTTGGTGGCTGTACTTTGCACTTTATGATACCAAAATACGACCCCAGCTCCCCAAAGTTCTCCGTAATTATCCGGGGGTGGCCAACCGGATATCTGCAAATGAAAGGAAAATTCATTTGCAAACATTTCATACATGTGATGGTCATAATAACTTATAAATAATATTTAAAGTACTTACCTGCAGTATTTATTGACCCACGGGTATAATGACGTGAAGTCAATGTATTTTGCTGTTCCTTGGTAGAACAGCTTGGTGGCATTGGTTCTACCACCATAAAATGCATCTCTGGGTGCCAACCTGTCGACATAGTGGAAATCCACCAAGAAACTTTTCAGACCCCCGTCCGTTTTCTTCATGGCATTGAAGTCATGCTCCCACATGACTTCAAGCCTGTATCCGCCTTGACGGATTTTCTGCTCTTGTTCTGATGTTTTCTTGTGGAGTTCCCACATGTATGTCTGCGTGCTGGGATTCACCAGGTCCCTATCGAAGCACTGCGGGCAGCCGTGCCAATAGCATCCTGAAAAGAAAAAAAAAAGAAACATGAAACATGAAAAAAATAATAATAATTAGAGAAAAAAGTTTTGAAAATAAAATCTGCAAAGTAATTACCGTGAAACAGATACACCGTGTTTGTTTCGGTACAGAAACCGTCCACGCTGAGACCAAGCACTCTTTTTTCTCCAGTCCCGTTTCTGGAATGGTGAATTTTTAGGTTGTTCTTCTCACCCAGGTATGACAACCATTCGATACTAAGGCGGCTGCTGTTGGTTTGATTAACGTAACCGTTGACGGGCACCATCCCAATTGACCCCACCTCAATGTACTTCGACCTGTACGTTGCCATACAGGCCGAGGCTATGGTGAGGTATTGGAATGGGTCGACACCGGTTAGCTCCAGGAATTCCTCACGAAACTGCAAGCAGCACCGTCGAAGAATATCGACGTCTGACCTAAAAAAATAAAAAAATTTAAGTACAGTGAAGAAATAATAGAACAATAAATAAAACATATTATAATATAGAAAAGGACTTACTTGCAGTATTCGTACATTTCGTGTTTGAACACGAATTTCCCTTTTTTTCTCTGCTCATACCAGCCATCGAATTTCGCCTTCATATCGGCGCTGAATGTTTCCGGGTTATAGAAAGCTTTCTCCGGAAGGGCTCCATCGTAATCCTGATTTTCTGGTCTGTTGAAGAGATGAGGAAAGAAACCTTTCTTCAACTCTTCTAGACCGAAAGTCTTTGGTAGTTTGGCCAAAGCCATCGGGAGAAAGTTGAGGCTGTCTATAACCCGGATTTTGAGGGTGTCCAGCCGCAAAGCCATAATCTTTGATCCGCACGGCACAATTGAAGGTTTTACTCCTTGCTCTAGGAGATATCTACAAAGAAAAAAACAATACATATAAAAAACAGTAACATGGTATTTATGTAAACATTTTCGAATAGTGGTAAAAAACTTACTTGAGCAGGAACTGGCCATCGAATCCCTTCATGTTGTGGGCGATTGCGGTGTATCCTCTGTGTTCCTTGCGGAACAGCCATGCACAGAAGTCGTTGATGGTGTTGTAGCCACTGAAGACCGTCTCTTGGCCGTCCGCATATTGAGCAACTGCAAAGTTGACAATATGCTCCCCTGTTGACTGGTCTGTCTCAAAATCGAAGAAGATGAGCTTGTCGGTGGGGGCCTTCACCGTCTTCTTCTTGAGAGAGCATAGGTGCCGTTCGTCATGATGGAAAACTTTGCAGTTGCTGCAATATTTTTCTCCGCAGACGTGTTTTCCTCGAGGCCGCTCTTTTTCCACGAGAAACTTCTTGCAGGACGGGCACTCGTAGAATTGTTGGCAGAAAGTTTTGCTCTTGCCTTCAAGACTCTTGTGCCTTGCGTAGCAGTCGGCGGATCTACATGTCCTATGGCAATCCCTGCATAATTGTGGGTGGACGAGGATGCATTCATCGCTGAAGCAGGTGTTGCATCTCGTAGCACATTTGTGTTTTTGAACGTGATCATAAGCTTTGTCACAGTCCGGACAGTAGAATTTCGATGCGTGAAAGCCCTTGGGAGATGTTATCAGATCGTAGTGCCCTCCATGAAGCAACAAAAATATTTTTTTGTCCTTCTTGGCCGTCTTGAACACCACCTACATAAAAAGACGTTTTAGTAAGAAATTATATAAGAACATATATTACATTGAATAGTATAATATTAGTATAATTCTCGGTGATGATAAATTACCTGGTAAAATTCTTCGGAGGACTTGACAAATATCTGCACGGTAGGACCTCGGCAAATTTGGCGATTGCATCAAAACCGCAAGGACCTTCGGGTACTCCGGCCTCTCTATACAGCTCCAAAGCCATCTCCCTCTGTATATTCTTGCGCCCGTCTTTTACCGTCGAGAGCTTCGGATGCTTGTCTAGGATGGCTTTACCTATAACTATCGCCCTGGCACAACAGAGTCCGTCTTCGGACGTACGTATGATTGACATCTTTGTCAACCGGTCAGACGTTATATTGACGATCTTGCGTCTTGGTGCACCCCCTCCCCGTGGTAATCTGACTGTGATAACGTCAAACCTTAGAGAAGGGTCGTCCAGAGGTATGGAGTTTTTACTCTGCAGCACTTTCATTATTACTGCCAGTAGCGACTCTATCGTGAGCGAAGCCACTGGAACAAGTGATGTAGAGATTGGCCGGTCCAAATTGTCGGATGTCATGACGATTCTGAAAAAAGGAGAAAATAATCAATTATTCCAAATAATTCGTCACTTTGAATATCCAGTCCCTAAATATCCAACAAATACATACCGTATTCGGTCCTCGGGGTGCAACCCGCTAGTTGCCTCGTCTATCAGTTGCCTCAACAACGCTCGCAAAAATGCCACAGCAGCTATTAAACGAGTTGACGGGTCCACCAACGCCTCCGTTCGTATTCGAGCAGTGAAGGTGATCTGTTCCGCATTAAAGCGGAAATTTTTCTTGCGGGACTTTTCCTGCAACACGTATGGCTTCGTGTTCTGTAAGAGAAAAAACGAAAATTAGTTTTGTGGGGTAACAGTCAAATAATCAGAAATAAACAAGCTCTATTTCAAGAAAACTTACTGCATTTTGTCTCGATGTACCTTCGCCAGGGTCCCTTACTTGACCTATCTGATCCTCGGGTTCCTGTTAGAGAGAGAATAAATGTTAGAATATGTGAAGAAAACAAGTGTTTTGTGGGTAACAGTCAAATAATCAGTAATAAACATGTTCTATTTCAAGAAAACTTACAGTATTTTGTCTTGATGTACCCTCGCCAGGATCCATTCCTTGACCTATCTGATCCACGGGGTCCTGTTAGAGAGAGAATAAATGTTAGAATATATGTATGTACATATATGAGGAAGAAACTAATGAAAAAGAAAAAGCCATAAGACAACTGAAACTAACCTTCTCAGCTTGGTTCATATCTATTTCTTCCAAGAACGGGTTTTCGGTGAGTATCAGTTCTGCTTCGTCCATGGTAAAATCCGATCCAAACAGATTAGAATTCTAGAAAAAATACAGCACTGTCATCAGTATAAAAATCAGTGTTAAATACTAGGTGAATCTTTTAAATATATGAATTAAATAAAGTTACCTCGTCCCAATCGATACCATCAGGCAATGAATTGTTGTCAAAAACAGATTCCACGTCGAAAACATTCTGGAAAAAAAACATAAATTTAATACGCTACATTAAAACACGATATCTGCACATTTAGAATTGATGAATATATATGTACTTACATTACGATTTTCCATCTTGCTCAGAGTCGAAAGAATGATGAAGTCGATGAGAGAAAGCGAACAAGCTAGAACGGTGAAGAAAAAGCTAATGGTATCTGTCTCTCACAGACCGCGCTATTTATACGATGGTAGGTCCGGAAGTATATAGGGGTCTGTAGAGATAAGACACCGGAAGTCGGATAATTAACAACAGATCTCACTTAATAAACACCGGATGTGGTCATTCTGTAGAGATAAGACACCGGAAGTCTCTTAATCGAAAGCAGATGTCACTTAATGACCGGATGTTGGCATTCTGTAGAGATAAACAGCGTAGGTCACCTAATAGACAACAGAGGTCACTTGAAAAACACCGGAAGTCGCTTAATGAACAACAGATGTCACTTAATAAACACCGGATGTCGGCATTCTGTAGCGATAAACAGCGTAGGTCACCTAATAGACAACAGAAGTCACTTGATAAACACCGGAAGTCGCTTAATTAACAGCAGATGTCACTTAATGACCGGAAAAGAGATAAGACATCTCGTACTATATCTCAAAACCGGAAGTCATTTAATTAACAACAGCTGCTACTTAACACCGGAAAAGAGATAAGACACCTCGTACTATATCTCACCACCGGAAGTGTGACGTCACTTCCGGCGGTGGACCGGGGCCCATACTACTCATATCATTACTGCATTGATCTATTCTGATATCCTAAATATATTCCCTTATTTTCATTCCATATATTATACGATATATAAATGTATACACGATATATTGTTTTACTTTTATTCTGAACATAAATGTACCACAAATTTCGTGTGACGTGCATTGCCTGCATATTGAAATCTGATAATTGAGTGGAGTGTTTTTAAAGATGTGCATTTATTGATTTACAAATACGCATTATTTTATTATCAAGGACGGGCTTAAGCATTTTGTGGCCCTCGAAAACGGAGTTTCCCAATCCCTGAGTAACCATGAACACCCTGGAGCACGCCAGGTTTACATAGGCAGAATGAACATCAAACTACTATTTCATGGTCACAGAGAAAAAAATTATTCGCCAATAAATTTAAACGATATTGCCCGCTGCTTCCAGACATTTAAAGGTTGGAGAGCTGTCGGGGAAATTGAACCGATTACCTACCCAGGACCTCAACTTCATACTCTTTCGGCCGGGCAAGTATGCATTATGTATGCCTTGTGTAATTTTTTAAATTTTAAAAGAAGAATTTAGCAACCCATCGCCCGGAGCACTAGATCCACCTCCATCCTTTACTTGACTTGGAGGAAGGGGTTCTGTGAAAACCCTAGGTAAGAGAAATAGGGTTCGATGTCTGAATTTTAAAGGTTTTAGACAAAATTTTAAGCTACAGCGAAACCTCGATAAAACGACTCTGCAGACCGTAAAAAATGTCGTTGTAGATTATGTAGGGATTATATATCGTTATGTCGAGAGGTAACAGTTTAACATTAGAGTATAGGCATTTTCAAACAAGGCTTGAAAAAATATCGTTGTAGAGTAATTTACCGTTATATTGAGTATCGTTGTAGTGAGGTTTAAATGCATTCGCTTTGTTGAAAACGAAGTTTTTAAATTAAAATGCAATAAAAGTATTTTCTTTCATCACGTTTTGGCGGCCCCTAACATTTAACGCCCCGGTTGCGGCCAACCTTCATATTTGCCCAAGTCCGGCCCTAAGTATCATCAGTATTGACTTATCTTGCAATTTATGTATTGATTACTTTTCATGATTAAATTTATTCATTCCATTGATTCAACCTTTCTAGTGATGTAAACTCCGCTCGCAGATTTAAATGCGATTTGTGTGCTGCTTATGTAGTACTACTGAAATTTAGTATTTAGTTTTCACTTTATGTTAAAAATTACAGCGTTTGAAAAAAAATAATGCCAGATTCACACACAGAATCAGCACTCAAAATTACCCTGAAATCACTAAAAAGTTTTTTTCAATAAAATTAGTGTTGAGCAGTCTACGTGTCAAAGCACTTGAAATTTCTGCCTGAAAAGCAATCTGGTTATAATGCGTCCCAAACGGAATTCATGGTTCTGTAAGTCTAGAGCCACCCTTAGAGGTGTGCGGCAGGTGCGGTTGCACCGGGCCCCGCACTCACGGCAACTTATTGGAGGCTTCCATCAATTCTTAAATTATTTCTTGCATTAATTCCGAATTTTTTCTTCCGTTCATTCTAAAAAAATCAATTCTGTTATTATTTATCTAATTAATTCTGAATTTTCATTGGTGTTGGATCCATTTCTTACAGTTATTTTTAATTCCTCAATTCTAAAATTTTCACCAGTTTCTGGAATATTGTTTCCTCTCATCACTTTGAAACTACCTTTAACTACTGAATTATCATTAATTTGTTTTATTTACATTTTATTGCGCATTTAAAATTTTTTGTTAGAATATTTCTCAGCATTCCTGCATATTCTGAAAAATAGCTGATGATCTCCCGCTCTCCCCCCCCCCCCAAAATATATAAAATCGGGGCTAATGGTGTCCTAAACATTTTTGATGCCTCGAAATTTTTGAGATGGCCCCGCGTCTCATAACGGCGCTCCTGTGTAAGTCACTTTTTGCCAAGCTTCATGAATAAAAATTATGAGGAATGTAGTGTATTACTGTATTAAATTATGTTTGCAGAAGTCAGCGATTGTTAATTCTGAGGCAGAGATTATTGCAAAACACCTTCTTAAAAGTCCTTTGATTTAAACCTTCTCTCCCTCAAAGTTTTAAAATTACTTTTTTATCCATGGGCTGGCTAAGAGTCGTATTTGGAGGTACGGACGGCAATGCTAGCAAACGACGTTTCTCAGAAGAAAACAAGGTGACAATTGACTTTAATCCTCCCAGCTCTCAATCAATTCATTCTTCTTCATGGTACAATATCCCATGGGGTCTCGGCAGCCGACATATATTGATTCTTCTTCAAACTTTCCAAGAACTTATCCCCCCCCCCCCCCCATTAAACACATTTAGAAAATGTAGCTCGAAAAATCGCCAGAATCATTCGCCAATAAGTGTTAAATATTATTGGTAAACATAAAATGTCCGATTTTGACCCGATCGCAACCAGAGAACGTACCTTAAAATTCGCCAGAATTACTCGCCAGTAACGTTTGATTATTGGTAAACATAAAATGTCCGCATATGTCCCGATTTCCGACATGTCCGCATATGTCTCGTCCGCTTTTAACCCCTAATCATTTGGTTATTTCCAGCAGTTATGATACTGTTAAAGCCCGTGCGTATCCATGTATTTGTGATTCGCCGTAGGGAGGCGCTTTGGGAGAGAGTAGGGGGATCGACCTCTCCGGGGAGGGTCGGTCTTTTCTTCTCTCTCTCTTACAGCGCGCTCCTCAATAAGTTTAAGTTTGGGTTCTCTACTTGAGAGACACGCACGTACTTTACGGGGCCTCCGTTCGCCCATCTTAATGATTGTCTCTAAGCTGTTTTTAAGCAATTAAATTAGTTATTATTGTTACTCCATAGTGTTGCGAACTTATGTGACTCGATTCTCTGTCTCTGGTGAGAACTAGTTAGCTACTGAAAACAAACATACAGTCCACGAAAATACATTGGTCCGTCGGAGCACCGGAGGTAGTGGAAAGACGTCATATTAACCACTATGGAGCGCATCACCGTCCTAAATAGGAAAAGAGGGACTATCAAGGCGAAAGTCTCACGTCTTGAAGGACAGCTAACTGATGATGCTGAACTGATGGACATCGTTCAAATTCGCAACAAATTGAGCAGTGTCGTTGAAATCGCGGCTGACACCAGAAATCTACGAAACGACTTCTTTGAAGTGCTCAAGGACGAGGATATAGAAAAAGAGGAAGAAGAACTCCTTTGTTTTGACTACAGGATAGAAGGAATCAAGGTTCGACTAGATAGACTTCTCTTAGATGAAGTGAGCATAGGCTCAGAAACAGAATCATCTGGGAAGGTTCAAGGCAGGCGAGGGCTACAAATGAAACTCCCTGAGATCCAGTTAGCCAAATTTTCTGGTTCATTCGAAGAGTGGAACACATTCAAGTGCCACTTTACTGCGGTCATCGGCAACAACGGTGGACTTTCGGATGGACAGAAACTGCTTTACCTACGATCATCGCTAGAAGGAGAGGCGAAACATGTGGAAACGCCAGATGACACCTACTCATCACTGATGAAGGCCTTGGAAATGAGATATGAAAACAAGCGATTCATAGTGAACAGCCACATCAATGCCATTATATGTCTCCAGAGGCTAGAAAGAGAATCCTCGAGGGATCTCAGAAAGCTAGTGGATGAACTTTGCAAACATCTTAGAGCACTGAAGCTCGTCGGATTGGGGATCGACAAGCTCTCAGAGTCGCTTCTGATAAACATCGTGCTTCAAAGGGTTGACAAGGAAACTAGAAAGAGTTACGAAATGTCCTTATCTTCCAATGAAGTGCCTGAGTGGAAGGACTTTCTAGAATTTCTCCAAAAACGTTGCGCTGTGCTAGAGAACATCGAAAGATCAAACATCGATTCTTCTTCGGTAAGAGTGAAAGCACCAAAATATGCCGGAGGAGTAAAAAATTTGGTGTTGGAGACAAAAGAGCGCGAATCTTGCCTAGTTTGCTCAGGAAAGCATGCAATTTACAAATGCCGGAAATTTCTGAACATGCCAACGGGGGAACGCTTTCATTTAGTGAGAGGGAAAGGTCTATGTTTCAATTGCCTCTCGAATTCACATCGCATAGCCAGTTGTCAAGCAAGAAGTTGCAGCCGGTGTGACAGAAAACATCACACCCTTCTCCATAGGCAAGAAGTAAGCGACAATACGTCAAAAGGGAAAAAAGAAAGTGAAAGAGGTCGGGAGGAGAAACAGGACAGCGAAGAGAAAAAGATGACTCCTTCAGCTGAGCTCGACCCTCCAAGTTCAACATCGGGGTGTTTTGTTTCGGATAGCTGCAAGCAAACGCTATTGTCCACGGTGGTGATAAGCATCATGGATATCAACGGGGAAAGGAGACCCTGCAGAGCACTTCTCGATTCTGCCTCACAATCGAATTTTATTACCACCTCATGTGCAAGATCGCTGGGGCTGAAAGAAGAAAGAACACATATATCTGTGTCCGGGTTGAACGGAGCAACAAACATCATCAGCAGGAAAATACGAGCTACGATTGTTAACGAGGAGAGAATTGCTGAGGAGATAGAGCTGCTTTTAGTTCCGAAGATCACTGGTTTAACTCCAATGAGGCCTGTCAACGTTGCCTCCCTCCGTCTTCCAAACCACATAAAGTATGCGGACGCCAATTTTCATTCTCCTGGAAAGATTGATGTATTGCTCGGAGCGGAGAACTTCTTCCAATGGATAAGGGAGGGAAGAATAAATTTAAATTCCGGGCTGTTACTCCAAGAAACCGTTTTCGGCTGGATCGCCACTGGCAGAGTCCCACAAGATGGGAATAATATTTCTACGTGTCACTTACTGACAGAATCCTTAGAGGAAAACTTGAAAAAATTCTGGGAAATAGAAGAGGTGAATGACCTCTCCCCTTGCCTTAGTCCCGAAGCCATTCAATGCGAAGAAGATTTTTTGCGTAGCTACTCCCGCAACAACGATGGTAGATTCATTGTCAAGATGCCGCTGAAGGTAGACGAAAATGCTCATCTTGGACATTCAAGGAGGACCGCTGAGAGATGTCTCAATTCTCTGTGGAGACGTTTCGAAAAAGATCCAAATCTCAAAAAATTGTATGTGGACTTCATGACGGAGTATAAGGAACTACATCACATGAGTGAGGTTACCGATGAAGGTGAGACAAGCAAGGTGTATTATCTGCCTCATCATGGAGTCTACCGGCCTGAAAAAAGTACAACAAAGCTACGGGTTGTATTCAACGCATCGAGCCCTACATCCACAGGTGTGTCACTGAATGACATAATGCCCAAGCAGGGCCGTCTTAAGAGTATCATGGGCCCCCGGGCCAAGTGGTTTTTCGGAGGCCCTATCTGGTAAATCCTAGAAAATTTCAACTGGACTTCATTTTTGTGAGGCCCCTCTTCTCTTGAGGCCCCCGGGCCGTGCCCGGGTGGGCCCATGCGTTAAGACGGCACTGTGCCCAAGGGTCCAGTGGTGCAAGATGATCTATTCTCAATTTTGCTCAGATTCAGATCGCACAAGTATGCATTCACAGCGGACATCGAAAAGATGTACCGGCAAATATTGGTGGACGCAACCCAACGAGACTTGCTGAGAATTCTATGGAAAGATTCTCCTCAAGGTCCCAACAAAATGTTCCAACTGAACACCGTCACATATGGCACGTCCAGTGCCCCTTTCCTAGCAACTAGGACTCTTGTGCAATTAGCGCGGGATGAGGGAATGCGATTTCCTTTGGCAGCAAACTGTTTGCTCAATGATTTCTACGTCGATGATGTCCTAAGTGGTGCATCGAGTCTGGAAATAGCCAAGAAGTTGCAAACGGAGCTGATAGAGCTACTCCAGTGTGCACAAATGAACTTGCGCAAGTGGTGTGTGAATGTGGAAGACTTGATGCCTGCATCACCAACCTACAGTGCCCAGGATTATCCAGTGCCAGACGGAACCGAGTCTACTGTGAAGACCTTGGGACTCTGTTGGAACTCCACTCAGGACTACTTCTCATTCAAGGTAACCCCTAAATCTTCTCAGTACACAAAGCGAGCTGTATTATCTGGAATCGCTACGATATTTGATCCTCTTGGCCTTATCGGCCCCGTCGTTGCTAAGGGAAAAATATTCATGCAAAAACTATGGCTACTTAAACTTGATTGGAATGAGCATTTGCCTCGCCCCCATGCTAGAGTGTGGCATAAATTCATTTCGGAGTTGCACGAAATAGAGACCTCTCGAATTTCCAGATTCGTTGGCATAAATCCTGAAAATACGGCTGAGTTGCATGGGATCGCAGATGCATCTCAAAACGTTTATGGCGCAGCTGTTTACATCAGATGCATTTCTCGTTCAGGTGACATAACCGTCAGGCTGTTGTGTAGTAAGTCTAGGGTTGCACCCCTGAAATCGCTTACAATACCAAGATTAGAGCTATGCGCAGCACTGCTATTGTCCCAATTGATTCGTAAATCTACAGTAGCATTACGAACGTCCTCCGGAAGAGTTATGTTGTGGTCAGATTCCACTATTGCTTTGGCCTGGATCGGCACTTCCGCACACCAGCTGAAGACCTTCGTTGCGAATCGAGTATCCAGCATACAGGAGCTGACCAAGGAATATCATTGGGGCCATGTCTCTTCGTCTCAAAATCCTGCAGATCTTGTATCTCGAAGCGCCAGCCCTAAAGAACTGCTTGATAATTCACTGTGGTGGAATGGACCCGAATTTTTGATGCAATACATTGATGTTCCTCTCCAAGATTGTGAAGACAGTGTTACAGATGCTTCGTACTTGAAGGAACTAAAACCGATTACGAGCACCACACTGACCATTGTCAACAAGGAAAAAGTGTTAGACAGTGACCAATTGGAATTACTTGTGTACATATTGCAAACAATTTATTTACTCTATTGTGTACTTCACATCGTTTGTAAATCATTAGTATGTATAGAGTGCAAATCATTATGTTAGTATTTTTAGTATGATAATCGTTAGTATGTTTAGTATGATAAATCATTAGTTTGTTTAGTAGGATAAATCGTTAGTATGTTGTACAGTTCAAGTGTAGAGTAATGTGATACGTAATTTGAATGTGTTGAAATATAAATATTTCAAGGCCGGGCGGTATGTTAAAGCCCGTGCGTATCCATGTATTTGCGATTCGCCGTAGGGAGGCGCTTTGGGAGAGAGTAGGGGGATCGACCTCTCCGGGGAGGGTCGGTCTTTTCTTCTCTCTCTCTTACAGCGCGCTCCTCAATAAGTTTAAGTTTGGGTTCTCTACTTGAGAGACACGCACGTACTTTACGGGGCCTCCGTTCGCCCATCTTAATGATTGTCTCTAAGCTGTTTTTAAGCAATTAAATTAGTTATTATTGTTACTCCATAGTGTTGCGAACTTATGTGACTCGATTCTCTGTCTCTGGTGAGAACTAGTTAGCTACTGAAAACAAACATACAGTCCACGAAAATACAGATACGAATCAGTAGAACTTATGAAACGGCTTAAAGAATGGTTTCATCCGTCAGATATAACAATTAATAACATTAGCCTTCTGCCAGTTTTCTTTGAAATTGACGCAGAGTTGTTACTACTATACAGCAACTCTGGCCATATCGCAGTTTACTGCCATGAATGAGATGGGTTGGAAATGAAGGAAATGATCGGTGGTCATCTCAAGCTCGTTAGGGAAAATATCTATATCATTCCTCGGGTTTGAGCCTGGGACCGTGACAGCAACCTTCAGGGTAGCGGGCACGCGTCTTATCACCACTCCACTCGGCCGCTTAGTGGTAAGTGGTAAATGTTGTTGGCCGTGGGTTTGAGCATGCGCATTCGGAACATGCTTACTAACGTGTTCGTAGCAGACAAGGGGGACATAATTTCAGTCAGTATGTAACTAAAAACATTAAAAATATCTAAAGATATTGATCTCTAACTCTAAATAACATTTCTAACAAAGAAAAATTTTTATTGTTTTTTTTCACTTTATCTTTAATTCATTTTATCAAATCTCGAACTAAGATTTGAATTTTTTATAAGTGTCTCACAACAAATGATATTTTATGGATACCCCCCCCCCCTTCAGCGCTTCTCTCTCTCTCTCTCTCTCTCTCTCTTTCTGCTTCAACAATAATAATTTTTCAAAAACGTTTTCTCGAAAATTATTATCTTGCTGCGCCTCATCTATTAGACAGATTTTACGTCAGATTAAAAATATACTTAAAATGAAAATTTCGAAATTAATAGCTGTTTGTGTGTGTGTGAAGCTTTTATAACGATTTTTAATGGATTTACGTAATTTTTGTTACTCAATAAATTTATAGTAAAATTCTTTTCAAATTTTTTAAAGCAGGAATAGAATTTTTTTTATATTTTAGCGTAGGATTTATATTTTATACCTTCGTAGTTAGGGACGTTATTTCGCGTTCAAACGCCAGTGGTATCGATATTCAAGCAGTTTTTCTGTGTTATCTTTCCCCTCTCTCTCTTCATCATCGCAAATCTTCATACTAACCCCATTGACTGAAAATACTTTCTCTTTTCCTCCTTTCTTTCTATACCCTTGTTGATTATATTTTCCCACACATACAACGTATCTCTCTAATATATGAATGTAAGAGCGAAAGAGAACACATAGGGTGGGAGTGAAAAGAGGCTCTCTAAAAAACTCTCCTATGTAATCTACCTTATATATTATTATTTTCAATTTCCCCTTACTTTTCCTAACGTACGGTTAGGTCAGGACAAAATTACTAGATTCATCGCCGATTCGTCAAATAGATATAATCCAAATTTGTGGCCAAAAGCTTGTACATGACGTGTTTAAGTACATTCTGTAGGTAATGCCTTCGTAAGTAGGTTTAGCCTTCGATCGTTTTAAAATGAAACATATATAATTAAGGATTCAAAAACAGAGAAGCACAACTTCTGGCCCTTGGGCCACACGCGGCTTTCCAAGGTGTTCTGTTCGGACAGTGAAAAGTAAACTACGGATCATATCGAGCTGCGAAACCAACCTCTCAGTGAATATAAAAAAAGACCTGCCGTTCGGAACCGGCAATAAATTGTAGTCCCGGTCTAATTAGCCCTCGTGTGCAGAAAATGACTGTGGTGCGACAAAAATGATTAAATGATCGAGTCGCAAGTGGTAGCAATGTCGCTAATATGGCCTGCGGACCGAACACGTCGTGCACAGTTGATTTCTAGGGCATTCAGAAACACTGGCTACTTTGGCACTAGGATTATACTTCGTTCCCAAAACGGAAACAAAGGCTTAAACATGCATTCTACAAGCTTATTGCTTCAGGTTCGCATAGTAGCCGGCGGTTCCGCCAGCCCGTAGCACTAGATAGGCAAGCCCACCTTCAATAGAGTTCTCATATTTGCCGCTGGTATCAATAAATTTTCGCCACAATTTTCAATTTATTACTTTAAAAATGCAATTTACTAATTACTGCAGAAATTCCTGAAGGATGTGGGATTAAAGGGCTGCTGCAAATCGCAGTAAAAGATAATATATTTCACGGGAAAAAAAAAATCAAATGATCTGACGACTATATTTCATTGAGAAAAATAAAATTTTCGGTAAACTATGATCTTAAGTAAAGTGCCACGTATTACGAGTGAAAAATAGAAATTCGTTTATAAGGAGAAATTCATTATAACGGTGAAAGCTCGTGATAGTGAACTTTCATTATAACATACTTTTGCTGTAATTTATTCTATCTCTTCTTTCTCTTGTTAAAGAAATCGGCACACGTTTCTCAAACTATGGTCTGTGACGAGGGCATGAGTATCTGCACAAGTGGTCCATCAAATTGTTGCAGACATCTTACTGGTCGGTGTTTTCAGATCGGTTGAGAAATATATGTGTCATATTAATGAATCTTTTAGGAAGCCTTATGAATGGACATGAAATCTTATGTAAAAGAATATTAAATGAATTGCTGTACACATTTTTATACTTTTTCTTATGATATGATCGGATATGTGTCAATAATTTTTTTTTTATAACATCCAGATTCGTATTTTGTCGATCTTTGTAGGCGAAAAAAAAAAGCATCCGACTTGACTGTTTGTTCTCTTCAGCAGATGTTTCCGAAGAATGGCATTTTCACACGTACATAATACGTCTCTTGAATGCAGGGAAATGCAAAAAAAAATTTCTGTAAGATTCACAGATCGGTATACTTGTATTTTTTCTGTATGTTTTATAATGACCGAGGGAGTAAAAGATATGCTATGGTTTAGAGGACGCTCTTGTTTTTTGAGTTCTGTGAAGTGAGGAAAAACTCAGTGTATATACGCATCGTAACATCTGTCGCGTCTCTTAAATATGTGTCATATTTCGGATTTGCTCGTCGACATTGTATTGAAGTTGGCTTTAGTCAACTCTGTCGTCATAGTCGGGAGTAGAAACAAAGGTGAGGACATTTTGAGCTCGTGTCTATTGCGGACGTAATGCCTTTAATTTAAATTGTCTTGCTGTCTCAAAGTGTCTCTTGCTCTTCTGATTCCATGAAGATACAGTGGTTGTGCCAGTTGTCTTCAACGTTTTACGCATTGCTGGCCAAAGAAATTTCGATGAAGCTCGTTGGCCAACAGGTCATACTGCGTTATCTAGATTCATAGAGTGGCTGGAGTCATAATTGACCCAACGGGGCCTGGTATTCCGAGTATATAACGAAGGCTCTATATTATTTGAGAATTTTATTGGTTATAGCATTTTTTTTCCTTAAATATGAATTTTCATAAATTTAATATTTTTTCTATATAGATTTTTTTAGCAATTCTGAAATTATTTTTTTCTTTAATATGAATCTTCATCAATTCTGAGATAATTTTTTTTTAAATATGGATTTTTATTTGACGGGGACTGGGGAGATAAGTGCTAGGGACGTGGGCATTGCGGTAGAAATACGGGAGGCAAAGAACTCAAGCAAAGGATATGCACATGATAACGGAAAAAATATTGGTGATTTATTTCGTGCGAGCACATTATATACAGTCGAATCCCGTTATAACGAACTCCAAGAGACCGGAGGAATCAGTTCGTTAAAACGAAATTTCGTTATAAAGGAACTCCAGGTTACCTAGCATTGTTCCTATGTAAACTTATTTGGAGGGATTAGAAAAGTGTTCGTTAAAACGATTTTCGCTATAACGGTATTCGTTAAAACGGATTCGACTGTATATACACAGGTTCTATACAAGCGGCCACTTTATGCAAATTATTTTAAAGCGCCATTCATCGATTACGATCGAACATTATTAATTCTGAAATTACTTTTAACAATTTTTATCAATTCTGAAATTATTTTTAATAATTTTTATTAACTCTGAAATTATTTTTAAATTTTTTTATTAATTTAAAATTTTTTTATTAATTCTGAAATTATTTTTAATATTAATTTTTATCAATTCTGAAATTATTTGTTTTCTTTAATATGAATTTCCGTTAATTTTCGAAGTGTTTTTCTATGAAATGTGAATTTCCATTATTGATTTATTTATCACACAACCGAGTAGAAAAGATTGCACTTACACTGGTAAGATTCAAAACTAAAAACATAAAAGAACATAAATCAGATATAAAAACACTTCATATACTTGCCTCGTGTAAACGGGCCTTTAAGGTGTAAAGTTAAAAAATCGTCCAAGGCAAAAACGAATCATAACTAACAAAACAAAGATGATTCGTAAAGTATTTTCTTTTTTTCAAATAGGAAAATTTTCATGAACTTTGAAATTATTTTTTTTAGCCAATGTGAATTTTCATTAAATCTGTAAATTTTTTATCACATATGAACTTCCATGAATTATGAAATTATTTTTTCATCGCGTATAAATCTTGATCCATAATAAATTCATATAAATTCTGAAATTATTTTTTCATCAAATACGAATTTCGATTTGTTCTAAAATTGTTTTTTCATCAAATATAAGTTTTCCTCAATTCAAAACATATTTTTTCTTCAAATGGGGATTTTTACATTAATTCGGAATCTGAAATTATTTTTTTTCATCAAGTATGAATTTTCATCCAATCCTGAAATTTTTTTTATTAAATAGAAACTCTCTCATTAATAATAAATTCTGGAATTATTTTCTCATTGGATGTGGATCTTCATTAAAACTGAAAATATTTTTTCATAAAAAAAATATGAATGTGTGTTCATTAACTCTTTAATTATTTTTTCATTAAATATTAATTTTCATTCATCCTGAAATTATTTTTGTGAAATTTGAAATTTCCCATGAATTCTGGAATTATTTTTTCATTGAATGTGAATCTTCATTAATTTAGTCATCGAATACCAATTTTCGTTAATTCTGAAATTAATGTTTTTATCAAATTGGAATTTTCGTCCATTCGGAAAGTATTTTTTGCACTGAATTTATGAAATCTTCATTAAAAGTATATTTCTACCGATAATTATAGGTTTCTTTCATTAATTCTGAAAATATTTCTTTGAATAACTCTGAAAAAGTTTGTCAAACATTCTGAAAACATTTTTCATTCACTATGAATTTTTATTAATTGTTAAATATTTTTCCCACTAGTTCTGAAATGACTTCTTTCATTAATTATGAATTTATCTTTCATTAATTATGAATTTATCTCTCATTAATTATGAATTTATCTCTCATTAATTATGAATTTATCTCTCATTAATTATGAATTTATCTCTCATTAATTCTGAAATGTTTTCGAAAAGTAAATTGGAAATTACTTCTTTCACTGATTCTGAGCAATACATTTCTTCCTATTTTGTTTTCATCATTTCTCTATAAAGTATGAGAACTGTATAGTATGAAACTATACAAGCCTTTTTCCCGGCAAGCTATTGCAAAAATCTTCGGAGGTCACACGTGGTCCGTGGGTCGTGTTATGAAGACCCATAAGAGAGAAAGAATATTTGGGGAATTTTCAATAATTATAGCGTAATCCATCACACGACCCACGGACCACGTGTGACCCCGTAAGTATTTTGCAATAAATCAGTGAAAGAAGTAATTTCAAATTTACTTTTCAAAAACTTTTTAGAACTAATGAGAGATAAATTCATAATTAATGTAAGAAGTCATTTCAGAAGTAGTGGGGAAAAAAATATTTCGCAAATTCATAATGAATGGAAAATATTTTCAGAATTTTTGACAAACTTTTTCAGTTATTCAAAGAAATATTTTCAGAATTAATGAAAAAAAATCTAGAATTATTGTAAGAAATATATTTTTAATGAAGATTGATGTAAAATAATGCGAAAACAGGCTGGCCCAAATTGTTTGCGTAGCGGATATCTTGACTTTAGAAACATATTGTTACAATCTATAGATGATAGATGGCGCGATTTGTTCGATGGCTCTCAGAAATATCGAAATCTGTTGGCAACAGTAGTTAATAGCGGTTTCGGTACGGCACAAAAGACGTGCGATTGGCGGAGAACTGGCGGAGGGTTGGAGAGAGAACCTTCTAGAGAGTTACGCCCCTCCAGACAGTGGCGCCGCCAACTTGGAAACTGTAAAATAGAAATTTGTGGAATGTTCTTTTTCTCGAAGTTTCGACCGGAGCTATAAATAGTAAGACGATCACAAGAGGAGAGATTCGAGAAGAGAGAGACCGGATGAAAAGTCAGTTGCGATTGAACTTTGCGAGAAAGTTGTTAGCTCTGATTAGCTTGTAAATACGTGTAAATTGCTGTTCTGTAAATAAATCTGTGTTTGTCTGTCGAACCGCTTCTTGTTTTGCAATCTCGAAGTCGTGTGAAAAATTTTCCGGAACAATACTTTCAATTACAAAAAGTTTTCATGTGATGAGCAGTCATTTAAAAATACCATAATATTTCAGAAGGGTCATATACATTAAAAAAAATAATAATAAATTAGGTAGCTTCTTATAGGCCCTGTGGGCTAGAATTTTCAATTATCGAAATGTAGATCCCGACGCTGAAAAGTCATTTTCAAATAATTTCATATATTTAAAAGCAATATTTATCGAGATATTACATATATAAAATCACTATGTTTTGGCAACTTACGACTGTCAAAAGCAGCATTTTTTGGCGACTTACACAAATAGAATGAACACAACCATTTTATTTATTTTCTCAGAAAAATAGCGAATTGCATTTTTCGACAACTACAGTATTTTAACGATCACAGAATATTTTAAATTTGAATTTAATTTACTTTCAGCAACTTGCGAACCAAACACCCCTTCAATAATTCACGGTAAATGTTGAAAATTCGAGGATGATGTCAGTCTTCGCTCTATCCATACAAAGGTTTTCAACAGCTGGTTGATGCGAAGATGAATTTAGGAAAGAGAAAATTCATCTTCGCATCAACCAGCTGTAGGAAACCTTCATATAAATGCATAAACTCAAATGTAGATAACTCCCTTGAATGCTGATCAAGAAATAAAGTATTTAAATATTCTTCTGCCTGTTATATATAAATTATTAAATATTCTACATGTAACCAGTTGGGCAGTTTCTACCTTTGGAAAGCAAACGTATTCCGGAGAAATACATTTTTTACTTCTACTGTAATATTAGCAAAAGTGGGAATATTCCCTTTTTTGGAAATAGCCTTATGAATTGAAAGTATGTTTCTAAAGTCAATGGTTGCAGGCCATATCCCCTGTGTAAACAGTTCGGAACAGCCTGTATAAGACCCTTAAATGCTTGTATTCGATTCTCACACAGAGGCAGAAATCGTAAAAACATCGATGGCGTTAGAAGAATCTCGGATCAGATGCGCTTTGTTCCTCATCGACGACGATTCCCGAACCGATGCCACGGATTTCGAGTCGATGGTGGACGTCATAAAACAGGACAAAAAGAAGACGGTCGTTTTTCTGATGGACAGAACCACGAAAGAGATGTTCTTGAACAACGTAAGAGAAACCTGATATACATTCCAGCAGCTCGGTTTACAACGAAATGAATGATTCCACGGATTTTGTCGTTATAAACGAGGTGTCCTTACAACTTCAGTTTCTAAAAACATTTTTCGACGAAAAATAATATCAGATGCAATCGAATACTGTGCATAAACTTTTTATTTCATTATGATTACGGTGACCATGTTTGAACCAGAAAAGTACAGTCAAACCTCGTTAATGAGTCACTCTTGGGAGAGCAAAAATATGACTTAGTAAGCTGAGTGACTCGTTAAACGGAGTAAGCCGTAGCTGTGCCAATTCCTGCCTGAGGAAAATTGGGACTTCCAAAAAGTGACCCGTTAACCGCGGTGACGTGTTAACCGGGTGACGTACTAACGAGGTTTGACTATATTGGGGATTGGGATAATTAATTGGCACCGCCGATTCTCGCCAAACATGTTGCCAGTTGTCGGCGAAATTGCAAAATATAGCTTATAAATAGCTCTTTTTTCGAGAAAAAATTGCTACAGTAAGTCTGCTAAATGCATTTCACGGGAAGGATATGAACATGACAAAATATGCGAAATGAATATTTAATAGTCATATTCATTATGGCGCAATTCATAAATTGCGCAAACTATCTTCATATCTGATTCTAGTAGAGATTAGATATTGAAGTAAGCTTCTCAGAAAAAACGGGACATTTCTATAGAAAAATAGTTGGGAAGGGCAAAATACGGGAATGTATAGCTCATCTCAATGATCAAGTCGAAGCGTAAATAAATCTTTCTTTCTCAGCGTTAGGCCTGCATTACACTATAAAAGTTTGATAAAAGTTATTTTATAAAACTTGCAAAATGCAGCCAGTAAGAGATCATCAGTTACATTTTCTGGAATGCAACCGATATGCTTATTGGATAGATTTCTCAAGTTTTATAAAAGAGCTTTTATCAAACTTTTATAGTGTAATCCCGGCCTTATAGGTATAAACAGAAAGATGTGATCCCCGTGACCGTTATCAGCTCTGAGCTTAAGAATTCCTTGAGAAAACGTCAATGAAACAGAAACAAAAGCGACGACAATTTTGTTGTTATATCCGAGGTGTTTCTTTTTCATCGAGATATAAGCAAAATCTCATCAACACTATTTTGTATAAGAATCACCCGGACGGCCAATCATTGACGTTATAGCCGAGATATCGTTGCAACCGGGGTAGTTGTAACCGAGGTTGACTGTATTCCAAAAAGAAAAACAACCGAAAGACTTATATTCTTGTATTTTCATATTGGTGTATTATATTCGCCGTATTTTATTACTTTTTTTCTTTCCATGATGCCTGCTAACGAGAATAGTCGATGCAAATAATACGGGATTTGCCAGATCCATGTTATTACTATTGGGTCGCCTTCAATTTATCCAGAAGCGAGAAGAATTGGCTCAAGAGGAACTCTTCGACTGTCTGCTGGAATTTCGTGAACGTTCTGGAATCGCATACGGTAAGAATTCCCTATTACAGTCGAATCCCATTTTAACGAATACCATTATAACGAAAATCTCGTTTTAACGAACACTTTTCTAATCCCCCAAATAAGTTTACATAGGAACAATGCTAGGTAACCTGGAATTCCTTTAAACGAAATTTCGTTTTAACGAAGTGATTCCTCCGGTTTCTTGGCGTTCGTTATAACGGGATTCAACTGTATATCTTCCTATATGAAACTCGATTGAACCTGAAGTAAATACACGTTACTTCAGGACCTCTCAAATCCGAACTCCTGGAGGCCTAGGTGATTGCGGATTAAGGAATTTTCTGGATTACGGACTCCAGTTATGTTTATTTCCCCAGGTTTTCGTACGGTCCAGGAGGGACGAGTATAACATAGGATCCCATGGGTTGGTTTGAGTCGGGGGACGATGAGAGAAAAAAATTTCTGAAGGAAAGGGTGATGGGACGAATAGTTTGGGAAACTATTGTTATGATCTATAGACAATAGATGGCGCGATTTGTTCGCTGGCTCTCAGAGATCTCGAAATCTGTTGACAGCAGCAGTTGATACCGGTTTCGGTTTATAGCGGAAGGGCGTGCAATTGGCGGAGAACTGGCGGAGGGTGTGTACAGAAAATTCCAGAGGGATCCGCCCCTCCGGACAGTGGCGCCACAAACCTGGTACTATGAAATAGAAATTTGTGGAATGTTCTTTTTCTCGAAGTTTTTCGACCGGAGCTATAAATAGTGAGGCGATCACAACAGGAGAGATTCGAGAAAAAGAAAGACTGGATGAAAAGTCAGTTATATGATTGAACTTTGCGAGAAAGTTGTTAGCTCTCTGATTAGCTTGTAAATACGTGCAAATTGCTGTTCTGTAAATAAAGCTGTGTTTGTCCATCGAACCGATTCTTGTTTCGCAATCTCGAAGTTCATAAAAATATTCCTAAAAAGCACTTTTGCTTTCTGATTCCGAAATTCTATAATAATCTACCCAGAGAAATCACTGACACTACTGCATTTACTTCCTTTAAAAAAACGCCTCAAACTTTACCTGCTCGAACTCATTAACATTGAGTCCCATTTCTGATTACATCCTCTAACATTATGCTTAATTAAATCATATCTTTAAATCACCTTCCATAATCCTGTACAAATTCATGTGCTGGCTCCATATTTATTATGTGTATCATTAACATGTTATTCATATTTATTTCTTTTTTCTTTTGTGTATTTGGGGTCAATATTAAGTCTATATTAAGAATTCATGTTGATATTATTCATATGTAATTTTTATAGCACCTCCACCGTTGCATGAGAATATCCTTTATTATTTATCTTTAACACATTTTATTTATTTTCTGTTAATTATTCTTTTTTTATTCGTAACTACTATCTTTCTTTTTGTATTGTTTTTTTTTCCCCATCATGTATCTGAAAATAATTTCACTGAACTATATTTCATAAACCTATTCATTGTAACAACCAGTATGGGACATTTCGTCTCCTTGGTTGCCGATAGTATCATATAACATGTATTCACACAAATTGTAAAATAAATTTGAAATTTAATTTGTGTGAAAAATTGAATTTGAAGTCGTGTGAAAAATTATCCGGAACACTACGGTTTAAAAAAAATGATTTTTTCTCCGTAAAGTTATCGTCATCAGGCTGAAAGACTATGTAGGGGGGGGGGGGAGCCTGGAAGGTGTTCTTCCCCCCCCCCCCCCCGTATTGCTAATAAACATTTATGTACCTTCAATCCAGAAATGAGCTTTTATATTCGTACACCCTGCAATTTATAGAACTCTGTTGCATATTTTTAGCTGTTTGTAGCTCTTTCTATGGACAAAATTTGTACTAAATTTTTTTTTATTTTGTATAAAAACACATCGTCTCTTTTGTGAGCAGAATTTTCTCACAAACTGCATTCAAATGTACTAATTGCTTTATTTCTTATAAATTTTTTAACTATTCTCATCAATTTATGTGACACTTAGTTTATATTTAAAGCATTTCATAATTGCCGATCACTAGGTGCTGAACGAGTCGACCTTCATGATATACCGATCCTCGTTGTCTTCCCGTTCCCGATGTCTGGTTGGAAGACTGATCGCGAACTGGAGCTGCTCTAAAGGACTTACTCCTCTGGGACCTTTCAATAAGCTCTACAAGTCCTTCAGTGGCAGGATTTTTAGGGTGGCAGTCACCGGTGTCAGTATTATTTTGAATAATGCGTCACGCACATGCATATATTATCCTGTGCATATGGGAATTCGGAATATTCGCCTCCGATATTTCGTCCCGGATATATTGCAGCTAGCCGGAACTTATCGCATGAGTGACCATGTAAGTAGGTGAAATACCGTATGAGTAGGTTAGCGAGTGACCAAGTGCGATTCACTGTATGAGTGACCGTAGAAGTCGGTGAGTGAAAGTATGAGTGAGTTACTGTATGAGAGAAAGTGAGTGATTTACCGTATGAATGACTATATATAAGTGTGTGAGTGACCGTATGAGTAAGTGAGTTACTGTACGAGTAAGTGAGTTACTGTATGAGTAAGTGAGTTACTGTATGAGAAAGTGAATGACCATAAAATGGGTGAGTAATCAGATCAGTAAGTGAGTGACTGTACGAGTGACCAAGTAAGCATGTGATTGATTGTATCAGTGACCATGTAAGTGGATGAGTTACTGCCTAAGAGATAGTGAGTGACTGTGAATGACCATATATGTGGGTAAGTAACCACATCAGTAAGTGAGTGACGGTATGAATGATCAAGCGAATGACCATTTGAAATCGATTATAACTCAGGCCTAAAAGGGATTTTCTGTCGAGCCGGACGGAAGAAAATGACTATATGAGTATGTAAGTGTTAGTGACCTTATGAGCAAATAAGTGTGATAGACTGACCGCATGGTTGAATAAATGATCATATGAATTGTCAAGTAAGTGACTTTAAGAGTGAGACAGTGACTGTATGAGTGAGACAGTGACAGTATGAGTGAGACAGTGACAGTATGAGTGAGACAGTGACTGTATGAGCGAGACAGTGAGTGATCGTGTGAGTATGAGTTACTGTACGGTTGAGTAAATGACCATATGAATAATCAAATGAGCAATTTCTACTCACTCGGTCACTCACTATGTCATTCATGGGGGCGAAATGTACCGGGGACGGAACGTCCTAGGGGCGAAATGTCGGGGTAAAGGTTCCGTAAACCATGCATTTGTTACCGATCTCTAAGAACGATAACTTCTCACTTTGTTTTTCAGGAAAAACCGTTCTTTTATCGGCGAGAAAAATACGACAAAACCGTCGGCATGGAATACGAGCTGCTCACGACTTTACAGAACAGACTGAATTTCAGGTGAAAGCTTCTCTTTTGTGTACAGGGTGATTCGCAAAGAACAATACAGTTTCCCCGTATGCAGTGAAACAATAATTATTGAAGACACGGTTCACAAGGTCCACAACTGTGATCCGTTGGGTAGATGTACTCATGAGTCCGACTGCCGTTACTGAGGGAAGTGGCGTAGAGACCAATGTCCTTCAGACTTTTTATTTCGACTGCGGACCGGTAAAATTGGTTGAAAAATTTCGCGGATCGGTGAAAATGAGAGAAATAGTTTGCGGACTGGCGAAAAAACAAATAAACAGGAGAAATAATTTGAGGACAGGCAGAAAATAAATAGGAGGAATAGTTTGCGGTTCGGCATAGAACGTATAAATAAGAGAGATATTTTGTGGACCGAACCTGCAAAAAAGACAAATAGTTTGAGAAATGGCAGAAATACATAAATAGGAGAAATAATTTGCGGACCGGTAATAAATATGTAAATAAGAGTGACAATTTGCGGACCGGGAAAATAAACCGATAAATAAGAGAAAAATAATTTGCTGACCGGCAAAAAATATATATAGATACAGAAAATACATCAAATAAAAATACAAACCCTTTGAGCGCATTCTACCTTACAGATGTGTGTGGTCCGTGTTTCCAACTGTCACTGTTTTACAACGGGATGTTCAACCTTTTAACAATTTTGTAAGGAGTTAAACACTTTTGCGCGCCGGCAAATAATAAATTAGAGAAATAATTTGCGAACCGGCAAAAAATGAACAAGTAAATGGGAGAAGTAATTTGCTTACAAGGCAAAAAAATTCATAGGAAAAATGAATTAGGAAAAATGAATGTACGAACCGACAATAACAAATAAATAGAAAAAAATTAAACTCCTTCACTTATACTCACCTGCTCACTCACTTTCTTATTCGTTCACTCACTTTCTTATTCGTTCACTTACTTGCTCAATTACCAACTCCATCACTAACCTGCTCACTCGATAATTTCTCATCTATACACTTGCTTAGTTACCAACTCACTCACTCGCTCAGTCACTAACTCACTTACTTGCTCAGTCATTAACTCACTCACTCACTTGCTCAGTCACCAACTCATTCACCTGCTCAATCAGTAACTCACTCACTCACTTGCTCAGTCACTAACTCATTCACCTGCTCAGTCACTAACTCACTCACTTTGCTCAGTCACTAACTCATTCACTCATTTACTCACCTGCTAAGGTATTCCCTTTCTCACTTGCTTACTTACCTACCACTCCCTTGCTCAGTGACTCACTGACCTGCTCACCCACTCACTCACTATGCCATTTTGTCGATGAATCGCTTGTCGTTGAGTTTTCCAAGCAGTGCATTGTCATGTCGTTGAATTTTCCTTCACACGAAAAAAACTCATAGTATGTGATATTCCTCGCAGGTATACGCTTGTCAATAGAACAGATGGTGACAGAGGGAGATACTTGAACAATGGATCCTGGACGGGGTACATGAAACTACTGGTCGAAGATGCGAGTATCTCTCATCATAAAATATATTCATCGGTTTTTAATTTCTTTTCAAGAAACTGTTCGTTGTTCTGAAGATTGTTTCACCTGTGTGTGTATTTCAGAAAGCGACATTCTGCGTATCGACTCTCGCCCTGAATCACGATAGGAAATGGTTCGCAGACTTCACTCCCCCGTACCTTTACGGCCGATTGAGCTTCGTGGTGAAACGTCCGCCCTTGAGAAGCCAGACGTTCGTTCTCGTCAAACCATTGGCAGTAAATGTGAGTCCATTCCTTTTATTTTAGCTCTGAGATCGAATAAACACGATTTAACACTCTTAAGGTCGGTTATCAAGGTCCAGGTCTTGGGAACCGACGGTTTTAATAACCAAGCTTTGATAAATTTTTGGCCCTGGCTCAATCGACGATAGCGCCTAGGCCAAAGGTGCTCAATCTTTGGGAAAGAGCGGTCCACTTCATTGGTTTGAAAACAAGGGCGTAGCGGGGGGGGGGGGGGACTTGGGGGGGGGGGTCTGGTCCCCCTAGAAATGTGAGAAAATGCCCGAAAAAAAGGAAAAAGATGGCCAAATCTATTGTTCTATCACTTTGGTCTCCCCCGAAATGAAAGTGGTCCCCCCCTCCGAACGAAATTTCTGACTACGCCCCTGTTTGATAACATGCCAACGTTATAAGCTTCGGTGATGTCGCCTTTTCACGCGGCTTACTTGCCGTGAATTACGATAGTTGTTCGTGAGAGGTTTTCTTAGGCTTCTTGGAAAGACGATTAGAGGAGCGACTTTTCTCTGAGAGCGATTCTCAACCAACCACCACGGAGTAACTGAAAGTGAATTCATACATAAAAAATGCGGTGTTTTTGTTGGTCAACAACTGATTTTATAATCGTTACTTTTTTTTTGTGATTCTTCAAACAGGTCTGGGTCGCACTTGCCGTGACTGTAGCAATTTGTGTCTCAGTGCTCAGGCTATTAACACACGCTCTGCCAACACAAGGAAGAATTTGCCGGTCGTACGATTTCTTGTTCATCTTTCGAGTTTTTTCGCAACAAGGTAAAACAGTGACACCGTTTTCCAGCCCAATTTAACGAGGAAAGACGGGACATTTTTCTTAGATATTACCCCGAGATGAACCAGCACCTCCTGCAGATAGTAGGCCTCCGCACGCTGCTCGTGACGTCAGGGAGTAGTCCGTTTTTCCCTCAGAATATTCAGGGGAAAAAAAATTCCGCTGCTCGTGCCAGTATCATCGTTGTGCGGAAAAGGAACGACCAAGCTAGGAATTGGCGATTTTTATGTCCCCACACCCAATCACCATGCGGTATTTGTGAGCCAAACGGGAAGATTCTACGCCAAAATAAGAAGAAACGAAATAGGATGCTTTGTTTCAAAATGTGGCAAACTTGCTAGGTAGTCTTAATGACGTTACAGATGAACTTGGCAACCCGTGCGGAGGCCTCCTATCTCTAGAAGGTGCTGGATAAACTCGGAGAAGAAAAGTCTTCTGGTCTCCATCGGGAATCAAATCTCGGTCTTCTTGTAATCCGGGAAAAAATGCATAAATAAAAGATAAAGTTCGGGGACAGGGAAAAAAATAAATACATTAACAGTCCATTACAACGACAGTTCGCTCTCACGAGGAAAATTGTCGTTATAACGACATAGAAAGTTATAAGAAAGAAGAAATTGAATTTTTGCTCCGTCAGGTTATGAAAATGTAGAAAATTGCTGCTTTATCTGCTATAAAATATCTTTTAGGCCGAGATCACACTATAAAAGTTTCATAAAAGAAGATCTTTTACAAAAACTTAAAAAAAAAACATACAAAAAACAACAAGTTCGAATGCAACCGATGCGCAAGTGCGGTACCATATGCATCACTAGACATCGGTGACACGCTTTCACCGATCATTGGTCATTCCGGTTTTAGCAAAAACACATGCTTTCACACGCTCTAGGTCACTTTTTTTCGGTAGCTCACTGACATGGTTCCTTGTTTTGTAGGTCACTCTTGCGACAGAGCCTGGGTGTCTCGTGGTTTCTCCAGTTCACTCTTTTGGTCATTCAAATGCTTGTAAACTCTATAGGTCACTCACTGACCTAGTCCCTTGCTGTGTCACGGTGCCGTGAGACGCTGAAGTAGAGACTAAGCAACCTCCGTAAGGCCTCCAGATGAGACGGCAGAAAGATTGTGAGGTGGTATTTCAACCAAAAATATATCAAGGAGAGAGACTCATAGGCCCAATGTATCCAGAATAAAGGTCTTTCCCTTGATATATATACTGGGCTAAAATACTATATCCACCTCTCTCCACTGTCCCACCTATGGACCATTTTCTCAAGTTAAAAAGAGGTTGCTTAGTCTCTACTCCGCAGAAAGCCGACATTTCCACAACATGATGGTCTTGCAAAATATGATAATTCAATCATTTACCATCTTCACTTCAAAATATGGAAAACAGATGGGCCAGGAACACGAAACAAGCGCAGCTATCGTCACATAAATATGTTAGGGGGCCACACACACACAGAACACATTCGCATGTACCGATTAATTAGAAATTCCGCAGAGCAATGTATACGAGGCCAGAGACGCATTTATATGGTTCTGCGCCGCCTGTAGGCTGCATGAATTTTGGCGCCCTTCTTCCATTCTAGTCTAGTTTATTTGACTAATCTTTCCTCGAATTCATCAGCCTGTGTGCTATAGCCCGCTTGGTTTCCCCCACTCCTGCAAGTGCACCCGTGTCTCTAAGTCACTCCCGTATTTACACATTTTACACGTATTACACATTTACACATTTTCTAAGTCACTCTTTCGGTCATTCACAGGCTTGGAGACGGTTTTGGTTACTGACGTGCTTGCACACTGTTTCGGTCACTCACATGCTTGCACACGCTCTAGATTACTTTTTTTCGGTAGCTCACTGACATGGTCCCTTGTTTTATAGGCAGTGCCGTCTTAAGGCATGGGCCCCCCAAGAGAAAGGGGGGGACAAAAATGGGATCTGGTTAAGATTTTCGAAAATTTGCCTGGTAGGGCCTCAAAAACATCATTTGGCCCGGAGGGCCCATGATGCTCTTAAGACGGCCCTATTTATAGGTCACTTTTGGTCATTCATATGCTTCCTCAGGCTGCAAGTCAGTCTTTTGCCCATTCACGTGCTTGTAAACTCTATAGGTCACTCACTGTCCTAGTCCGTTGCTGCCTGGGCAGAGGCGGATTTATTGAGGGTTATACAAATTTTGCCACCCTTTCTCCCATTCTACTGGTTTTCTTGGCCACTCATTCCCCAAATCTGCCGCCCCCTCTGAACTTCACGGTCTATAGCGCGCCAAGCCCTTCTGTAAATACGCCGCTGTACGATTTACGTAGTGGTAGTCTCTACTTAAGCGCCTCACGCGACGGTGCGTGAAACAAACAAAGCAAGGTCTGTTCTCCAGTGGTGTATTCGGTACCGCACTTTCCCGGATTGCAAGAAGACCGGAGTTCGATTCAGCAAATGAGGTATGGCGTGAAAAAAATAAAAGAAGTATCCTCACAAAAATATTCTCTTTCATTCCCAACAAGGAATCGAAGCACCGGCTCCGGATCGCCAAAGTCTCCGGATATTCATCGCCATTTTGAGGATCGGGGTTCTGGTTCTCCTCTGGAGTTATGCTGGAACCTTGACCTCGTATATGACTGCACCAACCAGGGGTAATATCATCGACACCCCCAAGAAATTGGAACAGGCGCTCAAACAGGACAGGGTACTCTACGGCACAGTGAAGGGAACGACATATTACGAAGTACTTACGGTAAGTGCGCCATATTGAATTCTGGTTGTTCAGAAACCCAGAGTCGTCCGGGTTCGAACCCCACAGTGGCGGTCGGCTGAAGTTGGTTTTCTGTGGTTCCCAACTTCAAGGCGCAAATGCGAGCCGATCTCCCCGTTAAAAAGTCTCGCCACAGAGAGCAACAGTCCTACAACGGTAAATCATTCAACCATAACACTTCACTCATAGTTAGAAAAAGGGTTAGGGGCCCAAAAGGGTTTAAAAGGCCCATAGTTGGGGGCAGATGACAGCACTACACATAACAAGCATTACACAGAAACAAACTTTACGTCAGGTTGCACTACACACACGTTCCCGCATGTACCGATTCGTTGGGGGTTCCGTGGGGGGTGGGCGGGTTGCATGTGTGGTGTAGCAGTAGTAGGTAGGGCCTCCAAAAAATGGCTCGGGGATCCATGATGTTCTTAAGTCAGCCACCTCGTTGGGCAATTTGCCTGTTGTGGCGTTGTATTTGTATAATAAATGCTTATTGCAAGGGTGCTCAACGTTTTGGGGAGTAAATACAAATACAACAAATACAAATACAACGCCACAACAGGCAAATTGCCCAACGAGGTGGCTGACTTAAGAACATCATGGATCCCCGAGCCCCTACCTACTACTGCTACACCACACATGCACCCCCCCGCGGAACCCCCCAACGAATCAGTACATGCGGGAATGTGCGTGTACGTGTAGTGCAACCTGACGTAAAGTTTGTTTCTGTGTAATGCTTGTTATGTGTAGTGCTGTCATCTGCCCCCAGTTTTACTAACTATGAGTGAAGTGTTATGGTTGAATGGTTTATCGTTGTAGGACTGTTGCTCTCTGTGGCGAGACTTTTTAACGGGGAGATCGGCTCGCATTTGCGCCTTGAAGTTGGGAACCACAGAAAACCAACTTCAGCCGACCACCACTGTGGGGTTCGAACCCGGATCCTCGCATCACGAGTCCGGCACTATAACCACTCGACCACCACAGCGGCAAATACCAATTCATTAGTTTGAAAACATGTCGCGGGCCACTTTAGTGATCTGTAAATGCTCTGCGGGGTCACTTGATCGGTAAATGCGTCGCGGGCTGCTTAATTGATCTGGAAAAGTGCCACGGACTACTAAATTCCAGTGAGAATGTGTCCCAGGTCACTTGACAGGTGAACTGTAAATGTGCGGCAGGTCGCTTGAGTGACCTGAAAAGTGTTCTGCGGTTCTCTTAAGTGATATGGGAATGTACTGCGGTTGCTTAAATGGAAGCGAGTGTGTCCGTTCTTCAAAGGCCACTTGAGTGATGTGGAACTGAACTGCGGGTCATTCATTCATTCATTCAAATAGAGCACAACACCGGTCTATCGCCCTAGGCGATACTACCGATTGAGTTGTGCCGGAAGTATGAGTGCCCACTTCCTCTACATCTCCTGGGACCCCGGGCCGCGAAAACGATTATATACAATATATACATGATAACATACATCACACATAGACCCCAACTGAAAGCTGCCTCAAAGCTGCCTCGTGACATTTGGCCAGTCGTGGCGCAGCTTCGAAGTTCAGCCTCTTCACTAGCAGTTGCCTAATTGGCGCGGTTTTCATTGCGCTGCCTCGCGACAGTTGCTCATACGGCGCAGCTTTTGCCCTCCTTCGAGTATCGTTCGCAGATCTGGTAGGCAGTTGGGTGGTGGACTCCGAAGTGAGCCCTTGCCATTGTTGCCAGCCGGCATTCATGTCAGCCAATGGGGTCTTTGGGTGCTGTGCTGCGGGTCGATTAAGTGTTCTGTAAGTATGTCCAAGGTCACACTTGACTGATCTGCAAATGTGCTGCGGATCACTTAAGTGATATGTATGTGTGCCGCGGGTCGCTTAAGTGATCAGGGAATGCGTCGCGGAGCATTTAATTCAAATGTAAATGTGTGCCGCCGGCTACTTATGTGATCTGGAATTGTGTCCTAGGTCACCTAAGTGATCTGGAATTGTGTCCTAGGTCACCTAAGTGATCTGTAAACGCCCTCTAGGTCACCTAAGTGATCTGCGAATGTGCCGCGGGTCACTTTAGTCATGTGGCAACAATGCCCCAGGTCACTTAAGCGATCTGCCACTTAATTCATTTTTATAAAATAAGGTTTGGAGTCGCACAAATCACATCCGATGTCTCTGAGTGCCACATTCAGCCCGCGGGTCGGACATGTATGGCTTATTTTCCATTTACGATTAGTAGTTGCCATTGAAAAAATGAAATTGTGATGCCGTTATTCATTCCAGAAAGACCTCGAAAGGGATCACCCGATATTCGCGCAGAGGCTGCAGGAACGACCCGAGGACGTCGTCGACACCGTCGAGGAAGGAATGCGCAGGGTCCTGGAGGAGAACTACGTCTTCGTGTACATGAGGCTGGCGATGAAGTGGCACGCGGCAACGCTCGGGTACGAACAGTTCGTGATGTCCAGCGAAGCGTTCAACGTCGTCCCAGTGGCCCTGGCGAGTCAGAAATGCCATCCTTGTGGTGCATCGTTCAGCCACGTGTGAGTATCCGAGGACGATGTCACTCTCCGCCGCTGTCCACACGAAGATGTTTGACAGCTGGGGCTGATGCGAAGATGAATTTTAGGAAAGAGATAAAAATTCAACTGTGCACTTACGGGGAATCCAACCCACTCCCTCTCACTTGCAGGGTAAACGCTCTAGACTAGCGTTTCTCAACCGCCAGGCCTTCCCATTAGTCAGGCTGGGCCGTGAGTGATTCACTTCACCAATTGCTGCACGTTAGTCGTATGACCGGGCCTTCTTGTTCCCAAGAAGAAGATCGACAGCGCCACGGGCTTTCAAAGGTGAGAACGACTGTGCTCTAGATCAGTGGTTCTCAACCGGGGGCCATATGCCCCCCCCCCCCCAGTTGTACTGGGATATTTCAAGGGGGCCATGACAGGTGGTTTGGAGGGCTGCAGAGAGCTGAGAAAAAAAATTAAGGTGTGAAGAAATTAAGCGTTTATATTAGTGACTACACACAATTACAGAATCCAACAAAACCCACCCATAAAACCAGGGCCGTCTTAGAGCAAGGACCCACCCGGGGCTCACCACCTACATTTTGCAGCAGGTTCCCTAGGATGGGGTTTTTCACAGGCCCCTTCTAGATTTTTCAGACCCATCCTCTATATAAAGTTTATAGTGAGAAAAACAAAAAATGATGAAAACCATATCAGGCCACGGGCTGCCGCTCTGTCAGTCTCACTCTTGTGAGGGGTCATGCCCGGGGGTTTCATGTTCATAAGTGACCCCACCTTATGATATTTTGTGTATTACAATAATTTTTGAAAATAAGTAGGAAATATGTAGGCTGTTTATTTCCGGCTAAGTATGGGACTACCGTAGCATCACATCACTTTGCCTAAGGGGCCCATCATGTTGATACGGTCCTGAATAGAACTCGGATTAGCGGGCAGCTCAATAAATTCTAGGCCAGTGGTCTGGAGGCCAAAATTTATTTGCAAAAATTTCGTTCAGTATAAATTCACTGAAAAAATCAATGCAATACGTATAAAGGATCTTGCTTCTAGATGAGGGTCGAAGACTCTGGGTAAGAAAGGGGGCCCACGGGCAAAAAAAGGTTAAGAAACACTGCTCTAGACTACAAAAGCAACGAATATCTCGATCTTTCCTTACAGCTCGTGTGCACTGAACGGAACAGTATGCGAGTATGTGGACGGTCGGACCTAACGCGGGCCAAAGCTCGCAATTGCTGACACTGCCACCAGATGGAGAATTATCCGAGAATGACGTCACTCTCCGTCATCCATTATAGTAGATATCCATTATGTCGACAGATAGCGAAGAGTGACGTAATGGATGTTGATCGGATACTGCATAGCAGGTATTGGCATATGAATAGCGAAGAGTGACATCATCCTCGGATAAGTCGACATCTGGTGGCAGTGTCAGCAATTGTGAGCTTTGACCTCAATTAGGTCTGACCGTCCTGATACGCACACGAGCTCTAAGGCAAGATTGAGATATTCGGGTTGCCGTTAAGTGGTCGAGGAGCAGCGGTTCTCAACCTTTGAAAGCCCGTGGCCCGGTTAATTTTTTTTTTTGTCCGGGAACAAGAAGGCCCGGTCACGCACATGATTAACGAGCAGCAATTGGAGACGTGAATCACACATGGCACTGCGTGACTAATGTCAAAGCCGGGTGGTTGAGAAACACTAGTCTAGAGCACTCACCCGGCAAGTGAGAGAACGTGAGTTCCCCGCAAGGACAGTTGAATTTTCCTTTCTTTCCTAAATTCATCTCCGCATCAGCTAGCTGTAAAAAAACTTTCAAATGTGAGTATGGTGTTTCCTCGTACCTAAGGGGGTCATTCTAGTATTACGTCAGCATCGGGGGGGGGGGGTTTCGGATTTGCTGAGTTTTGATGACAAGTGGGGGGGGGGGGTTGAAGGTTGCTTACGTCATCAACCACCCCTTTTGAAGATATGAAATATTCTGAGCTGCTGACGAAATTTTGCTGACAAGGGGGGGGGAGGGGGGGTCAAAAATGGCTAAAAATCTGCTTACTTAATACTTGAATGGCCCCTAATATGCCGTTTGATATAGTCAAAGTGTGTCAAATTGAAGCATGTCAATGATCGAAGATCTGAAGTCCTGTTGTTGTCTTCCGTAGTGTCGATCGACTGGAGGAGACTGGATTCTTCAGCAAATGGTACGACGAATCTTTTACGATGGCCCGTATCACCGCCAAGCAGCCGGAACCGGATCCACGAGTGAGGGCCCTGTCCTTGTCCGATATACAGGGAGCCTTCTACTTACTTTGCTGCAGTCACGTACTATCGATACTTGTGTTTCTCGGAGAGAAACTGGTCTCCAAATGTTGTTCCTTCAAACCACGCTTCGACGGCACCAAATCAAAGTCAAAGAAGCCGCCGAAGAGAAGGAATACGATGCAGAAAATGCCACGTCGTGAACCGCATCTTCTCAGCTTTCCAAACAGTCTGTATTATCCGAGTAAACGGAACACTGTTCACCTCGTACTGCAATTCGCCAACGTACAGGGTGATGGTCACTATTTACCATAACCGTCATCGAAGAATGATGGGCTGGCTCGTCGTTGACGACACCTTCATTCATTTGCCAGTTACTTTTCCAGGATCCGGAAAATTCGCCTCCATTTCGTCGCCAGGAATTTTTGACACAGGAACGTTTTAACACCCCCCCCCCCCCCGATCACGTGTGTGAGCGATTGAGAGCGCACACAGTACGAGTGGGTGAGTACCCAATAAAAAATATGAATTATTTAATGTTTTGCACACATTTTTGGAGCCTACTCATTATATTTATACAAGAGGAGAAATGTCCGGTCAAGTTTCCGTAAATCTCTTTTAAAACAGTCGCTGCCCCACCAGAACGTTTCACTCCTGACATTTGGCCCCGACTGAGAGTGATTAAGTGCATGACTTATGAGCATTAAGTTCTGGGGGAGGCCATAGAGTTACAGACGTTTCAAATTCCCCATAGCCAAAAAATCGCATAGAGCAATGTTTCTCAACCGCCGGGCCCTGATATCATTCATACCGGGCCGCGAGTGATTTTCCGTTGGTCGTGTTTGACCGGGCCTCCGACTCACAAAAATGAATGAAATCGGGCCGCGGGCTTGAAAATGTTGAGAACCACTGCCATAGAGTATAGATTAAGGTCTGGGGATGGCCATAGATTACGGAAGTGCAGGCTGATGACACGTTCTTCAGTAAAATGTGTTTTAAGAACACTTAACACACAATGCAATGTGCTGAAGGCCAGTAAATGTGTGCTGCCCTCTGTTTTTGATCACTTGCGAATATGCAATCCCATAATACAGAAAATAATCGAGCATCGCTGGGATATGAATGGGGAGAATTCTTTTTTTCTTTTTGGTATTATGGCTGAGGAAAATGCTCTCCGTGTGAGAGCACTTTCGAAGGGAATAGGTTCCACAGAATTACGCTGATTCTGTGGAACCTATAAAAGGATATATCGGATTCATTTTAAAGATTACTTCCGATAGTTTTGGGTGACAATTAAAGAAAGAAATGCTTCCGAGGTGTGATGAGTTCCTGGAGGCCGATCAATGCCGTGGAGCACTGTTTCAGAAAAACTATCCGACTACTGCAACTGAGCATCAAATATATTTGGACGTTTCATTCACTTCAGCGATTCGTTTTCAACTTTTCACATGTATATGAGGAGCCAGTGCTTCTGCAAGACTACCAATGTGGGCCGGGACTTTGACAATCGAGTTACTTAAGTCGTCTATGAAAGCAGCTGTGGCTCCTCCTGTAGAGCAACCGTCGGACCCAGGATGTCACAGATCCCGATACCCACCAGAGTTGTTTGATCCGTGTCCTGTGCACAAATGACAGTGGCCCCCAAAACAACAAAGCCGCAGTTTGCATGCCGTATAATCTAGACACTGACCACTGTTATTTCCAGCCAAAATTTGTTCCTAAAGTGCAAGTCCCCCCCCCCCCCTTCCCCACAGGGTGTTGTAGTCAAAAAACAGGAGGATGATGATTCTGATTCAGATTCTTCTGGAAATTCAGGCGACGAAATCGACAGATGATGGTCCAAGTTTATGTGCTATCAAACTTCAGAGGACAATCAAGAAAGGATATTGCCGAAGTTAAAATCTTCCGCCATCATCATATATGTCTTAAAATAACACAAGTCATTTGGAAAATTTCAGGTACCATAAAAAAAAAAATAGGACTAATGTTAATCAGAAGAAAAAACAAAGGACTAAGAGGGGTCGTAGGCCAGCTGATTCTTTGCCCTGTTGACCCAGGGGTAGTAGATCTAATTTGGATCCCGAGGAGTTTGTCAAGAGGAGTATGCACAACATAGACATCACCAAGATTAGAGGTCTGCTCTACAGCACCTTATAGTTCAAATACAAGAACTGAAATGTGTGCCAAAGGCACCCAAAGCGACTATACTCAGGAAAGCTAAGTACTGAAAATTGAATAAAAACATTCGTCTTATATATGAGTATAAATATGGTAATTAGCCAAAAACGCAGTTGGTTTCAGTGCATCAACAATTCTTTGCAGTTGGCGTAAGGCTGAAACGCATCACACTGACGTGATGTGATTATTGCTTTGCATCACATTGTGATGTGGGAATTCCACATAAAATAATTTTCACGAATCAGAATTCACAATGTTTCCAAGATGACATAAAATCACGTCACACCAGTGTGTTTCGGCCTGTACACTCCCCACTCACGTTAGTACTAGAACAAAAATGCGTCGTAATCAGGTGGTGTTTACAAAACTTCTATGGTTTTGCATGCTTGGCACAGCTCTGAATAGCCTGCCTGTCCATATAGCTCAAATTGAACGTTTTACTGCAAAGCCGACACCACATTTTCTTTTCGCCGTGATTGTGAGCGCTCCTCATAACAGTCTTTTACTGTAATTTTTATTTGAGAACTAAAAAAAAAAACTAACTAACATTAAAATAAAATTGAATGTTATTCATTTGACTTACCATTAAGGTTTGTTTGTGAATTTCATAATGTTATGTGATATTAGACATTATTCTCGAGTAACATTAGGCATTATTCTTGAGTAGAAATTTAATTTGTTTTAACTAGATTACATAACGTATGTAAAACAAATTCTCATAAGAATTAATTAGAATCTTATGTCAGAACAACTGGAAAAAAGTTATCGGATAGGCAATAGCTAAAATTTAACATTTAAGAATATATAAGCCATAACTTTATTGCAGGAAAATTGCAGTTTGCATTATATACTGTGAAAATCTGTCTCAGACAGACACTAGAATAGACAGGAACCTGTCTTGAATGGAATCAAAAAATAGTTCAATCGATGATTAGTGCTTCAATGTGCATCTTCACAGAACAGAAATGCATGAAATATTACTTTAGTCTCTTGATATTTCATTTCTTGCGGTTCTACTGTAGTATGAATCTGTTTTTTTAAAGCATGTGCAACATTAATTTTTTTTAACAGCTTTAAGCAAAAATCAAAAATTAATAGAATTTTATTAATTTCAGATATTGGTAAATAGGCACGACACCAAAAAGATTAAAAAGAAAAGAAAAAGATAATTTTTAATATTTATAGCAAATACTCAAATATAATTAGAACATTCTAGCTTCTTAATTATCAATCCTTTTGTATCATAGCTTGTGTCGCTGCTATGCTGGGACTGTTGATAGTTTCACCCAAAGATTCCAACAGTTCTTTACGATAGTCATCGAAATCTCCATCTATTTCGTCAATGTTCTGGTTTTCAATGACCCAAAGTTGACAGTTTGTTTCACGAATCAACCGCTCGTCGTGGGTAACAATGACAACACCTGAAATGAAACATTTAAAACAAATTGGCTTATTTAATTCTTCATTCAACCTTTAAACACAATGCGGAAAAACTTTTAAATTTACTTTTTTTGAGAAAATCCACACTTGGTTATTTTGCACAAAAGAAATGAAATATCAAATTTATGGTTAATTTGTATCTTATCTTATAAAGGGTCCATTTTCAGATTTCAAATTTTATGAAAGGTCTGGGAAACTGACCCTAATTTCGACTAGACAGACCCCCCCCCCCCCCCCGAAAACTATCTCAAAATGAAATATAGAATATAAATTTGGTTTATTTTTATATGAGTGTGGTGATGGACTTGCCCTAGGTAGTTGCACAGAATCATGTGATATCTGCTGGCGGTCAGTCGGTCGACAGAATCTTCCAACTGCAATCAATTGTTTTTTCATCTGCAAATGTGGAATGTTTGTGAGAAAAGAAGAGCAATGTACTGTTATTCGTGTTTTGGAGGCATGTTAAGTGAAATGGCAATCGAAGGCAGTGTTTGGTGAATATGCGCTGTCATTGTCACGTATGAAAGACTGGCACAAGTGTTTCCACTGTGCACTCACTTTCATTCAGTGAAATTTAATGATGGCACGTACTGGAACCAAGTACTCTCACCTTCTTGCTAATGGCCCTTATTGTGCGTCATCTCTTTGGGTTGATCATCTGGCCAACTTCTTTCACCAAAGCGTGCATGATGGCGAAGTGACCTTGACCAGGTCGCACATTATAATTTACAGATTCCAGTCCCTTCCGGAAACACTTGTGCCAGACCTGCACACAAACAAAATATTTAACAAGCTTCCAGCGACCACCGATATATGGAGCCTTCATTTCCAACCCAACTCATTAATGGCAGTAAATTGCAGTATAGTGATGTGAGCAACATAACACGTTGCTCCTCTTCACTCCCAAACATTCCACAGATGCAGATGAAAAAAACAGGCAATTGCATGTTGGACAATACTGCCAACACATATTACGGGATCCTGTGTGACTACCTAGGGCAAGTCCATTCCGCAGCAGATGTTGCCTTCCTCACTCTTCCTGCATCACACACAAAATATATCATTACTCAAGATATATTAAATAAATGTAAAAAAAGTAGGGGAAAAAACACATTTCAACCACCTGCTGACAAGAATACTCACCTCCTTCATATCTGGTCAAGGCATCAGCCAAAGCATCGATAGACTCAATATCCAAATTATTTGTCGGTTCATCCTGAAAAAATGAAACATGAATACCAACAAGATCAATAAATAGTGAAATTAGATAAATATGAAAATGTATGCTTTAATGTTTGTGTCTCAGTAAATACAGTAAGAAACTCCAAAAATAACTGCTAATGAAATCTTGAAAAAAGCAGCTATTTTTAGTGGTTCTGAGGTGGCCATTGCAAGAGGCTTCAACTCATAGAATTGAGATTAAACAACCATGGGCCAAATGGAAATTTCTATTACACATATTTTGTTCACATTTTGCATCTGGAACCCATGTGCAATTCTTTTGTAAAGTTTTCAGGTACAGGTTTGTAAACTTGCCGCTGTGGTGGTCGAGTGGTCATAGTGACGGACTCGCATCGCGGGGTCCCGGGTTCGAGCCCCACCGTCACCACAGTGGTGGTCGGCTGAAGTTGGTTTTCTGTGGTTCCCAACTTCAAGGCGCAAATGCGAGCCGATCTCCCTGTTAAAAAGTCTCGCCACAGAGAGCAATAGGCCTACAAACAGTATAAATATTCAGTCACTACACATCGCTCACTCCACTTCTGAGATATAGATGGCAGCACTTAAAAATCATACACAACACTAGATACGCACTCAGACTGTTAGGTACATGCACTTACAATTCCGGCACAATTCCCTAGGTAGTAAATTGCCCATAGCGATAGACCTGAGTTGTGCTCGGCTTGAAAAAAAAAAAAAAAAAAGTTTGTAAACTTTAGTAAATTGCCTATGGCGATAGACCTAAGTTGTGTGCTCGGTTGGAAAAAAAAGAAAAAAGGTTTGTAAACTTGCTCTTTAGAAACTCACTACTTTATTAACTTTTACAACTTGTGACTCATTCCTGAGTGCTACCAATAAGTGTAACTAGACAGGGACCCATAGATCTCAGTTAACAAGTAATTAGAAGTCAATAATTGATGAGTTATTGCTGGCTAGCGCAGAATGCCATATTAACCCTCTGACTGCTCAATTTGTGGACCGAAATTGCTTCAAAAATTGCGTAATTTTTTTCAGTGAATTTTAAAAGTGAAGTTTGTGCGGTAATACCACGTGCGTTCAAATGCCGCAATTTAGTGGACAACTAACGACATCTGTTGGCCAAAACATAAATGAAACGTCTAATACTGTATAATTTATTTCAGTGGTTAAACGGGGGGAAAACGGGATGCGTTCCTCAATAAAGGAAGAAAAACACATGCCCGCGGAAATCGCGGGATGAGCAGATTTTGCTACATTTGAGTTGCCCGTGGAAATCGCGGGATGAGCAGCCAGAGGGTTAACCTCTGCTTTTGTTTTTGCTTGGGAATATTCACCCCAACTGTAGATGTGATAACTGAAATTTTCACATACTTACGCTTTTTACCTTGAAGTGTACAAGGTGCTAAATATATAGGCCTACAAGTATCATATCCTGAGAGACGATAATCAGCGTGAATCATAAGAAATAAAGGAAAGTTGTTTTTCTCCAGTGGAGACTTTTTTCCCCCCGAAGTTCATCTCTGCACTAATAAGCATAAAATATTTTTCTTTGATACATATTATATTTCATGTATAAAAATATATATATATTTCTATCCCTTTCAGACTAGTGCTACAAATGAGTGGGTTGCTTTTCTCACTACTACTACTAAACCACACAAGCACCATTCCTCTGCGGAATTTCTAATGAATAGTACATGCTGAAATGTGCATGCTGTGAACCTAATGTTAAGTTTTTTACTGTGTAATGCTTGTTATGTGTAGTGCCACCGTCTGTCATCAATTTAAAAAATTGATTGCAGATCTGCATGCATGTCATCCACATTCCTCTGCTTCTTTTCACAGAATTTTTTCTTTAGACCTCAAGAAGTCCTGCTCCAGCTTAGAGGAATGTGTAAGCTTTGAGTTAGAAATATGGTGAATATGAACTTTGGGGACTTTCATCAGAGCACCACACTTAAAGTTGATTTTTAAGATGGCTTCCAGGGAAAGTGTCTCTGGGAAAAGTGATTTATTACATAAAATTTAGAAATAAAATTCTGTGTGAAGATGAACATACCCTGAACATTTTACTGAAACAATTTGAACGAAGTGAATTATTTGTTTACAAAAAAGAAAAAAAATTGAAAGATGAAGATTGTTTAATGCATTTTTTTGAGTATCAAAAATACAAAAAAAAAAACATTTTGAAAATTCCAAAAAATGAATGCTTGGGTCCAGTGTTGACCAATACGCATCGATATGCGTGATTCACTCATCAAAATTCAATTTTACTCCTCTGAATTTCATTGAGGAGTGACAATACTCCTTCAAATTTTTAGTTTTTTTAATAGTGTTATTTCTAACTGATTACGAAATATACCCCTCGTTTTGCAAAAATGCCCCTTAAAACTTTGGAGAGGAGCGAGATTACTTCCCAAAATTATAGTTTTTGATAGTACTGCTTGGGTTTGAAAGGGATAACGTAAGCCAGAAATGTGACTTCTTAAAATGGAAATTGAGTTTTTTAAACACATATGTGTGTGCATATTATCAACGACTGAATACAGTTGTTGTCACAGTATATGTGTGAAGATTCCATTCTTACCAATATAAGGACATCAGGTGCTCTCAGAGCCAGCTCAGCCATGGCTACTCTTGCTTTCTGTCCTCCAGATAGATCTCTGTTTTTGATTGTGTGTGCATGACTGACTAAACCAGTACTGCCAAGTTGCTTCCGGGCATCTTGATAGTTCAGATTAAACAACCGCTAAAGGCAACAGAAATCATCCAATGAATACATATTTGGAAAAGAAAAAAACAACAACTACAGAATACTATTTCAAATTATAAAACTTATGAGTAGAGCCAGGAAGTTTAGGGACTAAAAATGGTTGAAATAGACAGACACAAAAGCACTTAAAATGCTTAAAATAGGCATTTAAAAAGGTATAATTAATGGAAGAAAGGCAAAATAACTAAAAGCCTAAATATATGTAGCTAAAAACTGGTTGCACTTACTGTCTACTGTTTCAATTATAGCTTATAATAACTGCATTATTTTCAAAATTTAATTGATTTCATGCCAAAAATAAAGTTCTTGTCGTCTCTCAGGCGTAGGCTGATTCAAGGCCAGCATTAACAGACCCGGAGCCCATAGAAAAAGTTAATGTGGGACTCCTTCCAATTACAAATAAGTCTCATTCATTTGATGCATTGTTTGAAGAATCCATTATCATTTTTATAGTTGCAACACAGTGACCATGTTTTACTATTGTAAAAAAAAAACTAGCTTTTCTTCATTCATATTACAACAAATGTGGGCACATACTTTGAGAGCAGGGCCTGGTATGGCTGCTCCCGTCACACATCTCTGAAGACGTCTCTGAACAATTCAATTAAATACCAAATTCCTAAAATAACTGCCCATAGTCATTTGTGAAAAAAACACACAATTAAAATGAGCCCAAATGCAATATGTGCACTAGGGCAAAGCCCACTAAACTCCTGCATGGCCTGGGTAAGTTACGGCGTCAACTAATGCCCCTTAGGACAGCGATCAGTCATCTATACATGTACAATGCAGTCCAATACATGAGTAAGATATGTAACAAGGAGGAACTTTGCTGCTTAACCATACATGCAACTTTATAATACATTCCTCTACAGAATTTCCAATGAATTGGTACAGGTCGGGATGTGCATGTTGTGAGCCTAACATGACGTTTGTTATGTATAGTTCTGCCAAAAAGCTCTCTAACTGTGAGTGAAATGATATATTGAATAATTGTATAGTTGTAGGACTGTTCTTCTCTGAGGCAAGACTTTTAACCCTGCATAGCTGCCAACTTTTGAAAATGAAAATTCTGGAGATTTTCGCGCAAACCCGTATTTTATGCTAAAACCACTCCCTAATAAATACAATAGGGATTTTTCCAAATAAAATACGGATTTTCTAAACATAAAAGTTAAAGCGTAGGGAATAAAATCCCTACTCAAAAACTGAAGTCAAATTAAAATAGGGATTTTACACACATGGAAGTTAAACCCTTGGGAATAAAATTCCTACGCAAAAAACAAGTGAAATTGGAGGCCAAAACTTCAATGATGTAAAAATAAATATTGTGTTCAATCAGAAACACTGTGAACAAACATTCTGCGTGAATGACCCTAAAATCATCAGAAGATGAAAGAAAACACCGTCAATTTTTGAAGAACACTGACTTTTTGTGACACTTGCTTGATGGGGTTTTTTTCATTTCACGAGTGATGATGGCAGTCTTTCCATGACCGATGTTTATGTCCGTAACACAACTTGTACAAAAAGGAAAAGTCGGCCCTCTTCTGGAACATTTGATGAAAGGAAATTCATCGGAATAAGTATCTTTAAAATTGATTAAATATGTTTTTGCTTATCAGTATTCATGCTTTCTTATATCGCACATACCTAACTTCAACAAAAGAAATTTTGACCATATATGCGTCACTATAATCTTCAATTATTATCCAGGACTATTGGCTGCTAAGCCATTTCCCTGCAGGATAAGACAAACAACTTTCTTGTTACCATCAGAGGGTTTGTAAAACTTCCTTAAAAAAGGAATTTCCCCATTTACGACGTGTGACGTCATTTCGAAAGGGGGGAAAAAAAAGAGGCTTCATGCCCCACAAGAAATTTCTTAGGGATTGTTTTCATACGCGGGGATTTTTTTTAATGAAGTAGGGAATGTTTAGGGACAATTAGGGATTTTTGTGATTTTCATAAAAATTCTGGAGATTTAAGAACTTTTCGGGAGGTCAGGCGCGATGAAGCTAAAATTCGGGAGACTTGGCAGCTATGACCCTGAGATCAGCTCACATTTGCAACTTGAGGGAACCACAGAAAACCATGTTCGGTCGACCACCACTGCGGCATTGAAGAACAAACAAACAAGGAGGAACAAACTTCTAAATTTTCTCTGCTTCTCTCATACATAACTGTGTTTGTATGAAACAAAAAAAAATCCATGCCTAACACTTTCTGGGGAAAGCAAAGTTAAATGCAGGGGGGACACTTGCACTTATTTGCGTTTAAATATTGCTGGAAGTGATATAAGTTCCAAGAGGCTTCATGATAATAATTAATACTAAGATTTGAAGATTTCAAAAATATCAGGTCTTTTGAAGGGTCTCCATGCTCAAAATATCCAAGTTCTATAGAATATAGCCTCTGTATTCTCGGAAAAACTTGAAATAATGTTAAAATAGGCATTTTGATTGAACTTCCGGGCTCTACTTATGAGTTTGCCATGAAAATGAAATAGAATTTTTTACCTGAAGATATTCGACCGGGGTTTCCTCCAAGTTCAATTGTTCTCCAGAATGTTGATCGAATCTGCCAATTCGCTGAATAAATAAAAACAAAAATTGATTAGAAATCAAATGGACTAAATTCTTCAAACAACTGAAAATCGGCAAAAACCTCTTTTTTTTGCAACTTTGCAATTTACGAAGCACCATATAAGCATAGGGTCAGGTGGGGTAAAATGGTCATAAAAAGAGGTGTTTTCATCTTTGAAGAGGTATAACCATATGACTTTTTCAAAAATAGGATATCTTTTGGCTGATATTTTACATTACATTCTTAGAGAGTATATTAGCACATTTTTCAAAAATATTTTTTGAGTGTAACAGTTTTTTTTCTGCAACTTTTTAGACCTCACTTTTATGACCACTTTACCCCATGGGGTGGGGTAAAGTGAGTAGTGCATGGGGTAAAATGGTCATACCAAATAATAATGAAATTTTAAGAAAATAATCAGTGGGCATTGAAATTTTATTTAACACATTTATCAAACAATCATTCTATACTTTTAAATTTATAACTTTTAATGTACTCTGTGGTTATAAAGATCGGCTTCATTAGGATCTTCAAATACAACTGATCTCTTATTTCATCTATGTCCTTATTTTCTGGAAAGGTATAAAAATTCATTATTTAAGCTTTTTCAAGATATTCAACAGATAATAAATCCTTATTAATCACTTGTCTGATAATTTGCATTATTGGTTTTTGTTCTCTTCATAATAAACCAGCACCCCACACACACAGCCTTCTGACATTTTTCATAAAGTTTGAATAGTTATAGATTTGTGTCAGATCTTCCAGAAATTTTTTTTTTTGGCTATGGGAGTTTAATGTAATTTTTGCATATTTATTTTGTGGCAGTCAAAGTTCAACTATTTCCTTAATTAGGATTTCTCCTATTCTATCCTGAACATGTTTTCATTTTGCCCTTGAGCTCTGTATTACCCTTTCGTTTACAGCTGAGATTAACGAGGGCAAGGTAGTCAGTATATGGCTCATTTCAAGTCTCTCATCAGACACAACACTGATATTAGTTAATTTTGACACTTTCTAAGTTCAAGTCAGCCACTCATGCAGTTGATTCTGTATCTTTACTTCCCTTGGTTGTGAATTGTGAAAGTTCGACATCTACAAAAGGGGTTGGGGGGGGGGGGGGTTGTTCACATTGAGCAAGAGATTTCAAGCCTTCAATACTAGTCTCCTTTGCATGGTAACCGTGATTTTCTTCTAGAATCCTTTTGTCTTGACTTGTTAATGATCCATCTTCCTTAAGTCATATGGAATCTTTAACTCATGTTCTTGCAGCTCACATGATACTCTAACGCTCTTTCCAACAGCTAACAATACTAATGGAAGAATGTCAGAGTACTGTTGTATATTCTTTTCACATATAGGTTCAAACACCTACTTTCCAAGTGCATGTTTGCTCTGGAAAAGAAAAAAATTAAACTACATTAAATAAAAAGTAAATTGGGTAAAAAAAATCTTACAAGTTCAATTATATGTTAGCAAAATAGCTCCTAGCAACTAAGTGTTAGTTAAGCCTAATGCTATGACCACTTTACCCCACATTGTTTAAATTACTATAAAATATGAAGTATAATGATTACAACTTACCAGTGCATGGAATAGTGTTCTTGAGATACTTCTGGAGTGCCCTGTACAGCCAATCTATAAAAAGTTTTAGCAACTAAAATGGTAGAGAGAAGTTATTCAGCCACTCAAAAAATGGAACCTGAGCTTCAACAACAAAAAAAATGTTCATTTCCACTAAAATGTTGCTTGGCATTATATTTTAGGTGAAAAACTTAGCTACTAGCAAGTGAAAGTTAAAACAGAAATTTGGTAGTAATATCAATTGAAATTCTTAAGTTATGCCATTTTATGTTCAGTATGACCATTTTACCCCACCTGACCACTTTACCCCACTTGACCTTAAATGATATAAAGGCAACACATGGTACAAAAAATTATAAGAAAAAAATACAAAACAATTGAATCTCACCAGGCGATGATTTTTTCTCTGTTCACCTTGACACTGCGGGGAGAAAGAAGGGGAATTTGTGACAGCATAGCACATAATAAATGTGTAAGATGATTAAGCATTGAAAAACATTTCAGCCAATTAATTATATACAGTGAAACCTCCCAACAATGGCCACTAACGAGGCTGAGCAAATGTGGCTATTATTTGGAGGTTATTGCTATTAAGAGGTTGAGTATTTCTGAAACGTGAATTAAATCTCATGCTTTTATTGGAGATGCATGAAATTTTCACAAAGAATTTTATCAGTGATTTTCTATTGTTAATTTCATTCGAAAATTTCACGAGGAAAAATATGCACAGCTGCGCCGTAATTCTTGTATACTGGGACATGCAGTTTTTGGATCATATTCATCCTCCGATGCAATCAGCTATTTTTGTTATCTAGGGCAGCATTTTTAAGTGGTGCTTACTTGACTCTTCAGTCTATGGCATGCCCACTTGCGAAATTCTTTCTCTAATTTCCGCTTTGTTCTTTCAGAAACTAGTCTAGTGGACCCATTAGCATCTACTTGAACTCCCGGGGTCCGCAGACCACATTTTGGAAACCACTGATGTAGGAAAGAACCCGTAGTTATTTTCATGTTCGAAAGGCTAAAAAAAAAGAAAAACTCCTTAAAGCAAATCCAATAGGTTGCATTAAGTTCCAAGAAAATGTGGCCATTGTACCGTTATGGGGAGGTTTTACTGTTTTATGTGTGTGATTATCATTCATATTATTCAATGATATCATTCCACAAGAAACAAGTTTATAAATAAGGAATTTACTTACAGGAGAAATTTCTCCAGTTAACAACCTCAAGAATGTAGTTTTCCCAACGCCATTTGGACCAACTATAGCAACTATAACAAAATGAAAGAAAAACAATTATTTATCATTCGTGGATATTTTGACGATGGGGGAAGAAAATGGCCAATATACATCAAATGATTTAAGTACGACTGCTTCTCATTATATACAAATTACAGTGAAACCTTTCTATAACGATACTATACAGACCTAGAAGAAATATTGTTTAGTTTAGTTTGATGCTAAAGAGTCTTGCACTAATGTGTAATGAGAACATAAGTTCTTTCTTTTTCCAATGAATTTTCTGTTAGCTGAATCTTTTATTTACATGAAAAATGGTTCAAAAACTTTTAGAAAGAGAAGTGAAGGTACATTTGGAGAAATATCCCGAAAAGGACATGGGTCAATCGGGCTAGCGTGACAGTAATTCGGATGATTTGAGCTAAAATTCAACTCATGATGCAGCTATTTTATGTTACCGCCTGCATCCATACAGGGCTGCAACTAGAGCCGTAATTTCAGCATCCCTTGCATGTAGAAGAAGCAGTTAGAGGGTGAATTTGGCACCTATTATGGCCCTACACCTGGGACAAAGACCCACCTGCCTTACCCCCAGTTGCAGTCCTGCCTCCATACGAATGAAAATGTTCATAAGCTGAAACTATTCATTAGCGAAAGTATTTGTATTCAAAGCAGAAAAATCTCTCTTCATCCGGAAAGCTTATTAGCCAAGGCATCAAGGTATAAATAAGTCTTCATCACAAGAGCTTTTAGGACATGACATGAACACCATAACTCAGCTACCAGACTTATCCAATTGCCAAGATTTATTTTAGATTCGCTTTGGGGAACAAAAAGGCCTAGAAAAAAAAATGTTAAGGAAAGCAAAAGCTGCAAAAAAAGATTTCTACTCCTGAACCTTGCAATGAAGAAACATAATAGATAGAATTCAAAATGATAATGTGTAGCTCCTTGAACATGATTCTAATTATTGAATGGAAAAATCGAAAGCAACATCAAATTAGAATTATAAAAAGAAACGCATACTAACCTCTAGATGACATATCAATTCCAAAGTCCAAGTTTTTGAAAAGAGGTGGTTGGTTAGGATAAGCAAAGTTAACACCTATGAGGTAAATAAAAGAATGTATACATTAATAACAGTACTTTCAGGGCAGAAGCTACGACGAATGAAATTAGTATTTGATTCATTCATAATGAAAAATAACAGTATTTAAATTATAATTTAAGCCTGCACAAAATTGTTAAATTATAGAATTCTATGAATAAAAAAAAAGCATTTAAAAAATGTTTGTTTGGAAAGAGTCAATGTTTGGGTATACATCTTGAGGTGCTATTATTGTCACACATAACTGTTTATTAAACATGAAAGATACAACTAATCAATTAGTTCATAAACTCACACAAATTAGTGATTTTTTTATCACAAAATAGCTATTTTTCATTTGGTACAAGCAACGTTTCCTTTAAGCGGTGTATGGTCATATGTAGTAAAAATTATCTCATGCATGCAAAATCCCAAGTACATTATTGGTTTGAGAAAAGCAGAAAAACGCTCAACCGGGAAAGCGTTTCTGCTCTATGTTCCCAGAACAATGGGCAGAATTGGGCAGCATCTGAGAAAATTTGGTATCAAGACCATCTTCAAGACAATGAAAAACTTAATTGAGCAATCTCAGGTCTACCACAGATCCGAACAATGGTCTAAAAATAGCTGGGGTACATAGAATCCCATGCAGTTGTGTGTTTTTATGTTAATATAGACACTACAAAAAGACTGGTACCTGCAAGATTAGATGAACATAAACAGAATTGTAGATTGGACCAGGTTGTCAAATGAGCTGTAGGTGAGCATGCCCTGACAAAAAATCATGATATTCTGTTCGTCAATACCCAAGTGTATTCCAGTGACGTCAAATATTACTTGCATACTTTCAGAGAAGTGATCAATTCAAAAAGTGCTTCAAAAAAGAAAGAAGAGAGAATGAAAATAAAAGGTGCTTGGTCCCCAGTCATAAAGACAATGAAAGCTACACCTCCATTCTGTCTAGAGCCCTTTGGTAACATCACCTAATAGAAAAATGCAGATGACTAATCCTAACAGAGTGGTGCAATGCAAACAGAGAAGAAATAAATAGAAGTGTTTGATACAAGAAGTAAATACTTTGTTTCCACCACATGATGCTTTCTTGAAAATGTTTGCCATCCATGCAAGCAAAATATAGGAAAATAAAAAAAAAATCCTTCATGTAGGTCTAATAACATGAAAACTATAATGGATGCCATTATAGTCTAGTGTCTAGCAGAGCACAGAGCCACTGTGGTAGTCGAGTGATCAGTGATTGACTCGCATCGCAAGGACCCGAGTTCAAATCACACTGGCACCACAATGGTGGTCAGTTGAAGCTTGGAGGAGCAAATGCGAGTCGATCTCCTTATTAAAAAGACTCACCACAGAGAACAACAGGCCTACAAACAGTGCAAATATTCAATCATTACACTTCACTTCTGAACCATAGATGACAGCATTGACAAAATCTAACACAACACTAGATGTGCACACACTTCCAGTACAACACACTAGGTAGTAAATTGCCCATGGAAATAGACCTGAGTTGTGCTTGGTTTGAAAGAAAGAAAGCACAGCACAGAAAAAAAAGTCTGCAATCAGTAAAAAAAAAATCTGAAGTAATAATGAACACCATTAATCACTTTCTGGGGAAGGGGGAATGAGTTTGGACAAGAAAAATAATGAAAACAAAATTATTTTATATTAGATGCTGAATAATATTCTGCAAAGAGGTCCTCAGTTATCATTTTACTAGCCTAATGGGTCAGGAGAAAAAAAAATTTAAGAATCCCGGCCCTATATCTTATTTTTGTCTTCAAATTTATGGTGAACTTTGCGATCATTGTTATAAAAAAAATATGTAATGAACTATACATACTATGTAAACCCAAAATAGGAGGATTCAATGGAGGGGGATTGGGAAAATTAAATTTCACTACATATTCCTTAGGTCGCCTTATTAGTTCAGTTGGACCATTCTCATCGGCATCATTTTGCTTCTTTTGTTGGCCTTTCATCTGCTTCCTAGTTAAGGCCTCTTTCGTAGCTTTTTCCTACAAGACATAATTGTAATTACTCATACTGCAAAATTAGATTTAATTTTCATATAAATATCTTCATTATCTTTAGTAATCATTTTCATATGCAGAAAAAAAAAATTCAAATCTGTTAACCAAATCAGCATACTACCAAAATCATCACTAATTTACCAGCAAGTTAAAAAAAATATTTTTCTACAATATCTTTTAATCAAACTTCAACCATAGGTTAATTTCCATTAGGCATATTTTTCAAAAAAAGGAGGACTTTGTCAGGATCCATTTTGAACACCAAAGTGGGCAGGAAAAACACTCACAGCAGCTTTTGTCGATTTCCCAGAAGCTTTCATTTCCTTCAACCTCTTTTCTTGTTTATCATATTCTTTTTGAAGCTCCTTCTTCTTCTGCACATACATCTTTTTAAATTGACCTAAGGAAGAAAGAAAGCGTTTCAAACATGAGATTAAACGGAATATGTATGCATGTAAAAAAAAAAGAATATTTAACTCAAAATTTAACAAAATAACTGGGGATTCACTGGGAACTGTCCATAACTCAATGACTTCAACACCTATGAAACATTATACAGTCAAACAAACCATCATAAAATATATCTTCTTTAGCATTAAAATTAAAAAATGAATTATGACCTAACACTACTTTTCCAAACTATAAATTTTTATTTTTTACAACAGCAATACGAGGTAGCAGAAAAAAAACTGGCAATATTAGTTGTTAAAAAGTTTAAAACATGCATCAACATTTCCTTGCACAATTCACCCTATAGTATGCAATAAATTTTTTTAGGATTCATAAAATTTATTTCTTATCATAAAATTATTCATTATTTAAAATCTAAACTTACACGAGTATCAATAACCAATCACATTTGATTTTTAACCCATTTACAGATTTTCGGGAAAAATGTAAACAATATGTATTTATGTATCAGTATAAACGTTCAAAACGAATCTTTCTTCACAAGTAGCAATGAGGTAGAAAGAGGTAGTTGGGATGAATTCGATAGTTCTTCAGTTATTGACCAACATCCTTTTTACATTCTTTTCTCTCTCTCTGTTATGAACTTCTCCTTTTACTTGGAGAGAAGAACACAAGATAAATTGATTAAAATTTAATGAAAAATTATTTTTTCCCAACCTCACATCATGACTGACCAGAAAAAGGAAACTTCACATTTTTGAACGCAAAATTGTGAAATATAAACTTGCCCTGTCAGGAAAGCCATTAAAAATAACTTCCTACAATGTTCATTACTTGCATATACAGAACTTGAAAATATTTTCAGAAAGGAAAAAATAATAGTAATGTGAATATAAGAATTCTCACTGTAGTTTCCTCTGTAATAATACAGCTTCATGTTATCCAGGTGTATAATATCTGTGCAAACATTATCCAAAAAACTTTGATCATGAGAAACTACGAGCAGCGTTTTTTTCCAGCCCTGAAGATAACTGTTGGAAAAATCCAATGGAAACACATTTCAGATAAACATGACAATAATTCGTGCATTACTAATAGACTATCAAACTTCATTTAAAATATTCCTATCCTAAAAAGAAAACATTTTAAAAATTTCCACAAAAAAAAAACATTCACAATAATTATATTGAAAAATAATAAAAAGAAATCAAACAATTTCTCAAAACAATTACAAAATTACGAATAAAATATTTGGTCAACAGAAAATCACAAAACAGACTTAAATTAACATGATTTCCCATAAGCTGTGGCTTATACAGCTTTTTAGTTCTTGCTGGCCATTCAAAGCCACAGATTATTCAATAACTTTTTGTCCCAGACATTCTATAACTTAAGAAATTCGAACAAATTCTCATAAAAAAATTTTTCATGTACTGCAGTGGCTTTCAACATGGGGCCATATGTCACCCCCCCCTGGTCCTGGGAGATTCTAGTGGAGCCATGGGTGAAAATCAGATAAAAGGGAAGCCACGACAAGTGGTGAAGAATAAAGATAAAAATTCAGAATTAACTTTGCACATAAGCAGATGTAATTTTCTTTCCATTTCATATCTTGAATTTGCTGGTAGATGTCATAATTATAGACAACATTTCTTTGTTACAGAGAATGGGTGTCTGTGACTTTGCCAATTTGTTAAAGTGTTTGTTTGAATTTTTTTTTAAAATTGAAATGTTCAAATCGAACTTTTTTCTTACCTTAGTTTGAATCACAAAGTAGATATTTATATATTCGGAATGTGAAATGACTCCAATAAATTTATTTTGTGGGTGATTTTTGAGGCTCTAAGCAGTATAATTTGAGACGTGTTTTGTAAATGATTTTTCAAGCTTTCTATACAGGGTAATTCAGAAAAGATGGGGGAGATAAAAAGAGGTAATAATACACACAATTTAAAAAAAATTTTCATCAAAGAATGCAAGGTCTAACATGAAACGCAAACGCGCTGGCATGTTTTGAAACCGCCGCTGCGCAAACGTTGAAACGGCATTCCTGTTGAAATTTATCAGGAGAAAAAGACCACCATGCATGGGAAGTTATTCCAGCATGCAACCATTCCAATAGTCATAACGTAAGGGGATAATGGCACACTTTAATGATACTGAAAAAAGCAGACATGCATTTCATTCATGCATGTCTATTTTTTGGTATTACTAAAGTGTGCCATTATCCTGTACGTCACAACTGTTAGAACGGTCACACACTGGAATAACTTCACAGGACTAGTCACGACCCAGGCTCTGTCCCTACCGAGATATAAGCCTTTTAAATTTCACAGGACTGCCATCCATGCCTTTTATTTACTGTGATGCAGATTTGCACATGGTTTCTTTTTCTTCCCCAGGTTACATTTGAATGCGTGCTGATATTTTTTTCCTGATAAATTTCAACAGGAATGCAATTTTAACGTTTGCGGAGTGGCCATTTCAAAACACGCTAGCACGTTTGCAGTTCATGTCAGACCATGCATTCTTTGATGACAATTGTTTATATTAGCATGTACTATCACCTCTTAAAGTTTTCCCCATCTTTTCTGAATCACCATTTATACATGTTATTAACTATGAAAAAAATTATCAGCCCCAAAAAAAAAAGTTGAGCATTCGAATGTTAAATGGTTATAAAAATGTATGATATTGTCTGATGATTAATCACTAACATTCTGAAATTCTCTTGAAAACCTAAAAGCTAAGTTTAAACATGCAAAATTTAGGTTTATTCAAAAAAATAAAGTTTTTTCCTCCCCTCATTGAATGAAAATTTCATGCACCTTATATGAAGCTGAGGAGTGTAAAAAGATGCTGCATTGCTACACTACAAAAATAAGTTTTGTAACTTTTTTGCTTTTGATGTGCTTTACTTCCCAAAAATTATGGTACCTCTAATCTAGATAACTATCTTTCGCAAGAGGGGAAAAAAATAACATTAGGATTATGTGTGGGATGGAAAAAAAGATTAAGAAACACTACTCCAATATTTAACAAATGGAACACTAATTATCAAAGTAAGAGATTTTATGGATATTGGTGTAGAGATGAACCACCGAAAGAAAAGTTATAAAATTGAGAATCGAATCCGGGTCTTCTCGATTCCCAACGAAGACTTTTCTTCCCACGGTTCATCTCTGCACTAATGTCAGAGAAACATCTTTCTCTTTGGAGCACTGATTGTTTGCACTTCGAAGGAAGGTTAAGAATGAATTATTGAGAACACTTACTTATCCAGCCAAATAACAGCATTAAGATCAAGATGATTTGTCGGTTCATCAAGCAATAATAACGTTGGTTCCATAAACAGTGCCCTGGAATAAAAAAAACTCAAATGTTGAATTCCAGTGTTCATTGAGTTAGTTAATATTTAAACTAAAACTTACCTGAAAATCAAGATCTGAAACAAGCTGAAAGTTTAATTTTCCTCCAGTACTATAGATACATTTACAAAAGTTTAAAAAACTGAATGCTTCAAGATCACATTGTCCCTCTCAAATCCCCATTCAAGTTATAATCAAAAGAATTAAGTTACATTAATTTAAAGCATTAAATGCTACAAATTCTGTTTTTATGTTAAAAAAAATTAATACCGCCCAAATGGTGTGTTACCAACTAAGAGCAAAAAATTCATAAATTAACCAGTTTTAAATATTTCCTCTGACAAAAATGCAGTTTATACTTGTTACTTTAATGACAAAATCAACTCGTGATAACAAAGTTAAATTTACCTTGCAAGTGAAACCCTCATCCTCCAACCACCAGAGAAATGTTTCGTTGCTCGATCTTGCATCTCCCTAGTAAAACCAAGACCAGCCAAGATACGCCTAGCACGTGCTTCAGCAGAATCAGCCCCTATTATGCGCAGCTCTTCATATGCCTGGCAAGTAAGCAACATGTAAGACAAATAGATAAACTTGACACCAATGTAGAAAAATTTCACAATTAACTCATTCTGTTTGTTTTAAGAACCTGTAAATGGCACGATTCTCATGAACATAATTTCAAAAGGTGACCAGAGCTTGGCATGTTGTAAAAGCTGACAGTGTTCAAGGGTTAGCAAAAACCCGGGTTATTCAGGGGTTTTGGGGATTTTTCATGGTTTATGATACTGGAGCATGAGGAAAGCAAGTTATATATGCTGTAACCTACATAAATATAACAGACCCTAGTAATATACGACAATTATTTAAATAATTATCATATCAGTGGCAGCTTATTACCGAAAACTCTGGGATGGGATTGAAATCATTTTGCATTTCATTATGATCATTTTTGCCGCACCATGGTCATTTTCTGCACACAAGGGCTAATTAGACCGGGACCTACAATTTATTGCTGATTACAAATGGCAGGCTTGTTTTTTATACTCGTCGAGAGGTTGGTGCGCGAACCTCTCAATGGGGAGTAAAGCAGTAGCAATTTTTTCTGCAATCATGTCGCTGTTTTTGTTGTACCGTGTCAAGAAATTTCATTATGATGGGTTTATAACGTGGACATTTCAAGCATTTTTCGCTAACCCCTACAATCTAAATAGCATTGAATACGTCAATTTATTAATGTATTTCTCTCCAGATAGAATATGACAATACAATAAGCAATAACACCATTGGAAAGCATACTATTTGTGAGTAAGGTGTAATTTTTTGTGTGTTTTTTCAGGTTGGACAAAATCAGACCAATCCTGGTGTTTGCCCATTTCATATATCATTCCAAACATTCATACCTTTAAATAGCTATATTCACACCTAGGTAAACAATAATGGCACCAATTTTTACATTTCACTAATTCTGATCCTCACCTCATTCAACTCTTCTTGAATTTTGAGATTGCCCTTGCTAGCTTTTTCTTCCAAGATCTTCACCTGTTCGAGCAATTCAGTCCGTTTTGCATCAGATTTTAGGACCACCTCAACAGCTGGTGTATCATCAGCAACCACCTCTGAATATAAAAGTCAATACCGAATTACCATTTACTACTATTACTGTTATTTACTTATTCCCATCTTGATTTTTCAGTAATTACTTAGTAATAACCACTAAAGTGGACTACCACACAAAAATACACATCAATATTAGCACATACAAATTTATGATGAGAATAAAACACATGATTATTATTGAAATTTTGTCTTATTTAGGCAAACCACATCTAGACAGAAATGTTCACGAATTAAATAAAAGAAATATTAAGTTGAAAAAATAAAATATTCATAGGGTGAGCAAAACATTAAGAGCCCACATATTTTACATAGTGATCTTAAACTATTCTCGACACACACACATGCACCTTCTATCTTACTAATCTTGACCTCTCTCCAACATAAGCACATAATTAATACACATAATTAATACAAGCACATAAATTAATACAAAACTAAACAATATTGACTTGCGATGCAATAAATTTTTGGTCAAAATTGAACAGTTTTCTGTCTCTGGCATTGAACTTTGATTTTTGACTACAGCTGCTTCTATGTGAAATTTTTTGTCAATGTTTGCATTCTGAGAAATTCTAAAGGATGCTACTGCTTAATCGTACAAGCACTTCACACACATTCCTCTAAGGAAATTCTGATGAATTGGTACATGCCAGAATGTGTGTTCTCAGTGCATGTATGGCCCATAACATATTTATGTTGTCAGAATTGTATCTGTTTCATGTTCTTGCTGGCCTGCTGCTATCTGCCTTCCATGTTTTGATGTAAATGCTGATAAAATGAATGTCAGGTAACGCCTGAATTTCCATGTTATGTCAATATTGTGTTGCAGGTCTGCTTGCTTGCAAGCCCAGATATTTTGTAAAAATGATTTCTCAATGGAAAACTTTTCCCCATACCCCTTGATTTGCACCTGCTGAAAATCAGAAGGACTTTTTTTAATTGAAAAAGATATGGTATTTTTAGGGGGGGATTAGTAATTTCTAACAGTCGATTAAAAGATTAAGCAATATGTGATTGATGAGAAAAAGTAATGTTTTCTTTAGCATTTGTCACAAGCTTAATGTGCACAAAATGAGGGGGGGGGTGTCAATAAAGGGTGTCTATCATAAACTCAAAGGAAAGTTCCACGACTTTTTCTTGACTATTAATTAACTTCTGCTAGACTCTTTCATTATATTAGTGATACCCAACTCTATGCCCACTGCAGCATTGCAAATGACAAACAAATCACTATTTATCAATATAAAAACTACATTACAGTTAATAAAAACACAATATTCAGCAATAAAATATTGCATTCGCGAGCATCATCTCTTGAAAAATTATACACACACATCCAATGGCGTACGCAAAGGGGAAAGTTTTGGCGTTCTAACCCCCCCCCCCTCAAACCGAGATTATTGTGTTATTTTTCAGGAAAAGATGTAAACACCCCCCTGAGAATTAAAAAAAATTAACCCCCCCCCCCCGAGAAAATTCTGCGTAGGACTATGCACACATCCCTAATCACACACACGTCTAAATCTTTTTGACAAGGAGCTAGCCAATTTTAAAACCATAAAACCTCTAAATGTTCTTCGGTACATTCAGAGTCATCTTAAGAGTATCATGCCCCCCCCCCCCCCCGGGTAAGTGATTTTTCAGAGGCACTACCAGGCAAACTTACATGGTTACTCTCAAAAATTTCATACAAATCTAATTTTTGTAAGGCTCTTCTCTTTACGCGCCTTGGTGGGCCCATGCATTACTATGGCACTGGGTACACCAGTGTCATGTGCTTAACGCCTGAGTGGCGTGGTGGTAAGATGCTCGTCTATCACCGTGAAGGTTGCTGTCACGGTCCCGAGTTCGAACCCAAGGGAGGATATAGATAAGATATTTTCCCTAACAAACTTGAGGCAACCACCGATAGGCAGCGCCTTTATTTCCAACCCATCTCATTAATGGCGGTAAATTGCAATATAGCAATATGGCCAGAGTTGGTGTTTGCTGAAGTAGTAGTGTTATGTGATTAGGAGGTGTGTGGTTCTCACTTCTAATTTATGTTGTAAATCAGAAATGAGAAACTGATGATGGGTGAATCTATTTATAATTAATTCCCCCTTCCCTCCCCCCTATTTTTATTGATGATTCCTGCTGGAATCTTGCTTGCTTTTCACAAAAGGGCTACTCAGAAATTGTTATTGAATGGAAAAAAATTTGGGAAAATCAAAGTGATTTTTGGCAAGTTAACACACATTATTTGGCAAAATTGGTGATTTAACTTTTTTTGGGGGGGGGGGGGCATTGGGAGATTTAACACTTATTATTTTGCAAAATAGACGAAACAATCTTAGCGGACCACCACTGAAAGAGCAAAGGGAAAACCCATCTGGCTTTTGTGATAAGTAGCCGATAGAAGTCGAGAACGAGAAAATCTGAAAATTGATCCATAAAAGAATATTCTACCTCTGTTATTTCATGACTATTTATTCACTTCTGTGACATATATTTCATTTCATGACTTTTCCAGGATTTTGCAATTTTCAATGATGGTAGACACCCTATAATATTATTTTGTCCACCCTCTGTATGAAAGAGGAAAAAAATACATGTTTGAACTGCTGAAATGGGGGCAATAATAAATATCTCTAAATTACTACATGTACATACCTTGCTCACAAAGTAAAACATCAATAGTAGGTGGAATATTTAAGGAATGATTCGCTATGTGCTTCAATAATGTTGTTTTGCCATGTCTGCGAAAGGAAAAATGCTATCATCAGAGTGAAATAATATAAGTTGAGTAGAATGATCAAGTTTTTATAAAATTGCATATCATAGTAGAGCTACCCATGCAACAGGGTTAAAGCTACTGTCACATTTTGCGCAAAATGCCAAAGAAAATCTCAGAATGTGAAAGTAGTAGCCACCTTCGCATAAAAATGCATGCAGGAGGTAAGAAATGAGTAGACATCCATCCATCCATCAATCATTAGCATTTTAGTATTTTGCTAAAGCATTTTTCTTTCCATTTTCACTCTTTCGCTGAAGGAATTTTTTAATCTTGCTTAAACCCTGCCATGCGATCAATATTAAAACTCAAAATTCTAAGTCAATATTATAGGTCAAGATCACTTACCCATTTGGCCCAACAAGACCATATCTACGACCAGCAGTTATATGAAGGCTTGCGTTAATAAATAAATCTTTACCTCTTGCAGATATAGAAAAGTTATCCACCTACAAACAAAACAAAAAAAGAGATGAATTCAGGTTTTAATGTGAAAACTCGGAACTTGAATGAATAAGTAATACCCAGACTCACATCAACCCACATTTACATCACCTCCTCCTAAAAATGTTAGCGTTTATTTTCATGTAGACACACTTTGAGCAAATCTTGAAGGTTTTTGACATCACGTCCTTAGAATTGGATATACAGTGAAAATCCTACATAATTTCCTCTATAATGTGATAGCCCCTATATAACTATATAACTCTCTGGACCTGATGCACTTTCCATAGTGTTAATATATTCCGTTCAGAACAATGTTTCTCCACTTTCTTGGGTACCATTTTATGGGGGTGTTTGTGAACTGTTTAGAAAAAATTGGTGGAGTGATAGTACCCATCAAGACAAACAATGTTTACAATGGATCCTATGGTCTCAATCTACATACCCCCCCCCCCCACACACAGTTGAATCCCATTATAACGAACTCCAAGAGACAGGAGAAATCACATCATTATAATGGAATTTCATTGTAAAGGAATTCCAGGTTTTTGCATTGTTCCTATGTAAACTTATCTGGAGGATTGGAAAAAATGTTTGTTAAAACGAGATTTTCACTATAACGGTATTCGTAAAAACAGGATTTGGCTACACTTGTATCTTTTTTTTCGCTCCGTCTCAAGGAAGATATATAAGCAGGTAGTTGAAGAAGACCTGGGCCATGCTGCGAAAACCTGGTTGGGACCCATCATCCTAAAGAAAAAAGAAACGAGTCGGCGACCCCACCACCTGTGACATGTCGCCTAATTCCTTTATGCATCTTACTCTTCTTCCTCCCATTTATTGCATCCTTAAGATGCAGGGTTTAAGCTGGATAAAAAATTCCTTTTGCGAAAATGGGGGGAAAAGCTTTAGCAAAATGATACGATTCTAAGGGGCCATTCAAGTATTACGTCAGGATTTTTAGCCATTTTTGACCCCTCCCCCCTTGTCAGCAGCTTAGAATATTTCATATCTTCAAAAAGGGTGGTTGATGACGTAAGCAACCTTCAAACCCCCCCCCCCCCTTGTCATCAAAAGTCACCAAATCTGAAACCCCCTCCCCCGATGCTGACATAATACTTGAATGACCCCTAATGTAATGATTGATGGTTGGATGTCTACTCGTTGCGTACCTCCTGTACGCATTTTTGCAAAAGTGGCTACTACTTTTTTTGCATTCTACGATTGTCTTTCGCATTTTGCAAAAAATTCAAAAATGCGACAATAGCTTAAACCCTGTTAAGATGACAGGTAAAATAAAATTACGAAAATAAACAATAGAATTACATTGTATATGTGCAACGCTGCACATCGCCAGTAAGTTCCATTAGACCCACCAAATACTAATGAGCACAAATATTTTCAGAATAACATCAGGCCTGTAACTAAGCTGGAGCAACAGGGCCCCGAACTGAAAGGTGGGCTCATAAAAAAAAGTTATACCATAGGTGCCAATTCACAGATTTGAAAAATCTGTAGTTTATCCCGTGATGACACATTCTGCAACAAAGAAAACAGATTATTTTTTTATAAAAGGGAAAACCGGGCACTTTTTTGAAATTGCAACGGATGACCATATATAAATTCTGTTTTTCCGAGATGCATTTTCCCTGTCCTGATTTTTTTAGAAATAATTACTCACTTTGCTTGCCTTAATGATCATATTTGGAACCAATTTTTCTTACTTGAAATCCTGATTCCCCATATTTTTCCTGAGAAAACGGGGTCAGCCTGAAATTGCAAGGACTGGAAGAGTATTTTCTTTAGGGATTTTCCATCAAACAAAGCTCAATTTGAGGACTTTTAGGGATTTTTCTATGAAGATATGAAAAATCGGAAGAATTAGATTCTTGACCGGAAGATTTTAATAAGGCTGAAAAATCGGAAGGCCGCCGGGTAAATCGGAAGCATTGGCACACACCTATGGTTACACCTATTTTGCATAATAATAACAATTTCAAGCCACAAGAAAAAGTCTGGTCCGGAGACCACAGAAGGCACACTATGGCCCTAAACAACATGAACCAGGAGTGCATGTTGAACCATGCAACATGAACCATTGCACCAGGAGTCTATGACAAGGTGTGCATCAGTCTTTCATTTGCTGATGTGAACTGTATAACAACACCCTTGGATGTCATTTTGAGCATTTTCTTAATGTCGTTCATTGATCTGCACAGGATTGTGTAACATCCTGTGCTGATTTTTTTCACTGCTGAAACTTCAACGTGGGCAATTTGCTTGATTTTAATGTGTACAAGGAACCTTTTTTCACCAAAAATTGGGGCTCTAAAATAGGAAGCCATTTTCTTATATATATTGTATATATATATCTTTTCAAGTATTTTTCTAAATTTTAAGTCCAAAAAATTGAGGGAATCCTTACATACAAGGGTTCCTCACACAAGCTAAAAAATACTGTACTTTACGCTTTTCTGACACTCTCAGTGGATTTCGACCATTGGGTCTACCGTAAATATTGCTCATCTTGATGAGTACTATAATTCTTCCAAAATTAAAAGACATTTTATGAACACCCTTTATAAGGGTTTTACTTCATTTTCCTCACAAGAATTGCATCAAGACAAATAAATAAAGAATAAAATAGGAAATCTGCATATTCGTCTCCCTTCCCCCTCCTCCTGGGGGGGGGGGACACTATCAGTGGAAAAAATTCACCTCAACTGATTTTATTTTCAAACTTACGTCATTAGTCTTGAAAAGAACTGTTGACACAAGTCTGGGTATCACTGCATAATAACTAAGACACTAAAAATTATTGATAATCTCAGAGCATCGATAAGTAGGTATAGATCTAATAACTGAACTTACTTTTATATCGATAGCATTTTCAAGCTGCAATTGTTGAGCAGCTGACTTTTGTGCTTGAGATACCGTAAATTGATCATCGGTGGTGGCTTTTCCTTTGCTAAGAGAATCTATCTGCTTCTGGTATTCCATCTGTAAAAAGAATAATATGAACTACTATTTATCATGGAAACTGCTCGCGAATATCCAAAGTATTCATATTTATATGAAGTAGCTGCCAACTTTGAAGAATGAAAATTTGGGGGGGGGGGGGGTGCGCACATTCAACTTCCATACAAAAATGAATATTAAAGGGATTTTTGTGAATCCATTGAGGGAATTTTTCATTAAACCCCTTAACTGCCAACGAAATCTTACACGATCTGCTCTCCCCAGTGCCACCTTTTCTCAATCACAAAGAGTAAAGATATATGAATAAGCCCGTGCCAGTTAAGGGGTTAAATAAAAGTAAAATGTTAGGAATTTTTCCCTTTGCAAAAACGTTACATCTTGGAAGCCATCGCCAATTACAGCAAATCAACATGAACAAGTAGATTAAATTACCTGTCATTACTGCTCTCAAATCAAATCAAGCCAAAAAAAAAAAAAATTGTCATAGAGCATGAAACAGGGCATATGGTCAAAGCAGATACAAGTTACCTTCCAATTTCAGATATCTGAAAGCCAAATTTACGGTGACTGTTTTGGGAATTTTTTCTTCCCTCCGAAAAAGAAATATTTCTTTGTGATTTTACACATCAATGACAATTTATATTATGCTTGTGGAATCTGGGATAAAAAATGGAAGCAACAGTTTGGTAAATTCTTTGGGAATAATTTTTCCCCCAAAAGTAGGGATTTTTTTTATCACAGTCAAAATTAGGGAGATGTACAACTTTTTTGGTGTCTGGGAGATGGGGTAGAAATTCTGGAACCTAATGGAAAATCTGGGGGGACTTGACAATGATGATTATAATCCCAGGCTTCACAAATCGAGAAAATATTTAGGCGTCAGTCATATTTCTGAGAATCCGAGCATGGTTTTTGCTCAAGAAACATGTTCCTAAATAATTTTTTTTAACTTTTCCAGAACTTTTTTCTATGATAAAAGGCGTAATGTAATGAATCAAAAATTTTGGGTCATCCTGACTCAAATTTAGCAACCTTATACAGAAAATATTAGATGTCAATACCAATTTCATAGTCACCATGGCGACTTGGTGCTTGGGATTTGTCAAGCCCTTATATAATCATAATGCGACAACTGTAAATATATCAATGATTCAACAAACACGGAATGCTAATTTCTATTAAATAAATTACAATTTCAGTACAAAATCTTTAAAGCAAAATATAAGCACACCTGTTTTTTCATTTTCTTCTTCTCCTTGTGGCTGATTTTTGCTTTCGGCTTGCTTTCTCCATCGTTCTCCTCTGAAAAATGATATGAATGGATGAATTTATGTTTCTGGTATTGCGTAGCTGCTAACTTTTTAGAATAAGGATTAGGGAGGTTGTTTTGGCACAGATCCAAATTTCACATAGAAATAAAAGGGATTTTTCATTAGTAAAATTAAAAAGTTTAGGGATTTTTCCCTTTGCAAAAACGTTACATCCTGCAAGTCATCACTGATTAGCACCAAGTCCCCAATCATTGCCAACCAGTAGGTTAAACTACCTGTCATCAGAACTCTCAAATCAAATCTCGCCATAAAAAAAAAATTGTTATCTAGCCCAAAACGAGACATACAGACTCAACAGAACATATGTTCAGGGGCTTCAACCAGGGAAGAGCAGTTGAGTCTAACGCCCAGGCCTTAGACTAGGTGGGGGAGGGAGAGTCTAATTCCCTCTTTAACAGCTCCTTCTACATTACACAAGGGTGCCAAATGCATACTTGCCCAGCTGACAAAACATTCAGTTTCAGCCCTGCATATGATCAAAGCAGATAAGTTCTCTCGCCAAATTTCGGATGTCAAAATTCCAAACTGATGTTGGCTGTTGGGCGAATTTTACTTTCCTGACCCCCGAAAATATTTTTGTGATTTGATGCAATGATAACAATTTACATTACGCTCGTGATGCCATTTCGTGGATCAAAATAAAAGCAAGTCTTTTCTTTTTCTTAGGTAAATTCCTTGGGAATAACTTCTTCCCTCAAAAGTAGGGATTTTTTTTACAATCACAGGCGAAACTCAGGATATAAGACCCGAGGATACTGCCAACAGGGTTGAAAAATTATAGGGGAAAAAAATTTGGAAAAGCCAAATTTCTTTGCACCCAATCATATTTTAATAAAATAACAGTTTAAATCCCCTGCAGCAGCTACGATGAAATGCTCACTCAACAGTGGGCAAGCATGTGCGTGACCTAGAGGGTGTGTAAGCACGCAAATGACCTAGAGAGAGTGTGTAAACATTAAGTGACCGATGGCCATGTTCATAGACTTTACATTTCGTCATACGTTTAAACTACAATGGCAGGTTAAAAAATTAGAGATAGACTGGTTAAAATTTGGAATTTAACCAATCCATGTCGATCAATCTTCAATCTTTTCACCTGCGAGACTGTAGTTAAACTTAAGACTGTAGTTAGACTGTAGGTTGTGAATATGGCCATTACAAAGAGTGTGCTAGTATATGTGACCTAGAGAGTGCCACTGTGGTGGTTGACTGACGGACTTGCCTAGCAAGGTCCTGGGTTCGAACCCCACTGTCGCACAGTGGTGGTTGGCTGAAATTGGTTTGCTGTGGTGTGAATGTGAGCCGATCTCCCTGTTAAAAAGTCTCACCACAGAGAGCAACGTGCCTACAAATGGTACAAATATTCACTCATTAGACTTCACTTCTTAAATATAGAAGACAGCACTGAAAAAAATCAGACACAACACTAGATACACACTCAGACTGTTAGATTCTCACTCTTACACTTCCCGCACAACTCATTAGGTATTAAATTGCCCATAGATAACGACAGACCTGAGTTGTGCTTGGTTTCTAAGAAAGACAGTGTGTGCAAGCGAGTGACCAAAATTGTGTGAAGCATGTGAGTGACCGAGAGTATGCGTAAGCATATGCAAGGATGTACTACCATATAAATCATGCAAGTGACAAAAAAATGGCCTAGAGTGCAAGACCTTGTCAGTGAGTGACAAAATGAGTGACTTAGAGAGAGTGTAAGCATGCAAGTGACCAAAATAATGGTGGACTTAGATAGCGAAGGACCAAACAAGTGTGCAAGCGTGTAACACGACTAAAAAATAGGTGGGATGCAGTTTAGACTCCTTCAGAAAGTCGCCAACTGTGGCACCTCGGAAACGTTTGTTTACCTTCAGTCTCAACTGGATTATTATCTTCTCGGTCTGCTAGGGCTTTATTCCATCTTTGTGAAATATTCTTGCCATGCATCCTGCTTAGTGAAATAATATTGCCATGTTTCTGGTTGTGGTGCAAACAGAGTTGATAATTACAGGCCGGGGGCTGGGACCCCCTTTAATGGCCGGAGGAGCGAAGCAGCGTCCGAGCATAGCGAGGCGGCCAAGCCAGAACGAAGTTCGGCCTACAGGTGCAGCAACTGATTTGCACATTCGCATGCACCTGTTAGCGATTGGACGAGACGTTTCCTGCGCTAATGCATTGCTGAACTACGTGCCATTTCACTTCCATCGCACATTGTTGCCGGATGTTCTGCTCGCAGTCGTGTTTCAGCACCAATTTTTTTAATTCTTGAGGGTGTTAAATAGCTTCTGTTGGGCTGAGGCTTAGTAACTTCAACCACTTTGGAGTTTAATAATTCTCTTGATTATACGACAATATGATCAATAATTTCGATTGGCGTGATGTATTTTAAAAATTTGGTAGTATGAGTTTACCACCCGTTCAAAATTCGGAACAGCTGTCGTATGGTTGGCCCGACGAAGAGTCGCCAAGGCCGTCAGACACTAAGGACACCGAAAAAAACATCAGCATGCAAAACATAATAGAAACGACCAAGCATAAAAATAGAAAAAAATATCAGTTAAAAAAAAATTACACCTGGCCCATTTTTTTAGTAATAAAAAGATCGGGGCATAAGGAATTCCGGGCATAAATATTCTATGTATTAAAACTAAAACCCAGACCCTTTTTTTAATAAACAGATCTGGGCATGTTGAATAAATAAATATTCTATGCACTAAAACCCGGACCCTTTTTTTTTAATAAACGGATCTGGGCATGAAAAATTCTGTAGGTTCATTTTAAATAATAAACCGATAAAACGGAAGGCATGGCAATGGATGAATAACTAATAAATACAACGAAATAATAAAACGGTATGATACAACCTGAGCAGTAGATAATAATCCGTAATGACGTAAGCTACAGAAGGCAGGAATAATAATGAACTAGCGCCATCTAGTAACACCCAACGAAACCGGGAAAGTGTTAAAAAATAGGGCAAACCAGAGAAGCATTACGACTATCTCGGCGACTTATCGCGAGAAAAAAGTCGCCAAAGTCGTGGCGGACCATACTGCATCTGTTCCAAAAAAAACTTTTTATTTCCCTTTCTCGGGGTTACATTAGACTCAGCACTGCTTGGCGCCAAAGCAGTGCCAAGAAGGGTGCTTATACTGCTTTTTCACCGAAAGACCTAAAGAGAAAAGGACACATCAATGAGCAACCAAGGTAGTGTTCTAGCATGTCAGTGACTTCCAGGCAGAGACGTATTTTGGGTATGAGCGAGGGCCTTGCAAGAGCTTAATGGGCTTCACCTGAGGCAGCAAATTTGAGTGGTCAAGAAAATTTTACTACAATTAGAGAAGGGCAAGCAAAACTATGACTCCGCCTCGGGTCATGAAATATGTTGGCACTGACTTCAATGAAACAATTTCATGACAACTCATTTAATGAATTTGTTTTGATAATAAAAACCTACTCTTAGACACGTTGTTGTTATCATTGGCCGTTTCATCTTCCTCATCATCATCATTAGACGCTGCCTGGTCCAGATCTAGGTTATCAATTTCTTTGGAGATTTCTTCTTGATCCGAATCTCCGTCATCATCGATTTCTTTCTTCTTTTGTGACTCGGATTTGGCTGCTTTAGTCTTTTTGCGAGGCATGTTTATTGGCAACCTGGATGAACAATAGACTACCTGTAATGACACCAGGCTGTCTTGGTCTTATTATTCAGGGCTCTATGCTGCCAAGGCTAATCCCTGAAGTGAAAGGGGGGAGAGAGGGAGAAAAGAAAAAACCACAGGTAAGGCATAGACAGATACAGATACACGTAAGGCATAGACACCAGGCTGTAAACACGTTGTATCCTCGCAAGCTGGCGGCCGTGACCGAAGTTAGCTGGAAGAAATTCTTTTGGCTTTGATTGAAATCGATTTTTTTTTAAAGCATTTATGTATTTAGATTCTTTTTTGGAAATGAAAAAATATGCGAAAATTTATTCTGTAAATAATGTCATGCAGAAATCTCATTGAAAAAAGTCGATTTTTCCTTTATCAAATGGATTCTTACTGTTATGAGTAAGCTGACCATATTTCTTCGAGAGAAATACGGGAAATTAGGATTCCAAATATGGCACATCGCCAATTATCGCCACAAATGTCGCTAAAACTGAACAAAGTCGCCGAATATTGTTGAAATTACGTGCATGCCGAACTCCACCTTCCGGATAATGAAAATAAGGTCCCGGGTTTGCCCCCCCGTCGTCTCAACAATTGATTTAATTCGGCCTAGGCCATGTATTGTATCAGATGCGCATCGCTAATAGTAGCGGAATGTGTTGCTTCATCCATTGTTTTTTTTTCCATCTTAATCGTATTCCAATGTTTTTTCAGACATTTGTTAAAAAGTGTCAGTAGGCCATGGCGAAGAGTTTCAAAGGCTCCATTTGACCCAAGGGCCATGTTATTGCGTTAGAGTAACATGGTATAGTATCATGGTCTGGTATAGTTCAGTGGTTCTTAACCCTTGGAAGCCCGCGGCACGGTAAATCTCTTTCGCGTAGGTGAAAGGCCCGGTCATACACACAACTAACGAGAAATTAATGGAAAAATTAAACCACGAATACTCACGGCGCGGTGTGACTAGTGCTAGGGCCCGGTACTGGGCCACGGTCCGGCGGTTGAGAAACACTGCTATAGAGAACGATATTCCGTTTTTTAACTAGGGCGATATAAACTAGATAGTGATAAAATCAACGTTCACTTTGGGATTGAGAAATTTTTTTTACAAATTTATAAAAAAATACTAGATGAATAATTCAGTTATATCGGGCATGTGGACAAATTACTTGAATTCACATTTGCCAGTGAAGATTCAGTCATTCGTTTCAGGGGACCGACAAAAAAAAAAAACTAAATACGAACATGTTTTATTTTTATTATTAACACTGTATCATAAGAACCTGAAAATGATTTGTAAACTTCCACAAAATATTTTTCTTTCTAGGTGTAACATCTGTATGCAAATAAGTTGCCACTAATTTTTCAAACTGATGCATATTTGAAAATCCATCCCTGTATATTGAACGTATCTCTTGAACATTTGTTTTATCAATAATATTGCTATTATCACTGTCTTAATCGTACCCCCACATGCCAGAAACATGATTGTGCAAATTTCCGAAACGTGGGAAATGATGTTTGAATGTTTAATCCACCCAATTTACTCTATGAGCGTCATTTATCTAAAATGCTTTATATATACAACGTGCGTTTCAATAGGGATTGAACATTTGCGTTTCTGACAAAACTTGGATAGCAAAATAACTAAGTCAACAAGCTGAGATATACCCACAAAATATCAGCACAGAACGCAACTAGCACTTGCACATTTGATGATGTATGAAGATGCAGTTTCACACACAAAATGACAGTGATACAAAAAGCACCTTATCTTCCAATTTGTGAAAGTGTAGACCTTCCCCCCCCCATCCAAAAATTTAACCTGTAATAAATATAGCAAAAAAAAAAAATAATGAAAATTTGCACATTTATGCTTCTGGCACGAGGAGGACTGACGATATGGCATGCCATTTGAAAGTGAGTTAGGTAATCCTTCTAAAACACCCTGTACACATAAATCAATAGATTGTATTCGAATTTCACTTTAAGCTTGCTTTACTTAAAAGTTGTGTTTCGTTACTGTGTTTCTATGTAAATAAAATCTAAAATTGTAGTGCTGGTCGGGTTCTTGACGTGTATGCCACAGAAAAAGGCCATTGAAACTATCAAATTGTTAGTTTTCCAAAACTGAGGAAGACCGTTCAGTATTCGGGTGAAAATGAATGACAATAACTTCAGGAAAAAATAGGTTGTCAGCTAAAAGGAAATAGCCTGATATATTGGATAATGTCGGATAGTCATCGTCCGGTCTCATACGTAACTCGCACCGCAACAAAAGATTGCAAATCTAATGTACTGTATATTCTGTCAAATGTTTTCGCAGTGCCATCTGCTAACGATTCTCTGCATGAAAAAAATTACGATGACATTAAAATATAGAAACGATCCACATGAAAAACTATATAGCATAAAACATATTTTTCACGACGTATAGTAAGTATTTTATACGATTATTTAAATTATATGTGCGTAACATGGCTTTTGACAAGTTAGAAATGAAAATTTACGTGAACGTAATTATAGAATACTAGGGGGGCTCTTTACCGCCTTTGGCAGTCAACCCCCCCCCCCCACTTCACAACATATCTTGTTTATTTCGTCCCACTTCATCAGCGTGCTACGGAAAGTGGCGTGTGAAAGCACCGCTTCCTGAAGAAGCGAATTTTGCAATAATAAGCAACAAAAAACAAGTGAGATTCATCAAGTACCCCCAGAAAACTTCCCCATGGGGGTCCCCAGATTCAATTCGCTGAATTTTAGTGGAGCCCCACACTGGATATATCTTGGGCTACCGATGTGTTGCAAATTTTACAATGTTAAACAACAAAAATCAATGAGGTACATCCAGGGGCACCAAATTAGAACCTGTCAACATTTCCATGGAGCCCTGACCTGGAAGCTTGTCGGACACCCCCCTGTGAGGGGCCACGAAAATTTTTCATTTTTATCAATTTTACAACGAATAAAATACAGGGCTCCACATCCTATAGCGGTGACACAATACGCAGAGTTTTAGTGGGTAATCCAGACTGGCTTTATCTCGGGCTTCCCGCTGTTGCAAATTCTACAACAGAAAAGAATGAGATTCATCCAGGGCCCCCAAAATGAAACCTGTAAACATGGGGCCCCCCGACTTGGAAGCTTGTCTGTCATCCCCCGCTACGAGTGCCAAGAAAAATTTTCATTTGTATTCGTTTTACCAACGAATAAAATCCAGGCCCACCCACGCAACTACCCGTGACCGAATATGCAAATTTTATGGGAGCCCCAGACTGGATATATCTTGGGCTTCCAAGACAATGAGATCGATCAAGGGCTCTGGAAATGAAAAGTTTTAACTTCCCCATGAAGGTATACGTGCAATCCCCCCGGGTACCCCGAACCGGATGGTGGGAGCACTGGTGTTATATATATATTATACATGTACATACCCCTCTCGGCATGACCCCCCCCCCCACCACAAGGGCAGGGCTGACAGAGGCCGGGACGATTCTTATCACTTTTTGATTTTTCACACTATAAATTAACCACAGAGGGCCCCTGAGAAGCTGGTTTGGTGGCTTGCCATCTATGTTCCAGCCTAGGGGCCCTGCTGTAGGATGTGGGAGCCTCTCTGCACATGCACATAACATGGTCCCGATGGGTCCCAATATATGCTAGAGTTAAATGAATACTTGACCCGAAATCGTAACCGACTTCCGTAACACAGATTTCCGTCACTCAAAAACGTAACATAAAATCGTCACTAATTTCGGTTGCTTAGAAACAGGTCCTTTTCGAGTTTGTGATTTTATATTATAGAGTAGATAATTCAATAATAGAAATCAATCCTCCGCGATCATCTCTTTAAACGTCATAATTTTTATGATTATAATAGTCATATAGTCAGATTATTTAGGGCATCTTCGAGCCATTGGTCATATTCATGACCCCCATATCCTGAAGCAGGGGCCCCCTAAGCTGAAATCTTTGTCGGGCCATTCCCCCCTCAGACCAGACTTTCACCGGCTCCTTTATGTTGAATTTATAGCGTGAAAAAACGGTGAAAAAATTATGAGGATCGTCCCAGGCCCTCTCAGTCCCACCCTTGTGGGCGGGCCATGGTCTGGAATTTCCTAACAATTAATCATATTTTGCGGTCATTAATCACTAAGAAAGTTGATGTAGAAGAAAATGCCTTCGGATAAAACAAGCAAACTAAGAAAAGAATTCATTAAGTAACGAATGCATTTTTCACGAATTCTTTTGTTTTTTTTTATAGGGGGCGATAGCCACTACTTTATACTTAGGGACGAGGGGAACCGTGGATCGCACGCCAAGCACGTGCAAAACATCTCATTCATTTGGACACACGAAATATTCGAGTTCAATGTCTAAAGTCACAGCCGCAACTCAATGTTTTTTTTTCCAGGAAGGCTTAACTTGGTTTTTGCATTCCCCCACCGTTGTGCGGTTGTGTGAGCATCATGATCAGGGCCGCAACTAGATGCTTGCTCACCCGGGGCAAGCGCGCATTTTGACGCCCCTTGTAATGTTGAAGGAGTTTTCAGAATGAAATTTGGGCCCCCTCGGATGCGAGCCGATCTCCAATTTAAAAAAAAAAGAAGAAAAGTCTCTCCACAGAGCAATCATGTCTAACATTTAAAATTCTAAAATAAATGTAAAAGGGATCGTTTAAAACATTTCAAGGATTTTTCATCAGTAAAAGGGATATTTTTCCATTGTAAAAACCATTATACCGTGCAAGCCATCGCCAATTATGACCAACCCGTAGGTTAAAGTCCTTGGATTAAATTACCTCTCTCCACTGGTTGGATATGATCGGAGTTGGTGAGTAGTAAAATAGTAGCATTCGATATTTAACCATCATTGCCAATGGTGGAGCGGCCACATTGAACATACTAGGCCAGTCTTGACAAATGTTTCGCTTCGCAAAAAGACGCTTCATTGCAGCAGGGGGAAGCTGAATGATTTTTTGGCTCGCCCAAAATGAATAAAATCAATAGGCTATATCTGGATATTATGCCAAGGTGAACTTCATAAAAAAAAAGCGTTCCCTCCATTGGAAATTGCACCCAGGAAAAAAAATTGCTTCTCTATGGTATAATGGCCAATGCACTTGCCTGGTATGCGAAAGATCCTGGGTTCGATTCCCGATGGAGGGAACACATTTTTTCCCCTCCAAAGTCATCTTAGCATAATATCCGGATACCCTATTGATTTCATGGGAAGCAAATATTTACAAATGTCTATTGGGCCAGACCGGACATGAGTGTGACCCTAACATTATAAAACAGAATAACTAGTACAAAATGCATTAAATCAAAAGAATGATAAATTGCAAAAAATTCTGGGTGCTAATAAAGTGCAACAATTAAAAAAAAAAAATGACATTCTTTGAAATACACACACACCCTTTATTTTATAAATCTAAGAGATACAAAAACCACATTCGGGGGGGGGGGGGGAATTATAGGTAATGAGGATGTTAAACGTACACAGCTCAATTTCTCACCGATTATCTTCTGATAAAACATACAATTATAAAAAAAATGAATGACTCTCCCTCGGAAAAAGTCAGCTTATCAAAGGGAGATATAGAGAGAAAAAGAAAAATATCTTACAATGTATATATCTATATTTAGAAGACACCAACGAATAAGGCAAATACACAAAAAATAATAAAAGCCCTAATGCATTTCAACACCAATGGGTGCCGTCTTCAGAGGAAAAATTTAACCACTAGTTTCGCTGACCGAGTTTCCCATTTGGGTTGAATACCAAATCTTCACGCTCGGTTGCGGAAGAAGTACGTCTGTTCACTTCAAACGTCGTGGTCACGATGTGAAGCTGATAGCCTGCGTGAGATACTAATGCAGCGTCCTGATTGGACATTTGCGGAATAGTGCTATCCGATTGGTCCATTCGAATTTTCTTGTAATTCCCGCTCGAAATTAATTTAAGCCATGGTGTTGCGATCCACCACCATGGCTTAAATTCATTTCGAGCGGGAATTTTGAGCGAACCTTTTGTAAAACGTCCTGTACTTGTTTGTTTTGCTTTTGGTTTCTATATCTAAGCAAAAAGTAGATGATGAGTCCCGTTGTTGAAAGATATTTCTCTTAAAGAAAGAACTAATAGTGTACATGTTTGCAGAGGGCCGGAACTATAGAGGAGGGCAGAGGAGGCAACTGCCCCGGATGGCAAAATTTAGGGGGGCGGCACTTTTAGGTGGGAACAGAGAACACCGTTACAAAATTATAAAATGTGGGGGCGGCAAAATCATATTTGCCCCGGTTGGCAAAAATCCTAGTTACGGCCCTGGCTATCAGCATACCATAGCCCGTTCAATAATTATTTCAGTACCTGTCAAAATCCATTGAACCAGTCAATTATCTTAAATTTTATGGCTTTTTCAGTAAAAAATATGCATGAGAAACTACAGTCGATCCGGCTTAGTTTTTCCGCTTATAACGTTTTTTCCTGATGTGTTTTTGAAAACCGGGAAACACTGTATTTCAATGACACGGTTTTACCAATTGAAAAATTATTTGATATTCGATTGATAGAAATGGTATTTTCCAAAGACTTGGGAGTTCGAATCGAAGGGAAAACGTTGATTAATTGAAGTGTATACAGGCGGGGCCCTGGGTAAAGCAGGAATTAGAAGGCTCTTGCGGAAAGAGTCAAAGATGTTAATTAGTCAGTGAATGTATGTTGTTTGAATTTCGGGGGGTTCAAAGTTATAAAGGCTTCATTTGCCCATGTAGAAATTAGGCCCTGTATACAGGGATAATGTATAGGAATATACAGCAACTGAAGTCAAACGTCGTGCAAATGAGTAAGGTCAGAAACGTAATAGGGAGGCGTATAGGAAGGGTTCCATTATATTTTCCTAAATGCAGTAAAATCTCCACAAATGATCACCTGTACTCAGGGCCGTCTTAGGAGCATCATGGGCCCCCGGGCCAAGTGATTTTTCTGAGGCTCTACCCGGCAAATTCTCGAAAAATTTAACTATGTACTTCTCATCTTTCTGAGGCCTCTCTCCTCGTGAGGCCCCCGGGCCGTGCCCGGGTGGGCCCATGCGTTAAGACGGCACTGCCTGTACTCAAACACAAATATGCATCAGTGGTCGCCTCTATTCGACGTAAAATTTCTATGGCGGAGCCCCGTAGGCCCTCCTCTTATATTTGTGGTGTCTCACGCAGACGACCCCCCAAGAGTCGGGTCAACGACCTCGGGTGTGTCACGTGATCCCGGGTACTGGAGACGACCGTCTGGAAAACAGCAGAGCAGAGAGTCACTGCACACGAAAGCGTGAGGTTCGAAAATTTCTATGCCTGCCTTCCTTTTTCATTAACCCAGATAATCATGTTTGTGTCGTCGTAATAAATGTTTATTCTGAAGCTGTGGCTCTGTGTAGTGACTCCGCAGTGGTGACCAGCGACGTTTAGGAACATTAACCATCAAAAAAAGTCCATCTTCATTGAAGATTTAATCTCATGCATTTTCGGAAATTTTCTTCTTTCCGAGCCTCCATTATGTCTGTGGTTACGACGACTCGATTCTTCCCTCAAACAGGCACCTGAAGAACAGACCCCTCTCGCCCACGCATCATCATCTGCTCTTCTCTTCTGGTGTGTGACCTTCTCCTCCTCTCTCTCGTCTTCTCTTCTTTTTTTTCTCTCTCTCCCGTTGGAGCTGAGCGATGGCGGAAGAAAATGCTCAAGTTTCGAGGATTGGACTTCGATTACCTCCGTTTTGGAAATCCAATGTCCAACTATGGATTCAACAGTGCAACAGTGCTTTTCAACTCAGTGGAATCACTAACGATGACACGAAGTATGCAGCCTTGGTCTCTTCCTTGGACGGAGAATGCTTGTCTTTCGTCTCGGATCTGATATTAAATCCTCCGGCAATCAACCGCTATCAAGCCTTGTCGGATCGCCTCATAAAGGAGTTCACCGCGACGGAACATCAAAAAGTCAAGGAACTTTTGAACGATCTACAGCTGGGTGATCAAAAGCCAAGTCAACTGCTGCGAAAGATGAAAGAACTCTCCGACAACAAAGTCACTGACGAGTTCTTGCGCACCTTGTGGATGCAACGCTTACCGCAAAATATTCAAGCAGTGTTATCGGTTTCCAGTGAGCCATTAGATCAACTTGCTGTCCTAGCCGACAAAGTGGCTGAAGTCACTACCCAAAATTACGTGTGTCGAATCCAACCATCGTCGTCATCTCAAATGCAGTCGACTCCAGATCGAACCGATTCGACATCAGCCATCGAAACGCTCACCAAACAAGTGGCAGAGCTAACGGCTACGGTGAATCGACTCGCTAGAGGGAGATATCGCAGTAACTCCCAACAGCGACGAGCTAGGCGTTCAACATCTCGTTCAAGTCGAGCACGGGATATCTGCTTCTATCACAACAAGTTCGGTGAGAAAGCCCGCTACTGCCGTCAGCCGTGTAAATTCCAGAAAAAAAACGACGACCTTCCATCATCGCTGGTATGATGGAATCGGGCAACAAATCCAGCAGGCTCTTCGTGATTGACAGAGTTACGGGTGACCATTTCCTTGTTGACTCTGGCAGTGAAGTTTCTGTTATCCCACCTAAAAAAAATTCGTCAGCACTACATCCAAGTTTCCATTTGTTCGCCGCAAACAACAGCAAGATTCTTGCTTATGGTTCCACGGTGAAGAAACTTGATTTAGGTCTCCGGAAACCTTTTTCCTGGACATTTCTCGTAGCTGACGTCACTTCACCAATACTTGGAGCTGATTTTCTCAGCAACTTCAACCTAATCGTTGATGTGCGAAACCGACGACTCATCGATTCGCAAACATCATTACGGGTACTCGGATCGATCAAGCCCACAACACAACCTTCCGTCACTACCATTGGAGATTCTTAATACAGTGCTATATTTCAAGAATTCCCAGATGTCTTCAACCCTTCACAGATCGGTAAAAAAGTGAAACATGTGACGCGACACCATATCATCACTCGAGGACCACCGGTGGCTTCGAAGCCTCGACGTCTCAATCCAAAAATTCAACAACAGGTGAAAACCGAGTTTGAATTCCTTTTGGAACAAGGGATTATCCGGCCCTCCAAAAGCCCTTGGAGCTCTCCGTTACATATCGTGCCCAAGGCAGATGGTACTGTACGTCCAGTCGGTGATTATCGTCGTCTAAATAGTGTTACGGAATTTGATTCTTACCCGATACCCCATATTCAAGACTTTTCTCAAGAATTGCATGGTAAGTCTATTTTTTCTAGACTAGACATCTTCAAGGCATACCATCAGATTAGCATTGCCGAAGAAGATATACCAAAAACCGCAATCACAACCCCTTGGGGTTTATTCGAGTATACAAGATTGAGCTTCGGTCTCGTAAATGCCGCTCAAACTTTTATGCGGTTCATGCATGAAGTATTACGAGGTTTACCATTCTGCTATGCATATCTTGATGACATTCTATGCTTTTCTGAAAATGCCGAAGAACACAAAATTCATTTAAAACAAATATTCCAACGTCTTCAACAGTATGGCTTAGTTTTAAATGTGTCAAAATGCATATTTGGTGTTTCTGAGCTCGAATTTCTGGGACATGTGATCAAACCATCGGGTATCACACCTCGTCCAGACAAAGTACAAGCTGTACTCGATTTCAAGCAACCGGAAACAATTGAGCAATTGCGTAAATTTTTAGGTCTCATAAATTTTTATCGCCGTTTCCTACCGCATGCAGCTGAGACACAAGTGCCACTGCATGATCTATTGAAAGGTTCCACGAAAAAAAGAAAAGACAAAACAAAAGTTGTGTGGTCTACATCAACTTTGAAAGCATTTGAAGATTGCAAAAAGCTACTAGCTGATGCCGCATTGCTGGCACATCCATCCCCGTCTGCACAATTAGCTCTACACGTAGATGCTTCCGACTATGCTATAGGCGGTGCACTGCACCAAGTGACGGACAATGGTCTTCAACCGCTAGGTTTTTTCTCACGCAAACTTTCACCCACCGAAACACGATATAGCGCATACGATCGAGAACTTCTTGCCGCATATTCTTCCATAAAATTTTTCAGATATATGCTTGAAGCTCGTGAGTTTATACTTTTCAGTGACCATAAACCACTGTGCTATGCGTTTCGACAAAAAAGTGAAAAATGCTCACCTAGACAGCTAAGGCATTTAGATTATATATCGCAGTTCACAACGAACATTTGCCATATTCCTGGATCGCAAAATATTTCCGCTGATATCTTATCACGCGTAACAGCAATTTCAGTTCCTGGACCTCTTTATTTTACTGCCATCGCTGAGCAACAAGAGGGGGATAAAGAACTAGAGGAACTTCTAAAGAGCAAATCAGCTTTGCAACTGAAGAAAGTATTTCTTCCAGACGCAGCTAAAGCGCTCTACTGCGATTTATCAACAGGTGCTGTTCGACCTTATATTCCAGAAAAATTTCGATATGATGTGTTTTGGAATATGCACAAACTCTCACACCCAGGAATTAGACGCACTATTGATTTGGTCAGAAAGCGATTCATTTGGCCATGTCTAGCTAAAGACTGTGCTAAATGGACAAAAGTGTGCATACCATGCCAAAGATCCAAAGTGCACAAGCACACGAGATCCACGCTACAATCGTTTGAGGAACCTTCCCAACGATTTCAACATATTCATTTGGATATCATTGGCCCACTGCCCATTTCCGATGGATATTCTTATTGCCTATCAATGATAGACCGGTTTTCACGATGGCCAGAAGCGGTACCTATCCGCGACATCACAGCAACCACGGTAGCTGCAGCTTTTCTTTCCACCTGGATTTCTCGATACGGCACACCTTTGACAGTAACAACTGATCAAGGTCGCCAATTCGAATCGCAGCTATTCCGAGAGCTGTCCAAATTCATCGGAGCAAAACGGGTTAGAACGACTGGATACCATCCACAAGCGAACGGTATGTTGGAAGAGTAGCATCGCCCTCTCAAAGCCGCGTTAAAATGCAACCAAGCCCATAAATGGACTGAAGTATTACCTACAGTTCTACTCGGTCTTCGGTGCTCTCTGAAACAAGATTTGGGGTGCACACCTACAGAACTACTGTACGGAGAATCTTTACGATTACCTGGTGAATTTTTCCAAGCACGAGCTAATTCCAACTCAACTGACGCTTCCGAGTTTCTACAAATGCTGAGAACTCACGTCCAAACTTTCCAGCCACGACCAATCAAACGGCATGGAGGACATCCTACATTTGTTCACCATGATTTGAAAACTACTTCTCACGTTTTCGTAAGAACTGATAGGGTGAAACGTCCTCTGGAACAGCCATTTGAAGGACCATACAGAGTGATCAGCCGGACCGACAAAGTGTTCAACGTGGACATAAGAGGAAAATCAGTGTCAGTGTCAGTCGATCGGCTTAAACCGGCATTTCTCGTGAATCCGACGGTCGAGCCGGTACCTGTATCTCCAAACGTACCAACTGCAGTTACGTCTGACAGACTCGCAGCTGATTCTGCTGTGAAACCAGTCAGAACCACTCGTTCTGGACGTACTGTCCACTTTCCAGATCGTCTACAGTGCTCGTGATCACTGATGCTACTCCATAGTACGCGATCACCTCTTATTACTCGTGATCACTGGGGAGGGAGTGTGTGGTGTCTCACGCAGACGACCCCCCAAGAGTCGGGTCAACGACCTCGGGTGTGTCACGTGATCCCGGGTACTGGAGACGACCGTCTGGAAAACAGCAGAGCAGAGAGTCACTGCACACGAAAGCGTGAGGTTCGAAAATTTCTATGCCTGCCTTCCTTTTTCATTAACCCAGATAATCAATCATGTTTGTGTCGTCGTAATAAATGTTTATTCTGAAGCTGTGGCTCTGTGTAGTGACTCCGCATATTCATTTATCGAATTGACTGATTTATTTTATTTTCTTAGAGTGGCGGCAGAGCCCCCGGGAAGTGCACACGGAGCACCGGTAGAGAACCGCGGCTTCAGTGAAAAGTTTCCCAAACATTTTATTCTATAGCTCTTCTTTTAAAAAAAAATTATTTTTCATCTCTCCCAACTCAAGCCCCAACCATAGGATCCTATACTAAACCCACAGCTTCTACCGACCCTCAGGACCCTCATCGAACCCCTTCCCCCAGGGGGGCGAAATTTTACACTTTGGAAAACACTGCTTTAGTGGCCATTCTTGGTTATTATACAACTTGATTTAATGAAAGGTCACCCAGTGGGAGAAGGGAAATTTGAAAAAATGAGAAAAACCAGTGGAGAAGGGACCTTTTTATTTTTGATTTCTTTTGCACTATCTACAAATTTGTTATGAATAGTGCTGTTTTTAGCATTTACATATTTTCAAGGGTGTAGCGGGGGGGGGGGTACTTGAGGGGGTCTGCCTCTCTCCCCCCCCCCTCGAAATGTGAGAAAATGACCGAAAAAAGGGGAATAAGATGGCCAAATCTATTGTTCTATCACTGATCCCCAAATGAAATTTCTGGCTACGCCCTTGCAATTTTAACCTCTTTTTAGCATTTACGTGTGTGTAAATGTATGTAATTGAAAAATTTTCAGAACAACTGCTATTTTCAAGTTGTGCAGAAGATTAATTAAATTTTTATAATTTTTTTTATTATACAATACTTTATTAGTCAGAAATGAGGAATACAGAAAAAAAGAGGAAAAAAAAATTACCAAGGAGCCAAATGGCCCTTACTGGCAATCACAATTTACAATTTGATATGAAACTTATAAACATAAAAACAAATAAATAAAAAATAATTGACAGAACATGAGTGAACAGAAAGTAAAAAGAAAAGAAAACAAAAAAAAACTAAGCACAATATAACATGATAATTTCATGGTAGCCGCAGGCATGTGGTGATAATATTTTGATTGCAAAGAAAAAGAAAAATAAGTAAGGGGGAAGAAGTTAATTTGAAAAAAAAGAATGTAAAGTAAGTCCAAATGTAATAAGGGGAAAAAAATTTCCATTTTTTCCTTCCATTTAAGGGAAAGATGTTATAGGTGGGAAATTCATCCTAAAAAAGCTCTTCAATATTATTGATTGAAAACAGGTAGCATTTCAATTTTTTTTTAAAAACTAATAATAAAGTATTATTGTTAAGGAGTTGATCAGGCAAAGAGTTATAGAATTTAGGGATAAGATATGAAAAATGTTTCTTACCAATCGTTTTATAGATTCTAGGGAGTAAATAGGTGGAGTTGATTCTTGCAGAAGAACGAAAGGTGTTCAAAGGTAAAGAATGTTGTTTTTTATATAAAATAATTAATGATTTGAAGAAATAGAGATGTCGAAGAGGTAATATGTTTAGAGAATGGAAAAGTTGTAGTGAGGGAGTACAATAATCATTGGTAATCAGTCTAATTATTCTTTTGTGCAAAGTGACCAAAGGATATAGGTTAGTTATGTAGTCACTACCCCAGGCAGAAAGACTATAAAGTAGTTGAGAGTGAAAAAATGAGTAGTACAGAACTATAAGAAAAGAGGAATTGACATAAAATTTGAGGTAAAAAAATTTGTACAACAAATAACGAAGTTTTCTGTGAAGTTTTGTGATATGAGAATTCCATTTAAGGTTAGAGTCAACATAAACACCAAGATATTTGATAGAATGTACTTGTTGAAGAGAATTACAATGACAATCATTAGGGGAGCAGTTAGAATCATGGAAAACAATATTAATATTATGTAGAGGGTTATTAAGTAATGAAAAATAGATGAATTTGGTTTTGGATACATTAATAGTTAATTTATTCGCTGAATACCAGTTGCGTACTTTAATTAAGTTTTGGTTAATCATATTAGTCAACGTTTGGTCGTCTTTAGCGCTATAAATAATGACCGTATCATCAGCAAATGTTATTATGTTACCAACAATGTTAATGTTACAAAAGTCATTAATGAAAATGAGGAATAATAAGGGGCCAAGAACAGAGCCTTGAGGGACTCAGTTAATAATTTTCATAATATTGCTATATTTATCACCACACTTAACAAATTGGTATCTATTATTAAGGTAAGATCGCAAAAGTTTAAGAGGAACACCTCTTTTAAATACCACAGAAACTAAGTTTTTCTATCAGGATTTCATGAGAGACGCTATCGAAAGCTTTTCTGATATCTAAGAAAATAGCAACTGTTTTGTAAGATTTATCAATATTAGTACAGGCAGTTGAAGTAAAATCTAGAAGAGCAGATTCTGTGTTTTTGTTAGGTAGGAATCCATGTTGTTTGGGGGAGAAAAAGTTAGATTTAAGTAGAAAAGGAAACAGTCGAGATTTTACTTTGGTTTCAAACAGCTTGGAAACAGAGTTAAGGATTGAAATAGGTCTGTAGTTATTGAGGTCGTTAGAATCACCGGATTTATAAATTGGAATAACTGATGCAATTTTCAAACTATCCGGGAAAACACCTTTTGAAATGCAAGAATTGATAAGAGTAGACAGAGTGGAGACTGTGCAAAAAGGGAGAATTTTTAAAATAGAAGAGTTTAGAATACCAGAGGAAGTAGAAGTAGGTAGTTTTCGAATAATTTGAAGGATTTCGTGGGGGTTAGTAGGAGAGAAAAAAATAGAATTTGGATTACGAGAAAGAAAGAACTTGAAGTCAAAAGGTATAACACAATTAGAACATATTTATAAAATGTGAATTAAAATTATTAGCTAGTAGAGAGAGGTTAGTTACAGAAGGCAATTTAGATTGTTTATCTTTAGTACCTGATAATTTATTGATAAATTTCCATTTCGAATCTAGGTTATTGCATCTGTGAAATTGCTGAGAATAAAAATTTTGTTTGGCAATTTTCACCTTTAATTTGACATGAGAAGCTGTACTTTTATATGCAGATAAGATCAAATTATGAAATGGATATTTTTTGGATTTTAAATATAGCTTTTGCTTGATTTTAATCAGTTCATAAAGATCTCTCGTAAACCATTTATTAGGAATCATACGCGAGTTAATCAAGTGACAACGGGAATGATTATTAACAATTGTTTCAAGGGAGAGAATAAAATCATCAAATGCCTTGCCCGGGTCATTTGAACGAGAATTAAAACTATGGTTAGAAAGATAGGAAGATATAGCTGTATAATCGATAAATTTCACAGTAGGGGAATTAAATGTAGCCGTCAGTCTAGGAGATGAAAATATAAACTTGCAAAGAATGGGATAGTGATCACTCAAATCCGTAGTAAATACAGAAGAATAAATATTAGTAATGCTTTTTAAATTACGAATAAAAATGTGATCTAAACAGGATTGCGATGATGGTCTGGTTACAACATTAATTAATGGTGATAGTACATGGCTGGAAAGCATATCAATGTAGTATTGAATATCGCTAGAATCAAAGCTTAATAAATCAATGTTAACATCTCCAAGAAAAATAACATTTTTGCATTTTACATTTCTCAATATTGCATCAAATTCATCGACAAAATTGTTAATTGAGTAAGAGTGAGATCTGTATAGACAGAGTATAGCAATTTGTAATTCAGTTAAAGATAAAACAATCAGCTCTGCAGTAAGCATGGTTAATGAATTGTGGATAAAAAATGAACAGGATTTATTTGTATACACAAAAATACCTCCAGATCTATTATAGTCACGGCAACGAGATATTAAGTTAAAACCTGAAATTTTGTAAAAATCAACTTCATCAGTATAAACCCACACTTCAGACAAAACAAGAACGTCAATTTCGTTAATTATTAAATCTAGATACGATAAAAGTAAATTAAAATTTGATCTAACACTGCGAATATTAAAATGTACAATATTGAGTTTAGATAATATCGATTTATGATCAGTAACCATAGATGAATTTAAAAAATTTTCAAAATCCTCCAGGGTATGAAGTGTGAAATGTTTTATTTCACAATAGTTAGACATATTAGAAAACAAAATATCCCATTTAAAAAACCCTGGAGGATTGAAAATGAATTAATTGGTTCAAATGTCCAAAAATACGTAACAGTGTAAGTGAACATAATAATGTATGATAATTTGTGATTAAGTATAGAATGCAAAATATAAATTCGTAAGTTAGCAATTAATATTGCTCGTAATACAATAAAAGTTCGTTATAACGAACCCAGGATCCCCTGGGCCCCCCCCCCCCAGATCTCATGAATCCCGAAATCCCTGGGCGGGGTTACGAAAACGAGTATATACAAAGAATGCAAGTAAATCCAAAAAATATATACAATATATACATCTTTATTTATTTCGGGGTTGAACAAATCCCAGGCGCCAGGTCACCATGGCGACTGGAAAATCTGTATTGGTGCCTAAAGTCTGTATGTGATTGCTAAATCAGAATCTAGGGCGGCTCAAAATTTTCTGATTCCATAATTAACTGTCTTTCAATATGGAAAGGAGCAGAGCCGCAACTAGAGAGAGCAGGCGGGTCTGGTGCTCGAGACACTGGACCAGAATGGGAGTCGAATTCACCTTTTAACTGTTTCTAAAACTAAGGGGAGCCAAAACTCCGGCTTGCCCCAGGTAACAAAGTATCTAGTTGCGGCCCTGGGAAGAGGTCATCAATTCCCAGAAAGGTCGAAAAAAGATTATTTAAGACACTTTTCTCATGAAAAAACCATGCTTGGCTCCTACGGAATTTGGCTGGCGCCTAATTTTTTTTCTGATTTGTCATGCCCTGTATTTATTTATATTTTATGATACAGTGTATATTTCCCTCAAAATCAAATTACATTTCACTTATTTAAGATTTATTTTACTCATATATTGAGTTATATATCAGGTTTTAAATTTAAAAAAAAAATTATTTGCATAAATTTCTCAATAAAAACTCGATTTAAATATTGTCACTTTTACAAGTACGCAAGCCAAATGGAGTTTAAGTTTTTCCTAAATAAATTTTAAATATATTTGAAAAACATAAAACATGCGGTAAGTTTTATTAATTTATTGATATGTCTAATAACAGGAAACACAAAATTCTTTTACTACGCTTTATTGATTATAAGTATTAGAGAGGGCTGAAAAATACTGTATCTAGATTGTTTTTGAAGATTTTGAATAAATTATCATTGAAGAAAATGCTTAAAATGCATGAATTTATCAAAAATGTGTAGCTATATTTAATATTGCTTACTTTTTCTGTCAGGAAACTGTGCGGAATCACGAGGAATTTTTCCGTTTTCTTGTAATACAACATGTTCTACTAACAGAAGGTTATACTGTACATGCACAACCGAATGTGGTCCACACAAACCATAAAATACTGTGGAACTGCCTTTCTCAACATTTGTGGGGTTTTTTCAGGGAAAAACAAGGCGTTTACTTCAAGGGGGCTCCAAACAAAGCTATTCTTATTCTGCAGAACCACAAACCCGATGGCCGATTTTTTTTCACCACCGTAATTTCTTTATATTCCAATTAGGATCATCTATGGAACTGCTTCTGTCGGCGTCCCTGTTTCACTGATGGCCATCCATTAAGCGCAAATAAAGAAACAGAAGAGAAAAAATAAAAAAAAAAGCTTTTACCAAAGCCCTGACTGGCGCTGGCGGCGTCAAAAAGAATGTACTTTTCATTTTCGGAGAGGAGTCCCCATATGCCTCCAGATGACACATTCCCCACGTAGGCGACCCGCTATACACTCCCTGTCCCTGTCCTTCTAATTAGGAAATAGTGCTTGTATTCAGAAAACCTACATTGTAGCAGCCGAAACTGAACGCTATTGAAATGCTCTTTGTCAGCTGCAGAAGGTGCGGCCGCCTTTAACATGAAAAAAAAACCCCTCAAATACATGGAATAAAAAAAATTTCAAATGTTTGGAAGAGTTTCGGAAACTGATTTTTTTTCTTTTCTCTTCCCGTCTTCTTTCTCCCAAAAACTTAGGCCCTGGGGCCACGGTGCAAAGTTTTTCATGGGGTGGGGGGAGGGGTTCGACCCCCCTTCTCTTCTCATTTTGCAGAATAAGAAACTGTCAAAGATTTCAAGAAATGTGCAAAATAAGTGGTTTTTTTTTGGGGCCACCCATTGGGCTCAGGTTCCTGGAGCATTATCCCGATTGCCGTAGCCTAGTTACGAGCCTAAGACAATTACCATCATTTTTAGTTTTTCATGCTATAAATACATTACCTGTGAAAAGTTTGGCTTCAGGGGTTCGCCAAAGATTCCAGGCTAGAATCCCTTCTCCAGTATGTGGGAATCCATGGCCCTTCTTATAGACTGCTGAGTGCCCTTCCCCCCTCCGGTAAACACACCACTAGATGCCACGGACGGGCTATAACTAGGAGTGAAGATAATTTTATTGTCTGGGGGAAAGCATCAAAATGACTCCTCGCGATCGACTGAGATGCAGCAAGATATTTAAAATTTCTAAGAGTGCTGCGAACGCAAACAGGGTATGTAAACCCCCCCCCCCCACTTTGCGGTTATCGGTGGGACAAAAATAAATTCGTCCGTAAAAAAGAAGTGACCGTGAGAGGAGGAACCCTATTAAAACCATGAGAATAATTTTTCATTTTGAAATAAACACAATTTTGAATAACATAAGTTGTGACGATTGGTGAGGTGTATACGAAGCGACGAACATGAAGCATTCCTTTATTCTGCATTAACCTGCGAAACATACAACCCTTCGTGATGAAGGTTAAAATCGAACTCTCGAGAATGTGTTCTCTCTCGATACAACTTAAATCTCACGTGTCTCGTGAATAAAAGTATTACTGTACATCCTTGTTAACAGCTTGCCTGTTACATACTCCCCCTCTGGTTTCGCGGACGTCCCGGCAAGGAACCAGCAATAGACGTTGTGGGAGGTTGTTCAGTGTTCTTGTTAGTTCCAACTTTGAGTGGTCGTCCCTTCTTTCGTGATGACACTACGGATACAGCATCCGGTTTCGCACATGGTGTGAGAGCAGAAGTACGATATACGCTGACAGAGACACCCGATTTGGCCGGATCAGCGACTATGTACCTCGTAGGTGATCTCTGGGCTAGCACAGGGTACGGTCCATCTCGTTGTGGCGTGAACTTTTTCGACCAGTTCTTCCTTCGAGAACTCGGTTTGGAACCGTTGTCAACATAACCTTTGCGTTCATCCCGTTTTTGTTCCACTTTCTGCTTCACAGAAACTCTTGTAAGACTTTGCACGGGAGTCAACCTGTTGTCACGACTTCTTTGGGCATGGCTGCGACCTTCTGATCGACGCGCGTTAGGGTTTTGATCCGAATATTTAATGCCGCTCCCCCTGCATTTATCGTTCCCTTCTCTAGCACTGCTTATACTTGTTTGGGTCCTTGACTCATGGAAGCTATTGCTAGACGTTATTGTTTGGCTTGGCATTTTACAACGATGCAGTATGTGATAATATCCTGGTGATCCTGGACTGCGTCGCCTGGCACCGGAAAGTTCGACTCGTTCGTTCCTGCGGAAACGTAAGTCTAGTACTTGCCTGCCTGTCGGAGTAACTCGTGGTTGCCTTTGCACCGATTGGTGATGAAAGCTTCTTGCGGATCGGTGGATTTCGCTATGGACAGCAGGAAGTGGATAGCCAGAAACATGACGCGGATAGTCACGGACGTGACCTGTTTGGTTCCTGAGACGTCTAGACCAATCGCACCGCTGAGGTTCCGATGCCATATTACCATGGTGAACTTCGCCTTCGGGAGTGTCTCCTCCCCCTGGACTGAAAAATTTTTCATTCTTTTTCCACGACCTGTTCAGCACTTGTTTCCGTTGCTGTCCTTCAACTTGTCGTAGTTGGCAAGAATTCAAGTTAACATGCTCTACTACATGTTGAACAGTTTTAATCGTAGACTCGTTCACAAAGTGGAATCGCTTCCGAGTATTTTCCCTGAAGAACCATTGCCTTCGCTTGAGATCCAACACGATACCAGCTTTCTCTAGAAAGTCGATTCCCAAAAGAGTTCTGTTACCGACGATTCCAGGAAGAACTATAAATTTCGTCCTTAGTCGCTTCCATTGGATGTTGACCAATACCGTTGTGGTCCACACATTCACCGTTGATTGCTGTCCGTTTGCAAGACGCATCTCGATAGTTTCCTGATGGAATTTGGCGTTTTGCTCTTTCAAAATACGATGCAGAGTATCACTTGCGATACAGTGCGTAGCACCGCTGTCGGCACAGGCAGTTCCCACTTTGCCATTTACATGAATTTTTAACAATGCTACGGGTTTTGTTACAGAAGAGCATAGATTCAGTTCCAACTGACCAAACTGAGCGGTTGTCGCTGTCATTTCGGGATTACAGGTCGGACACTGCGCTCTAATTACCCCCGGATATCCACATCCATAGCAGCTTACAGGTCGCTGTTCATCCAGGCTGATCATGGGAAGTGTCTGTTCATCTGCACGAATCACTGGTTTTGATGACGTCCATGGATATTTCCACGGTGTTTGCTTTCGACGACCCTCGACATCGTACTGCTGGTTGAATTTCTTTGGGAAAGTACTCCTGGCATCTTCATACGCGTCGAGTTTCTCTGCTAGTTCCGATGGGGAGATCAACATGGCCCATACATCGATGAAATGTTCTTTCACTTGTGGAGGGCACTTCTTCTTCATCTGATCAGCTATGACTAGATTAATCAAGTCCTCGAATGTTGTGACCTTAACTTCTGTTAACCACCCTTCAAGATACGTTTTCAACTCAAAATAAAAATCACGCCATGAACTCTCCGAGTTCTTCCGATGCTCTACAAAAAGCTGTCGAAATCTGTCCGCATGTAGCTTAAATCGCTTTAACAGCAGTTCCTTGAGATACCGATAGTCCTTGAACTTCTCGTCAGGCTCCCTGGCACAGATCCTAGCCACCTCCTTCGGTAAGCTATTGATGAGATACGTAATCCACAATTCTTCCGGAATCTGGTGTAATCCCATGTGTCGTTCGAACAGGACCAGGAACAGTGAAATGTCATCTGATGATTCAAAACGCGGAACCGACACTTGAAAGTCCCGATTTGTCACAGCCGGTCGAACGGAAGCTTGGCACTTCCCCGCTTCTATCCTCAGTCTCTCGAGTTCGAACTGCATTTCTGCTCGCCGGTTCCTCTCTTCGGCATCTTCCCGTCGAATCCTCTCCTCTGTTTCTTCTCGTCGAATTCTTTCTTCTGCTTCTTCTTGTCGAATTCTCTCTTCTACGAGGGTCTGTAGCACTCCTTTTGCGAAGACCTCATCGTATTCTTTACTGGACGTAATAAGCTTCTTCAGCTCGGGAAAGTGATGAAATCACTTTCATCTCGGGTTCGGTAGGTTCGCCCATCTCTTCGGCAAGGCGACGGAGTTCGTCTTTTCGATATTTCGCCAAGTATGCCATTTTCACTCACTTGGTACCTAATTAGGATGTCCGCTTAGCTAAAAACACTCACGCGTCTATTTTAAACGTTGGGCGCCAATGTGACAATTGGTGAGGTGTATACGAAGTGACGAACATGAAGCATTCCTTTATTCTGCATTAACCTGCGAAACATACAACCCTTCGTGATGAAGGTTAAAATCGAACTCTCTAGAATGTCTTCTCTCGATACAACTTAAATCTCACGTGTCTCGTGAATAAAAGTATTACTGTACATCCTTGTTAACAGCTTGCCTATTACAAAGTAAAAAATACTAAATACCTTTTATAGAAATTCTCAATTTAATTTACAATGGAACATAAAAAAAATTACAGTAATTTCTGATAAATAAGTCGCATCCTGAAAAATGGGCGGGAAAAAAGTTTTTGCGGAAAAATCGCCACTTCTTTTTTTTACATATCACAGCTTCGTATAAAGGCCGAAACTCATTGTACTGACGTGACTATTCCGAGTCTAGGTGTGGAAAATCCATGCGATTTTTTTTGGGGGGGGGGGTTAAGCCAGCTCTTCAAAATTAATAGAGGGACCCTCGATCCCATTGGCCCAATACAAATTTACGCCTATGACAGGTTCCAAGCACTTCCCTGTGAAAAATCGGGATCCTCGCGAAAGATCTCAGTCCAAAAGCCTAGTTCAATAGAGACAGGATCATTTTTGTCGTGGAGGGAAGAATATGTATGATCGAAACGGTATTTTTCGTCTCTCCCTCCCTAGAGTTAGCAGCCCCTCAAGATTTCAGCCTGTGAAAACTGCCTTCTTCCCTAGTTCCGGCCCTGGCTACCTCAGTGTTGGGGTACTGGAAACAGGGCTGCAACTGGGGGGGGGGGGGGTTTCTTTCACCTAGCGTGACGACGTCAGTCATGACTGTGTCTTACGTAGAACCCGAAATTTGCATTTCTTGGTTTCTTCTTCTCGTTTTGTGGAGGACTAATCAGGCTGGGGTCTCAGCCGGATCTTGTTAATAAGCTTAATAGAAAAAAAGTGGGAGGAGGTAAAGTGAACAACTATTAAGCTTATTAACAAGATCGAAGGCCTGTAACATTTTTCGAGCCTTCACAACAGAGGCGCCGACATGAAGAAATTAACAATGGGTGGGGAGATAGCGCTGAAAGTTGCTGGCCGTCCCGTATATACGGAGCTGAAGTGCATACGCAGGAAACAGAGGACGCATTACATGCATTGTTTTTCTAGAAATTATTGGGGAGAGGCTCAGCCAACACCCACTGAAAATTCTCTAGTAGGTGTTGGCTCAGCCCCCTTACGAAATTTATTGGGGTTGGGGGGAGGGCTCAAATAACCTCCGCTCCTAGGTTCCGGTGCCTTTGATGAGGAATCAAATCAATAATAGTAAAATAAAATTAACATAAAAAAAGAAAATAAGAAATGAATGAAAATTTTCAAAGCCCCTTAGCCGGGTACCATTGCATTCTAATATTGGGAATATGAAATTTCCTCCTTAAAAATCAGGGATTCCCAAACTATTTACGTTAGCATTGCTCTTATATACAGGGTGATTATAAAAAAACTATCCCGACATATGGGCCCCTAACTATCATACCATTCACAGAAACTGAATGAAATTTTGGCATAAGGTATTTTGAGGTATGCGCTCAAGAATGATATCGAAAACAACAGTGTCACTCAAACAGTTACGGTTACAGTGAGAAAATTTCGAAAATATCAAATGGCAACACCAAGTATTTTGTATTGGAATGCGATCTCCATACTGAAAAACACTAAATAGCGTTGGAATGGCGTTGGAAAAAGTAAAAAGGACTTTGCCGTGCACCAGAGCATTAATGTTCGTTTCATTCGTGTCACCGTTTCTTCGGCTGAGATCCCAGCCTGATTAGTCCTCCACAAAACGAGAAGAAGAAACCAAGAAATGCAAATTTCGGGTTCTACGTAAGACACAGTCATGACTGACGTCGTCACGCTAGGTGAAAGAAAATGCACTGCGAAATGCGAGCCACGTATGTTGCTTTCTGCCATTCCGAGCAAGATGCCGCTTTCAGGGAAAGAACGTGGGGAAATCGTAAAGATTTATTACCTGAATGGACAAAATGCCGCAGAGACATTACGTGTTTACCGCAGAAACCATGGATTACGGCGAGGCCCGTGCACTATCAAAGCTGTACGGGACTTGATTCATAAATTTGAAGAAACTGGTTGCACATGCGATCGACCTCGGTCTGGACGACCTTCCGTTCCCGTGGAAGCTGTTGCAGAAGTTCGTCAGACGATAAGCACAGTTCGTCCCGCAAGTGCACGCGGTGTTTCACGTGTTCTGAATCTGCCGAATTCAACTGTCCGCAAGATTCTGCGCTCTGTTCTAAACATGTTTCCGTATCGATTCCAGCGTGTCCAGATGTTGGAAGCGGGAGACTATCAATTACGGCTGGATTTTGCGAATCAATTCCTTATCCGGTACGATGAAGATAGCAGCTGTCCTTTACGCATTCTGTGGACAGATGAGGCGCATTTCTCGTTTACTGGTAACGTGAATTCGAAAAATTGTGTGCACTGGGCAGACAATAATCCACATGACGTGCTTGCACGTCCATTACACGAGGAAAAAGTGACTGTGTGGTGTGGTATAACGCGTGTCCGGAAAATTCACCGCCAGCAATTCACCGACAACAATTCACCGCCGGAAAATTCACCGACCAACAATTCACCGCTAGGAAAATTCACCGACCAACAATTCACCGCCATGCAATTCACCGCTAGGAAAATTCACCGACCGACAATTCACCGCCATGCAATTCACCACTAGGAAAATTCACCGCTAGGAAAATTCACCGACTAGCAATTCACCGACAACAGTTCAATGCGAGGGAGTGAGTGATTGAGTTACTGAGTGAGTGAGTCACCCAGTGAGTCAGTGATTGAGTTACTGAGTGAGTGAGTGACCCAGTGAGTCAGTGATTGAGTGACCGAGTCAGTGATTGAGTGACTGAGTCAGTGATTGAGCGACCGAGTGAGTAAGTGATTGAGTGACTGGGTGACCGAGTGAGTGACTGAGTGACCGAGTGAGTGACTGAGTGACCGAGTAAGTAAGTGATTGAGTGACCCAGTGAGTGACTGAGTGACCGAGTAAGTAAGTGATTGAGTGACTGAGTGAGTAAGTGATTGAGCGGGTGAGTGAGTGACCCAGTGAGTGACCGAGTAAGTAAGTGATTGAGTGACCGAGTGAGTAAGTGATTGAGCGGGTGAGTGAATGACCCAGTGAGTAAGTGATTGAGCGGGTGAGTGAGTGACCCAGTGAGTGACTGAGTGACCGAGTGAGTGAGTGACTGAGTGACCGAGTAAGTAAGTTATTGAGTGACCGAGTGAGTGAGTGACCCAGTGAGTGACTGAGTGACGAGTAAGTAAGTGATTGAGTGACCGAGTGAGTAAGTGATTGATCGAGTCAGTGATTGAGAGGGTGAGTGAGTGACCCAGTAGTGACTGAGTGACCGAGTGAGTAAGTGGTTGATCGAGTGAGTAAGTGGTTGATCGAGTCAGTGATTGACCGAGCGAGTAAATTGGTTAGTGAGTGAGGGAGTGAGTGAATTGGTAAGTGAGGGAGTGAGTGAATGGTCAGTAAGTGAGTGAATTGGTTAGTTAGTTAGTTTTTAACCTAGTAGTGTCACAAATGATTAAAAGATCCGATTGTTCCGAAAACGTATTTATGATGAAGTGTAGATTTGAAGACACTTGGATCGGGCGTCCTCTTCGTCGTCAGCCGCGCTTTGACATCGACATTTGGAACTGCTTTCAAGGAACGCGTAACGATTTACCAACAATTCTATAGAAAGATGGCATCGATCGTTCCAACAGCAATTATCTGCTCACCACCCAGATATATGGAAGTTCATCGGTGCCATAAAAAGAGAACAGAGTTTGAATGAAGTTCGGATGGAGCAAATTGTAAGTGGACAAAACCATCACATTGATTAGGAGAAAGAAATACCGGGCTCTGCGCAGAGATTAAAGAATTCAGTTGATAAGTATCATCAGGGATGTGACATTAAAGACTATTTGAGAGGTATAGCTCATAATGTATCATTTTAATTATGATATCAATATTTGTGAGAAATGAATATTTTTCTCCCGTTTTTCCTTACATTTGCGTGTTATCTGCTTTTCTAGATTAGTAGATTGGAACCCTTTAATTATAAATATGTAAGGAAGGAAATCATGTCGAATATTGTTAAATAAATACTGTATGTTTTGAATGAAAATTTTGTCAGATATTACTAATTAAATATTGTAGGTTTTGATTGAAAATTACCAATTAAATATGTATGTAATGAAAACTGTGTGAAAATTATCCTTCTAAAATACTCCTCTAACATTGCCCAAAAAGAATGCCATGTTTTATATCGTTTGTTGAAGCTGTGGTTCCGTGAGTTTCAGTTTTCGAAAATGTTATTTGTCACCCAAGAGGTTTTATGTCCAAGAATTGGATGTTTAAAACGAGATAATTTCATACGATTTTTGAACTCACGCATATAATTTTAAACAATATGAGGCTATGGCTTTCTTTTACCAGTTTTGCTGATTGAGAAAATTAAACTTATCTTTATATTCACTTTATTTCATTAATTTGTTTTCCAGCATCAGTAGTAGGACATAATTATATAGCCTCTACAAAACGAACTGCGTCGTAGTGAACTAATATGAGGTGGGGATCATTCATAATCACCGGTAAATGTTAGAAAATAACTAAAAGAGCTCTAGAACAATATTCTAAAAGTGAAAGCAATACAGCCAGACTCGGTTATAACGCCGAAATCCCGCGAAATCTTCGATGTCATTATAACCGAGTTTAACTGTATTTAAAATACTGGTTTTAATAGGTGTGGCATCATCAACAACCAATTTCAATCCACTGCTGGATGTAGGTGTTCTCCTTAGATTTCCCCTCAAACGAAATGCGATATTTTATGAAATTTTCGGAACTTCTATATGGTAATATTGCAACAAAAAATTAAACAACAAATTCAAGAAAACTTCGACTATAAACGAGTAAAACCGTGACATTTTTCAAAAAGTCTGGATGGAGAAGAAAAAACAGAAAAACCGGACTGTCACGGAAAATACGAGACAAAATGCAGGACATGTGGTCACCGATGCTTAGACTAGATTTTTAAAGATTTGTAAAATCACCCCTACCAATAGCGACCTCTAAATCCACCCCCGTCTTCAACATATAGGCTTGTGTCATCTGCGAATGAAATTATTTTACCGTTCTACTTAATTTTACATAAATCATTAATATAAACTAGAAATAATTATGACCCAAGGGCCGATCCTTGTGGGACTCCTTTCATTATATTTCAAATGTGCTGATTTTACCATTTATTATGGCAGCTTGTTTCCTATTGCAGTAATATGTTTTAAACCAATATAGTACATTACCTCATTTGCCTGCTGAGAAGTGTTTTTATTTGTTAGAATATTTAAATCAACATAATCGAATGTTCGTTTTAAGTCTAAGACTGTAAGTCAAATGTCAAAATTCAATCCCCCCTAATAAAGAGGGGGGGGGGGTTCAAAGGTTATATGGAGTAATCATCACTGAGCCGAAATCCCTGAAGCCATAAATATAAAATTTAGTAAGCATTATATTTTGTTACCAGTTGTTATCCGCGGCTTCGCTCTTGTGTGTTTTTGCAATCTCAAAATTACTCTCACCTCATAACCCCCATGGGTGATGAACTTTCAGAAATCCTGTCTTAGTGTGTATGTACATTATAAAATATAATACTAACTAAATTTCACATTTATGGCTTAAGCGACTTCGTCTCAGTGCTGATTGATCCATATAACTTTTGAAACCCCACTTAGGGGGTTGAATTTGGAAAAATCCCTTCTCAATGAGTCTATATTACAATATTGATCTAATGTCATATTTATAGCTTCAGCTTTTCGGCTCTTATGACGCCCTTAGGTTGTCGAATATGGAAAAACCATTTCTTAGTGAGTAGTGAGTCTTTACGTCGTGAAAAAATCTATTCACAAAATTTGATATTTACAGCTTCAGCGGTTTTGGCTCGGCGATGATGAATCAGTCAGGACATGGTATTTTATATACAGTACTAGGGGGCTCTGCCCCCCTACCATCTTTGGCGGCCAACCCCCCCCTCCCTTTTCTCTTCATAACATATCTTGTTTATTTCGTTTCACTTCATCAGCGTGCTATGGAAAGGGACACGTGAAAGCACCAGCTTACAGAAGAAGCGAATTTTATAATAATAAAGCAACAAAAAACAAACGTGATTCATCAAGTAACCCCAGAAAACTTCCCCATGGGGGGTCCCCAAACACCAATTCGTTGAATTGTAGTGGGGGCCCTAACTGGGTTTATCTCGGGCTACCGATGTGTTGCAAATTTTACAATGTTAAACAACAAAAATCAATGAGATTCATCCAGGGACACCCGAAATGAAACCTGTCAACTTTTCCCATGGGGCCCCGACCTGAAGGCTTGTCGGACATACCCCCTGTGAGTGGCCACGAAAATTTTTAATTTTTATCAATTTAAAAACGAATAAATCCAGGGCCCACATCCAGTAACGGGGACCCAATACGCAGATATTTAGTGGGGCACCCAGACACTGGATTTATCTCGGGCTTCCGCTGTTGAAAATTCTACAATGTTAAACGACAGAAAAGAATGAGATTCATCCAGTGCCCCCAAAATGAAACGAGACCCCTGACTCGGAAGCCAATCGGGCATCCCCCTGTGAGGGCCACTGCAAATATTCATTTTACCAACGAATAAAATCAAGCCCCCCCCCCCCCGCAATTACCCCCTTGACTGAATTCGCAAATTTTATGGGGTCCCAGACTGGATATACCTTGGGCTTCCACTATCGCAAGGACCCCTGGAAATGAAACCTTTTAACTTCCCCATGAAGGTATATGTGCAATCCCCCGGGTACCCCGACCCTGTATGTTGGGAGCACTGGTGACATATGTATATTTTACGTATACATACCTCTCGGCATGACCCCCACGAGGGCAGGACTGACAGGGGACGGAACGTTTCTTATCGCTTTTTGATATTTTCACACTATAAATTAAGCACAGAGGGGCCCGTGAAAAAGCTGGTTTGGGGGCCCGCCATCTATTTCAGCTTAGGGGACCTGCTGTAGGATGTGGGAAACTCTGGGTACATGCACATTACTTGGTCCCGATGTGTTAAATGGGTCCCGATATATGCAAGAGTTAAATGAAAACTTGACCCCAAAATCGTAACCGACTTCCGTAACACAAAAACGTAACAGATTTCCATCACTCAAAAAACGTCACCGACTCCCGTAATAAAAAAATCGTCACTAATTTCCGTTGCATAGGAAGTATATATCTACACGTATATAGTAAATATAGAATACATATACTAGATACGCACTAAGGCGGGATTCCTGAAAGTTCATCACGTGAAATCGCGGGTAACAGCTAGTTCAGCAGAAAAAAAATCCATTGGTTACTGATGATCAGCGATGTTTTTTATAACATCAAAGTGATAACAGGAGATGATTTTAAGCATTTTTAGGAAGTTAATTCATCGCGTATCCACTTACTTTATTATCTTTTAATTCTGTTATTATCCCTTTTAACATTTCATTAGAAGTTTCTGAGTAAAACAGAGTTAATGGAATTTTGTTGAATATACTATCTTATATTGGGCAACAGCAATTTGTAATTTATACAAATACAAGGCCACAACAGGCAAAATGCCCAGCGAGAAAAAGATGCCCAATAAATATGGATGTCATATATTTAAAAAATACAGCAACCCGAATCCCTATCATCTGAATTTCTTCTCATAAAGTCATTATTTAAACTTTCCGCCATATCCTTAGGACATGGCACTTACTCACTCAATAGATCGCTCGCTCATTTAGCAGCTCACTCACTCACTCACGGACTGACTTACTCGCTCATTGAATCAGTAACCCACTCGCTCACTGAATCACTTACTCACTCGGTCACTCAGTCACTAACTGGGTCAATCACTCACTCAGTAACTCAATCGCTCATTCCCTCGCTAACTGACTCGCATCGAACTGTCGTCGGTGAATTGCATATCGGTGAATTGTTGGTCGGTGAATTTTCCTAGTGGTGAATTGCATGGCGGTGAATTGTTGGTCGGTGAATTTTCCTAGCGGTGAATTGCATGGCGGTGAATTGTTGGTCGGTGAATTTTCCTAGCGGTGAATAGCATGGCGGTGAATTGTTGGTCGGTGAATTTTCCTAGCGGTGAATTGCATGGCGGTGAATTGTTGTCGGTGAATTTTCCGGCGGTGAATTGTTGGCGGTGAATTTTCCGTAAACCGACCTTATCATGTTATATTGTGCTTAGTTTTTTTTTGTTTTCTTTTCTTTTTACTTTCTGTTCACTCATGTTCTGTCAATTATTTTTTATTTATTTGTTTTTATGTTTATAAGTTTCATATCAAATTGTAAATTGTGATTGCCAGTAAGGGCCATTTGGCTCCTTGGTAATTTTTTTTCCCTCTTTTTTTCTGTATTCCTCATTTCTGACTAATAAAGTATTGTATAATAAAAAAAATTATAAAAATTTAATTAATCTTCTGCACAACTTGAAAATAGCAGTTGTTCTGAAAATTTTTCAATTACATACATTTACACACACGTAAATGCTAAAAAGAGGTTAAAATTGCAAGGGCGTAGCCAGAAATTTCATTTGGGGATCAGTGATAGAACAATAGATTTGGCCATCTTATTCCCCTTTTTTCGGTCATTTTCTCACATTTCGAGGTGGGGGGGGGGAGAGGCAGACCCCCTCAAGTACCCCCCCCCCCCGCTACACCCTTGAAAATATGTAAATGCTAAAAACAGCACTATTCATAACAAATTTGTAGATAGTGCAAAAGAAATCAAAAATAAAAAGGTCCCTTCTCCACTGGTTTTTCTCATTTTTTCAAATTTCCCTTCTCCCACTGGGTGACCTTTCATTAAATCAAGTTGTATAATAACCAAGAATGGCCACTAAAGCAGTGTTTTCCAAAGTGTAAAATTTCGCCCCCCTGGGGGAAGGGGTTCGATGAGGGTCCTGAGGGTCGGTAGAAGCTGTGGGTTTAGTATAGGATCCTATGGTTGGGGCTTGAGTTGAGAGATGAAAAATAATTTTTTTTTAAAAGAAGAGCTATAGAATAAAATGTTTGGGAAACTTTTCACTGAAGCCGCGGTTCTCTACCGGTGCTCCGTGTGCACTTCCCGGGGGCTCTGCCGCCACTCTAAGAAAATAAAATAAATCAGTCAATTCGATAAATGAATATGCGGAGTCACTACACAGAGCCACAGCTTCAGAATAAACATTTATTTTGACGACACATAATGATTATCTTGGTTAATGAAAAAATAAGACAGGCATAGAAATTTTCGAACCTCACGCTTTCGTGTGCAGTGACTCTCTGCTCTGCTGTTTTCCAGACGGTCGTCTCCAGTACCCGGGATCACGTGACACACTCGAGGTCGTTGACCCGACTCTTGGGGGGTCGTCTGCGTGAGACACCACACACTCCCTCCCCAGTGATCACGAGTAATAAGAGGTGATCGCGTACTATGGAGTAGCATCAGTGATCACGAGCACTGTAGACGATCTGGAAAGTGGACAGTACGTCCAGAACGAGTGGTTCTGACTGGTTTCACAGCAGAATCAGCTGCGAGTCTGTCAGACGTAACTGCAGTTGGTACGTTTGGAGATACAGGTACCGGCTCGACCGTCGGATTCACGAGAAATGCCGGTTTAAGCCGATCGACTGACACTGACACTGATTTTCCTCTTATGTCCACGTTGAACACTTTGTCGGTCCGGCTGATCACTCTGTATGGTCCTTCAAATGGCTGTTCCAGAGGACGTTTCACCCTATCAGTTCTTACGAAAACGTGAGAAGTAGTTTTCAAATCATGGTGAACAAATGTAGGATGTCCTCCATGCCGTTTGATTGGTCGTGGCTGGAAAGTTTGGACGTGAGTTCTCAGCATTTGTAGAAACTCGGAAGCGTCAGTTGAGTTGGAATTAGCTCGTGCTTGGAAAAATTCACCAGGTAATCGTAAAGTTTCTCCGTACAGTAGTTCTGCAGGTGTGCACCCCAAATCTTGTTTCAGAGAGCACCGAAGACCGAGTAGAACTGTAGGTAATACTTCAATCCATTTATGGGTTTGGTTGCATTTTAACGCGGCTTTGAGAGGGCGATGCTACTCTTCCAACATACCGTTCGCTTGTGGATGGTATCCAGTCGTTCTAACCCGTTTTGCTCCGATGAATTTGGACAGCTCTCGGAATAGCTGCGATTCGAATTGGCGACCTTGATCAGTTGTTACTGTCAAAGGTGTGCCGTATCGAGAAATCCAGGTGGAAAGAAAAGCTGCAGCTACCGTGGTTGCTGTGATGTCGCGGATAGGTACCGCTTCTGGCCATCGTGAAAACCGCTCTATCATTGTCAGGCAATAAGAGTATCCATCGGAAATGGGCAGTGGGCCAATGATATCCAAATGAATATGTTGAAATCGTTGGGAAGGTTCCACAAACGATTGTAGCGTGGATCTCGTGTGCTTGTGCACTTTGGATCTTTGGCATGGTATGCACACTTTTGTCCATTTAGCACAGTCTTTAGCTAGACATGGCCAAATGAATCGCTTTCTGACCAAATCAATAGTGCGTCTAATTCCTGGGTGTGAGAGTTTGTGCATATTCCAAAACACATCATATCGAAATTTTTCTGGAATATAAGGTCGAACAGCACCTGTTGATAAATCGCAGTAGAGCGCTTTAGCTGCGTCTGGAAGAAATACTTTCTCCAGTTGCAAAGCTGATTTGCTCTTTAAAAGTTCGTCTAGTTCTTTATCCCCCTCTTGTTGCTCAGCGATGGCAGTAAAATCGAGAGGTCCAGGAACTGAAATTGCTGTTACGCGTGATAAGATATCAGCGGAAATATTTTGCGATCCAGGAATATGGCAAATGTTCGTTGTGAACTGCGATATATAATCTAAATGCCTTAGCTGTCTAGGTGAGCATTTTTCACTTTTTTGTCGAAACGCATAGCACAGTGGTTTATGGTCACTGAAAAGTATAAACTCACGAGCTTCAAGCATATATCTGAAAAATTTTATGGAAGAATATGCGGCAAGAAGTTCTCGATCGTATGCGCTATATCGTGTTTCGGTGGGTGAAAGTTTGCGTGAGAAAAAACCTAGCGGTTGAAGACCATTGTCCGTCACTTGGTGCAGTGCACCGCCTATAGCATAGTCGGAAGCATCTACGTGTAGAGCTAATTGTGCAGACGGGGATGGATGTGCCAGCAATGCGGCATCAGCTAGTAGCTTTTTGCAATCTTCAAATGCTTTCAAAGTTGATGTAGACCACACAACTTTTGTTTTGTCTTTTCTTTTTTTCGTGGAACCTTTCAATAGATCATGCAGTGGCACTTGTGTCTCAGCTGCATGCGGTAGGAAACGGCGATAAAAATTTATGAGACCTAAAAATTTACGCAATTGCTCAATTGTTTCCGGTTGCTTGAAATCGAGTACAGCTTGTACTTTGTCTGGACGAGGTGTGATACCCGATGGTTTGATCACATGTCCCAGAAATTCGAGCTCAGAAACACCAAATATGCATTTTGACACATTTAAAACTAAGCCATACTGTTGAAGACGTTGGAATATTTGTTTTAAATGAATTTTGTGTTCTTCGGCATTTTCAGAAAAGCATAGAATGTCATCAAGATATACATAGCAGAATGGTAAACCTCGTAATACTTCATGCATGAACCGCATAAAAGTTTGAGCGGCATTTACGAGACCGAAGCTCAATCTTGTATACTCGAATAAACCCCAAGGGGTTGTGATTGCGGTTTTTGGTATATCTTCTTCGGCAATGCCAATTTGATGGTATGCCTTGAAGATGTCTAGTCTAGAAAAAATAGACTTACCATGCAATTCTTGAGAAAAGTCTTGAATATGGGGTATCGGGTAAGAATCAAATTCCGTAACGCTATTTAGACGACGATAATCACCGACAGGACGTACAGTACCAACTGCCTTGGGCACGATATGTAACGGAGAGCTCCAAGGGCTTTTGGAGGGCCGGATAATCCCTTGTTCCAAAAGGAATTCAAACTCGGTTTTCACCTGTTGTTGAATTTTTGGATTGAGACGTCGAGGCTTCGAAGCCACCGGTGGTCCTCGAGTGATGATATGGTGTCGCGTCACATGTTTCACTTTTTTACCGATCTGTGAAGGGTTGAAGACATCTGGGAATTCTTGAAATATAGCACTGTATTAAGAATCTCCAATGGTAGTGACGGAAGGTTGTGTTGTGGGCTTGATCGATCCGAGTACCCGTAATGATGTTTGCGAATCGATGAGTCGTCGGTTTCGCACATCAACGATTAGGTTGAAGTTGCTGAGAAAATCAGCTCCAAGTATTGGTGAAGTGACGTCAGCTACGAGAAATGTCCAGGAAAAAGGTTTCCGGAGACCTAAATCAAGTTTCTTCACCGTGGAACCATAAGCAAGAATCTTGCTGTTGTTTGCGGCGAACAAATGGAAACTTGGATGTAGTGCTGACGAATTTTTTTTAGGTGGGATAACAGAAACTTCACTGCCAGAGTCAACAAGGAAATGGTCACCCGTAACTCTGTCAATCACGAAGAGCCTGCTGGATTTGTTGCCCGATTCCATCATACCAGCGATGATGGAAGGTCGTCGTTTTTTTTCTGGAATTTACACGGCTGACGGCAGTAGCGGGCTTTCTCACCGAACTTGTTGTGATAGAAGCAGATATCCCGTGCTCGACTTGAACGAGATGTTGAACGCCTAGCTCGTCGCTGTTGGGAGTTACTGCGATATCTCCCTCTAGCGAGTCGATTCACCGTAGCCGTTAGCTCTGCCACTTGTTTGGTGAGCGTTTCGATGGCTGATGTCGAATCGGTTCGATCTGGAGTCGACTGCATTTGAGATGACGACGATGGTTGGATTCGACACACGTAATTTTGGGTAGTGACTTCAGCCACTTTGTCGGCTAGGACAGCAAGTTGATCTAATGGCTCACTGGAAACCGATAACACTGCTTGAATATTTTGCGGTAAGCGTTGCATCCACAAGGTGCGCAAGAACTCGTCAGTGACTTTGTTGTCGGAGAGTTCTTTCATCTTTCGCAGCAGTTGACTTGGCTTTTGATCACCCAGCTGTAGATCGTTCAAAAGTTCCTTGACTTTTTGATGTTCCGTCGCGGTGAACTCCTTTATGAGGCGATCCGACAAGGCTTGATAGCGGTTGATTGCCGGAGGATTTAATATCAGATCCGAGACGAAAGACAAGCATTCTCCGTCCAAGGAAGAGACCAAGGCTGCATACTTCGTGTCATCGTTAGTGATTCCACTGAGTTGAAAAGCACTGTTGCACTGTTGAATCCATAGTTGGACATTGGATTTCCAAAACGGAGGTAATCGAAGTCCAATCCTCGAAACTTGAGCATTTTCTTCCGCCATCGCTCAGCTCCAACGGGAGAGAGAGAAAAAAAAGAAGAGAAGACGAGAGAGAGGAGGAGAAGGTCACACACCAGAAGAGAAGAGCAGATGATGATGCGTGGGCGAGAGGGGTCTGTTCTTCAGGTGCCTGTTTGAGGGAAGAATCGAGTCGTCGTAACCACAGACATAATGGAGGCTCGGAAAGAAGAAAATTTCCGAAAATGCATGAGATTAAATCTTCAATGAAGATGGACTTTTTTTGATGGTTAATGTTCCTAAACGTCGCTGGTCACCACTGCGGAGTCACTACACAGAGCCACAGCTTCAGAATAAACATTTATTACGACGACACAAACATGATTATCTGGGTTAATGAAAAAGGAAGGCAGGCATAGAAATTTTCGAACCTCACGCTTTCGTGTGCAGTGACTCTCTGCTCTGCTGTTTTCCAGACGGTCGTCTCCAGTACCCGGGATCACGTGACACACCCGAGGTCGTTGACCCGACTCTTGGGGGGTCGTCTGCGTGAGACACCACAAATATAAGAGGAGGGCCTACGGGGCTCCGCCATAGAAATTTTACGTCGAATAGAGGCGACCACTGATGCATATTTGTGTTTGAGTACAGGCAGTGCCGTCTTAACGCATGGGCCCACCCGGGCACGGCCCGGGGGCCTCACGAGGAGAGAGGCCTCAGAAAGATGAGAAGTACATAGTTAAATTTTTCGAGAATTTGCCGGGTAGAGCCTCAGAAAAATCACTTGGCCCGGGGGCCCATGATGCTCCTAAGACGGCCCTGAGTACAGGTGATCATTTGTGGAGATTTTACTGCATTTAGGAAAATATAATGGAACCCTTCCTATACGCCTCCCTATTACGTTTCTGACCTTACTCATTTGCACGACGTTTGACTTCAGTTGCTGTATATTCCTATACATTATCCCTGTATACAGGGCCTAATTTCTACATGGGCAAATGAAGCCTTTATAACTTTGAACCCCCCGAAATTCAAACAACATACATTCACTGACTAATTAACATCTTTGACTCTTTCCGCAAGAGCCTTCTAATTCCTGCTTTACCCAGGGCCCCGCCTGTATACACTTCAATTAATCAACGTTTTCCCTTCGATTCGAACTCCCAAGTCTTTGGAAAATACCATTTCTATCAATCGAATATCAAATAATTTTTCAATTGGTAAAACCGTGTCATTGAAATACAGTGTTTCCCGGTTTTCAAAAACACATCAGGAAAAAACGTTATAAGCGGAAAAACTAAGCCGGATCGACTGTAGTTTCTCATGCATATTTTTTACTGAAAAAGCCATAAAATTTAAGATAATTGACTGGTTCAATGGATTTTGACAGGTACTGAAATAATTATTGAACGGGCTATGGTATGCTGATAGCCAGGGCCGTAACTAGGATTTTTGCCAACCGGGGCAAATATGATTTTGCCGCCCCCACATTTTATAATTTTGTAACGGTGTTCTCTGTTCCCACCTAAAAGTGCCGCCCCCCTAAATTTTGCCATCCGGGGCAGTTGCCTCCTCTGCCCTCCTCTATAGTTCCGGCCCTCTGCAAACATGTACACTATTAGTTCTTTCTTTAAGAGAAATATCTTTCAACAACGGGACTCATCATCTACTTTTTGCTTAGATATAGAAACCAAAAGCAAAACAAACAAGTACAGGACGTTTTACAAAAGGTTCGCTCAAAATTCCCGCTCGAAATGAATTTAAGCCATGGTGGTGGATCGCAACACCATGGCTTAAATTAATTTCGAGCGGGAATTACAAGAAAATTCGAATGGACCAATCGGATAGCACTATTCCGCAAATGTCCAATCAGGACGCTGCATTAGTATCTCACGCAGGCTATCAGCTTCACATCGTGACCACGACGTTTGAAGTGAACAGACGTACTTCTTCCGCAACCGAGCGTGAAGATTTGGTATTCAACCCAAATGGGAAACTCGGTCAGCGAAACTAGTGGTTAAATTTTTCCTCTGAAGACGGCACCCATTGGTGTTGAAATGCATTAGGGCTTTTATTATTTTTTGTGTATTTGCCTTATTCGTTGGTGTCTTCTAAATATAGATATATACATTGTAAGATATTTTTCTTTTTCTCTCTATATCTCCCTTTGATAAGCTGACTTTTTCCGAGGGAGAGTCATTCATTTTTTTTATAATTGTATGTTTTATCAGAAGATAATCGGTGAGAAATTGAGCTGTGTACGTTTAACATCCTCATTACCTATAATTCCCCCCCCCCCCCCCGAATGTGGTTTTTGTATCTCTTAGATTTATAAAATAAAGGGTGTGTGTGTATTTCAAAGAATGTCATTTTTTTTTTTTAATTGTTGCACTTTATTAGCACCCAGAATTTTTTGCAATTTATCATTCTTTTGATTTAATGCATTTTGTACTAGTTATTCTGTTTTATAATGTTAGGGTCACACTCATGTCCGGTCTGGCCCAATAGACATTTGTAAATATTTGCTTCCCATGAAATCAATAGGGTATCCGGATATTATGCTAAGATGACTTTGGAGGGGAAAAAATGTGTTCCCTCCATCGGGAATCGAACCCAGGATCTTTCGCATACCAGGCAAGTGCATTGGCCATTATACCATAGAGAAGCAATTTTTTTTCCTGGGTGCAATTTCCAATGGAGGGAACGCTTTTTTTTTATGAAGTTCACCTTGGCATAATATCCAGATATAGCCTATTGATTTTATTCATTTTGGGCGAGCCAAAAAATCATTCAGCTTCCCCCTGCTGCAATGAAGCGTCTTTTTGCGAAGCGAAACATTTGTCAAGACTGGCCTAGTATGTTCAATGTGGCCGCTCCACCATTGGCAATGATGGTTAAATATCGAATGCTACTATTTTACTACTCACCAACTCCGATCATATCCAACCAGTGGAGAGAGGTAATTTAATCCAAGGACTTTAACCTACGGGTTGGTCATAATTGGCGATGGCTTGCACGGTATAATGGTTTTTACAATGGAAAAATATCCCTTTTACTGATGAAAAATCCTTGAAATGTTTTAAACGATCCCTTTTACATTTATTTTAGAATTTTAAATGTTAGACATGATTGCTCTGTGGAGAGACTTTTCTTCTTTTTTTTTTAAATTGGAGATCGGCTCGCATCCGAGGGGGCCCAAATTTCATTCTGAAAACTCCTTCAACATTACAAGGGGCGTCAAAATGCGCGCTTGCCCCGGGTGAGCAAGCATCTAGTTGCGGCCCTGATCATGATGCTCACACAACCGCACAACGGTGGGGGAATGCAAAAACCAAGTTAAGCCTTCCTGGAAAAAAAAACATTGAGTTGCGGCTGTGACTTTAGACATTGAACTCGAATATTTCGTGTGTCCAAATGAATGAGATGTTTTGCACGTGCTTGGCGTGCGATCCACGGTTCCCCTCGTCCCTAAGTATAAAGTAGTGGCTATCGCCCCCTATAAAAAAAAACAAAAGAATTCGTGAAAAATGCATTCGTTACTTAATGAATTCTTTTCTTAGTTTGCTTGTTTTATCCGAAGGCATTTTCTTCTACATCAACTTTCTTAGTGATTAATGACCGCAAAATATGATTAATTGTTAGGAAATTCCAGACCATGGCCCGCCCACAAGGGTGGGACTGAGAGGGCCTGGGACGATCCTCATAATTTTTTCACCGTTTTTTCACGCTATAAATTCAACATAAAGGAGCCGGTGAAAGTCTGGTCTGAGGGGGGAATGGCCCGACAAAGATTTCAGCTTAGGGGGCCCCTGCTTCAGGATATGGGGGTCATGAATATGACCAATGGCTCGAAGATGCCCTAAATAATCTGACTATATGACTATTATAATCATAAAAATTATGACGTTTAAAGAGATGATCGCGGAGGATTGATTTCTATTATTGAATTATCTACTCTATAATATAAAATCACAAACTCGAAAAGGACCTGTTTCTAAGCAACCGAAATTAGTGACGATTTTATGTTACGTTTTTGAGTGACGGAAATCTGTGTTACGGAAGTCGGTTACGATTTCGGGTCAAGTATTCATTTAACTCTAGCATATATTGGGACCCATCGGGACCATGTTATGTGCATGTGCAGAGAGGCTCCCACATCCTACAGCAGGGCCCCTAGGCTGGAACATAGATGGCAAGCCACCAAACCAGCTTCTCAGGGGCCCTCTGTGGTTAATTTATAGTGTGAAAAATCAAAAAGTGATAAGAATCGTCCCGGCCTCTGTCAGCCCTGCCCTTGTGGTGGGGGGGGGGGGGGGTCATGCCGAGAGGGGTATGTACATGTATAATATATATATAACACCAGTGCTCCCACCATCCGGTTCGGGGTACCCGGGGGGATTGCACGTATACCTTCATGGGGAAGTTAAAACTTTTCATTTCCAGAGCCCTTGATCGATCTCATTGTCTTGGAAGCCCAAGATATATCCAGTCTGGGGCTCCCATAAAATTTGCATATTCGGTCACGGGTAGTTGCGTGGGTGGGCCTGGATTTTATTCGTTGGTAAAACGAATACAAATGAAAATTTTTCTTGGCACTCGTAGCGGGGGATGACAGACAAGCTTCCAAGTCGGGGGGCCCCATGTTTACAGGTTTCATTTTGGGGGCCCTGGATGAATCTCATTCTTTTCTGTTGTAGAATTTGCAACAGCGGGAAGCCCGAGATAAAGCCAGTCTGGATTACCCACTAAAACTCTGCGTATTGTGTCACCGCTATAGGATGTGGAGCCCTGTATTTTATTCGTTGTAAAATTGATAAAAATGAAAAATTTTCGTGGCCCCTCACAGGGGGGTGTCCGACAAGCTTCCAGGTCAGGGCTCCATGGAAATGTTGACAGGTTCTAATTTGGTGCCCCTGGATGTACCTCATTGATTTTTGTTGTTTAACATTGTAAAATTTGCAACACATCGGTAGCCCAAGATATATCCAGTGTGGGGCTCCACTAAAATTCAGCGAATTGAATCTGGGGACCCCCATGGGGAAGTTTTCTGGGGGTACTTGATGAATCTCACTTGTTTTTTGTTGCTTATTATTGCAAAATTCGCTTCTTCAGGAAGCGGTGCTTTCACACGCCACTTTCCGTAGCACGCTGATGAAGTGGGACGAAATAAACAAGATATGTTGTGAAGTGGGGGGGGGGGGGGGTTGACTGCCAAAGGCGGTAAAGAGCCCCCCTAGTATTCTATAATTACGTTCACGTAAATTTTCATTTCTAACTTGTCAAAAGCCATGTTACGCACATATAATTTAAATAATCGTATAAAATACTTACTATACGTCGTGAAAAATATGTTTTATGCTATATAGTTTTTCATGTGGATCGTTTCTATATTTTAATGTCATCGTAATTTTTTTCATGCAGAGAATCGTTAGCAGATGGCACTGCGAAAACATTTGACAGAATATACAGTACATTAGATTTGCAATCTTTTGTTGCGGTGCGAGTTACGTATGAGACCGGACGATGACTATCCGACATTATCCAATATATCAGGCTATTTCCTTTTAGCTGACAACCTATTTTTTCCTGAAGTTATTGTCATTCATTTTCACCCGAATACTGAACGGTCTTCCTCAGTTTTGGAAAACTAACAATTTGATAGTTTCAATGGCCTTTTTCTGTGGCATACACGTCAAGAACCCGACCAGCACTACAATTTTAGATTTTATTTACATAGAAACACAGTAACGAAACACAACTTTTAAGTAAAGCAAGCTTAAAGTGAAATTCGAATACAATCTGGCAGGCTTTGTGTGAGTGTATGGGAGAACATGTAACTACATTTCTGTGCACAGAATTGAAAAAAAATATATATTTATCGCCATGGGCAATTTACTACAGAATGAGTTGTTGGAATAAGACAGGGCCGTAACTAGGATTTTTGCCAACCGGGGCAAATATGATTTTGCCGCCCCCACATTTTATAATTTTGTAACGGTGTTCTCTGTTCCCACCTAAAAGTGCCGCCCCCCTAAATTTTGCCATCCGGGGCAGTTGCCTCCTCTGCCCTCCTCTCTAGTTCCGGCCCTCTGCAAACATGTACACTATTAGTTCTTTCTTTAAGAGAAAAATCTTTCAACAACGGGACTCATCATCTACTTTTTGCTTAGATATAGAAACCAAAAGCAAAACAAACAAGTACAGGACGTTTTAGAAAAGGTTTAAATAACACTTTTTTTTCTGTTAAATCTTGAAATGAATACCGTAAAATTGCTTGAGACTTTAGCAACAGTAATGTTATGATAGTGTAATATTTCTCCTCAAGCATAAGATTTTGGATCAAAACCATAGATTTTTTGCAAAAACTTTTTTTTGGGAAACGTCTGTAAAAAAAAAAAGGAAGGGGGGAGTAATTTTCGAAAAAAGTTCCAGTTATACGGTTTTCGCATTTATACGACGCGTCGTATAAACGAGGTTCCATTATTTGAGCCTGAGCTCCCCCAACATTTTTGATAAGTTTACGCCTATGTTGTCTCATGTCCCCATCTCCAAGGTCGCACTCAACAAAAGAAGAGATGCTGTTGAGCGTACCGACAGTACAAGCAAGAGAAAGGATTCCCCCCCAAGTTATCGCCAGGAGGTGCCTTCAGGCAGCATTCTGGGAAGATGCAATTTAGGATGGATGGATGCCGGAGTGATTGCGAGATAAGACTACTATTGTCACAGAACAAGTGCATTGAGATTCTAAAGAAAAAATAAAATTTCGAGCAGATGATTTCTACTATTCAGAGAAATTTTTTGTCAATAAGTTTTTTCTGAGCCAAGTGTGTGAAACATATCCACTCCAATTTTTTTTTGGGGGGGGGGGGGCCGAGCCGGCTCTTCAAAAATGTTGGGGGGGGCTCGGGCCCATGGGCGGGATACAAGTTTACGCCTATGGCGTACAGGCAGTTCTCACGACTAGAAAAGGGTTGAACCATAGACTTAAGATATAAATAGACCGCGCACGCTATTCATAAAACTTGTCGAACGTGAAGAAAAGATGAGCAGTATTGTCGGGGAAAGAACAGGTTCTGCGCTATTACATTTGGCGCGTTTTCGCAGAAGCTAGGATGTTGCTGTAACGAAATTTGACTCAATTCGATCAAGTTGATGAAAACTTTCCTTCATTTTTTCAATGAATTTCACTCATTTTTATGTGAAATATTTAGGGAGTATCAGATTTGAAAAAATAAATTCTATAAAATAAACAAATATTGGAAAACGGAACAACGTATATGTTGTAAAGCCTAATTCATTTATATTTTTAAATATTCTCTTCATTCACTTTGTCGCTTTTAATTTCGAAAATTTATTTATACTAGGGGTTATTAAAACAAAAATATATCTTTCCAGAACATTACAATTACTCTATATACTCATAATTAATGTATAATTAATTATAATGCATCATATTATGTTATGTAATGTAACACATTCACACTCATACCATATTCAGTCATGAAATAATATTCAAACAATAAGAAAAAGTTTCATTTCTAACATTCCTGAAAAACCTTTTATAACCTCATCACACAAAACTGTAAACACTTACATAATATTTCAGGATTAAAATAGATTTTACTCAAGAAAATTACAGAATCTCATCATCAATTTCTCTAAATTATAAGAATTAAAATTCCACGTAGAGTATATATGTAATAATTTAAAGTGTGTATATATATATATATATATATATATAATATTTTAGGATATAATATTTCATATATATAATATAATATTCACACACACACATATATATATATATATATATATATGTGACATATGTAATCTCTTCGCTCCAAAAGTATGCATATGTTAATCTTAATTTAAGATATTAAATCGTTTTTAGAATGATTCATTTTCAAGATAACATCTGAGGTACACAATATATGACTTCAGGTCTTAGTACAGATATTGACTCAAAAAATCAATTGAATAATTAACTTTCTTGTTTGAAGCGGCAATTTCACATACAACAAACATAAATTAATGAATAAAAAAATTTCTTTTCTGTAATAGTTTTATCTCAGGTGTGAAGAGGGGTAAAAATACTATTATTTTTAGAGGTTGTTATGCATTTTTATGCAAAACTGCAATTGTCTAGAGAGGGGGGGGGGGAGTTTTCCTCACATTCTATTTAAATAGAATATTTTTCATAAATTTCTCCTTCTGAAAAGCATATTTTCTTCCAAGTTGAGCAAAACTCGAATGAACTCACTAGCTCGCCAAATCTCGCCAAATCTTGCGGAGACGTATATTTCAGTTAAAACTTCATAAAACTCACAATTTCAATCATTTATTGCCAAAAATTCTATTAAAACATTTAATAATGATTCATGACATTTGAATTTTACCAAAACTTGGAACTTTAATTGAATTAAATCCAAAATGGAGTCGTTAAAAACTGAGATTACGTCAGAAATCCATTGCATCGTCAATTTAATATTCCAATTTTTAATTTATAAGAAGAGGAATAAGCAAAAAAGTATTCCCCTGTGAAAGGATACTGGTCCCCCTTTCCTAAACCGCTCAGAACATCCGAAAGCTGCGCAAGTGTTGGCCATTCTAATCAAAAATAAGACAGCGTGTGTAGATCGTCATACGAGTAGCCATAAGGAAAGCATTGCCAGCGAGATTCCCTGACCAGCCTTTCGACCGGAGTCACGTGACTCCGGATCTTTGCTTCACATTGTAACCCCTCGCGCGCACTCTATAGTATTATTACTCTGTGGGTTGAACACTTCTATTTTAGAGTGAGTATCTAAAAATCGTGGCCTCTCCATGAGAAGGAAAGGGGACTGACAATGCTCCAGCCCTGGGAGAGTTCCTATTTTTGTATTTTTTTACACTACAAATTTGTTTTAGAGCTGCTCGTGTAAAAGCTTGGGCCAGGGCCGTCATTTCATCACATTTTTCTGGGGGAGGGAGGAAGGGAGGGGGGCAAAGCACTTGTCCTCAATGCCGGTATATATATATGCTATTTTTAGTGTATTTTCAAAAGCCGGGGGGGGGCCCGCGACCCCTCCCCCAAATGACAGCCTGGCTTGGGCTCTTCGAAAAATCTCAGCCTGGGGACCCGGCTTCAGGATATGGGATGCTGAAAATGCCTCCCCTCTTCAAGCAATTGCTATTCATGTTCCCCCAAGTGGGTTTTCAGATCAGAATCTTTAAGGACATCTTTCAAATACATTTATCGTACGGGAAAAAATTAGACCTTTGGCTGACTTTTTGGCCTCCAACGGGCTGGAGGGGGGGGGCATGTTTACATTAAAACCTTCAGGAAATTCACCCTCGGTTTGAATGTACACCATTTATCATTCACTTTTTAATTATACCAGAAGAAAAAAAATCTAACGATTCGGTATTGTTAAGAAAACTATTGTATATTGGCTACAGCTCGTTATCATAGATTTTTACAGGGTCAAAATTTTTTCTCTTATCCTTTTTCTTTGCGCCTCATTTCCTGGCTCCATCTTTTTTTTTTAGTCATGAATTTTAGAACATCAAATATTTCCCTATGTACACTAGCACCATTCCTTAAATACCGTGACAAACAAATTGATAATTACAGTTCTATTATCACGTTAAATATATTTCTACCGGGGGAAGCTCGTCATGAAGGCGGGAAGGCCCCCCCCCCTTCCCTAGAGCCATCAGTTTAATGCCCTGAAACGTCTAAATGATAATTCAATGTATTCCAGAGTGGATGACATAAAGCGTGGCAAAAAAATAAATTAAAAACACACAAAAAATTTAGTTTTACTGCAGCGTATGCACAGCCAATCATTCATTTGTTACGCAAAACTGTTCCTGCATTGAATGAACAATGAATATTTGATTCGGCAACCCCCCCCCCCCCCATCCTGAAAAAAATGTCCTGCCTGGAGCTGCCACTGAATTCTACCTCGGAAATACTGTATAGCACACCCTGCCCTGACCTATCTCACGGCACACCTCTTCAGGAATCACTTCTCTACTCGGCACTGTTTAATTTCGAAAGTCAAAAATATCGCTTCAAATGAAACCAGGGCTCCAGAAGCGCGCGCAGGGAAGGGACAAAGACGGCCCTTCCCTGAAATAGATGGTTTAAAAAATTTGAAGAAAAATATCTATAATATTTTAAATTCCTTCATCTTGAAATGCTAATTTTTTAACGTTAGTAACGCAAGATTTTCCGTAAGATATTCCCTGTATCCTCCCGCCATGGCCTCCCACATGCTATAGGAGGACTCCCAGACCAGACTTTTCATGGGCCCCCTGCAAAGAGAATTTGTTGTAAGGTGAGAAAAACTGGGCTCCTGGGCTGGAGCAAAGCCTCTTGGATACTACTCTCTAGGAGGCTCTGGAGTCTCTCTAGGAGGATTTGGCTGGAGCCCTGTCAGCCCCGAATTCTGGGGAGCCATGATATAAGTAAATTCAAGTAATCAACTAAATTGCATGCTATTGCGATTAAGTGCTGAGAATCTGTCAGACCAGACATGGCCCGGGCTCTGTCTGTTCAGGGATATAAGCCCTTTGACTGTATGAGCCATGCTGGGAAGTTCCAAGCATCTAGCAAGGACGTTTTAATAAATATTTTTCTTGCGTAATACAAGCGAAAAGACTAACTACTATGCTGACGCAGTGCTTGTTCCACAAAATAGAAAGTTTCGTTTTTATTTTGCACTAAACACAGTATTTACGGGGGGGGGGGGGGGTAGGGGCACGAAAAATCCAGGCATGGGATTCAGTAAAAGAAGCACACCTAGAGCGGCTTGATACCAAGGTGTGGGGTCCCAGCATCAAGGGCGGCTCCTGACTAAACTGTCAATAGTGTGAGACGTAGTTTTCGCTTTCTTCTGTCGTGTAAGTTGTAAAATGACCCTGAGAACCCGTCGCTGCATTTTTGAGCTAGATAAAAAATGCTTAAAAAAAATTATTTCTCTCCTACGAATCATTTAAAGTTTGAATTTTATTGATACATAGGTGCTGGAACCTAGTGGCTGAGACCGTTTCAGCTTGTTCCCCCAAATAAGTTTTGTGGGGGGGGGGGAGGCTGAGTGCCAACAATAATTAATGAATACAAAATGCAACACAATACGCAATAAACACCAATACACCATAAGCACTGCATTAGAATAAGCAATATGACACGTGATGCCATTAAAATACGTGATGCATAAGAATGCGCTAATACTTACAGTGCACCACAATAAGCAATACAGCACAATACGCGATGCATCGCAATAAGCAAACCACCATAATACTCATTGAGCAATACACATCGTTACTGCCCGTAAAGCATCGCCTGGAAGAAGTTGATTAGTCCTCTTGGTCATTTCCCCAATGTGAGCGTGCCAGTTTAATTTATCATCGAAGAATACGCCAAGTATCTTGATTACTTCTAGTGTCTTAATGAAAGACTGTCCTATCTTTATAGATGGAGGGCGTTTTGGTGAAATCCAGAGAAAGTTTTTTTTCCGATGCTATTTTCAAGCCATTCTTTTGCAGCCATTCCACATTGAAATTCAGGATTCTCGTCGCCAGTTTTCCAACACCCTCAACTGTAGGGCCCGAAGCAATAACGGTTATATCATCAGCATATGCCTGGACCCTCACATTCTTGGGCCATTCTAGGCGCAGGAGACCATTGATGACGATGTTCCACATAAGTGGTCCAGAACATGATCCCTGGGGGCAGCCCCTGGTCAGGGTTTTAGAGACCAGGTCCTCAGGTGAATCAATAGAGACTGTTCTGTTAACCAGAAGATGGCTAGTGATATTGCTTAGTTGACTAGGTATAGGAAGGGCATGCAGCTTCTTCATCAATAGGTCATGTCTGATAGCATCAAATGCTCCCTCAATATCGATGGTGATAATTGCTATGTCGTGTTTTTTAGCTTTTTGTCTATCTATTTCATTTCTGATCTCGATTAATGCATTTTCCGTGGAGTGACCCTGTCGGGATCCATATTGCAGTGGACTGAAATAGTTGTTTCGATCCAAATAAAAGATTATTCGCTGACAGATTATTTTTTCCAGCACTTTCCAGATGGTAGACAGGAGATGAATAGGCCTATACGATTTTGGGAGTGCTGGGTCTTTGTCCTTTTTCAGAAAAAGCAAAACTCTGCTGTGTTTGAAATGAGATGGTATGTATATATATAAAAAACATTTGTTAAACAGAGTTAGAAAGAAGTCAGGATATTTGCCATAAAGTGCTTTAAGAAGAAAGTTATCAGTCAATACCTGGAGCTCTTTTGATGTTGAGAAATTTAACCACCCTGTCGATTTCCTGTGGGACTATAAGTCGGTCACTAGTTTGGTTATTGTTTTTCAAGTTCATGCTGAAAGATTCCCCCGAACCAAGCGCCAACTCATTATCTGGGAAAATGTTATGGAGTTGTCGCTCTGCTTGTTCTCTGAGACTAACATCTAACTCAGTTGTTAGGAACAATTGCGGGGATAGAGATTTATGCTTGATAGTGGCTTTATAGAAAGTTCCGTATGGGTCTATAGCTGTCTCACACAGGTTCTTCCAAGTTGTTATTTTAGTCGTTCGAATTAATTTAGAATATATAGCATTGTTCCTTTTATAAATCGTACGAAGTACCTCGATGTTTTCGTCCGTAGCCTTGGACAGATGTTTTTTGCTTGCACGCACTTTTCTTCTCTGTATTTCCAGTTCCCGAGTCCACCAGGAAGTGAGAAATGGTGTCATGCCACGGGATACCTGTAGCGTTGTTTTACCAGCATCGTCGAAGAGTTGAAATGATTCATTTGTTGCGTCCTCCAATTCATCCACAGTCGTTGAAAGGTTGATTCGAAGAGTGCAATTTGAGATTTGGTGTTGGATTGATTTTAAAAAGTTACCAATTCTTCTTAGAGAGTTAGAATACTTCTTCACAGGTTGAGAGATAGACTTTTCTAAGAGTTTGACAAATATATATTTTTGCGGACTTGAACTCTCTCCTCCTGGCTCACCTTTCACAGTATCTCGTTGTTGTTGTAGTTGTATGATAATTGAAACAAGGCATTGTTGACCAAGGTAACATCTGGACAGCCGGTTGCCCCAAAAAAGTCATACGTATAATCGCCGTTGTTCATTATATGGAAGTGCTCAGCCCTGATTAAATCCAGGCGTTTGCGCCCTCGTGCATTTATATCATCGTAGCCCCAATTGGTATGATGGGAATTCAAGTCCGCAGCAATAAGAAGAGGCGTTTTGATTGCTTTCACTGCAATACAGTTGATCTCTCTTAAGCTTGAAAGTGGCGAGAGGGTATATTACAATCCAGAAAACCCTCCAAGCAAACAACTTGCAACAGCGTGGCTGTTGCAAGTCCAACAAGGACTGACCGAAACACTGACCGAATTCTTTGAATTATGTAAGACCGACGTATTTGCCAAAACACTTTTCTACTGTGACCTTCCGCGGTTCTACACAGAGAATGCATCAAGCAAGCAAAAAGTGGCAGAGACGCTAACAAGGAGCTGATGTTGCAGGATATCCTGGGGTTAAATTGTCAGAAACAATTGGGCGCGTTTATACTGTTCATCCGTCAAGTGGCGAATGCTTCTTTCCGCGTATGTTGCTTCACATCATCAAAGGACCAACATCATTCGATTATTTGAAAACATTTAATGATCATTTGATCATTTAATGGTCAAGTTTGTGCAACCATGCAAGAATCACACCAAAAGCGAGGATTGCTAGAAAACGATGATCACTGGGATTTGGCAATGACTAAAGCTAAAATCACTCAATCTGCTATTCCCCTAAGACATCTTTTTAGCATTCTTTTATTTACCCAATGTGTGTCAAATCGACTTCAATTGTGGGAAAAATATAAAGATGATCTCAGTGAAGACATTCTTATGAGAATCAGACGGGAAAATCCAAATATAGAAATTAAATTTTCACCAGACATATGTACAATCAAGCTCTCATCCATCTATAAGACCTTTGTTTGTCAATGGCTGGAAAAGACCTCAGGCAGTGAGTGCTCTTTGCTTCTTTCACCACAACGGACTAACACCAACAATCTCACTCATGAAATTATGCTAGAGAGAAATTACGATGTAATGAATTACAGTGATATTTTGCACGAAAGAATCACTTTTAACTTTCGACCAAACACAAGCCTACAATCAAATTCAACAAACAATTAAAGATGGAAATGGCGGCATCTATTTCCTTGATGCTCCCGGTGGCACTGGCAAAACGTTCCTCATCAATTTTTTTTTTTTGGTAAAGGTGAGACAACAAAAGAAAATTGCAGTAGCAGTGGCCTCTTCTGGCATCAAAAAATGACAGTGTGAACAAGATCAACAAAAAATCCTAAAAATTATTCCAGGACACTCCAAATCTTACAAATCGGTTGACACTGTCACAGACACAGCGCAGACAGCTCTCTATCCTGCAGAATTTCTGAACTCTTTGGATATTCCGGGTGTGCCCCCGCACAACTTGACCCTCAAAGTCAGAGCACCTATAATGCTTTTAATAAATTTGGACACCCGAGACTCTGCGTGAAGAAATTGCACAATTGCATCATTGAAGCAACGATGTTAACTGGATGTGCCAAAGGAGAAGACGTCCTCATTACACGTATCCCAATTATCACTGAAGAAATACCATTCACTTTCAAGCGGTTACAGTTCCCAATTCGCGTTCAGCTTTTGCCATGACAATCAACAAAGTGCAAGGCCAGTCATTAGCAGTGGCTTTAACAACGTACTTAAGCCCTGTTTTTCTCACGGACAGCTTTCCGTCGCCTGTTCGCGTGTTGGTAATCCCAAAAGTTTGTACATCTACACACCAGATGGAAAAACAAAAGATATTGCGTATCCACAAGCGATTGCCTCAAGTTTTTAATTAAAATATTTAAAAATAAAAGTAATTTTTTCTTACTTGATGCCAAATTTTTTTTTGATTAAGAAATAATTAATAAGCTATACATGAACTGAAGAGCCAAAAAAACTGGTACAAGCATGCGTATGCAAATAAAGAGATATGGAACCAATCAGAGTACGGCACTGCGGTCGGCAACGCCTATATAACACAACGAGTGTCTGGCATAGTTGTTAGACAGGTTACTGCTGCTACAATGGCAGGTTATCGAGATTTAAGTGAATTTGAACGTGGTGTTATAGTCGGCGCACGAGAGATGAGACATAGCATCTCCGAGGTAGCGATGAAATTTGGATTTTCACGAACGACCATTTCACGAGTGTACCGTGAATATCGGGAATCCGGTAAAAAATTAAATCTACGACATCGCTGCGGCCGGAAAAAGATCATGCAAGAACGGGACTGACGAGAATCATTAAACGTGACAGACGTGCAATCCTTCCGCAAATTGCTGCAGATTTCAATGCTGGGCCATCAACAAGTGTCAGCGTGCGAACCATTCAACGAAACATCATCGATATGGGCTTTCGGAGCCGAAGGCCCACTCGTGTACCCTTGATGACTGCACGATACAAAGCTTTACGCCTCGCCTGGGCTCGACAACACCGACATTGGACTGTTGAGGACTGGAAACACGTTGCCTGGTCTGACGAGTCTCGGTTCCAATTGCTTCGAGCTGATGGAAGTGTACGGGTATGGAGACAACCTCGTGAATCCACGGACCCTACATGTCAACAGGGGACTGTTCAAGCTGGTGGAGGCTCCGTGATGGTATGGGGCGTGTGCAGTTGGCGTGATATGGGACCCCTGATACGTCCAGATACGACTCTGACAGGTGACAGGTACGTAAGCATCCTGCCAGATCACCTGCACCCATTCATGTCCATTGTGCATTCCGACGGACTTGGACAATTTCAGCAGGACAATGCGACACCCCACACGTCCGGAATTGCTACAAAGTGGCTCCAGGAACACTCTTCTGACTTTAGACACTTCCGCTGGCCACCTAAATCCCCAGACATGAACATTATTGAACATATCTGGGATGCCTTGCAACGTGCTGTTCAGAAGAGATCTCTACCCCCTCTTACTCCTACGGATTTATGGACAGCCCTGCAGGATTCATGGTGTCAATTACCTCCAGCACTACTTCAGAGATTAGTCGAGTCCATGCCACGTCGTGTTGCGGCACTTCTGAGTGCTCGCGGGGGCCCTACACAATATTAGGCAGGTGAACCAGTTTTTTGGCTCTTCAGTGTATATAAATTTTTTACTGGGTGGGTAACGTCACCGGGTATCATCTAGTGCACAGTAAAAAGCAAGAAAACAATCAGATCCATCGCGATTCGAAATGAAACCTGTCAATTTCCCCAAGAAGATATCTAATCAGAATCTGATATGTCCAATGCCCCGCCCTGGGTAGCAGGACCCCGTGTGTTGGGAGCACTGGTGATGTATACATTCCTCTGGGTACATGAAGAAAACTTGGTCCCTACAGGTCAAGCAGTTTGCTATGTGTTCAGGAGTTAAATGAAAACTTAACCCAAAATCGCAACTGACTTCCGTAGCACAAAAATGTAACTGATTTCCGTCACTCAAAAAACGTCACCGACTACAGTTACATAAAATCGTCACTAATTTCCGTTGCATAGAAACGGGCCCAGGGGGCGCGGTAGTCCAGATCGATAAGATACTCGATAAGTTCCAAAAGATGTTATAGGTGAGGCGAGTTCGATACCCGGTTCGTCCTTGTCAGAAAACTTTCCTGACACAGGGGTACAACAAAAATGATGACATGACCACAGAAAAAATTGCTATCGCATGGAGTCCCCCATCGAGGGGTTAGCGCACCAGCCTCTTGATGAGTATAAAAAACAAGCCTACCGTTCGGAATCGGCAATAAATTGTAGGTCCCGGTCTAATTAGCCCTCGTGTGAAGAAAATCACCGTGATGCCACAAATAGGATCAATGAAGATATAAGATGTGCGGAGTCACCACACAGAGTCACAGCTTCGGAATAAACATTTATTTTGACGACACATAATGATTATCTTGGTTAATGAAAAAATAAGACAGGCATAGAAATTTTCGAACCTCACGCTTTCGTGTGCAGTGACTCTCTGCTCTGCTGTTTTCCAGACGGTCGTCTCCAGTACCCGGGATCACGTGACACACTCGAGGTCGTTGACCCGACTCTTGGGGGGTCGTCTGCGTGAGACACCACACACTCCCTCCCCAGTGATCACGAGTAATAAGAGGTGATCGCGTACTATGGAGTAGCATCAGTGATCACGAGCACTGTAGACGATCTGGAAAGTGGACAGTACGTCCAGAACGAGTGGTTCTGACTGGTTTCACAGCAGAATCAGCTGCGAGTCTGTCAGACGTAACTGCAGTTGGTACGTTTGGAGATACAGGTACCGGCTCCACCGTCGGATTCACAAGAAATGCCGGTTTAAGCCGATCGACTGACACTGACACTGATTTTCCTCTTATGTCCACGTTGAACACTTTGTCGGTCCGGCTGATCACTCTGTATGGTCCTTCAAATGGCTGTTCCAGAGGACGTTTCACCCTATCAGTTCTTACGAAAACGTGAGAAGTAGTTTTCAAATCATGGTGAACAAATGTAGGATGTCCTCCATGCCGTTTGATTGGTCGTGGCTGGAAAGTTTGGACGTGAGTTCTCAGCATTTGTAGAAACTCGGAAGCGTCAGTTGAGTTGGAATTAGCTCGTGCTTGGAAAAATTCACCAGGTAATCGTAAAGTTTCTCCGTACAGTAGTTCTGCAGGTGTGCACCCCAAATCTTGTTTCAGAGAGCACCGAAGACCGAGTAGAACTGTAGGTAATACTTCAGTCCATTTATGGGTTTGGTTGCATTTTAACGCGGCTTTGAGAGGGCGATGCTACTCTTCCAACATACCGTTCGCTTGTGGATGGTATCCAGTCGTTCTAACCCGTTTTGCTCCGATGAATTTGGAATAGCTCTCGGAATAGCTGCGATTCGAATTGGCGACCTTGATCAGTTGTTACTGTCAAAGGTGTGCCGTATCGAGAAATCCAGGTGGAAAGAAAAGCTGCAGCTACCGTGGTTGCTGTGATGTCGCGGATAGGTACCGCTTCTGGCCATCGTGAAAACCGGTCTATCATTGATAGGCAATAAGAATATCCATCGGAAATGGGCAGTGGGCCAATGATATCCAAATGAATATGTTGAAATCGTTGGGAAGGTTCCTCAAACGATTGTAGCGTGGATCTCGTGTGCTTGTGCACTTTGGATCTTTGGCATGGTATGCACACTTTTGTCCATTTAGCACAGTCTTTAGCTAGACATGGCCAAATGAATCGCTTTCTGACCAAATCAATAGTGCGTCTAATTCCTGGGTGTGAGAGTTTGTGCATATTCCAAAACACATCATATCGAAATTTTTCTGGAATATAAGGTCGAACAGCACCTGTTGATAAATCGCAGTAGAGCGCTTTAGCTGCGTCTGGAAGAAATACTTTCTCCAGTTGCAAAGCTGATTTGCTCTTTAGAAGTTCCTCTAGTTCTTTATCCCCCTCTTGTTGCTCAGCGATGGCAGTAAAATAAAGAGGTCCAGGAACTGAAATTGCTGTTACGCGTGATAAGATATCAGCGGAAATATTTTGCGATCCAGGAATATGGCAAATGTTCGTTGTGAACTGCGATATATAATCTAAATGCCTTAGCTGTCTAGGTGAGCATTTTTCACTTTTTTGTCGAAACGCATAGCACAGTGGTTTATGGTCACTGAAAAGTATAAACTCACGAGCTTGAAGCATATATCTGAAAAATTTTATGGAAGAATATGCGGCAAGAAGTTCTCGATCGTATGCGCTATATCGTGTTTCGGTGGGTGAAAGTTTACGTGAGAAAAAACCTAGCGGTTGAAGACCATTGTCCGTCACTTGGTGCAGTGCACCGCCTATAGCATAGTCGGAAGCATCTACGTGTAGAGCTAATTGGGCAGACGGGGATGGATGTGCCAGCAATGCGGCATCAGCTAGTAGCTTTTTGCAATCTTCAAATGCTTTCAAAGTTGATGTAGACCACACAACTTTTGTTTTGTCTTTTCTTTTTTTCGTGGAACCTTTCAATAGATCATGCAGTGGCACTTGTGTCTCAGCTGCATGCGGTAGGAAACGGCGATAAAAATTTATGAGACCTAAAAATTTACGCAATTGCTCAATTGTTTCCGGTTGCTTGAAATCGAGTACAGCTTGTACTTTGTCTGGACGAGGTGTGATACCCGATGGTTTGATCACATGTCCCAGAAATTCGAGCTCAGAAACACCAAATATGCATTTTGACACATTTAAAACTAAGCCATACTGTTGAAGACGTTGGAATATTTGTTTTAAATGAATTTTGTGTTCTTCGGCATTTTCAGAAAAGCATAGAATGTCATCAAGATATGCATAGCAGAATGGTAAACCTCGTAATACTTCATGCATGAACCGCATAAAAGTTTGAGCGGCATTTACGAGACCGAAGCTCAATCTTGTATACTCGAATAAACCCCAAGGGGTTGTGATTGCGGTTTTTGGTATATCTTCTTCGGCAATGCCAATTTGATGGTATGCCTTGAAGATGTCTAGTCTAGAAAAAATAGACTTACCATGCAATTCTTGAGAAAAGTCTTGAATATGGGGTATCGGGTAAGAATCAAATTCCGTAACACTATTTAGACGACGATAATCACCGACAGGACGTACAGTACCAACTGCCTTGGGCACGATATGTAACGGAGAGCTCCAAGGGCTTTTGGAGGGCCGGATAATCCCTTGTTCCAAAAGGAATTCAAACTCGGTTTTCACCTGTTGTTGAATTTTTGGATTGAGACGTCGAGGCTTCGAAGCCACCGGTGGTCCTCGAGTGATGATATGGTGTCGCGTCACATGTTTCACTTTTTTACCGATCTGTGAAGGGTTGAAGACATCTGGGAATTCTTGAAATATAGCACTGTATTAAGAATCTCCAATGGTAGTGACGGAAGGTTGTGTTGTGGGCTTGATCGATCCGAGTACCCGTAATGATGCTTGCGAATCGATGAGTCGTCGGTTTCGCACATCAACGATTAGGTTGAAGTTGCTGAGAAAATCAGCTCCAAGTATTGGTGAAGTGACGTCAGCTACGAGAAATGTCCAGGAAAAAGGTTTCCGGAGACCTAAATCAAGTTTCTTCACCGTGGAACCATAAGCAAGAATCTTACTGTTGTTAGCGGCGAACAAATGGAAACTTGGATGTAGTGCTGACGAATTTTTTTTAGGTGGGATAACAGAAACTTCACTGCCAGAGTCAACAAGGAAATGGTCACCCGTAACTCTGTCAATCACGACGATGGCTGGATTCGACACACGTAATTTTGGGTAGTGACTTCAGCCACTTTGTCGGCTAGGACAGCAAGTTGATCTAATGGCTCACTGGAAACCGATAACACTGCTTGAATATTTTGCGGTAAGCGTTGCATCCACAAGGTGCGCAAGAACTCGTCAGTGACTTTGTTGCCGGAGAGTTCTTTCATCTTTCGCAGCAGTTGACTTGGCTTTTGATCACCCAGCTGTAGATCGTTCAAAAGTTCCTTGACTTTTTGATGTTCCGTCGCGGTGAACTCCTTTATGAGGCGATCCGACAAGGCTTGATAGCGGTTGATTGCCGGAGGATTTAATATCAGATCCGAGACGAAAGACAAGCATTCTCCGTCCAAGGAAGAGACCAAGGCTGCATACTTCGTGTCATCGTTAGTGATTCCACTGAGTTGAAAAGCACTGTTGCACTGTTGAATCCATAGTTGGACATTGGATTTCCAAAACGGAGGTAATCGAAGTCCAATCCTCGAAACTTGAGCATTTTCTTCCGCCATCGCTCAGCTCCAACGGGAGAGAGAGAAAAAAAAGAAGAGAAGACGAGAGAGAGGAGGAGAAGGTCACACACCAGAAGAGAAGAGCAGATGATGATGCGTGGGCGAGAGGGGTCTGTTCTTCAGGTGCCTGTTTGAGGGAAGAATCGAGTCGTCGTAACCACAGACATAATGGAGGCTCGGAAAGAAGAAAATTTCTGAAAATGCATGAGATTAAATCTTCAATGAAGATGGACTTTTTTTGATGGTTAATGTTCCTAAACGTCGCTGGTCACCACTGCGGAGTCACTACACAGAGCCACAGCTTCAGAATAAACATTTATTTTGACGACACATAATGATTATCTTGGTTAATGAAAAAATAAGACAGGCATAGAAATTTTCGAACCTCACGCTTTCGTGCGCAGTGACTCTCTGCTCTGCTGTTTTCCAGACGGTCGTCTCCAGTACCCGGGATCACGTGACGCACTCGAGGTCGTTGACCCGACTCTTGGGGGGTCGTCTGCGTGAGACACCACAGATGTTTATTTTGTGGAAAATTACTGGGAAGGCGTTGTCCTCCAGACGTGTTACTCCCACGTTGTCACGGCTATGATAGTGCAACAAATTTTTGTAAGCCATTTGGGCGTGATCTTCAAGACCTTCATTTGCATTATTTTCTAATTGAAATGCAAGACTGTATTTCGGAAAACACAGACAAGAATAACAAATATCGATTTTGTATATTTACAGAAAATTTCATATATATTTTCGTCAGGGCCGTAACGTGCCTTCAGGGCCGGTCTTAGACCTAGTTGTGGCCGGTGCAAAAACAGTAGTCAGTGCCCCCCCCCCCCAGGTGCGGATCCAGAGTGATGTGTCGGAGGAGGCAATTTTTCGCTTGGCCTCCTAGACATATTACGATTCAAGTATACACTAGAGCCAACGAGAATAACTCATAATCATATTTATTTACATAGACGCCTAAACCAGAGCGTTCGACCTGCTCTCATGTCCAACAGTCAACAACCTTGTATCCCTTCGGCTCCATGTCCTTTTCACCCGATCCGATTATTATACATCACTTCATTTCACTTCTGACACATCCCCCCTTTTATGTTTATTTTTTTCATAAAAATGACTCTAGTTTATAGTGTCAGTGAGCGGATAGTGCTGGGGCTTCCGCACGGTGCCCTGGCAGGAACAGTGTATTTTTTTCCCCAGCACGACCCAACCCGGAAGGGTAAAAGGCTTATATCCCTGGAGGGACAGAGCCTGGGCCGCGACTGGTTTGTCGGGGCTTCCGCACCACACGACCGTATCGTGTTGCTCTGATGGGGACGGATGTTTGTTCTCCTGACGACTCTCCAGTTGGCCTTCTCGGCGTGGTGTCGTCATCCCGAACTGTCGCACCAACGGGTGGAAGCTCGTCGGAATTAGTGGATCAGGCCTGTAGCTCCTATTCTGACAACACACAGCACACTTCTTGATCCTATCTTCAATTTGCGTTGACAGACCGGGCCACCAAACACACTCTCTCGCAAGGGCACGGCACTTGTTCACTCCCAAGTGACCACAGTGAAGTCGTTCTAGAATGTCTTGTTGTAAGACTGGTGGTATCACAAGGCGACTGTTCCGAGGCGACTGTTCCGTGGCGACTGTTCGAACAGTAAGTCATCCTCGATGAACAGCTCGTCCTTGACGTAGAAGTATGGTAATTCTGCTTGGCCCAATGTCTTCTTATCTGGCCAGGTACCAGCGATGAAAGAAATTATCTTCGAGATCGTGACATCTTTTTTCTGTCCATCTTTGATCTCTAATAGTCTAGCCTCCGAAGCAGGAAGTGTAGAGATGACAAGTCTCACGTAGGCCTTAGTCTCTTCCTCCAATTCACCGGAGTTGTCACTTTCAGGAGGAGCTCTTGAGAAGGCCTCTGCTGCTAAGAGCTGTTTACCTGGAGTGTATGAGATTGTGAATGAATATCTCATTATCCGTAGCCTGAAGCGTTGTAAACGAGGCGTTAATTCATCCAGTTGCTTCGTTGGAAATATGGGCACGAGCGGTTTGTGATCGGTCTCAAGACGCACTTCCAGTCCCATAATGAAGTCTTCAAATTTTTCACAAGCACAAGTGAGTGCTAACGCTTCTTTTTCGATTTGAGCATATCTTTTTTCTGCAATGGACATAGTTCTTGACGCGTAGGCCACAGGGTGCACCGTACCGTCCTTGTGTTCTTGAAGCAACACACTTCCCAATCCGTAAGACGATGCATCCGCGGAGACGATGACCGGTAGCTTAGGATCAAACCGTGCTAGGACTGGTGCCAACGTAAGCAAGCGTTTGATTTCCTTGAAGCATCGAGCTTGCTCGGAGTTCCACACAAAGTCATTCGTTGTTTTTAATAGCAAGTGTATCGGAGCCAAAATTTCGCTCGAATTCGGTATGAACTTGGCCAAATATTTCACCATTCCAATGAAACGTTGCGCTTCACGTAGATCTTTTGGTGGTTGAAGATTTTCTATGGCTTCTACTTTCTTCGGGTCAGGCCGGATTCCTCTGTGGTCTATGAGACCACCTAAGAACCTCACTTCAGTGACGCCGAAGACACACTTGTCCTTGTTGAGGATGACGTTCGCATCATGGAATCGTCGAAGAACTTCTCTGAGACATCTGTCGTGTTCTTCTTGAGTGACTCCCCACACTAAAGTGTCGTCTGTCAGGTTCGTCAAGGCTGGAATACCCTGTAGAAGGTCTGCAATGTCTCGTTGAAAAACTTCTGGAGCTGAAGAAATTCCGAACGGAAGTCTTAAGAAACGGAACCTTCCGAAAGGCGTGATGAAAGTCGTCAACCTTCGGGACTTCTCTGCCAGTTTCTTCTGCCAAAACCCTGTTGTGGTGTCCAGCTTGGAAAAGATCCTAGCCTCTGGTGGTATCTGGACCAACAGATGATCAACTGAAGGTAACGGAAAGTTCTCACGTTGAACGCTGCTGTTCAACTTGGTCAGATCTACGCAGAGCCTGATATCTCCATTTGGTTTTGCTGCTAACACCAGCGGAGCACACCATTCACTCGGTTCTGTCACCGATTCGATTATTCCGTCCTTCAACATCGCATCGAGATGCTGTTTTACTTTATCCATTAATGGAATAGGAACTCGCCTTGGAATGTGAACTGCAAAGGGCACTGCACCGGGCTTCAGCTTGATTTCGTATTCTCCCTTCAGTTCTCCAAGCCCATCGAAAATTCGTGGAAATTCTTTTTCCGGGTCGACTTGAGTTAGGCTGTGAGCCATCACTTCATTGAGTCGTTGAATCAACTTTAGTTGGACGCAATGTTCTCTTGACAATAGTGGACGATCGGGTCCCTTGATCACATAGACTTTTGCTGACGTAGAGACTGACTTGCAAGTTACCTGGCACTCGAACATTCCCTTGACGTTCAAGTTCGCTGCACCGGGACTCGAAAGATTCCGGTCTGGAGGCTTGAGTTTCGGAAATCTGCTTTTATTCCGTTTGTAGAGACTGTCTGGGATGACTGTCACATCTGCTCCTGAATCCAGCAGAAAGTTGACTCCGACATCTCCGACTAAGACGTCTTCTTCCCAAGTTTCTTTGTGCGATGACGCGGATGATACTAAGTAGCCAAGGAATGTCCTCGACGTCTTCACACCCCGACTTTACGCACTGACGAAATGTTCGCAGCTACCCTTGACCTGCAAACCCTAGCGAAGTGGTTTTTCTTACCGCACTTACGGCACGTGGCGTCCTTGGCCGGGCAGGAACTCTTGTCATGAAACTTTGCTCGTCCGCACCAAAAACAAGAAGATTCATTCCTACTGCGGGTCTGGCCCTGCTTTTCCTTCGGTGATTGCTCTTGTTTCTTGAACTCTGAGCCAGGGCTTCCCCGTGGATTCCTGTGACCCTGGCCAGCTCTGAGCTGGTTTAACGCAGGGTTATGTAACTCCTCCTGCTGCTTCTTGACCAATTCGTATTGTCTTGCTATGGTCGTAGCTTTCTCCAGCGTTAGACCTTGCTCCAGCTGAAGCTTCTCGGACAATCTTCGGTCGCTGACACCCACGACGATGCGGTCGCGAATCATCTCTTCTCGGAGAACTTGATACTCGCATGACTCCGCTAGCACACGGAGAGCAGAGATGAACTCCTCCACTGGTTCTTCGGAGTGTTGAACACGGTTGTTGAACTTAGCCCGCTCAGATATGATATTTTTCCTGGGCAAGAAATGTCCGTCGAATACCGCTATTACCAAATCGTACTTCTCCTGGTCCGGTGTTGGCAGGTGAAATGAGGTGAAAATGTCCTCCGCTTGATCACCCAACAGGTACAGAAGCGTGTTGACCTGGTCTTTCTCGCCCTTCTTCGCTAGCCCTGACGCGTCGCGAAATCTTTCGAAGCGTTTCTTCCATTTTGGCCATTCGGATGGCGTTGTAAATGAAAACGGTTCGGGACACGGCACTTGAAACGTCGACGACATGTTCTTAGCCCTAACCATAGACTTATGTAAAGCGACGATTTAGGCTTAGTTATTCGAACGTTAGTAATCAAGCTAAGACTTACTCAACGACGTTCGAAAACTGGATCGGTGGATCTTTCTGGATCCCACCGCTGCCACCACGCTTCGCTTGGCCTCCTAGACATATTACGATTCAAGTATACACTAGAGCCAACGAGAATAACTCATAATCATATTTATTTACATAGACGCCTAAACCAGAGCGTTCGACCTGCTCTCATGTCCCACAGTCAACAACCTTGTATCCCTTCGGCTCCATGGCCTTTTCACCCAATCCGATTATTATACATCACTTCATTTCACTTCCGACACAATTTTTGCTAGTCATTACTGTCCCGTAAAATACGGGACAGATGCATTCTACCATATTGTGGCAAGACTCAAAATAGGACAGATATTCAAGTATCATTATTAACTCGACTGCAAGACTAGCCATTAACAAGACATATTTTATTCTTGTCTTTTTTTTATTGTTTATTTGTCATGGAATGTTCCTATATGTTTTTGTGTTCTTGTTGGATTGTGACTGTGTTTGTAATTGCTCTGTAACGAATATCTAATAAAACTACGCGACAATATTATCAGACACGGTGTGTGGTGATCGACCCCATCGCCCCCCCCCCCCTCTTGGTTGGATATTAAAGGACGAAGAAGTCGGAAAAGCTTTCTTCCTAAAATGGGGTTACCACTATTTAACTTGTAAACAAGCACAAAAACCAAACTTGTTTGATTTAAAAACATTAAAAAAACGTCACACATTTATGCAGGGTACTCACCGCAAAGGATCTATCTTCTTCATACTTATTTTAATTGAATTTTATGGTAAAATATGTATATAGTTTCACGCGTAAGAGTTAAAAGGGGTTAAATGAAAGTGATATTTTTGTATGATCACTTTCATATTTATAAAACTCATGTGAACTTCATTTAAAATTATCCCTTTCAGACCCAATACTAAGAAACGGAAGGGGCAGGCAAACACCAGCCAAAGCACTGGGCTCTGCAACTTGGGCAGGCCCGTAACTATTCCGAAGCAACTTGGACGGTGACCCGAGCAGAATGGGAGGGGGGGGCACTTTTAACTCCTTTTTCTGAGCATAACGATTTCAAGAAAAGTCTGCCCCCGAGAAAGCACTCTACGGACCTGGGGAAGGGACAGGGCCATCTTAAGAGCATCATGGGCCCCCTAGCCAAGTGGTTTTTCTGAGGCCCTGCCTAGTAAATTCTAGATAATTTTAAATAGATCTCATTTTCGTGAGGCCCCTCTACTTTTGAGGATCCCGGTCAGCGGCGGGGTGAGTCCATGCGTTAAAACGGCACTGTGTGAGAAGGGGTTATTTTTCTCTCTAGATTTTTTTTTTAACCTCAGAGACTTCGGCTTTAATCTCAACGATAACGCACAATTCTCTTCCACCTAGTACCTTACCAAGGTATAAAACAATGTCGTGAAGCATATTTTAGGGACAACGATCCCAATGGAATAAAGCAATTTATATATTTTGTACCTCACTTTTGTAGAATCTGGTTTACAAAGCTGTTTAAAAAAATCAAATTGAACTTGCAACATACATTCCTCATTAGTTTCTCGAAAGCAAAAAATGTCCTTTTAAAGTCCCATTGTGGTCACACCTTACCAGAGATACTGTCTAGGAGCCTCAGAGGAAGTTTTACCGTTACTCACCGGGTATCTGGAACAAGATCCATGAAACTCCGAAAAGATGTTCAGTTGTGTATGTACGGTTTGTTACAATTTTCAAGTCCACACACACACACGTTGCACTTGAGGGCGGTTCGAGACAAAATCTCTACCCGAGCGGGACCCTTTTATGTCCCTGACATCCCCTAATTAAAAAAACTTTTGTTTCAATCTTTTCGTTTTGGTGCGTTCAAAGGAACAGCGATATTTTATGTCATAACATATCATGTCGAATTTTTTTCTGCCCTTTTACCTTGGATTTGACCCTCCAAGGTAAGAAGCGGGTAGAAATCATTTTCCCATTTTTCGCCCTTCTCATGTTTCGGCGCCCCTTCTCATTTAGCGCCCGGTGCAATTGCACCGGTCGCACTGCCCTAAGACCGCCCCTGCGTGCCTTCTCGGAGCCCCGGAAAAGACATTTTCTTGGGGGCATTTTAAAAGCGAAAAATTTATGCAAAATAAATGTACATTATTTGTGATGCCCCCATTTGGCTTGGGTCGGTGCTCCGGTTGCCCAAGACAAGTTACGGTTCTGCTTTGCATATTTAAATTGTTATTTTATGTATTTAGTGTATTTATTTATGTATGTAGTGTATTTATTTATGTATTTAGTGTATTTAGTGTATTTAGTGTATTTAGTGTATTTATTTATGTATTTAGTGTATTTATGTATTTAGTGTATTTATTTATGTATTTAGTGTATTTATTTATGTTTATATTTATCTATCTAGTTTATATTATCTATTTATCTAGTTATCTTTTTATTATAAAAAGAGGTATATTAATACAAAAAAATAATAATAAATATGTATGTTCTCTGTTATCAGAAATTTAATTTCTTTTTTCCATTTCAGATGAGATGGATATCAACTCAAAAGAGTTCTCACATATCACGATGATTTTTGTTTATTTATTATAAAGAGAAATAATTGAAATTTCTCTGGAATCATACTGTTGGTTGATTAGGATTTCGTTTCACTAATATTTATTAGAAATGAACATGGAGATGAATACTGATTATACAAGTTCGTGACTCATAGTATTTCGTAATACAGACGTTGGAGCAAATTTTGACATTTTCAAAAATTATGCCATAATTCTATATAAAAAGTAGAACACATCACGAAAATCCACAGCATATCATATTGAAGAGCTCATTATTGAATAGAATTTCGTGACATTTGATACAGATAATGCTAAACAAGTAGCGATTGATAAATACTTGTTGCATCATAAACTCGAGTTATTTTCGGGCGACCCCCAACTTTTTCATGGGAAGTCGTTGAGGTCGGGCAAAAACCGCTACTACTACTAAACCACACATTCACCTCGTCCATATTCCTCTGCGAAACTTCTAACGAATTGGTACAAGTTGCAGTGTACATGTAGTGAACCTGTAGTGAACCTGAACATGTAGTTGCTCTCTGTTTCGAGACTTTTTAACGGGGAGACCGTTTATTGGCTTTAAACCGTTTATTACAGCATTCTCAGGTCGACTGGATGCACAGAAGATATTCGGGATGGCCAACTCTGAGATTTTATGTGTCATCCAAGCGTGCTGTTGAAGTCCTTCGCTTAAAGCAGCTTTTATAGTTAGCGGGGAGTCGCGCAATCACAACGATTTCAACAAGTCACCGTAGAGGTTACGTCGGATGAGCTCACGCATTCGGACAAGCAGATGCGATGGTTTTTGATCTCCCATCTGGAAACCATGCTATATAGCGTTCGGATTTTGGATGATTCGCTCTCAGCGTAATGCTCTCAGTTCCAAACCTGACTCGAACGTGCCTTGAGCTCATCGTATTTGTTTTGCTGGGAGGTTCCAGAACGAAATCATGCCCTATCGATAAAATATCGACATCAGTACAAGCGATAATGTGTACCATGGGTCATAACCATGGGTCATAAACATTAACACGAATGGGACAATCTTCTCGGCAACCTTGAGAGAAAGTGTACAAAAACAACAATACTCAATAATATTACAATAATAATCAATATCAAAATTTACCCCTTTTTTTAAGAATATTACTTAAATGTTTAAATGTAACCCCTCGCTCTCAAATTAGTGATTAGTTAATTATCAAATAAAATGAACTGTTCAATATTCGTTATTTCAAATACGCAATTTATTATATAGCTCTTTAAAACATATTAAGTGAAAACAGTTGTCTATTAATACCATTAAACTCATTGCATAACCTTGGGGTAAGAAAGCATAAAGATTTTTTATAAATTGTTTTTCTTGGTAATGGTATATGATATAGATTTTCTGTTCGCATAGTATTTTTTTGTGCAATTGCTCTGTTGGGATACCAGTCAGGATTTTTATACATAAACAGCAATACTTTATATAAATAACATTGACGTACGTTAAAATAAATTAGTGATACAACACATTGCGAGATATCATTGTTAATGTGCAGAATATCTCGTCGAAAAAAATCATATGAACGGCTTAAAGATAGAATAAAATTTTTGCATGTTCCTCCCCAGACAGTTAATCCATATAATATTTGTGGGGATACCCATGCATAGAACACTTCTCTCAAACTATTGTGTGAAATAATATATTTCAGTTTAAACATCAAACTCATAAATGCTCTTAGTTTATCGACAATTAAAGTATTATGATCTTTCCATTTCAAGTTGAACGAGATAACTAATCCAAGATATTTATAATTTATTACTCTTTCTATATAAGCACCATTACAAATAGTATCAGGATGAAATCATCACATTCATGAAATTTAATTTCAGTTGTCTGTGTATTTAGATTCATTAAACTAAGATGCATCCATTTGGGTTTACTTGCGTTAAGCTGCAGTCGAAGGCTCTTAATTCTTTTATTCATGGTGTAAATGTCATTTTCTAAATTTTTTATCAAATCTTCAATTGTGACAGCAGTACAAATTAAGACAGTACCATCTGCGAATGACGCCAAATGACCAGAAATATTAATATTATGTACTTCATTTATTTAAACTAAGAAAAGTATTGGTCCCAAAACCAATCCCTGGGGTGCACCTGTATTTATTATTTTAAAATGACTTACACTGTTATTGATTCTTACTGACTGTTTCCTATTTGTAATAAAAGATCTAAACCAGTCAAGGGGAAGGCCTCTTATTCCAATATTTTTTAGTTTCTCTAATAAAATATTCCAATTGACTGAATCAAATGCCTTGTTAATATCAATAAACACAGCTGCTTCCTTTTCATCATTATTTATATGATTTGTTGTGTAATCCAAAAATTTAGTCGTGGCCATTTCAGTGTGCATTTTTTCCCTAAAACCAAATTCCCAATGCGAGTGTTAATTAATAGCTAATTAAATGGAGGCGGCTTTATAACGATACTATCGCCACTCGGTAAATTGTCCATTTCGAACGGATGAAACGATTACTGGCTTACCTTGAGGAGCTGACGACTATAAGGTGTCTAATTGTCCGGTATTCATGACGGTCTTCTTCCCTCAAACAAAAACGTTTTTGTTTGAAGGAAGAAGACCAGACTGTGTATGTGTCCCTCGCTCATTCGCGCAGCCTTGTGAACGAGGATCACCTTGAGAAAGATATTCTCATTGGAGCCGCACAAAGGACTCACTCATAGCTATACAGATTTGAATTATATATTGAATATGAAAAAAATAGTTTCCTGAAACAATTCCATTATTATGTTCATGAGACATAATAATGGAATATTAACGATATTCAAGTAGAAGACGTGGAGTTCCAAAATCTTCTAAGAAATGGCCACCTCGTTGGGCATTTTGCCTGTTGTAGCGTTATATTTGTATTTATTTGTATAAAACTGCATAGCGAATGAAATATTAAAATGAGCTAAAGGTGAATCTCTCGCGGCCTGGCACGATCGATACCATGGCTCGGCGGTTGAGAAATACTGACTCAAGCGACTTCATAATTTCCAAATAACTTGAGTGATCCGCGACACACGATACATTTGTAGATTGCACAAGTGGTCAGCAGCACACTTGAAGATTACTTTGGTGGCCCGTGGTACAATTTCGATCACCTGAGCGGCTCTAGGCGTATTTCCAGAAATAGTCAAGTGGCCCGCGGAAACGTTTTCAAACCGATGAAGTGACTCGCACTTCCTAAAAGAGGATAGAGAATTTAAAAAGAATACTTACGAGAAAAAGGAAACCAAAGCTAGTGCTTGACTTTTGATTCTAGATGTGAAAAAAGTATAAATCTGTGGTCGGTAAACCAAAAGGATTAGCATCTCCCTAGTTTCAACCCAGCCCAGTCCCAACTGGTGAACCCATGGTTTGGAATCCGTTTTCCCTCCTGCCTCCAATACACAGACCGCCTCCACATCCAGCCGGTTTTTTCCCCCATTTACAGTGAAATGAGCGGCCCTTTGTGGTAACGAATGTCACGGGGGCCACCACTCCACGCATACATCATACAGAAACTGACGGGGTTGCGTCAGCTGTCCGTAGCAAGCGGATTCGCTTCTTTTCGCCATCCTCCATATCACACAAAATGGCCAACCCACCCACCCTCCAATATGGTCAGGTAGTGCGACACCACTACCCCAGAGCATGGTCCCCGCTCCGTCTCCCAAGGGGGAAAACTGCACACTGATAGAAAGATCTGAAATCCTCAGTTGACAGTTCAAAAATGACCGAGTAGCTCAATTGGTACTTAATTTATATTGCACTTTATTAACGATCAACCATTGTTAGCAACAATCGAAGAATCTGACTGCGGGACAATGGATATCACTCATTCTTGAATGATTTGAAGGAATTTCATAACAATGAGAGACACTAAAACCATCGTGAAGGGCAAACTCAGCTTTCTATATTTCAAACCGAGCACAACTCCTGTTTATCGCCATTGGCAACTTACCACCGATTAAAAATTAACTTAAAATTTTACTCGAATAAATTCCTTGTTCACCTCCCCGAAAGGTGGACTAATGGTTTTACAGCCTGGGGGCTACACAAAAACCTGGTCCCCTGATATTTTCGTCATACGTTTGGAACCGAGTGCGGGACCACTCGGTTTTTATGCCATGTAGTCACCTGTCGGGGTTGCTACAATGGTATAAAAATGATAAAAAAAATTTGGGAAACAGTTGCGTAACGCAAGATCATGACTGCGTCCATAAATCCGGCTTTGAGAATGGTCAAGAAACTCTGCACTAATGCGGATTCCAGAATAGCGGAAAAATGTAGCAGCTAAGATCAATTATAGTAATTATAAATTATTAAAATTTGGGAAACAGTTTCGTAACTGATGATGAAATTTTAATAATTTAAAATTATTATTCTATGTGATTGTTGTTTAACAACACTGATCGCTTCCTTTCAAAAGATGCATTTGGGAGATCTTTTTTGAATTTTTATATTTTATCTTTTTTCGTATACACCAAAGGTTCCATATTGTGCCAGAACTCGATTGAAATGGAAATCACTATCACAGTTCAGTGACACTTTTGGAAATATTCCGTATGTAAATAAATCTTCCATTTGGTGAACAGACCCAATGTTGCAGCCAGTTTTCCATTACGGATCTCTTTATCATATTTCTCAATTATGTCGATGAGAATTTACTATTGCATCTATTTCGGTCTTTGTTGGCCCCTTAGCTTTTTGATCTGCATACTCATTTCTAATGTTCCGGCTATGAGCCTTGACCTAATGGAAGACTATTTTGTTCTTTTCATATAAAATTTTCATGTTGTGTATATTTTTATCCTTGTTATTTGAACGATAACTCACTCGAAAAAATATGGACTGTAAACACTTTCATTAATTTTTAGATAATTTCAATTCAGAGTAACGAACAAATTCACTCGCACGAAATCCCGATAGAGGGAATCGTTGTACAACTGACCAGCTCGATGTCTCAACTCACTCCTCGAGCTCTCATTACCTTTGACCTCTGCTCTCTCCTTACTTTTCTTTTTCTTCTTTTTTTACTATTATTATTATTATTATTTACAAGCAGCAACATACCGCCAGGCTTTGCAATGTTCTTTGAATATTCAACCAATTGCAATTATAATGTAATAATATGAAAAACTGATCATTTCAAAAACATGAACAAATACAAATTTTAACTGAATACACAGAATAAAGAAAATTGACACACACTCAATTACATTATAAATCAACACTTTCCGATACGTGATAAAAACATAATATACTGTTCCGGATAATTTTCCACAAGACTTCGAGGTTGCAAAACAAGAAGCGGTTTGACGGACAAACACAAATTTATTTACAGAACAACAATTTACACGTATTTACAAGCTAATCAGAGAGCTAACAACTTTCTCGCAAAGTTTAAACACAACTGACTGAATCTCTCTATTCGAGTCTCTCTGCCTAGCCTGCCATCTTGTGAGCGCCGCACTATTTATAACCCCGGAGAAACTTCGAGAAAAAGAACATTCCACAAAATTCTATTTTACAGTTTCCTAGTCGACGGCGCCACCATACGGACTTCCTGGAGGGGCGTTGAATCACTGTTTGGAGGGGCGGGACTTTCTAGATTTTTCTCTACACGCCCTGCCAGTTCTCCACCAATCACAGTCATTTCCGCCAAACTGAAACCGGTATCAACCGATTTCGATATTTCTGAGAGCCATCGCACGAATCGCGCCATCTATCGTCGATAGTTCGTAACAATACGATATTTACGTTAGTTTTCCATAGGTAAAATACACAATTTTGATATAGGTCGCTTATATGTGCCTGAAGCCATGTTTCCGTAATTCGACCGATAGGCCATTTACAAGGAGGTAAATTGTCGTCTTTAACAATGACTATGTCACCTATTTTTACGTTTTCCTTTTCAAAGAACAATTTATTCCGTTGCTATAATGTACTAATATATTCTCGTTGCCATCGTTTCCAAATGACTTGCGTGAATCTCGTTGCTTGTTGCCATCGGTTAAGCCGATTTTCTGGCACCGAAGTCAACTCTGGTTCTGGAAGTGAGGTGATAGGTCTTCGAATAAGAAAATGACCAGGTGTTAGGGCCTCCAAGTCATTTAGGTCTTCTGACATAGCAAATATTGTTCTAGAATTTAGGACACCAACTATTTGAGTCAAAACAGTAAGAAATTCTTCGTAAGTGAGTCTTGTCTGGTCGATGGTTTATTTTACGTGGTATTTGCAAGATTTTACTCCTGCTTCCCAGAGGCCACCGAAGTTTGGTGTTCGGGGAGGAATGAATTTCCAATCTATGCCATCCGAGGATAAATAACAAGCACGGTCCTCATCTGGTTGAGCTACAAGATTGTATAACTTTTTGAGCTCAATATTTGCTCCCACAAAATTTTTTGTATTATCTGACTACAACTTAACACACCTTCTTCTTCGAGAAGTGAACCTTTTAAGAGTTGCAATAAATGCAGCAGTGGTAAGATCAGTAATAATATCCGGATGGATCGCTTTCGTCCCTAAACATACAAAAATACACACATATATTTTACTCAAGGTACCCTTTCATTGATTTTTGTAATTTATAGAAAAGGGTCCACAAAAATCGACACCAGAAATATTGAATGCAAAATCTCTCGTTCACGATCCTTAGGTAAACCACCCATAATTTGTTGAGCCGTTATAAGTTTAGCTTTAAAGCACACAATGCAATCATGAACAATTTTTCTACATACACTTTTCTCATTTATAACCCAAAATTTTTGTCTGAGTTTATTCAATAATGCTTGTGGCCCTAAATGCAGATACTTATTTTGATAATGTACAACAGTCGAATCATCCGGATAATTTCTTCACAAGCCCTTGAAATGAGCAGTGCACGAAACAAAATGTAAAGCGTCACCTATTTATTCACGGAACAGCTTTTTACAGGTATTTACTAGCAGAGATCTTGGCGGAACTGACCTACACATATGAGGGGTATACACATATGAGGGGTATACCAAGTCCATTTATTTTCATTGTGGATAATAACGCCTTAAAGTTTTTTATAGATAATTAATTCAGTTCAAGTGATGTAAAGGAATGAAATATGTCAAAGTTTAGTTAAAAATATCCTTTTTTTGGTGTCCTGCTTTTACTAATAATAAATCAGTATGTTTTTTTTTTAATTTATAGTCTTTCTTTAATAATGAGGACTTGGTCCACTATGGTTGAGAATTGAAGCTTCTACATGAAGAAATATGATGCTACAATGTATATAAGTGAAGAACATTTCATTATGATTTATTTTATATAAAATGAAAAATTCTTGATTTTGAAACATTTTCATTAGATATATTTAAACTACAAATCAATTAGAATGCATGAAAAAAGTTACCATTTGTTGTACATCAATCACTATACAAAATATTATCATCTTCATCATTTCTAGAGGAAGTAGCTTGGAGCCTTGTATTTGCCTCTATTGTAAGATTCTTAAATATACATGATGTATAGGTGGAATGTGTCATGCTATCACATGAATCTCATAATTGTTTGAAATTTTTGATCGACCCCTTATGTTCGGGATCGACAATTGTTAATGCGTACATTTCCCCCTAAGAATGGAGAAATCTATTTTTAGTAACAACTCCAGGAAATTCGTTCAAAGTTTACGAGCAACACAACGTATCTTCCAAAAGAACTCCACAATGAAACGCGACAAACTGGAGACGCTGACCCAAAGCCGCTTGAAAGGTAATGCTTAAGGGGCCTACACACGTTCAGTTATGCCTGCACAGTTATACCTGTACAGGCATAACTGCGCAGGCATAACTGAACGGTTTGATGCATCCACACCATTCAGTTATACCTGTGCAGGCGAAGCTTCTGGAACCGGTTCTAGGCAATCTGTGGGGATATTTTCATTCTTCGATCTCTGTCTTCGCGGTCTTTTGATCAATTCGGATTTTTTCATAGTCTATAAAGTTCGGAATTTTCTAGTATGATTTCCACAGATGATGCTTTGGGTGTAGTTGGATTGGTTATGTCACTGAAACTTATTAACTTGAAAAAAACGGGTAACGTGGTGCAAAGATTGGTTAAAAAAAAGGCAACAATATTCGCACGTTAAATTATTACAGGAATTGAGATTTGCACCAAAAGATTGGCATAATTTTCTCAGAATGGATCAAGATACCTACTCAAAGCTTTTTTTTTTCAATTCCTTTCGGGAATTGCTTCTCAAACTTTATTTTTTTAACAACACTGTCTCTGTTCGCTAGAGGATCTATTTATCTCATTTTCCACACCAATCTCTTATAACTATCATCTTTCTTAATTTTGTTATGGCAATCTTTAGTTTTCACCTGCCACAAGCACTTCTTATTCCTATACATTTCAATGAATTCTTCCAAACATTCGCGCTGCCCGTTTAGAAGATCACTCGTCATTATAAACCTCGAGTCGTGAAAACTAAACTGAACTCTGAACTAAGCTCTGGTGGAGTGTTGAAATTGGTGTTTCCCAAAGTAGGACTATTCAGGCTATGAATGGACACAAGGGGGTGATGGGGGGACGAGAGGAAATCATCAGTTTTCGAAAACTCAGACCATTTTTACCAAGGAAGCCTTTGTAAATATATACCTCTCATAATGACCGATTTTCATGACTTAAGTAAAAGGCACTACTGCCTACTCATGCTTATCAAGAATGCTATCCATATCTACAGTGATTATGACAACATAGGCAATAAAAGATAAATTTTGGTATTACAATCGACGCTCCATATAAAGACACCTTCGTCCCGTCGAGAATCGACGTTATATTTGGAGCAAGGTCGTAGCGAGGGGGAGACTTGGGGGTGTGGTCGGGCCTGATTGGGACGGTCGTTATATAAGTAAAACGTAAAACATTTGGGACTTACCCTACCAGTCTTTGTCGCTATAACGTGAAGTTGTCATAACGAGCGTCGACTGTATCTTCGAAAACAAGCATCGTTTCTCCTCTGAATATACAGATAGCGGATACATGCTCCTTCAGCATCGTATGATAGTATTTTCTTTTCACGATAGCGTCGATTTAAAAAAAATAATTTTTTTGACTTGAAAGAAAACTGCATTTTCACGCGACCTCTTACGATTAATTCAACTCAATTAGAAATTGACTTATTATGAAACATAGTATGTATATTAATAGTATTACTCAATGATATAATTATATTATCAATCGTATATCTCTCTCAAAGAATTTTTCGATTGTTTTCTTACGTTTAACTAGCGTAATTTCATCGGAATTTTTTTCTTTCAATGTTTGAGCTGAAAATTGAAATTCGTTGCAATCTGATGAGATGTGTCCAAAAAACAAATTCAATGAGATTCATTAAGAATTACATGTAAAAGAAAATAATAAATTGCAGTGATTTTTGTCCTGTTGATGCTTGCTGGTTTTCGGTCAAAAAAGGAGTAGGAATCCTGCGTTTGAAATTGCAAACAATTGCAAACATTAACTAAATCGTATAAACACCTGCTTGATTTCTAAAGGAAGTACATGTGAAAGAATACTAAAATAATCCGATGTCGCGGGGCCCCTAAAATCTCCAAGAACCCTAGTTAAAAACCTCTTCTCTAAATAATCAATAAACAATTAATAGTCATAGCACATTATTTGAATATAGAGTTTGTGTGTTTCGGTGCATAATTTCAGGTAAATTTAATGAAAAGAGTGACTTCAGAAACAAAATTGCAAATATTAACAATGGTCGAAATATTTCTAAAATTTTATTTCGATTTTTTTATTCGATATGAAATTGTAAGAAAATATCGTGAAAATTAGGCCATTAGAAGATTTTCTTCTAATTAAATGGAATCCCTCTCCAAAACATGTTATTCAGTTATTATTGTTCTATTACATTATCAGTGAAAAAAGAAGAGGGAAGAAAGTAGGGCGAATATAAGAAAGCGGGGGAAAAAAAACTGCGCAGTTATACCTGATGGCCCATACAAACGCTCAGTTATACCTGCGCAGGCATAACTGCACAGTTATACCGAATCGAAAAACCATTCCCTTCAGGTCGCCTGTGCAGGTCAACTGACGGCCCCTACACACGCTCAGTTATACCTGCGCAGTTATGCCTGTACAGGCCAACTGTGCAGGCATAACTGAGCGTGTGTAGGAGCCGTCAGTTGACCTGCGCAGGCGACCTGAAGGGAATGGTTTTTCGATTCGGTATAACTGTACAGTTATGCCTGCGCAGGTATAACTGAGCGTTTGTATGGGCCATCAGGTATAACTGCGCAGTTTTTTTTCCCCCGCTTTCTTATATTCGCCCTTCTCTCTCTTTCTTCCCTCTTCTTTTTTCACTGATAATGTAATAGAACAATTGAATAACTTGTTTTGGAGAGGGATTCCATTTAATTAGAAGAAAATTTTCTAATGGCGTAATTTTCACGATATTTTCTTGCAATTTCATATCGAATAAAAAAATCGAAATAAAATTTTAGAAATATTTCGACCATTGTTAAAATTCGCAATTTTGTTTCTGAAATCACTCTTTTCAATAAATTTGCCCGAAATTATGCACCGAAACACACAAACTCTATATTCAAATAATGTACTATAACTATTAATTGTTCATTGATTATTTAGAGAAGACGTTTTTAACCAGGGTTCTTGGAGATTTTAGGGGCCCCGTGACATCAGATTATTTTAGTATTCTTTCACATGTACTTCCTTTAGAAATCAAGCACGTGTTTATACGAGTCAGTTAATGTTTGCAATTTCAAACGCAGGATTCCTACTCCTTTCTTGACCGAAAACCAGCAAGCATCAACAGGACAAAAATTAGTGCAATTTATTATTTTCTTTTACATGTAATTCTTAATGAATCTCATTGAATTTTTTTTTTGAACACATCTCGTCAGATTGCAACGAATTTCAACTTTCAGCTCAAACATTGAAAGAAAAAAATTCAGATGAAATTACGCTAGTTAAACGTAAGGAAACAATCGAAAAATTATTTGAGAGAGATATACGATTGATAATATAATTATATCATTGAGTAATACTATTAATATACATACTATGCTTCATAATAAGTCAATTTTTTAATTGAGTTGAATTAATCGTAAGAGGTCGCGTGAAAATGCAGTTTTCTTTCAAGGAAAAACACTACGTAAGTTACCGTAAAAATTTTCAAGTCAAAAAAATTATTTTTTTTAAATCGACGCTATCGCGAAAAGAAAATACTATCATACGATGCTGAAGGAGCATGTATCCCCTATCTGTATATTCAGAGGAGAAACGATGCTTGTTTTCGAAGATAAAGTCGACGCTCGTTATGAGAACTTCACGTTATAGCGACAAAGACTGGTAGGGTAAGTCCCAAATGTTTTATGTTTTACTTATATAACGACCGTCCCAATCAGGCCCGACCACACCCCCAAGTCTGCCCCTCGCTACGACCTTGCTCCAAATATAACGTCCATTCTCGACGAGACGAAGGGGTCGTTATATCGGGCGTCGATTGTAATACCAAAATTTCTCTTTTATTGCCTATACGTATTGTCATAATCACTGTAGATATGGATAGCATTCTTGATAAGCATGAGTAGGCAGTAGTGCCTTTTACTGAAGTCATGGAAATCGGTCATTATGAGAGGTTTTAGTAACATCAAAATGCATTATTGTACTTATATGGTGTAGATTCAACAAGCATCTTCCGTTACAGCAGTCTTCCTCAAAGTGTGCGTCGCGGCTCTTGAGCGTCACCCCCCTGCCCCTTCCCACCCACATCCTGCCGCAGGGCACAGAGGCCATTCTCTTTGCCGAGCCGCCACTATAGTGAATTTTTTAACGTGGGAAAAAAGAATGATTGGAATCATCTCGGGCTCTGAAACCAGAATCCTGATCCCAATCCTATCTTTGTGGGGGTTGGGGGGAAATGGCTCAAATAATGACAATATTCATTAGTAAAAACAGCCCCTGGGGATGCAGGACCCCAGATGGTGTGGAGATCTGTGACAGTAGGCTTTTTACCGATCAATTTGCAGTTGCAATACATCTGGAATGTACAGCGCACATTCAAAGGGAGAAAAAAACACTTTAGCTCTGATGAAACAAGTACGAATTTCTGTGTGCAATATTAGTTTTTTTTTTTTTTTCTTTTTTTTTTTTTTTTTGCCCAAGGCTCATATTTATAAAGGCTTCCTTGGTAAAATGGTCTGAGTTTTCGAAAACTGATGTTTTCCTCTCGTCCCCCCATCACCCCCTTGTGTCCATTCATAGCCTGAATAGTCCTACTTTGGGAAACACCGATTTCAACACTCCACCAGAGTTTCAGAGTTCAGAGTTCAGTTTAGTTTTCACGACTCGAGGTTTATAATGACGAGCGATCTTCGAAACGGGCAGCGCGAATGTTTGGAAGAATTCATTGAAATGTATAGGAATAATAAATGCTTGTGGCAGGTGAAAACTAAAGATTGCCATAACAAAATTAAGAAAGATGATAGTTATGAGAGATTGGTGTGGAAAATGAGAGAAATAGATCCTCTAGCGAAAAGAGACAGTGTTGTTAAAAAAATAAACAGTTTGCGAAGCAATTTCCGAAAGGAATTGAAAAAAAAAGAAGCTTTGAGTAGGTATCTTGATCCATTCTGAGAAAATTATGCCAATCTTTTGGTGCAAATCTCAATTCCTGTAATAATTTAACGTGCGAATATTGTTGCCTTTTTTTTAAACCAATATTTGTACCACGTTACCCGTTTTTTTCTTTTTTTTTGAGTTAATAACTTTCAGTGCCATAACGAATCCAACTACACCCAAAGCACACATCATCTGTGGAAATCATATTAGAAAATTCCGAACTTTATAGACTATGAAAAAATCCGAACTGATCAAAAGACCGCGACGACAGAGATCGAAGAATGAAAATATCCCCACAGATTGCCTAGAACCGGTTCCAGAAGCTTCGCCTGCACAGGTATAACTGAATGGTGTGGATGCATCGAACCGTTCAGTTATGCCTGCGCAGTTATGCCTGTACAGGTATAACTGTGCAGGCATAACTGAACGTGTGTAGGGCCCTTTACACAATAACATTGACTTCAAACTTTTATTTATAACTTCTCAAGCGGAAAAATGAGAATGAATGTCTCCGTCTTGTCTTATATTATCCAATTGCATCAATCCATATAGTTTAGGATGTTTTAAATTAATTATGGGCCCATATAAATTACATCGAAGAAATTCTACAGCTTTAATCAAGCATTTTTGAAGGAAAAACAGGCAGATCGATAACTTGAAGTTAAAAAAAAAAATTCGAAATTTCTAGCTCCCATTAAAAAGAAGAAAAAACGATTCATTTCTATGTTTCTTTCGTGAATCGCACAGAAAGTCGACATATTGGTTATCTTATATGCCCCTCAAAAAAAGGGAAATATCACATGATCCATGAAGCCTCATTTAGTCCTCATGTCGGCGGGTTGCACTTTATCACTCACTGTGGTACAGTATAGCAACATATAGGCCAATGGGGGCCAGGAATTCGCAGATATACAACGACATACCATGACAAAGAAAACTACCGAAGGTGGAATCATTAGAGGTGATCTGCTGTTTCCCGCATCATACGCCAAAGCAATGCTATGGAACGATCTAATGAATAAATGGCAGCAGAAGTGGGATGATAACACATAGCCCGGTCGATCAACCTATAGCATCCTGCGACATGTAATGCCTCGGAACCATAAATGCTCACGTGCAGGGCCATAGCTAGCCATTCCTGTGCCCTGTGCAAGAATTTGAATTTCTGAAGGCCCTTTCTGGCCCATTTTTGTGGGTGCACCTATTGCACCTGTTTAGTTACGGCCCTGGGGGTCTATTACGTTCACGTCGTTATACGAGGTCGTCAGTGACGTCGCGTTCTTAACGCAAATTCTCAACGAGCCCCATAACGCAAATCGCAACGACCATCGTTAAAAACTTGATTTTTCTCAGCTGGCCGCGGTATGTCGTTATCGATTTTACGAAAAACTCTCTGGGCCGAGAGTAGCGTTAGGTCCGAAACGGATGGACCAATCAGATCATTTTCTCAGCTGCTAATAATCATCATCACTATCAACGAGTACTGCAGCACATGCGTTATTATTATTGAATTTTTATTTATTTTCTGCGTGTTTGTGTGAGGTGATTGTCCCTAATTTTCGTAAGCTACATTTTTTTTTAACTCCACCCGGATTCTTTTCATATTCGCAAATATTTGAGAAAAAGGTAGGCTATGCACGCGCATGAAATTTTCTAAACTATTACGTTCAAAAACGATGTTCTATTGAAGTTCAATGATGTAGTTAAAGTATATGAATTTTCAAAACGACTAGCAAAAATATCAGCATCATATATTCCCATGTTTTTACATATCTATCTACCGTCTTGATATTAAGACAAAACCAAGAACAAGTAACCTTTAATTTACATCATTAATTAGACAATTGGTTGGCTTGTTTCACACAACATAAAAATGAAGTGCCACCAAACTTACACTGTTGTTGACATCTCTCCGATCAGAAAATGCCCTCAAGGATTATAAAAAATGTATTTGTTGATTAATAAAATTTACTTCCATTTTTATAGTGTACTTAGTGCACAGAGTATAGAGTGTGTGTGTGTGTGTGTGTGTGTGTTTGTGTAAGGGTGTTTACTGCATTGCACTTCTGTGTACTGCACTGAAAGTAGCAATACAATTATTTTAACATTATCAGTGATAAAATAACGTATTACAAAATATCGATGTTGGTCAATACCATGTATTCAAACACACACCTGTGTTTTTAAACTCAACAATATTTAATTCTGTAAAAAGGGTGATTCAATACTGCGTCAATGAAACGAAGGGGAATTACATGAGACAACCTCCCACTGGAGCATTGTCACATACACTTCCACATATATTTCTCCCCCGAGAGAGGGAGAGAGACATAATAATTATAATAAATACACAAGAAAAGAAAAGCGAAAGTTGACATCAACTCCATCTTGTGTTGGGAGCAAGAGATAAAAAGTTAGACGTTTCCATCCCGCCCGGCGTTGTAATGCTAATTACAACCAATATCAATTCAACACAATACAAAAGAAATTAAAAATGCTTGAAATGAAAACCTGTACACAAGACATATTGAAAAAAGTAATTATGAAGAGTCATGAGCATAAAACTGCAGTGCAATGAACAAATGGCATAACATATGCATGTTTCTCTCTCATCCACAGTTCACGCATATAACCATAAGAGCAATAGAAATACATTTGCAAGATAAATGCATCTTACTTGTGTAGGCGTAATATCCTATCTTATCATCAAATCCTATCTTAGGCATCAAAATGAACTGAAACAAATCTAAACACATAACTGCTGTAATCAAACACGCGTTGCAATTGATTCAAAATGAAAGAAGCATATGTAGTCAATTCAAATTAATATCCATTCTGAAAAAGCTTAAAAAAACATCATTATCATATGCCATGAAATTATGCAGCTAAAATGCACAAATGAAAACACTGAGATATATCCGATTAAATATGATAAACACAAACACTAGATAAAAAATTACACGAAGACCCAGTCACTTCATTCCTCTCGAAGAGGAAGCAAACAAATTTTCGGTATGGGTCGTTTGATTAGTCCATTTTTAGGTCGTACAGTCACAACACGAACCTTGTGATCTGGACCTGGAATGATTTCTTCGATTCTTCCAAGTAACCAGTTACGCGGCGGCACGTTATCCTCCTTGACAATCACCATGGCACCTGGTTGCACATTCGATTTTGAGAAGTGCCACTTATTTCGTTGTTGGAGCGAACTTAGGTAGTCCATCTGCCAACTCTTCCAGATCGCCTGAACAAATCGTGTTGTGAGCTGCCATCGAGATAGTCGGTTATCACCAAGGTGGCACAGGTCAGGCTCAACAACGGTGTTAAGCGATCGTCCAATCAAAAAGTGAGATGGTGTTAGGACCTCAAAGTCATTGATGTCTGGCGATAGAGGTGTAAGTGGCCTGGAGTTCAATATGCCTTCAATTTGGGTCAACGTGTGAGTTTGGAACAGTTCTTTGAAATGGGACTTGAAGGACTTGACACCAGTTTCCCACAAGCCTCCAAAATTTGGAGCTCTCGGAGGTAGGAAATTTCGCGTGATTTCCTCGAAGGCAAAAAACTTTGCCGCTGATTCATCAGGTTTCACAACCATCTGATGAAGACGTTTCAACTCTGTGTTGGCACCGACGAAATTAGTGCCATTGTCGCTGAATATTGATGAGCATTTCCCACATCTTGCAAAAAACCTCTTTAGATATGCAATAAATGCGTCTGCTGTCAAATCTGATACTAATTCTAGGTGGATTGCTTTAGTCCCGAAACACACGAATAAAGCAACATAGATTTTATGCAATTGACTCTTTCTCTGACCTTTGAATTTTACGTAGAATGGGCCACAAAAATCTACTCCACAAACATTGAATGGAAAGGTTCTGTTTACTCTTTCCTTAGGCAAGTTGCCCATTATTTGCTCAAGAGTGGTCGGTTGTGAACGGAAGCATGTTACACACTCATGAACTATTTTTCTTGCAAGGTTTCTTGCACCAACAACCCAAAAAATTTGGCGAACGAGATGCAGTAAGGTTTGAGAACCTACATGCAAGTGTTTACGGTGATAGTATTCGAAAATCAGTCTCGTTAGTCGGTGTTTGGCTGGTAGAACTATCTGGTGTTTTTGATTGTACGAAATGTTTGCTTCATTTATGTGACCACCAACGCGAAGCAATCCTTCCTGATCGATAAAGGGATTAAGATTTTTCAATTTGCTTTTAGTGGAGACCTGAGCCCCTTACTTCAAGTTCCTCAATTCCTCACCGAATTCTCTTTGAACTATCTGGATTATTTTTATTCTTGCCACGTCAAGTTCTTGGTCAGTGAGTAGACCTTATTTTTTGTGTCTTCGATCTCGCATTAGAACAAAATCTAAGCCCCTAAGCAACTACACTGAAGAGCCAAAAAAACTGGTTCACCTGCCTAATATCGTGTAGGGCCCCCGCGAGCCCGCAGAAGTGCCGCAACACGACGTGGCATGGACTCGACTAATGCCTGAAGTAGTGCTGGAGGTAATTAACACCATGAATCCTGCAGGGCTGTCCATAAATCCGTAGGAGTAAGAGGGGGGTGGAGATCTCTTCTGAACAGCACGTTGCAAGGCATCCGAGATATGTTCAATAATGTTCATGTCTGGGGATTTAGGTGGCCAGCGGAAGTGTCTAAAGTCAGAAGAGTGTTCCTGGAGCCACTTTGTAGCAATTTTGGACGTGTGGGGTGTTGTCCTGCTGAAATTGTCCAAGTCCGTTGGAATGCACAATGGACATGAATGGGTGCAGGTGATCAGACAGGATGCTTACGTACCTGTCACCTGTCAGAGTCGTATCTAGATGTATCAGGGGTCCCATATCACGCCAACTGCACACGCCCCATACCATCACGGAGCCTCCACCAGCTTGGACAGTCCCCTGTTGACATGTAGGGTCCATGAATTCATGAGGTTGTCCATACCCATACTCGTCCATCAGCTCGAAGCAATTGGAACCGTGACTCGTCAGGCCAGGCAACGTGTTTCCAGTCCTCAACAGTCCAATGTCGGTGTTGTCGGGTCCAGGCGAGGCGTAAAGCTTTGTGTCGTGCAGTCATCAAGGGTACACGAGTGGGCCTTCGGCTCCGAAAGCCCATATCGATGATGTTTCGTTGAATGGTTCGCACGCTGACACTTGTTGATGGCCCAGCATTGAAATCTGCAGCAATTTGCGGAAGGGTTGCACGTCTGTCACGTTTAATGATTCTCGTCAGTCCCGTTCTTGCATGATCTTTTTCCGGCCGCAGCGATGTTGTAGATTTGATTTTTTACCGAATTCCCGATATTCACGGTACACTCGTGAAATGGTCGTACGTGAAAATCCAAATTTCATCGCTACCTCGGAGATGCTATGTCCCATCTCTCGTGCGCCGACTATAACACCACGTTCAAACTCACTTAAATCTCGATAACCTGCCATTGTAGCAGCAGTAATCGATCTAACAACTATGCCAGACACTCGTTGTGTTATATAGGCGTTGCCGACCACAGCGCCGTACTCTGATTGGTTCCATATATCTTTATTTGCATACGCATGCCTGTACCAGTTTTTTTGGCTCTTCAGTTTATTTAAATGGTAGTTGTGTATTTGCTGACCCTTGCTATTATGGGTGTTATAACATCATCAACACTTGCTACCAATGAATGTTCAACGGATTTCTTGAATTCAGTAGCAAATGTCTCATCCTCAGCTGTGAACTTAGGTGGATCAAAATCAAAACTAAGTTCTGATCTCAAATAATCAGGACCGCTCCACCACAATTCATAGTGAATTAATTTGTCAGGAGACAAGCCACGTGACACCAGATCTGCTGGATTGTCTTCGGATCTAACGTGGCACCACTCATACCCACTAGTTATTTCCTGAATAACTGCCCCTCTATTGGCTACAAAAGTTTTCAACAAATGTGGTGAGGTGTTGATTCATGTCAGAACAATTTTTGAATCTGACCACAAAATAATTTTCTTAAGGTCTAACCTTAGAGATTCTACGACTTTACTGATCAACTTGGACAGCAACACTGCTACACACAATTCTAAACGAGGTATAGTAGTCACCTTGAGTGGAGCCACTCTTGACTTACTACATAAAAAGCTTAACAATGTTTCACATTTTCAGCGCCATAAGCCTCAGAAGAAGCACCGGCGAATCCATGTATTTCAATTGATCGACCTTCACCAGATAAGCAATAACGATCAATGCATACATCATTAACAACAACATGCAGGGCAGTAATAAATTTGCACCATTCGGTTGCTTCCTTTTTTGGAAGCGTATTCTTCCAGTCCAATTTCAACAGCCACAAACGCTGCATGAATATTTTGGACTTAACTATGATATATATAAAACCCAAAGGGTCCCCAATACTGTATAATTTATGTACAATACAGTATACTTTATGATATGCAAGACTCTGTAGGGTGCTTCCCATTATGTCTGGAGTTTCGGCCAAAGTTCTTTCCGGCATTTCGGGTTCCAGAGCCAGATGAGGTTTTTTTTCCTGAAGTCGTGGCCTTCGCATCTTAGCGGTTTTCATATTTTCGGAGCCGATGTTGATTCTGTCTCTGGCGATTCGATACACTCGAGGTTCCCCTGGAGTCCCTCGATGTATTCTTCCGGTAGAAGAAGAGCATCTCTGACGGTCGCCCGAACTGCAGGTCACCTGGCAGTCGAAGATCTCATCCCACGAGCATTTACGCTGGTAAAAATCCGGTGCTCTCGTGGACGGCAAAACGGTAACTTTGAGTTCCGATCTTGTTGGTTTTGTGACACGAAGAACGAGAAGTGGTTCAGAATTGTTAGGTTGAATCCATCGACCATCCCGTCAGATTCCGGGTAAAGCGGCGTAATTTGCGTCTTCTCCATTTCTAGAAGTTTGCACATGCCATCGAAAACTGCAGAAGTGAAGTTTCTTTCCAGGTCGGAATGAGTCAGTATGGGTACTCCGAATCGAGACACCCAATTTCGCAAAAACTTCAGTCAGCGTTACGGCTTCTAGATCAGGAACGGGATAGGCTTCAGGCGACTTTGTAAAATAGTCCATCAAAACAAGTATGTAGGTTCTTGGTAACGCTCGAAGAATGTCCAGGGTTATCCTCTCGAACGGCGCACCAACCTTGTAGCATTGAAGGCGGACCCGGTCGCGCTTCGGAGGCCCTTTGCGAACGTCGCAGGAGTCGCAATTCTTGCACCATTTTTCTATATTGGTTCTGGACATGTCCCAATAGTTCACGAACCTTCTGGAGAGTCTTGATTATGCCGAAATGTCCACCGGTCAGGCTTCCGTGGAACTCTTTCAAAACGTCTTTCACTCGTCCTCGTGATAGGATGAGTTTCCACCTGAACGTCTTTCCGACCGCCAACTCCCATTTACGGTACATCATGCCATCTCGCCTCTCCAGGGAGTCCCATAGCATCCATTATCATTTGGTCGTCTGATTGGAAGAGGCGATCTTGCCCGTTGGTTTGTTCACGGTGGATTCCTTCTAGTGCAGTATTGGTCGTATGTCAGGATCTTCTAGTTGGAGTTTCCGGTAGTTCTCGTTGCTCCAAGGATCGTCACTTGAGCGTGCGTCCTTCTGGACGTTATGATCCCACTGTGCTTGCCTTTCGCAACTGCTCACTCTTTAATTTGTATTTAACGTGGCTGAGTGGAAGTAAGTGTTGTTCCGCTGTGGTCGAACTAATGGCATCCTTGGGCAGACGATCAGCCATCTCATTATCTATAATTCCTGTGTGAACTTTAACCCATATTATACGAATCGAATGATGGCAGCAAAGTAGCTGTCGAATCCTACGAATATCCTGGTGTGTTGAGCGGGGGTCGCAGATAACTTGAAGGCCAGAAGAACTATCTGAATGTATAACCACCGGGGAGCTTTGTTGTGAGACCTGGGTCTAGCGCATTCAAGATTGCATATGCCTCCGCCTGGAATACACTTGCGCCCTGCGTCAGACGACTACTCCAAGTCTCTTTAGCTAAATCCGATGAGTCAAAGAGTACGTATGCACATGCCGTTGCCTCCCCGGTCCGAGAGCAGTCAGTGAAAATCCGTACTGTCTCGCTGGTGACCAAAGATCCCGTCGAGGAACCGGTAGAGTTGGACCACGTAACCTGTAGAGGCGCGATCAACACTTGGATGATGTAGCCACTCCCTGTGCTTCTGCTCGTATTGGGTTGAACTGATCGTTGATCTGGATGTCCTCCCCGAGATGCAGAACTGCTGTCGGACGTGCTTCATACTCCATGAATATGCTGAGCGGTGGGTTCCCTGTTGCAAAGTATAGCACGTCGTTAGTCGTGGTAACGTGTGCGCCCGTTATATATAAGAGACAGGCGCCACATCCAGTGTGTTTCGTATCTGCTGCGTTGGATCCCTATACCACACCGCATATCCATATGAGAGCTGCCTCTGTGCTAATTGTATTGTGCAATGTATTGCTAAATTGTCGACGTAGACCCCATGTGGGTCCTGCGAGCCTGCGCATCAATTGTAACGTCTCTTGCGTCTTGACCTGGTGGGAGGGGTTGCTCAATCTCACTGCCGTAAGAGATGCGAATTTATGTTGAATAACTTTCACTTGGAAAAAATTATTTCTATTTTATGTAGAAAATGACTGAAAGTGGCTGTATCATTTGGGTCACGATCTTATACAGTATAATTCCCGCATAACGGCCATCCCATAAATGTTGTCATATCTGTTTATGACCAAATAACAATTATGTTTAATTCAAAAAGAAAGTTTCAATGGGAACACTTTCTTTTACGGACGAATATTCATGCCCTATCGGTGTCCGCCATAACGGGATTTTTACAAACTGCGCTTGACTTTTCACTCTGAATTCAAAAAAGATGGTAAAAAAAATCATCTGTGGCCGGCAGACCAAAAGGATTAGGTGGATCTCCTAGATCATTCAGCCCTTTTCCCAGCTGAAGCCTTATGGTAGGGTAAAACGTATTACTTTTTCATTTACCGATCTCACTCCTCCCCTAATACACATACACAGATTACCTCCATAACCACCCACATGGGTACCTAACTAAAGGCGGACCCATTTATAATACTGCCCATTTTGTGGAAACGAATAATGCGCGCATGGGTTCGCCACACCACCAAGTATCACACAAAATCCCTGACGGGGCTGCATCAGTAATTTACACGGCTATCGGATTCGTTCATTCTCACTTCGCCAACCTCCAAGCTAACCTTCCACGTAGAAGATTAAAGCACAAAATGGCCGCCCACCCACCCAATTCATTTTGCTAGATACGCAGCTGGAGGGCATATAAACTCTTAAATCCAGAGATAAAAAGTTAAAAAGTGACCGCCTAGCTAAAAATGCCGATCAATTTATACCTTTCCTTTAAGGAGACATTTATTATTCACTACTCATTGTTGGCAACAAACAAACAGTATGTAACTGCTCAACAATAAATGTGGTTTGCATTTGACTGTGTCAAACAAAATGAAATCTTAACAAGGTGAAAAGCATTGTATAGAAGGATTTTAGCATTGTTTGAAAACTACTGTAACGTATTCGGAAATTAATTATTGAAGTAAAACATCTACCGTATATACTCGTGTATAAGCCGACTCGTATATAAGCCGACCCCCCTACTTCAGGACCACCAAAACCGCAATAAATTGAAAACCCATGTATAAGCCGACCCCCAAAACATCCGTGCATTTCAGAGAAAAAAATTTCTTATATTTTCATGCAAAATTAATAGCTTGCGGATATTTTTCAATAGAAAATGGTTCAAACTTTTTAATTTAATTTCCTTCTGAGTCTGCAAGCTCATCGTAATCCATCAGATCATCACAGGCGGTGCGGCATCTTCGTTTTTATCCTCATCGCCATTGACAGTTCCGTCCATCGCATTGCTGATGCCACACTTTTTGAAGTATCGGATGATAATTTCAGCGGAAACACAGAATTCCACGCCTCATGTACCCATTAGCACACTAGGCCAATGTCAGGTTTCTTCAAGGCCCCCACTTTTTGTAGTTTCTTTATCACCGGAACTCATCCATTCGATCCACAAATTCTTCAAATAGTCTTTGAGAGACTTGTTGATGTTCACATCTAAAGACCGTACAATCGACGTTAGCCCACCTCGTATCAAAGCCAGTGATGTTTTCAATATCTTTTCCTCGGTTGACATTATCGGTTCTGTGGGATTTGAACATATCCCATACCAATAATGCCGGTTTCCCGAACTCTGCTACTACAAAAATGACTACTGATTTCGGGGGTCAATATATTTTTTCATCAAAAACTGACCCGAGTGTAAGCCGACCCCCCTACTTGAGGAACGAATTTTTCCACAAAAAAACTCGGCTTATACACGAGTATATACGGTACTTCCCATACGGCCCTCGCTAGATCAATCAATTGCTCGCCCTCTTTTGCTCGCCCTCAGAGCAATCAGAGCTGCCCTCAGAGACAGAGGCGCCGGTATGAAGAAACATTGAGGGTGCTGAAAGTTTCCAGTTGACCTATATACACGGGACTCGAGCCCTAACGCAAGAGGAGAAGCAGCCCCCCCCCCTTCCCGTGGTCTTCGCCGCCATGTTAACATAAAGAAAGATTGACTCCCCGTTTTATCTCTGACTAGCTGCTACCCGCTGATTCGCTCACGTGGATTTGGTAATTTGAAAATTGATTGGCGATGATTTGAATCTCTCTCATGACAACTGTACATTCACGACCCATAGTTTTCGAGAAAAATTCGAAAGAAAAGTATGACGTCATATTCGGTGAAGGGGGAAAAAGTTTATTGGGAACACATGAACATCGGTATTTGCATATATTTACATAGGAAGAAGTTCAAAATATCCACCGCGCATATCGAGGCATACATGCGCTCCGTGGAATGACGTGGGAAGTTTTGTTTTTCCTTGCACCGGATATGACGTCATACTTTTCTTTCGCATTTTTCTCGAAAACTATGGGTCGTACAGGTACACACAGTTCTCTGAGCATTTTTTATGTATTCCAAGCGAGGAATCTGCCTGTGCAGAGTTTGGGTGGTCTTGATGGGACACCCTGTATATAGATAGAGACTACACAAGACGGGATTTCTGGAACTGCAACATCCAGGGGGGGGGGGGGGTTATGAGGGATTCAGATCATCGCCAAGCAATTTTCAATTTTACCAAATGAACGATAGCGGAGCCGCGGGGGTATTTATTTATATAAAACAGCTAGTTTTTTTATATAAATAAATACACTGAAGAGCCAAAAACACCTTCGGGATATAATCCCATGAATTGGGTAATGGAGCCACGAGTAACAACTTTACCATTGGGCTAAGCATTTTTTCACTCAAAAATTTTATATATACACTGAAGAGCCAAAAAAACTGGTTGACCTGCCTAATATCGTGTAGGGCCCCCCGCGAGTCCGCAGAAGTGCCGCAACACGACGTGGCATGGACTCGACTAATGTCTGAAGTAGTGCTGGAGGTAATTGACACCATGAATCCTGCAGGGCTATCCATAAATCCGTAGGAGTAAGAGGGGGTGGAGATCTCTTCTGAACAGCACGTTGCAAAGCATCCCAGATATGTTCAATGATGTTCGTGTCTGGGGATTTTGGTATCCAGCGGAAGTGTCTAAAGTCAGAAGAGTGTTCCTGGAGCCACTTTGTAGCAATTCTGGACGTGTGGGTGTCGCATTGTCCTGCTGAAATTGTCCAAGTTCGTCGGAATGCACAATGGACGTGAATGGGTGCAGGTGATCAGACAGGATGCTGTCACCTGTCAGAGTCGTATCTGGACGTATCAGGGGTCCCATATCACGCCAACTGCACACGCCCCATACCATCACAGAGCCTCCACCAGCTTGAACAGTCCCCTGTTGACATGTAGGGTCCATGGATTCATGAGGTTGTCTCCATACCAGTACACGTCCATCAGCTCGAAGCAATTGGAACCGAGACTCGTCAGACCACGCAACGTGTTTCCAGTCCTCAACAGTCCAATGTCGGTGTTGTCGGGCCCAGGCGAGGCGTAAAGCTTTGTATCGTGCAGTCATCAAGGGTACACGAGTGGGCCTTCGGCTCCGAAAGCCCATATCGATGATGTTTCGTTGAATGGTTCGCACGCTGACACTTGTTGATGGCCCAGCATTGAAATCTGCAGCAATTTGCGGGAGGGTTGCACGTCTGTCACGTTTAATGATTCTCGTCAGTCCCATTCTTGCATGATCTTTTTCCGGCCGCAGCGATGTCGTAGATTTAATTTTTTACCGGATTCCCGATATTCACGGTACACTCGTGAAATGGTCGTACGTGAAAATCCAAATTTCATCGCTACCTCGGAGATGCTATGTCCCATCTCTCGTGCGCCGACTATAACACCACGTTCAAACTCACTTAAATCTCGATAACCTGCCATTGTAGCAGCAGTAACCGATCTAACAACTATGCCAGACACTTGTTGTGTTATATAGACGTTGCCGACCGCAGCGCCGTACTCTGATTGGTTCCATATCTCATTATTTGCATACGGATGCCTGTACCAGATTTTTTAGCTCTTCAGTTTAATACTGACCGAATTTGATATTTACAGCTTCCAGTGGTTTGGGCTCAGTGATTGCCCTATATAACTTTTAAACCTCCCCCCTCTTCATGACCGCCTTACGATATGAATTTTGAAAAATCCATCGTTTGTGAGTTTTAACATTACAAAATAAAATTACTGTCCAAATTTGATATTTAAAGCTTCAGCTCAGCAATTATTGTCCCATATAACCTTTCAGTACCCCTCATGACCACTTTAGGGGCCGAATGTCGAAAAAATACCCTCTTGGTGAGTCTTATTGCACTGCCTTAATTTCTTTATTTTTTTTCAAAAAATTCTTTTGCTTGATGAACTCTCAAAATTTCCCACAAATGCTAAGGAATTTCCCACTTGGGGAAATTTTGGCCAATTTTTCCCACGGGTTACCATCACTGCTACCCCGACCATGGACACAAATATTCTTCTTGGAGACGAAGCCCGTGCTCCCATCTTTCCGTCACTTTTTTCAGTTAGTAATATTCACAACAAAAGATGATCGGAATCAAAAATGATCGGGGAGATATTATCAATGATTTGCAAGTTGAAAGTTATCTAAGTATAAAATCCTAATCTAGTATAAAATCAGTTGCGAGATTTACACTATAAAAAAAAAAAATTGGTGCGAATGTGTTCAATGCAATGATAAATGTGAATTAGATACATTGATTTATTTTATTTATATAGTCGAATCCCGTTATAACGAACTTCTAGATACCGGAGAAATCACTTCGTTATAACGAAATTTCGCGGGGGGGGGGGGGATTAGGAAAGTGTTTGTAAAAACGAGATTTTCGCTATAACGGTATTTACAACGGGATTCGGTTGTAGTATGTATGCATCATGTCTCTTTCAATGAAGGCATTTCACTATGGAGGAATTATTTGGAAAATTTCATGTCGAAATTACTTTTATGTAAAGGTTTTATCGAATGTTCATATACATCCAAAAAAATTTAACATTTGAAAGATAAACAAACTATTCTAAAAACATACTCTCATAGACTAATTAAACGGGCGTGCCAAAGTGGAAAACCCTGCGTTTTAAAGATTTTGATCTTCAAACGATCAGATCATTGAAAAATCCACGCAAACCCAATATTCTACGTCACTCGATATTTTAGTTTTCCTCGCACAATTTCTATTGATAGACGCAATTCCATCTTTTGGCAAAAAGTGATACTATGCAATTAGATATTGTGCATGAAGCTGTTATGATAAAAGGGAGCGACAACATTTGTTCGAGGAAAATGTGGGAAATCTGAATCTAAATATGGAACATTTCTACTTCTCGTGAAAAACATCACAAACATTCGGTGAAAATTTCATGTCCGAATCTATAGTCGAATATTAGCAAAGCAAACGGGGGGGGGGGGGGGTATGACATTTTACTGGCGAACTGTTGCTCATAGAGGCATACATCAAATTGGAAAAAAGTTTCCAAATAATGTGTAGTATTCATGTGCCATTCATGTTTCAAAGGGGTATTCTGATTATTAAATAAAAGAAAATATATATACTTTTTATACAATCCCCGTGTGACCGAAAACCCAATTAGAAAGTTGTTGCCCAGTCTCTTCTGATGCCAACAGAAAAAAAAAATTCATGTTTCAAAGTGCAAAGTTTATTTATAAATCCTAATTCGGAAAGCGGAGCAAATTTGGGGAAAAGAACAGCGTTAAATGCGGGTAAAATGGTTTAATAATGGTGAATACACGTGTGTAGATTTACCGTAAGAAATCAAAAGAATATTCCGCACATGTTGTCTGGTTAAAAACGAATGCAACCGTTTTATATCAATACTTTTTAAATTTCATCATTTTCATCATACAGTATTTAATAAAGTCGTAAAAACACAGCGTTTTCGTAATAGAAATTATATTATGATAATTATGGCAAAAATTACGAATATCCATTTCACATATTTGTCAGATTTTAAAGTTTTGTTCTCAATTTTTTTTTTGTGAAATTATAATTAAACTCAAATTAACTAACTCAAATTCTCCTACTCTCAGAAACAAAATCTCGGTCTCCACTCGTCACCTCAAAGACCTCGTTTTTCACCATAAATCCAATTACCTGTCCAACTCGTTGCCTACCTATCTTAAAGCAAATCCCTCAAAATTCTGACATTTCCTCCACCCCGAATCCGGCACCTCCTCACTCAAAACTTCCAACTCGGGCCTAACTTCTCCCCTTGATATTGCCTCCAAATTTAATCGGGCCTTCTTTTCTCAAGGTTTATAGAATATGTAAACTTTTTTCTCTCTTCTGTTTTCTTCTGCGATCCCATTTCCCCACCCACAAATACTTCTTTTCCGGTTTACTTCAAAATTCCAGTCCCGTCTTTTTTTCTAAAGCTGGTCTCCCGAATCTATCTAAAAAAAAAACCCATTCTACTGGCCTCGATGGGATCCTAAATCATATCCTCAAATTCTGCTTTTATTTCTGTCTCCTCATTATTTTCAACGTCTCACCGAACACATCTGACCTACCCTCTGACTAGAAAATTAATGAGATAATTAACATCCATGAAACAGGTTCACTGTTCCACTCCCTTAATTTTAGAACTATTGCAATCATCTCCTCTTGCTGCAAGCTCTTTGAACACATAATTGCCAAGAAAGTCTGTACCCACCTCGACTCGATTAACTTCTTCCCTAACCAACATGGATTTAGATCATCGCTATCTGTATCTACCCAGTCAACACTTTTCATACATGACTTAACAAACACCATTGATAAAAACCTTCAATCCCATGTCATTTTCCTAGATTTTTCTAAAGCGTTTGATAGGGTGCCCCATAATAAGCTTCTACTAAAAGTTTCAAACCTTGGTCTAAATGTTCTTAACTAAAATGTTCTTGGTCTAAAACTGCTTAAATGGGTGGAAGCCTTCCTCATTAACCGCAGTTTGTCTCATTCAATGGCCAGAACTCCCCATTTCTTCATGTTAAGTCTGGCACGCCTCAAGGTTCGGTCCCCTCGCCATTACTACTTCTAATTTATATAAATGATCTACCCGACTCCATAAACTGCCGTATCAGACTCTTTGCAGATCATTGTGTCATTCAGAGGGGGCTATCTCGCTTTCATCAAATGCGGACGTGATCATTATTCTCCCCTCGCATTTATTGTCGTCGATCCGATGATCCAAAATCCGATCTGACGACTGAGATCTGGCCTCCGGAATCGATTACGCCTCTTATTGTCTTCTGACCACATTTCAAATTCACGGTCTGCGGTGTGTCAATGATCATACCAACACCAGTTGCCGGCACCGTGATACATGCTGTTAGGACTGTGGTTTCTTCAATCGTTTCCCCTCGCCCTCTTCCGTTTCAACAAAGTTCGCCTGGGCAGAGTTCGCTCAATGGCTCCTGCTGGCATCTCGTAGGACAAAACCTTGCTATGTGGCCTTCTGTTCCACATGCATAACAAGTGACTGCGGATCTCGCTCTGTTATTCGAATCCATCGTCACCTTAGGCGGGATGGACTCACCCTGAAGTCGCTGGTTTCCGCTGGCTTTCCATCTCGGACTTTGATGAACCGGTCTTGGAGTTCTCGTTCTGTCACTAAGGAAGGATGTTTCCACAGTCCTCTTTTGTTCATGATACAAAACAGTTTCCAATATATCCGACCAAGAGAATCTCTCCAACACAACCTTAAAATTATTTCCGAACGGTGCTCAACCGGGAATTGCCCCTCAACACCTCAAAAACAGTTTTTATGAAAGTTACCAAAAAGAATTCCCCACGATTTCCCCCTTACTCGATAAACAATTCTTTGATCTCTGAGGCTTCCCATTAAAAATACCTGGGCATTACAATCTCTTGCGATCTCCGCTGGAATCTGCACGTTGATTATATCTTTAATAAATGTCTCCAAAAAACTCGTTTTCCCTTCGTCGTAACCTGAAAAACTCCACCTGTCATGTCCGTCACCTGTACTACCAAACATATATCCTCCCTGCTCTCTCCTATGCCTGTGAAGCCAGAGACCCCCACCCCCCCATACCCAAACCTACATAGACAAATTAGAAGTCCACGCGCTTCATTTTTAACTGTTGGTCTTCGTCTGTCCCCATATCGGAACTCAAGCGCAAACTCAATAACTTCCGCATCCTCTTGTATAGGCCTCGGATAAACAATATTGAATAAATAAATGAATACGATTGGTGATTGTGCCCAAATCTGACAATATTTTTGATGACATTTGGCGATGCCCCGTATATTTTACGGATCATTACTTAAGATCATAGTTTACCGAATTTTATTTTTCTCGATGAAATATAGTCATCAGATCATTTGATTTTTTTTCCCCGTGAAATATATTATCTTTTACTGCGATTTGCAGCAGCCATTTAATCCCACATCCTTCAGCAATTTCAGCAGTAATTAGTAAATTGCATTTTTAAAGCAATAAATTGAAAATCTTGGCGAAAATTTAGTGATACCGGATTTAGGATCGCAATTTCCTGCATTCGCCTTGAAAATGTATAGTGAACTTAAGTATGAAGGTACAAATTTATTTGAACCCATATGGATAATTACTAATATCAATAACGTTTGAATAATTTTATCAAGTCTGCCTGCGAACACCTATGCTATCGTCGTGGACCACCTCTTGTACGCAGACCATTTGTCACAGAGTTAGAATAATATATAGAGCGCGCGAGGGGTTACAATGTGAAGCAAAGATCGGAGTCACGTGACTCCGGTCAAAAGGCTGGTCAGGGAATCTCGCTGGCAATGCTTTTCTTATGGCTATTCGTATGACGATCTACAGGCGCTGTCTTATTTTTGATTAGAATGGTCAACACTTGCGCAGCTTTCGGATGTTCTGAACGGTTTAGGAAAGGGGGACCAGTATCCTTTCACAAAGGAATACTTTTTTGCTTATTCCCCTTCTTATAAATTAAAAATTGGAATATTAAATTGACGATTCAATGGATTTCTGACGTAATCTCAGTTTTTAACGACTCCATTTTGGATTTAATTCAGTTAAAGTTCCGAGTTTTGGTAAAATTCAAATGTCATGAGCCATTATTAAATGTTTTAATAGAATTTTTGGTAATAAATGATTGAAGTAATGAGTTTTATTAACTTTTAACTGAAATATACGTCTCCGCAAGATTTGGCGAGATTTGGCGAGCTAGTGAGTTTATTCGAGTTTCGCTCAACTTTGAAGATAATATGCTCTTCAGAATGAGGAATTTATGGAAAATATTTTATTTAAATAGAATGTAATGAAAACGCACCCTCCAGACAATGGCAGTTTTGCATAAAATTGTATAACTACCTCTAAAAATAGTATTTTTACCTCTCTTCACGCCTGAGATAAAACTAATACAGAAAAGAAATGTTTTTATTGATTAATTTTAGTTTGTTGTATGTGAAATTGCCCTCAAACAAGAAAATCAATTAATTAATTGATTAATTAATTTTCAGTCAATATCTTTATTAGGACCATCTGATTTAATATCCGAAGTCACTATGTGTACCTCAGATGTTAACTTGAAGAAACAATCATTCTGAAAACTACTTAGCGCCTGAAAAAAATGAAGATTCACATACGTACATATGTATACTTCTGGAGCGAAGAGGTTACACATATGTCACATGTAACATACATTTACGTACTCTAAATTATTACATATATACACTACACGAAATTTCATTTCTTATAATTTAGGAAAGTACTGACGATGAGGTATTGCAATTTTCTTGAAAAATTCATTTTATTCCGGAAATATTATGTAAGTGTATTTTTTGTGTGATAAAGTTATAAAAGGTTTTTCAGGAATGTTGGAAATGAAACTTTTGCTTATTATTTAAATATTTCATGACTGAATATGGTACAAGTGTGAATGTGTTACATTACATAAAATAATATGATGCATTATAATTATATACTCAAAATAAATGTATGATTAGAGTAATTTTAATGTTCTTGGAAGATAATTTATACCCCTAGTTAAAATAAATTTTCGAAATTAAAAGTGGCAAAGTGAATGAGAAGAGAATATTTAAAAATATAAATGAAATAGGCTGTATATATAAGAGATAGGTTATATTTATAATAGGATTTAAAAACTCAAAAGTCTTAAATTATTAGGAATTATCCCTTTTGGAAAATCAAAAAATTTCGTTTTTCAATATTTGTTTATATTATATAGAATTGATTTTTTTTTTTCGAATACCTCATTCCCTAAATATTTTACAAAAGAATGAATGAAATTCATTGAACAAATGAAGGAAAGTTTTCATCAACTTGATCGAGTCAAATTTCGTTACAACATCCTAGCATTAACACGAAATCACTATGTTCTGCGAAAACGAGTCAAATGTAATAGCGCAGAACCTGTTCTTTCTCCGACAATACAGCTCATCTTTTCTTCACGTTCGCCAAGTTTTATGAATAGCGTGCGCGGTCTATTTATATCTTTAGTCTATGCCATTTGTTAAGAAACGTTGATATATCGTATTTATTTATTCAATATTGTCTGACCGAGACCTAAAGACACAAGGAAAAAAAAAACAGAATGAATTACATTAAAAAAGTACGTTGTGGCGAAAGTTGACTATCATGAGCAAAATTGTCGTTATATAATAGGCTTCTCGTTATAAATGAATTTCTATTTTTTTTATTGATAATAAAATGGTAGAAAATTGCTACTTTATCTACACTAAAATGCATTAAGAAACACCATCCTAATATCAACGAATGAACAGAACTCTAGTCGTGAAATTGATTTTTAGTCTCTTTAGTGACTATTATGACTATTGTCAGGTGGCCATACTAATGTGGCCACACAGTGTATGCTTTGCCTTTGAGTGAATCACCATAGATGCAGTAATTACGAACTAGTGATATTTAATTCCGGAATTATTTTTCCATTAATTATCAAAATGCTTTTCATCAATACTGGAAAAAATAATTTATTTCTTAATTTCGAATTGTCACAGATTCTTATATATGTATATACACTGAAGAGCCAAAAAAACTGGTACACCTGCCTAATATCGTGTAGGGCCCCCGCGAGCCCGCAGAAGTGCCGCAACACGACGTGGCATGGACTCGACTAATGTCTGAAGTAGTGCTGGAGGTAATTGACACCATGAATCCTGCAGGGCTGTCCATAAATCCGTAGGAGTAAGGGGGGGGGGTGGAGATCTCTTCTGAACAGCACGTTGCAAGGCATCCCAGATATGTTCAATAATGTTCATGTCTGGGGATTTAGGTGGCCAGCGGAAGTGTCTAAAGTCAGAAGAGTGTTCCTGGAGCCACTTTGTAGCAATTCTGGACGTGTGGGGTGTCGCATCGTCCTGCTGAAATTGTCCAAGTCCGTCGGAATGCACAATGGACATGAATGGGTGCAGGTGATCAGACAGGATGCTTACGTACCTGTCAGAGTCGTATCTAGACGTATCAGGGGTCCCATATCACGCCAACTCACACGCCCCATACCATCACAGAGCCTCCACCAGCTTGAACAGTCCCCTGTTGACATATAGGGTCCATGGATTCATGAGGTTGTCTCCCTACCCGTACACGTCCATCAGCTCGAAGCAATTGGAACCGAGACTCGTCAGACCAGGCAACGTGTTTCCAGTCCTCAACAGTCCAATGTCGGTGTTGTCGGGCCCAGGCGAGGCGTAAAGCTTTGTGTCGTGCAGTCATCAAGGGTACAGGAGTGGGCCTTCGGCTCCGAAAGCCCATATCGATGATGTTTCGTTGAATGGTTCGCACGCTGACACTTGTTGATGGCCCAGCATTGAAATCTGCAGCAATTTGCGGAAGGGTTGCACGTCTGTCACGTATAATGATTCTCGTCAGTCCCGTTCTTGCATGATCTCTTTCCGGCAGCAGCGATGTCGTAGATTTAATTTTTTACCGGATTCCCGATATTCACGGTACACTCGTGAAATGGTCGTACGTGAAAATCTAAATTTCATCGCTACCTCGGAGATGCTATGTCCCATCTCTCGTGCACCGACTATAACACCACGTTCAAACTCACTTGAATCTCGATAACCTGCCATTGTAGCAGCAGTAACAGATCTAACAACTATGCCAGACACTTGTTGTGTTATATAGGCGTTGCCGACCGCAGCGCCGTACTCTGATTGGTTCCATATCTCTTTATTTGCATACGCATGCCTGTACCAGTTTTTTTTTGCTCTTCAGTTTATATAACTTTCATTAAATTTTGTATCTAATGCATTCATATATTTTTTGAATAGGTAGGCCTACTTCTTTTTTTTTTTTGAGCATACCTGTGTGTTCTATATTAATGAGGAAAGGGGTCAAAAATGGCTGAAATTCTGTTTACATCATACATTCCGTAAACACGGGTTACTATAGCCTACTTTCATAAAACTTTATAGAACTTTTATAAAACTCATATGCTATAAAAAAAAACAAATAATAAATACTGCGATTTAAATTTTAGATAGTTCACATTTTTTTTCTAAAAAATTCTGTAAAATAAAAATAATCCACTTTCTATAATGTTTTGGTGAAAAACATACAAAGTAGCCATAAGTTAGGGGTAACTTTGTCCCACATCTTCCTATTTTAAACACTGTAAAACATGCTTGGGTCCCACTGGTTTTGAATAAAAAGTAAAAAATACACTTTAGAGTTACACTGGTACTTACACTGTCAAAAAAAGGAAAAAAGACTAAAGCAGTCTTATTAGAACTGAGAAATTGAATTTTCTCTGGGTGTTATGCCGAAACTAGTATTTGGAAAGAAAAGTGATTTGTCTCCTCCGAGAATCGAACCTGGATCCCTGTGCATACCGGCCAAGTGCGCTAACCAATACAAATCACTTAGAGGAGACAAATCACTTTTCTTTCCAAATACTAATTTCGGCATAACATCCCGGAAATTCAATTTCTCAGAATACATATTTCGGGCCGAAAAAATACCATATCTTAATATTCTTATTAGAAGTCTTACAACGGGTACGGTACCTAAGTATAATCAGTCAGTTAAAAAATAACTTTCAATTCTTGGCAAAACAATATTCACAGGAAAAAGTCCTCTTTTTATTAACCTTGAAGGCTTGGTCACTTTGTTTGTAGTGTCGTACTAGAAATGCCGTAATAGAAATGTACAGTTCGGTCTCTAAATATTGCGTTTTAAAGATTCAAAAAAAAAGGATCAGGAACTCATCTAAAGATGAAACAGATTAAATTATTTATTTCATTTTTCATTTAAATCATTTCTTTCATTAATGCTGGAATCATTTCTTTCATTAATGCTGGAATCATTTCTTTCATTAATGCTGGAATCATTTCTTTCATTAATGCTGGAATCATTTCTTTCATTAATGCTGGAATCATTTCTTTCATTAATGCTGGAATCATTTCTTTCATTAATGCTGGAATCATTTCTTTCATTAATGCTGGAATCATTTCTTTCATTAATGCTGGAATCATTTCTTTCATTAATGCTGGAATCATTTCTTTCATTAATGCTGGAATCATTTCTTTCATTAATGCTGGAATCATTTCTTTCATCAATTCTTGAGTTTTTCTTCATTAATTCTGGAATTTTCCTCCATTAATTCTGGAATTTTCCTCCATTAATTCTGGAATTTTCCTCCATTAATTCTGGAATTATTTCTTTCATTAATTCTGGAATCATTTACAAATGCAAATACAACGCCACAACAGGCAAATTGCCCAACGAGGTGGCTGACTTAAGAACATCATGGATCCCCGAGCCATTTTTTGGAGGCCCTACCTACTACTGCTACACCACACATGCACCCCGCCCACACACAGCTCCCCCCCCCCGTGGAACCTCCAACGAATCGGTACATGTGGGAATGTGCGTGTACGTGTAGTGAAACCTGACGTGAAGTTTTTTTTGTTTCTCTGTAATGCTTGTTATGTGTAGTGCTGCCATCTGCCACCAGTTTTTCTAACTATGAGTGAAGTGTTATGATTGAATGATTTATCGTTGTAGGACTGTTGCTCTCTGTGGCGAGACTTTTTAACGGGGAGATCGCAGATTCGTTCGAATTCTTTCATTAATGCTGGAATCATTTCTTTCATTAATGCTGGAATCATTTCTTTCATTAATGCTGGAATCATTTCTTTCATTAATGCTGGAATCATTTCTTTCATTAATGCTGAAAAATTTCTTTCATCAATTCTTGAGTTTTTCTTCATTAATTCTGGAATTTTCCTCCATTAATTCTGGAATTATCACTTTTATCCATCTTAAATTATCTTTCATTAATGCTGGAATTATCACTTTTATCAATCTGAAATTATCTTTCATTAATGCTGAAATTATCTCTTTCAATTATTTTGGAATTATCTCTTTCAATTATTTTGGAATTATCTCTTTCAATTATTTTGGAATTATCTCTTTCAATTATTTTGGAATTATCTCTTTCAATTATTTTGGAATTATCTCTTTCAATTATTTTGGAATTATCTCTTTCAATTATTTTGGAATTATCTCTTTCAATTATTTTGGAATTATCTCTTTCAATTATTTTGGAATTATCTCTTTCAATTATTTTGGAATTATCTCTTCTATTAATTCTATAATTTTTTTATGGGAGCTAGATATTTCAAAAAAGAATTTCAAGTTCAAGTTATTGATCTTCCTCTTTTTGCTTCGAAAATGCTTGATTAAAGCTGCGGAATTTCTTCAATGTAATTTATATTTGCCCATAATTAATTTTTCAAAGCATCCTATACTATATGGATTGAGAGATGCAATTGGATAATATAAGACAATACGGAGACATTAATTCTCATTCTCGTGCTTGAGAAGATATAAGTAAAAAGCTGAAATTAATGTTATTGCTTGGATATCCACCTCAAAAGTGGGTCTGGCTCATTATTTTATATTTAATTTTCTGGGCTTCGTATCTCTAAGCGAACTCAATATTTCAAAAAACAAAAATTCATTTCAGTTTTTAAAATTATTGATGTGGCGTAAAACCCCATTAAATTTCGGCATTTCTATGCTAAAATCGGAAATTTTAACATTGGTTTCTATGGCGATCGTGTTTGTTTTCACCGAGTCACGTGATCTGCCGACGGATTCGTTGGGGACACCGTTCTCAGTACTGCCAAGGCAGAGACCGCTGACATTATACTCCCTCCAGTAATATAAGCTCGATGCCAAGGAGACATCCGAAACAAAGGACCTGCAAAGAAGCAGACGACAGGTAAGATCATAAGAAGTGAATTTCCACACTCCACATTATAGCATGTGCTGCCATCTAACCTCAAATTTAAAAATGACTCATGTGGTGATGCGGAAGTTTAAAGTAAAAAAACTATATTCTTTATTCCGTTCAGGTCCTTATAAACAAAGCTCATAAACTGAACTGGAAATTCAAACTGAAAGTTCGGTTATTTTATTTGAGCATAAGGAGACGTCCAAAACAAAGAACCTCTTAATGAGCAGACGACAGACAAGAAATCGCTTTGTTCGGTTCCCTACAAGCTGAGCTGACAATTCAAACTTCCAGTTCAGTAATTTTTTCAGGGCACAAGGAGACGTCCAAAACAAGAAACCTGGAGAGAAGCAGACGACAGAGATTCTGAGGATTGATTTATATACTGTTGCTGCTGCCATCTAATCTCGAAATTTCACGCTACTCATGCAATGATGAAAAAAGAGAGGGAGAGAGTTCTTTTTGTTATTTTTTAGCATAAAATTTTTTTATGAGACAAAAATTTCAGAACAAAATTCGTACATTTGCAATAATCGATTTTATGTAGAAAAACGATTATTTCTACCCACAAAAAAATTCTAACAATATGGATGATCGATCAAATAAGTGAAAATATATAGATTATGTGGTCTTCAGATATATATATAGGATTACCAGATTCAAAACTGAAAAAGGAGGACACTTGATGCGAACCTTTATGCTTTTAGACATCTTAACGCATGCCCCCCCCCCCCCCCACCGAAAGTGGTGAATCAGAAAAACGAGACGTAGTTTAATTTTTCAACTAGGGCCTCCAAAAAATCCCTTGGCTCGGGGGGGCCCATGATGCTCTTAAGACGATCCTGCCTGTCAGCCCCACCCTTCTGGGGGTCATGGAATTCCAGTACTTGATTCCTTTACTTCTATTAATTTACATTAATTAAACAAAAAAACAGCAATAAAATAATTCGAAAAATAATCAGTTATCGAATCGCAACGTATATTTGATAAAGAGATGATGAAGCGTTCTCAAAGTATGAAAAAAATGTATGTCTGTTCAATACGGTTCGAGCCACGATGGAGTGTCAGCAGGTGGACAGCGTGCTAATTATTATTAATAATTTATGAATTTTGTAAAACTAATTTAAATGCCATTCCCTCTCAATAGATCGTGTTCGATTACGGTCCAAACTATCAACGCGTTTCTGAAAAAATGAGTGTAATAAAATACGTTCTTCCTGAAAAAAAATTTCCCCTTCAAGATTTATGTTCGTAACTCGAAAAGTTTGTAAGTTGGGGAGCAACTGTATAAAAAAAATTTGGATGGGCCGCAAAAATTTTTTGGCATTAGGCCGCGAAATTCTCCTAAGCCCGGACCTTTTTTCGATTTTTGAATTTAAATATCTCAGGGAATAATGCAGTTAAAAGCATGTAATTTGTTTGTTGGGCTCAGAAGAGAAAGAGCAACAACTGTCTGATTGGAAATTAGAGGGGGGGATCGTATAAAAATGTACATTTTTTATTTTGTGTAGACTGTATTTTCATCCTCAAAACTCGTACAGGCGGATTTCTGGTCACATTTTGAGAATTTTTAAAATTAGAACCATAGCACCACTACGACGAACGGTTGATGAGGTAGAGGCTGTAACAACACTCCAAGGAGAAACCATTGAATCTTAGAATGGCCATAATATTACCAATAGGCAGGGCCGCAACTAGTGGGAGGTGGGGGCAGGTGGGTCTGGTGCCCCGGGTGCATCATGAAAGGGGGCGCAAATTTAACCATTTAACCTATCCTTCAGCATTACGAGGTGGTGTCTAAATGAGTAGTTGCTCCGACTAACCAAGTGTCCAGTTGCGGCCCTGCCAATAGGTATCTTGTTTCTGGCGATTCACCGTTATATATATTGGGTATTTTTTCTATCATCGTTATATTGAGTATTTTTTTCTTTTAGATACATTCTCATGTTTGTAATTTACACCTGGTAGCATTTCTTTTAGGGGCCATTCAAGTATTACGTCATCATCGATGAGGGTTTCCGATTTGCTGACTTTTGACGACGTGTGTGGATGGGGTTTGGATAATGCTTACGTCATCAACCACCCTTTATGAAAATATGAAATATTCTTAATGGCGTGTGACTCTGTGCCCCAAAAACAAGGAAAACCTTTCGATAGTTTGTGGGCACTTGGATAATTATTCTAACATTGTTATTGATGAGTTGTCATTGTTATTATTGATAAGTGCCCTACAGAGCCACTTTAGTGATCTCTAGGGGCCGTATTCACCGACATGATTTAAATTGTAGTCACAATTTTTTGATAAGAGATCGACACGGATTGGTTAAATTCAGGTTTTTAACCAATCTATATTGATCTCTTATCGAAAAATTGTGACTACAGTTTAAAACATGTCGGTGAATACGGCCCTAAATGTTCCGTGGATCCCAGTGATCTGGAAATGTATCCGGGCCGCTTAAGTGCTCTGAAACCGTGCCACGCATCACTCAAGTGATCAGTAATTATATGCCGCGGATCACTTAAATAAGAAGTGAGGTTTCTTAAACTTCTCAGTGGCATTTCCGAAACATCTCGCTTCTTAGAAAAGAAATAATACAAATTATTTCTTCTCTAGTTCCCTTTTTTATTCTAGTGGCTATACACTGCTCAGTGAGTGTATGTCCCTCAGGACATTGCCGTCACGGTGGCAATGTTCAGGAGTGATGCTGCGGATGATGATTATGGCATCTATTCAAAAAGATTTTATAAAAAAAAGGTCATTGAAAAAAAAATGTCAAGGCCGTCCGTCTTTAGTTATGTCACGTGTGTTTGTTTTGTGATAAACTTTGTAAATAGGTACTCCTTACTAGGTATTTTTTTCGAATTTTCCAATATATTTATTCAAATTTTTTAAAAACACGTGCTATGATAATGATGTTTAAGTTTGTTAAAATATATTATTACAACTTTTAGTTTTATACGCATGTTTATTCGTTATCTACTACATGCCAGCTTGTTTTATCTTAGTTTTTAGTTTTGGTTTCAATTGCGAAAACTGATTGCTTCCTTCCGCAAAGGGTCATTTCGGTTCTCGGAGGAGTTATTGTTTGAGCATCATGGCGCAGTCTAATGATTCAGGTGTGGTATTTCATTTTTTAATTCATGTGTATTTTATGTTTTTATTAGTTGGTTGGGCTGTTTCAATAGTATCATGGGTGCCCCCCTCCCCCGGGCGAAGCTGTATTCTGTGCTTCGTGGCCATAGCCCACACATAGGGGGGGGCTGACAGGGCCCCGGGATGACTATCATCATTTTTTTGCTTTTTCACGCTATAAATTAGCTACAGATGGGGCCCATTGAAAGTCTGACCGAGGCGCCCGCAAAAGATCCCAGTCTAGGGGCCCCGCTACAGGATGTGGGGGCCATGCTCGTGGCGCCACAAGGATGGGGCTGACTGTGCACCAGCACAAGGGCCGGACATGACTCACCTTTTGTTCTTTTATTCTTTGAATTCACTATTTCCCCCTGAAAAGTCGGACTAAGGGCTTTCATGCAGGCAATGCTGTGCCCTTTTCCTCAACCAGGCTCAAAGCACCAATGCCCATGCTTTCGTATTAGATCAGTGGCATTAGACCCACCCAGGGTAATATATAGTAGAGGGGTGTGGTAGCCCATGTCAATAAGATGCTCGCCTGAAGTACCAAAGGATGTTAAGAGGTGTTGCGAGTTTGATAGCCGGTTGTCGTCCTTGTCAAGAACATTCTTGACGCCGGGATACAACAGAAATGGCGAGATGGCCACAGAAAAAGATTGCTGCTACAGGGAGTCCCACATCAAGGGGTTAGCGCACGACCTCTCGATGAGTATATAAAAGGGCTGCTATTTTCGGAATCATCAATAAATTGTAGGTCCTGGTCTAATTAGCCCTCGTGCAGAAAACGACTGTGGTGCGACAAAAATGATCAAATGTAATATATATAGTATGGGTCTGAACACCCACTTAATTGAGTCAGAAATCAAAATATATCGATCAAGACACCCACTCACAAGTTTTGAACACTTCCGATGGCCACGCATGAAAACAATTTTAAGTTGAGCCTCTCCCTGTCTTCCAAGACATGCCTGTATGTTAAGTTGGCATGTATATTAGCTTATCGTTAAATTTTGGTGGTGCCGGAGCAACGGGGGTGATGTTCTGGGTGCTCAAGAACCGCGACGGAAATTTGTGGCAAGAGGCAGAGCATCCCCGGAATTCGTTCAGAAATCGAAGTTTCTTGCATAAAACTCATGAAGAGCGCCAACAGGGTAGAAACACTTCCATCATCTCTGCAGATAATTCAATATTGAAAGTTTGTATGGTGTGAATACGGGAAAGATGGCTTCTGACCTTGTATGACCTGAAGTCTGTCTATCATGAAAGAAATAAAATGCCAAATTTGTGGCTTCATTGATTTTTATTTGTGAAGGGTCCATTTTTCAGATCAGGATTTTTATGAAGGGTCTGTTTTTCAAATCAAGAATTTTGTGAAGGATCCGGAAAATGAACCCAAATTTTGGCTGGACAGACCCCCTGATGGCCATCACAGAAAGAGAGGGGCTCTTTCTTCAGTAGGGAGAAATAAATATAATAAACATCCTCTGGGGGTTGCTGCCAACTTTCTTTCCCGCCCCCTTCCATATTTCTCTCTACTGAAGAATGAACCCTCTTTTTCTGTGATGAAGGTCAAACGAGGCTATCTTTTCGTTTTTACACTATACTACTTCCCCCACTGTTAAAATCTTTCTCAACTGGATTCGGGGATGGGACTTACATACAGAATGTAATATGAAAGTTTTGTACACAGTGAAAAATTGCACAAAACAATCATAGGGCTCTAGCCCAAGCTGGGATGATACCAATCTTTTTTTTTATACCACAGATTCAGGTACAGTAAAACCCCTCTTAACAGACACCCCTCAGATGCAGTCACCCTTCTCTTACGGTCAAATAATAATTTCCCCTCGTATAATGATTGCATTTCAAACCCCTAATCAATGGTGACCCCCCCCCCCTTTTACAGTGAAATATTTTTGTCCTGTCTGTGTCCACAAAATAGAGATTTTACTGTATTTATATATCATCTGTGCAGGGGAGTAAACTGCCATTAAGGGTACCAGCTATAATGTGGTTTATAGAAAACCATTTTCATGTGGGTAAACTTTTAACTTAAACCCTGTTTTCCATAGTAACCCAGTAGTTTGCCTCATGTTAGCAACCTTGAACGGATAATATGGAAGTATGTAAATTTACATGTGCTCATGCTAGTACCATAAATTCACAAGTCTTGTTTGTGGGAAGGAGGCTCACCAAAGATCCCAGCTGCTGTGGGTGTGGATTCCAGGGTGGATTTTAGTGATAGTTGGCAAGTTTCCTTGCATTTGAAAATCTTCTTAGCTACAACTGACAACTTAACTTGCCTTTAGCAATTTTTTTGGCTGTGAATGGTGACTTTGCTTGCCTTTGACGATGTTTGGCTGCAACTTTACTTGCCTTGATATGACAGCTTTCTGGTCCTATCCCACACTAATTATGAAAGAAATATAGTCAGCCAAGGTATTTTTATCGTGTGTATTGGCACTTTTCTACCCGAACAATGTGGGCTGGGTGGAACTTACTGGCGGGCCAGAGTTCGCGCACCTTTGCTGTAACTGTATGAGTGAGTCTATTTGAAATATTTTCAATTGGCTAACTGTGGGATTCCTGGTTGTTTATTTTTTAGATGTAGATGATTGGCGCTCATCTCTGAAGTCGAGAACGTCACATATTTTAGAGAATGGTCATCTGAGTGATACTACAGTGTATATAGGAAAAGACGCAACAGAGTTCCATGCTCATAAGCTACTACTTTCACTAGCGAGCCCTGTATTTGAGAAAGAGATTTCTAATTTCACTGTCGGCTCGCGATTAGTCATCCGAATGCAAGAGATATCGCCAGATCCATTTCGGAAGTTACTGAGGTAAGTAATCTTTTTTTTCCCCCATTACTATTTCCTATTTTATGCTATTATGAAAAGAAGAAAAAAATTGTAGCGGCTGAGCGAAAATTGACAAGTGAAATAGGACGATGAATGATTTCATATGGGTAAATGGCTTGTTGATGCCAGGTCTCAGAATCGGCCATCACAACAACAAATCAACAGATTTGTTGTTGTAATGGCCGATTCTCAGACCTGGCATCAACAAACCAGTTCCCCATGTGAAATCATTCAAGTCTCCTGAATTTTTGCTTCATCTCCCAAAGGTCTGGATAGGTGGGAGACTCCGAATCTTTTAAGTCTCCTTCTTCGCTCTCCAACTTGTAGAAATTTCTCTTAAATTTAGCCAAAAATTACATTTTCTCTCAATTTTAGCAGAAAAATTACAAACGTTAACTGCACGTCTGTCATTTTTGGTGCATGCTTTGCTGGATGAAGAGTAAACTATAGTTGTCATATGATCGCGAACAACAAAAATCATGACAGAGTGGTGGTTTTATATCTACTAGGAAATGGCCTCATCCACGAAAAACAGCATTCAACTGAAAACTGGCCATGCACATCCTGTCATCTTCAGTGCACAATAATCATGCTCATCTGGTTTCGGCCTAATTTCTTTTTATCTGTGATGTTTCCAAAAATCAGTTCGCCAGCTTATGCGAATTTCTTGCTCGTGAGAACGCTAGATTCTGCATGTATGTAGAACTCTCCCTGTGTCTGTTTAATTAGTTCTGTCTCACTTTCAAAATCGCCCTCGCTGTCCTCAGCCCTCACTTCCAAATCGGTTTTTGGTTTGGTTTTTGCCATTGCAGATCTCTGCTTTACATTATCAACTGTGATTGCTGAAGGTCGGCAGCTACAGTGATTTATGATAGCTCTACTCTGCCACTGTCATGTGCAGACCGCATGGAAAAAAGCTTGGAAAATTTTCAACGGATTGATTAAGTGCAATATTATCATATAGAAGTTATGAATTGTATGGAGTACAAAACTGGGGGCATTCCAGATAGCATAAAAACAGGGTTCGTACGGGTCAGGGAAAACCTGGAAAAGTCAGGGGAAAAAATTTTTACTTAAAAAAGTCAGGGAAATCAGGGAAAATGGCCCATTTTTGCTTTAAAACCTGGAAATTTCAAACAACGACCTGGAAAATCGTCACGATTGTCGTCTGATCGGGAAAAAAGATTGATCAAAAATAATAATGAGGAGAAAAAAAATCCGTCGGGATGAAAAAGGGAATTCCGATAACATCGTAAATATTGATAATCCGTAAAATATTGCAATGTATCGCAAAAACAGTTAGATACTGCCAAGGAGGAACGAGAATTTCGTAAGTCCGCTTGGAAAAGCGTATTGCTATGACTTTATCGTAACTTTTTCTAGCGCTTCCCCAGAAACATCATAACTACGCATCGTAGAAAGCCATAGGTACAAAGCGCAGTTGCGATAATTTCGTAAGTTGACCAGTTAGGAACGACAGGTGACGCACGGGTATGTTTTGATTTTCCACGTGGGCATTTTTATTTGAAAACAATACGTTGTAAGAAAACTTGTCTGAGCGGATCGTCAGTAGGCTGATTGGATCGAAGCAGTCAAAAATGACCCGTATAAAGCATGGTGGCAGCTTTGCGGTAAAACTCGCAACATGGGCAGATAAGTTATCCAGAACTATGCCAAGCACGTCAAATCAGAGTTCAGTGAACAACCCCCGATTGCGTAGCTTCTCGGTTCTAGCGCTTAGGCGAGTGCAAGCCAACTGTAGAGAATTTTGATGCAGTGAAACCAGCTACATCTTTGACTAATTATGTCACAAAGGAAACAACTGTAAAGGCTTAAATCTTGTGGACATTGAAATTGCCGAAAAGGGAAATCTTTCATTCCTTAATTTTGCTCCATTTTTCTTCTCCATCAGGTGTATTTGAAAAGCATAAATGTGTGTAAAAAAATCTATGATTATGATGTCATTATGATATTGTAATTAAAATTATTAATTTTATAATTAATATAAATAATTTTATAATATAATTAATTTTTTCTAAATTTTTATTAATTTATATCAATTTTTTTATTTTAAAAAAAAACCTGGAATTTTTTGAAAATTTGACTGGAAAACCTGGAAAAGTCAGGGAAATCTTTTTACGAAAATGAGTATAAACCCTGTAAAAATCAATCGAGAGGCTAATATTTAGCATTATTATCTGCTTGGAATAGTGTGCTGGACCTACCTTTGGGGGAGGGACACTTTTCTAAAATTAACTGATTTTCTTTTAATTTTTCCCACAAAAAATGAATTTAAAAAAGTTTGATCGAAGCACAGGGAGGGCTCTATCCATTCCCCTTTCCTGGGATAATATCCAAGTTTCCGGACTCTAAAAGTTAGCACTGTCTGCAAGCACTGATACAAAGTTTGCTCTCAAATTGCATGAAAAAATCCCTACTTTCCGGGGAAAAAATATTCTCAAAGAATTCACCCGTATAAAGACCATTATTTTTTTCCCCAAAATTACTTCACAAGGATAAATTGCCGCCATCACGGCAAGTCACAAAGCAATGTATCATTTTGACGTGAAGAAAAGTCAAAATTTGCTAAATAGCCAGCAGTAGTTTGGCCTCTAGGTCAGGGATGCACAACCTCTGCTTGCCAATGGGTTCCATCCAGCCTGCGATAAGTTACAGTGGAAAATTATCAACACTAAAAGGCTGACCATTTTACCTTCATAAAAATACTAGAAATCGGGGGATCCATTCAGGCCATTGCCAAATATCATCAAAATCAGGTAGTTGCCAAGTATAGCCAAAACAAAAGTCTGATTTGGCATGACTAGATTCACCTTGCCTCACATCTATCTTTTACTGGTCGGAAGATACGAAAGCGTGGGAACACACGGTCCTCCCCACTCCACTCTAACCCAATTTTCTTTTCTTCCAAACTGTGTGTATTGCTCAGCCTACCCTCTGAAGGCAACGGTCAGCGATTCCAGGGCATCACGGGGTGTAGGGATAGGAAATAAACTGTCTTTGTCCGACACAAACTACAAAATGGTTCAGGCAACTGTTTTTAATGGAAAGGAAAGCGTACATTGTAACATTCCTTTTGAAAGTTTCACTTTTTCTGATGTGTATCTTAAAATTTGCACCGTCCACAAATAAGTTTCACTTCCAAAATTGTCAAAGGGAAGTAAAGTTGCCGAGAAATCTCTAGTGATGGGAAATAGGAGGCTACTGAACACACACAATATTGATTAAAAATGTAAATCGTCAAAAAACGTATGCACTTGACAAGTATCTGAAACAAATATATTTATATGCTTATAAGTATGATAGTTGGGGGGGGGGGTGAACCCAATTTTGTAAAAATGAAAAAAATGAACCAAATCATTGTTCGCGCAATATTCTTTGGTTAAATAATACTTATCCACATTGTGTTCTTTCACCGCGAATGTCAGTTCCAGATCATTTCAGCGACCTGCGACATAACTCCAGATCATTCAAGCAGACCGTGGCATACTTATAGATCACTTAATGAACTAATAATTAACCCATGACAGTTTTTAGATCATGCACGCAGCTCATGGCACATTTACAGATTATGTGGCCCACAGCACAGTTTAAGATCTTTAATATCCGCAGCACAGTTCCAGATTGCTCAAGTAATCCGTGGCACATTTATAGATCATTTAAGTAGTCTGAGACCTCTACAAACCAATGAAGTGGCCTTTACTCTCTAAAAGGTTGAGCACCCTTGGTTTAGGGGAACTGTTTGTTTTTTGCAAAATTAGAGAAACCAGTGATGTAATAAGTGCATTTATAATAGGACTGTAAGTGGATTTGAACGACCTATCTCGGAAGCCCTTGCCAAATCAAGCTTGGGCTGTGACCCACAGCTCGATAAACCATGGCTGTAACTGTATTTGTACAATCCTTGTCGGAAGCTCCTGCGAATGAAGTTTTGGTTGGGAATGATAGCTCAAGCGCCCCTGGCTATTAGTAAATATGAATGGCCCATCGTGGAAACCCCCTGCGAATTAAGCTCAGGTTGTGACCCATAGCTCAAAACTCCCTAGCTGTTAGAGAATTTGAACGTCCCATCTCGGATGCCCCTATGAGTCAAGTTTGGTCGGGATCCATACCTCAAGACCCCCTTACTGTTAATAGATTTGAACTACCCATCTCTGAAACCCTGTTACCGATAGGTTAAGAACCTCTGCGCTGTATGTTCCAGTTTCTGTCCAGTGGATGGAAAATGCTGTATACCCCCTGGTCTATATGGGTCATTACCAAAAAAAAGTGTACAAACCGTTTCCGAGACTTTGTAATTTTCTTTTACAAAATTTCAGAGCACTCTGGTAGTAATTTTAATTTTTTTTCCATCTAGAACTCCATTTAATTCTCTGTCATATGGCATTTCTTAATTTGTTTCAGATGGCATCTAATTTTTTTTAAATCATTGTTTGTAGCAAAACGTCAAAATCTGGCTGTCCCAACTCAAAGAAAGCATTAAACAAAGACACTTGATGCAAATCTAGATTTTTTTTTTTCAAAAATCTTCAAATCGCATTTTATGTATGTACCATAGATGAATAAAACTCACAATAAAATTTTGAAAGAAATGTTTTTCCTTATGAAAAACTATTATTTTGTTCTTTTCCCGAAATTTTTCCTATTTTAAAATGCCCACTCTGTTACGGTCATTTGGGAAATATATTTTTATTCCAGATTGAATCTGATAACACTTTTGAGCTCATTGAAATGTTTACTTTTAATGCTTAATCAACAATTTTAGATTCGACTATTGCAAAACGACTTAATATACAAATACAATGACACAACGGGCAAAATGCCCAACGAGGTGGCTGAGAAAAAGATGCCTATAAAAAATATGGATGTCATATTTCAAAAATACGGCAACCCAATTAAAAATGCAATTAACAAAAATTATAAACAATATATACACATGATAAAATATTATACAATGCCCATTAAGAATACTTATGATTGTCTTATTCTAAGTATGGATAGCTTCTCGATTTACCCCAACATGCTTATCATATTTCTTTTTAAACGTGTCAATTGTGTTACAATTTGCTACCTCCGGGGGTAAGCTATTCCATTTATTAACAACCCTATTAGAGAAAAATTCCCTGCAACACCTCTTATTGTCTCTTACCAATCGATACTGGTGTTCCCCTTGTAAAAGCAGTCGATTGGCGGTGTACTTATCCATCTGGATCCATCTTATAATCATCCTAATTATTTATCCATTGAAAATTGTAAACACTTCGATCATATCTGCCTGACACCTGCGCTCATCCAATGTAAACATATTTAAAAAATGAAGTCTTTCTTCATAACTTAATCCCATTGTGCCAATAAGGACACGCGTAGCTCTTCTCTGGACCCCTTCAACCAAGTCTATGTCCTTCTGTAGGTATGGTCTCCAAAACCTTACAGCATACTCCAGTCCAGGACGAACTAAGCCTCGAAAAAGCTGAAGAATGACTTTAGAATAATGTAAACAGACCTTTTGAAAATCAAACCAAGCATTATATTCGCTTTTTTGACCAACGCTGAACAGTGTTTCAAAAACCTAAGCCGCTCGTCAATGAGAATTCTTAAATTGGTGACCCTAGTTGCATCTGGGATAGCGACACCATTCAACTCGTAAGAGAACTGTGGGTTTTTTGAACCAAAGTGAGTTATATAATTCCGTGAGTAATATTCACGTTATGGCTTTAGTACCCAATTTTTCCTCTGTCGGATGTCCACTCTGTTACGTCATTAAAAATAATTAAGATTTTTTTCATTCATATCAACATGAAATACATGGAGATATGCTTCAAAATATATGAAGTTTTCATCAATCAATTAAATTTATAATGAAAAATAATAATTTAGGCTAATTTGTCCACTCTGTTATGTCTTCCAAAAACTCAAGCAACGCAACAGAATGGAAACTATGATTTAAAGTGAAGTTTTCATAGTTTAAGAGGTTTAAGTTCAATTTAATAAGTTATCTGTTCATTTTGAACCCTTTAAAACATTCTCCATCATTTTATTTTTTCTGTAAAATACGGAAGTAAAGTAGTACGGATCATTAAAATCACTGCCAAGTGCAAATCCAGGGAGATGTTTCATGAGAGGCATTTCAGTATGAGTGAAGGTCGTTATATGACAATACATTCTGTACTTTATGGTACAGAACCATTATCTTCCTATATTTTTGTTTCCAGACCCAATTCCCCCCCCCCCCCCAAAGTCCGTTCTGGATCACTAATGTGAGAGGCATAAACACGTGATTTATGCCAACATCAAATTACTATTCAATTATTCAATTTCAACAAAAACTTTGAAATAAAAGAAAAATCATCCTGATGGTATAATATACCTCAGCAAGTCCAATGTCCACTTTGATCAGATTTTAATAATTTTACCAGACTAAAATTTAAACTAGAGGGATGAGGTGCGTGTTTTTAGAATTTGATCATGGGGGGTGGACCTTTTTCAAAAGTTATAAGAAGAGTTTCTGGGTCAGCTATCTCATTTTGCATGTAATTTTTGGGAAAGTAAAAGGGTATTTGCAATATGGGCTATTTAGAATATATTTGAGATATCTTTCTCTCAGTTCAACATTTCTGTGCATTCTGTTATAATGATGTGAACTCTGTTACAATGGTGTCCGCTCCGTTACGAGAAGCATTTTTTCAGTTCAACATTTCTGTGCATTCTGTTATAATGATGTGAACTCTGTTACAATGGTGTCCGCTCCGTTACGAGAAGCATTTTTTCAGTTCAACAGGCAGAAAAATTTAAGAACACTTCAAACTAAGATGTTAAATGATAAATTACAGACCCATTGTCTGTCAGAAATAAAAAGTTTTGATTTTAAGTAGCTAAATATATGTAAAAAAAACCAACTTTTCTATATGCTATTTCGAAAAAAATCACGAAAAACCATCGAAATGACTGAAAAAAAAGTCTAAAAATTTTTTTTAAACTGTCTTTTTTTTAGCATATGTGTAAGAAATAAGTTGATTTCATTATTTTAAGAGATAAAAACATTAGAAATAATAATAAAACGTTTTTGTAGAACGATATTTGTTTTCGTAACAGAGTGGACAAAATCCATGATTTTCAGTCGTAAAATCCAAAAATGAAATATTGTTACGAAATAAAAGTGAAAAGTATATTTATGAAATATTAAACTTCAAGTCATTGACTGTGATTTGAGATCAATTTTATTTTGAAAATTCAATTTTAAATTGTTCACTTCAAGAATGTGGAATGTGCACTTTTTTTTTGGGAATGACCTATATACTCAAAACAAGAGATGACTTATACTTTGAATGACGATATATGCCTTGAAAAATCTGTATGTCCCATCTCTGTGACCCAATGACGATTTATTTTTTGTTGGTGGGTTTCGATACTTGAGGGACTTTTCCTTGCAAATTCAAAAGAATGCAAATGTAAAGAAACTTATCCTCGCATTTCGGAAAGTATAACAAATTTTATTCCATTTGCTTCCAGGTACATATATACAGACGACATCCAATTAGAAAATATCTCAGAAGCGCAAGAGCTATTCGATGCAGCACAAAAATTTGAGATGCAGCATTTGGAAGAAATTTGCTTCAAGTATATAGACGAGAGGAAAGTCGATCCGGCTAGCGTATGTAAAGTATACGAAGCAGCTCTTGATCAGAAATCCGAAGCTGTTATCCAAATGTGCCAGAACACTTTCATGATGCATACAAAAGATGTTCTCAGATCTTCTGGGTTTCTGAATTCCAGGGTCTCGACAGTTGAAAGTATATTGAAGATGGACTGTTTGAACGTCGATAGTGAGTTGGAAATTATTGAAGCCGTCATGAAGTGGGATTGTGCCGCACGCCTTAGCAGAAGAACAGAAGAGGCGGCAGAAAACGCTCAAGAGATAATGCTGCCATTGCGGCGCCACATCAGATTCCTAACCCTTGATTGCGACCAGTTCCACAATTTCATAGTCCTCCACCCTGATGTTCTGACTGCTGCTGAAGCATGTGCCATAACTACGAAGATGTTACAGCCGAACAAACCGTGTTGGTATCCTGAAACCATCTGTCCAATCAATTGCAAGCGTCGGAAACCAGAAATGCTGAACAAATACATTATAAGTCAATCCGAACAAAAGTCTTCTGCCAACGTTTCGAATAATTTGTCTGAGATACACAGAGCTGAAAAAACACTTGTGAAAAGTAACAAGAATCCTTGCTGTGCTAGTCCTGTAGTCATTACAAACACCAGCAAAGAACATTTTTCTGCCATTGAAAACGGTTGTATCCAGAAAAAGATCTCTGTGAAGAGTAAAACAGCTGGTGCGATAGAATGCTCGCAATCAGCCGAACTTGGAAGAATGTCGATGGAATGCATGAAGCAAACAATGAGTGGCACTGCTTCCACCAAAGCTCTTGCAGTTGATGTTGATAAATTAGACTTGATTACAACACCGAAATCAACTTTCACGATGGAAATGAAACATTTGATGTATAGCAATAAAGAAATTTGTGCCGTTGCTCACAATGCTTTGGCAGAGGTAATGAAATCAGCTGCAGTAAGCAGAGATATTGTAGCAGCTGCAGGCCCTCCTCGCCCGCCAGAACCAGGCATTGCCGTTGTAAAACGTCCAGATTACAAAATAAGTATTGCATCCACTTCCGTAGAGAGTGGTAATGAATCGCCCCGTACGCCTGATGAGGTTAGTTCGAGTGAAGACGAGTATGAAGACACAGAGGATTCCAGAGATCATCTAAAATCATGCGACATAGATCTCGACACGGAAAATGAATTGCCAGATGGAGCCAGGGCGTCGGACATTTCTTCGGATGTAGACATCAGTGTCATGATTGGGTGCATCAAGTTTGTCGGTCTGGAGTTCCATGTGAATGTCGCCGGGATCACTGATTCGCTCCGGCTTCTCATCCAACTCAACGACGGGAAAAAGTTCTATGAGTGGCCCCATGACGTGCTTGAATCAACTGTCTTCATTCTTCCCAAAAAGGTGTTGCTCAAGGACAATCAGAAAGTGCACGTGAAAGTCATTGCAGAAAACTTGCAACTGAAGCGGTGCGCTCGAGCCCTGATGAATGAGATTGAACTCAGAGACACGGGTGCCAGACCCATAGAATTCATAGTGGATATTTATGGCAATCAAAAGTCACAGGACAGAAAAATTCCGTACATCATCAGGAGGATCCTCTACAAGCCTTGGTACGAATAAGATGGTCTGTGTCGATATTTTTAGTCACTTTTTGGCATATTATTATCCGAATATCATACGAAATTTACTATATGGGCAGTCATTCGCAATTTTTCACTATCATCAAATATACGCTAGTCATGAAAAATATATCATTTTTATAAAGCCAAAGTTGGACAGCTGTAAAATGTATAACAAAATTAATTCAACGATCATTAATCACGAAACATATTTTGTATCAAAAAGATGTATGGATGTCCCGCCCCCCCCCCCCATGTTGTAATAGTAGCCATGTTGTAATAGTGTTGCCACAGTAGCAATAGCATGCAGTAAATGCATTGAAGCTGGTTGAGATCAGCAACAATAGCACAAGACCTATTGCTCGAAGAATGCACACTGATAAATTGGACATACTGGGTATCTCTCACCCAGAGAAATTTCAGGTTACACGAAAATTTCAAAGCGTCCTTTGTTTTACATCAGGAATTTTCCCAGAATATTGCCAAAATTCTTTGTCCCGCTTGCACTTTTATGTAAAGATCCCCACACATCATGAAATCAAAATATCAGCATTTGCGCCAAACTTGCAGAGATTTTTTTGTTGCCAACTTGATGCAATTCACGGGGAAAATTTGTATTTGGAGCCCCTAATTATCTATTTCACAGTTTAAATATGCTATTTACAAATGAAATTTGCATCATTTGCAAAAATTTTGTAACACTGTAATAGAAGGCTCGGATATTTTCGGGAAGATGCTGGGAGCTTTGAAATCAGCGCTTGATTCACCAAGAGAATGAGACAGTCTTCTCTATGAATGCCACTGTTGTATTCACCGTCGTGTTCTAACAAATGGGCCCCAAAGTACCACAAAGGCTCCCGAACTATTGATGTTTCTCATTAATACCCATAGCTGATCATTTTTCATGTCACTTACTGTGAAGAGCCTGCCAATGGCGATGTTCCATATTTTCCAGTTGATCATGATTTTACGGAATTTTTGCTATGAAATATTATAAGCATAGTAGTATCTATTAAATTATCTACCTTTATTTTAAACCAAGCACAACTCTGGTCTTTGATCGCCATGGTCTTTGACCACCTGCTTCAATCTCTTCACTGAGACAGAGCGACGGGCCATGTTCTGGTTAGGAGGAGGAGGTCCACCACCATGGGCAATTAAGTACTGAATGAGTTGTGCCAGAAGTGTGAATGAGCGTACGTAGCAGTCTGAGTGCATATATATAGTGTTGTGTCTGATTTTTCAGTGCTGCCATCTATATTTCAGTATCTACCAGCTGTCTTACGATGAGGCACATATCAAAAAACCACTATAATGTGAAAGGGATGCCATGTTTGTTTATGTCCATAGATTTGGGTGCGTTCGACCACTGTTCATACAGGGTACTTACTGTTCCTGGAGTTCATGTGATGCAATGTCACAATAGCGTTTTCATGGGAATGGAGTTCGCTTCTTAAAGAAAAGAAACAGTAGCAGCGGGAAACTGTGTTTCTATTCTTCATCATTTTTAGAAGTTTTTATTTTTTTCATATGTTAATGGATGTTAAACACTGGAGTATATAAATTCATAATCTGGAAGCCCTGTGAACGGTTCGAAATGAGACATTTGCCAAGATATATACATTAAGCTTGGAGGTCTGTGAAAAAGTATAAAAAACGAAAAAAACTACTGAATATTAAGCCTGGTGGTGATATACAGTATGGGATGTGCTTCTGTGATTTTCTAGCTTCGAGGCACGAATGTGAAACGGTCTCCCATTTGAAAAAGTCTCTCCACAGAGAGCAGGCAGACCTACAACACCGATACTGACATAACATGAAAATTTAAGCATTTACACCTTTACGTCAGAAAATGGAAAATAGATGGTAACACGAAACAAGCGCAACTCAAAAATATAAAGACGTTAGGGCCACAAATACACTCAGAACACGAACATTCCGGCATAAGCCGATTCGTTAGAAATTCCGTAGAGAAATGTGTATGAGGTGCATGTCCGGTTAAGTAGTAGTATGGGATGTGCTGCTTATGGAAAGAAAATGAAAATGTGTGCCTGTGAGGTAATGTAACTGCTCAGTGAAACTTGTGTATAACGATACTGTCTATGATGATATTTTCTTTGGTCACAGAGGAATTCTTATTCAATTGAAAATAGCGCAGGTGCTCAAACTGTCTACAACAATAACCTGTGTATAACAATATATTTTCTACATCCCTACAGTATCGTTATAGACAGGCTTCACTGTACTACAATCAATTAATTGGTTAATCAATCGAATTAATTGGTTGATCAACAGTTTGCCAGTAATTTGCGGTTCAAGGAGTTGACTATGCACCCTGTATATTAACGTGTTTTTTTTTTGTGTTCAGAGCGTGATTTTGATATCGTTTCAAATTCAGTGTCAATTCAAAATTGTGCCTTCATTGTAAAATTTGCCATTATTTCAGAACAGTTTATCCTCTGCTATGGCTATTTTTGTTTTCTCAATTAAGTTGCATATATGATTGCAATGTTGTATACGAACATGTTGGCCTATATAGTTTCAAATATTTCTTCGAAGAAGTTCCTGTAATTTTTTTAATAAATATATATATTTTTGTATGTTTCATAATACTAATATCCCTCTGAGGGTCATGATATAAGAAGTGCAATGTAAAAAATCAGTTATCGATTTGCCTTAAATATATATTGCGCTCCGACGGAGGCTAAACCAGTGTTAAATATTCAAGAAAGAATTATTTCGTGGTAATTATACAGTATATTTTCATTTAGCGATTTTGTGTTGGTTTAGATTCTGAAAATTAAAGAGAAATGTTCCAAAAAGTATTGCCTTTGTTGTTGAGATCATGTGTAATTCTTGTAAAGTTATGACCTTCCTGCACACAAGGGAAAAGTAAACGGAGACCTGCAGTTTATCGTCAAATATAAATGGCAGCATTTGGCATTTTCCCTGGTTTTATCTTGTTATTTACCTTGCCAAGAGGTTCGTGCTCTTGGAAAAAAAAGCTACAAAATCCAGCTTGAGAACATTGTTCGAATGGTAACAACTAACATCATGCAATGGGAGCAACTAACAGCAACTAGCATTCCCACAGAGAGCGACAGACCTACAAACAGTACAAATGTAATTCAATCACAACACATCACTCACTTCACTTCTGAAATATAGATGGCGGCACTGAAAAAGCAAACACAACACTACATACACACTCAGACTGTTAGGTGCACACACAGTTACACTTCCGGCACAACTCAATAGGTAGTAAATCGCCCACAGATGGTGATAGACCTGAGTTGTACTCGGTATGAAAGAAAGCATTCGGGGGGCCCCTCCTACCTGGCTGAGCCATGCTCAGGTATTAAGTTGGTCCCATTAACAAACTCTATTAACGTTAATTAAAGCAGTGTGGTTTTGTTCTCAAACTTTTGTCACCCTTAATTTAGTCAAAGTTCATCCACAGCTTCTCAGAATAATTAAACATCAAAAGCACCAAACATGCACACGTCAATGTTGTCAACCCATAGTGATGCCCCCACCTCTGGTGCAGTGATGTCTAATTCGAGAACCATTGTATCAAAAGCATCACCCCTTTACTATCACACATACACAGAAGTAGTGTCAAAAACTTCAAAAATGACATCAAAAAGTCCTCCTTTTTGATGTCGTTTGAAGCATCCTCCTACGTTTTAGAAAACTCACCATTTTGTCCTTTTCAGGTTTTCGAAATTATTTTTGTTCTTTTCCTGGAGAAAACTATTCTTTCACTCTGAAACATCTAATCCTTTGTTTCCCCCCTCCCCCACGCTTCGCAAATTGACAAATCGCTGTCAGAGTTCCCAAAATACCATAACCCAAGTTGCCTCCAAGCAGGGCTGAAGCTATTTAAACCACAGCCGAGCTTCCTTCAGGGTAATATGAAAAAGTCAGTCCGAAAAACAGTTCTGGAAGAACAAAACCGCAATATCCATTTCTCCCTCCCACAAAGAAGCAGCACCGACAGGCTGGCTACACATTACACATTTTCCCAATACTCCTTGTCAAATATTTGCCAAGAACAACGAAACCGGTTTTTCCAGAATACACTTTGTGTTGTGCATGGGCAGAGATGTGGGATGCATTGCCTTCTCTCCCCCCCCCCCCCCCCGACAGACCAGACACGACCCAGGCTCTGTCCGTCCCGGGATATAAGCTCTCCCCTCCCCCCAGCGTCAAAGGTGGAGTCGACTGATCTGATGTATACATTAATTGACATCATCGCCTATGGTGTTATGAATGTTTGCATTCTTCGACCAATGTGTGGCCAGACGGATTTGGGGAAGGAAGGTAGCACACTTTTGACATGGGTTGGAAGGTGCTCAGCCAGCCTTCCAATATATAGCATAGTCAGGGCCGGATTAACGATTAAGCAAAATAAGCATTTGCTTAGGGCATCAGTACAAAAGGGGCACCACAAAAAGGTTATCAAATGGTATTTTTTTTAACGTACAATTCTTTTTCAACATCGATCATCCGATAGAAGATACTTAAATTATTAGAACACTCGATGGTATAGTTGAAGATCATTATCACACAAGGATGGTACAAAAGATGAGAAACCAATAATATTGCAAACTCACATTACTTCACATTATTGCTGAGTTTTTCGATTAGCTTTTCACAATTTTCGTAAAGTACGCCCAGGACTGTCTTAACATTATCATCATACACCCACATACAAAGCGATTTTTCTGAGAGAGGCACTACCACCTAGCTAAAAATTCATACCTACCTATTTGCATATTTACTCTTGAAAATCGGTACCAGATCTAATTGTCACTTGACATCCCGAAGAAGTGCCCATGCAGTAGACCAAGTTCTACAGAATAAGGACATGATTTTTGTGGGTCAATAGTAGATCAACTGTGTAGCTTGATCTATAGAAGTAAAAGAAATGCTACCAGGTGTAAATTACAAACTTGAGAATGTATCTAAAAGAAAAATACTCAATATATAACGGTGATTCATCAGAAATAAGATACCTATGGGCAGGGCCGCAGCTGGATACTTGGTTAGTCGGAGCAACTACTCATTTAGGCACCCCCCTCGTAATGCTGAAGGATAAGTTAAATGGTTAAGTTTGCACCCCCTTTTGCGATGCGCCCGGGTCATCAGTTCCACCTTCTTCCTGCCCCACTAGTTGTGGCCTTGCCTATTGGTAATATTTTGGCCATTCTAAGATTCAATGGTTTCTCCTTGGAGTGTTGCTACAGCCTTTATCTCATCAACCGTTCGTCGTAGTGTGGTATGGTTCTAATTTTAAAAATTCTCAATATGTGACCAGAAATCACCCTGTACGAGTTTTGACGATGAAAATACAGTGTACACAAAATAAAAAATGTACAGTTTTATACCCCCCCCCCCCCCCCCCCCGTCCTCTAACTTCTAATTAGACAGTTGTTGCTCTTTCTCTTCTGAGCCCAACAAACAACTTACATGTTTTAACTGCATTTTTCCCTGAGATATTTAAATTAACAAATTGGAGATAGGTCCGGGCTAGGAGAATTTCGCGACCCCTTCTAAAAAAAATTTTATGTAGTTACTTCCCCGATTTACAAAGTTTTTGAGTTACGAACATAAATCTTGAAGGGGGAATGGCATTTAAATTAATTTTACAAAATTAATAAATTATTAATAATAATTAGTCTGGTCCACCGGCTGACACTTCATCGTGGCTCGAACCATATTGAACAGACATAAATTTTTGTCATACTTTGAAAGCACTTCATCATCTCTTTATCAAATATACGTTGCAATTCGATAACTTTTCGAATTTTTATTGTTTTTGTTTAATTGATGTAAATTAATAGAAGTAAAGGAATCAAATATTTGCTGGAATTCCATCACCCCCCCCCCCCACACAAGGGTGGGGGCTGACAAACAGGATTGTCTTAAGAGCATCATGGGCCCCAGAGCCAAGGGATTTTTTGGAGGTCCTACCTGAAAAATTCTCGGAAAATTCAACTACGTCTCGTTTTTCTAAGTCACTTCTTCTATTGAGGGCCTTCGGGCACGGCCCGGGGTTGGGGGAGGCGTGAGTTAAGACGGCACTGCCTAAGGTTCGCACCAGACGTTCTACTTTTTCAGTTTTGAATCTGGTAACCCTATCTGAAGACTACATAATCCGTATTTTCACTTATTTGTTAGATCATACATATTGTCCGAATTTTTTTTGTGGAAAGTTATAATTTTTACTACATAAAATATATCGATTATTGCAAATGTACGAATTTTGTTACCGAAATTTTCGTGTCAAAAAATTTTTACGCAAAAAAATAACAAAGAACTCTCTTTTTTTCATCATCGCATGAGTTACCTGAAATTTTGAGACTAGATAGCAGCACCAACAGTATATAAATCAGGCCTTAGAATCTCCGTCGTCTGCTTCTCTCCAGGTTCCTTGTTTCGGACGTCTCCTTGTGTCCTGCAAAAATTACTGAACTGGAAGTTCAAACTTCCAGTTCCGTTTGTGAACTTAGCTTGTAGGGAACCGAACAAACCATCTGTCGTCTGCTCATGAAGAGGTTCTTTGTTTTGGACGTCTCCTTATGCTCAAATAAAATAACCGAACTTTCAGTTTGAATTTCCAGTTCAGTTTATGAGCTTTATGTATAAGGAACTGAGCGGAATGAAGAATATAGTTTTTTTTACTTTAAACTTCATGATCACCACATGAGTCACTTTTAAATTTGAGATTAGATGGCAGCACCTGCTATAAAGTGGAGTGTGGAAATTCGCTTCTTACGATCTTACCTGTCGTCTGCTTGTTTGGAGGTCCTTTGTTTTCGGATGTCTCCCTTAAGCAGGGGTTTTCCTAGGAATAGATTTTTGCGCATCGTGAACCGAATTAGACGATTTCACGCCGGCAGAAACGTGTTACATAATTACGCTACGCGTTTGTGTTTTCCTAGCGTGGCGCATCAGATCAGGGCGGCTATATTATAGCATATGGCTTTGACATCAGCTACTCTGTCGTCTGTATGCTCCAGTTTGAATCATGGAGGTATTATCTATCCCCATAATACCTCCATGGTTTGAATGGGAGAGACGAAAACACACAAGAGAGTGAAGACAACATCGGCAAAACGCGCGGCGCAAGACGCATTTGACACCTCCAGAAGCAGTTAGTGACGTAAAGCGCTGTCGTGAGGCGTATTGCGCTCAGTAGGAAAACAGTCGTACTGTTTACGTCATACTCAAGTTAAGTCACGCATTTAACAGTCATATCGTTTTTCTTATTGGTGAGTGGACGGCGTGTCGCGCTGGGTGATTCATGTTGCGCGCGGCACGGAAAACCTGCTCCTAGGAAAACCAGGCTTTAGGTCTTGAAAAAATAATTGAACTGGAAGTTTGATCTTTCATGTGAGTTTATAAAGCTTTGCTTATAAGGAGCAAAGCTGAATGAAGAATTTAGCTTTTTATACATGAGCTTTTCGTCATCACTACGAGGCATATCCTACACCATGGCTCCTATGCTGGGATCTCTGGTACGCCTTCAGGCCAAACTTTTCATGGCCCCCTCTATAGTAAGTTTATAATGTGGGAAAACACGCGAAAAAATGATAATTATCGTCCCGTGTCTGCTCCCCTCTAGTTGCGGCCCTCGGGAGCGGGTTTTGTGGCCCGGGCGTCGAATCAGAAAGGGTGGGCACCAAAATGCGTGCTTGCCCCGGCTGACTAAGCATCTAGTTGCAGTCCTGCCTACTCTTGTGGGAAGGGCCACAACTAGTGGGGGGGAGGGGGGAGACGAAAGCAGTGCCCCTGGCGCCGGACCATAGAGGGCACCAATTTCAATTTTTAACCCTCCATCAACATTACATAGGGCGCTAAAATGTGATCTTGCCCGGCTGACTAAGCATCGACCCTGTTGTAACCCTTCTTGTAAGAAGGAACCTATGGGGGTCCATCTAGGGACGTAGCGTGCCTTCCCGGGGCAGACTTTCTTGGGGTCTCTTGAAAAGATTTATTATCATGCAAAATAAGTGTATATTTTTTTGTAAGCCCCCCCCCCCCACTTGCTCGAGGCAGAACTCTGGTTGTTCCAGCCCTTTTACGGGCCAGGGTCCAACCGGGGGGGGGGGGCTCAGAATAATAGGATTTGGTGAACTTTTTTTCCGAGCATTTTTCATGCAAATTATTACGTGAGCATTTCCAGCCAGAAGGGAGTGGGGGCTCAGATATATTATCACTTTGTTCGGATGCCAGGGCCATCTTAAGAGCACCATGGGCCCCCGGGCCAAGTGATTTTTCTTAGGCCTTACCAGGCGAATTTACATGTATGCTCCTCGAAAATTTCAACTATATCTAATTTTTGTGAGGTCCCACGAGCCGTGCCTTGGTGGGTCCATGCGTTAAGACGGCACTTCTGACAGGTCTCCAGCCCTGGGATCCGGGACGATGAACATCATTTTTTTTTCATGCAATAAATTCATTACAGAAGAGCCCGTGAAAAATCCGCTTTGGGGCCCGCTAAAGATCTCAGCCTGGGGGTCCTGCTCCAGGATGTGGGGAGGGGGGGAATGTGGAATTCACAAAAATAAGGAAAAACATTCTGAAACACGTTAGAACTACATTTGAAAATGTAGATTAATTTAAAATTACTACAGCATATTCTACTTAACACGGCCCCACTTAAAAAGTTTTCTCGCTTAGTACGACTTGCTTTCGCGATCTCCTAACTTTTACTAACACAGATTGAAATTTCCCGTTTAAAACGTTTTCCCGCCAACAACGTTTTCCATGAGTTTTTGGAAAACGCTGTAAATGGGATTCACTGTATATGAGCTTTTCAATGTTATTACTTGTTTAAAACCAAGAGTTTCTTGTGACAAAATCCATGATTACAAACTCAATATTTGAATATTCAAATTCGAAATTCAAAAAGACGCTCTGGAATAGGTTGTGTCGAATATCAATCATTGTTAATCAGCCTAAACCTCAGATATAATTTATTTAATAGTGGGTAATGAACTACCGGGGCTGTAAGCAACGTAGCCCTACATCCTAAATGTTCGGAAATTTGTGCTCTTAAATGTTTTTATGCATGAACTCTATTCACGAACAGGGTCAGTTCTGGGCATTTTTCAAGTGTAAGCGAATGATGTTTAGATGATAAAAAAAAATCACCCCTTTCAATTGGCGCCTTTTGCGGCTGCGTAGTTCGCAGGATTCAAGATGCGGCTCCTGTTCCAGAAACAAAATATCTCTAATGTTGATACTGTACTAGGTATAGTACAGATTGAGAAAAAAAAAATCAGAGAGAAACGTCTTACATTCTTTTTCGGAAGCTCAGTAGTAAAAATTGTCAAAATTTAGAATTTATATATTGTATGTCCGTCTTCCGGAAACCACGAGAGAATGATTCGGAGATGGGGTGGTGTTTATGAATGAAAATTTCGAATAAGTTCTCAAGCCTTCCTAAGGAAACATCATGACATGACAGTTCAGAGGTTCCCAGGAAGGCATGCATTTAACGCTCCGAACGACAGTCGATGTTCCCTCGCTCCAGAGATATCCATTTTACAGTCTACTATTGAACATCAATAGTGGAAGCATCGCCGAATTAAACTACAAACATTCACATTGTGTGCACTTTTGGTGCCTCCAGACCTGATGGCAAATCCAACGAGAGGAGAGGTTTTCAAGGGGGAGAAATTGCTAGATATCTTTTCTAGTACCCCTTTTCGTTTGATGTTCTAAGCATGTCTTTTTTTGGTTAATATAGCCCTGTTATTGTTTAACGGCACAAAGAAAGGCCAGACTTTTTTTCAGGGATAAGGAATGCGACCACCTGCATAATATACTCTTTTCTTTTAGAAATATGCTACTGCTATACCTAATAACGCTAAAAATAATATTGTTGGGGCTTTAAACTGAAAGCCACCTTTCACACAATCAATAATAGTTTAATGGGAAAGAAAATAAATTTTAATAAAAAATTTCCAAAGCATCTGCCGAGAAAAGAAAAGGTTTATTTTTTGAAAAAATTGCGGCCCGGTGCGACCGCACCTTTCACCCCCCCCCCCCCCCCTCAAGTCCAGTCCTGATCGGAGACAATGTGGGAGAGAACAGCATAAATGAGGGAAAGAGGCTTGTTGGAGGCTAGTTAAAAGAGGCCCTTAGTTTACGATGTTCTTTTCCAACTTTTCGCAGAGTTTTGTATTTGCAACAGCTTTCTAATTGAGTTTTTTAGGACAGGTTGTCCATGTAAAATCAATTTTTTTTTTATTTTGTAGCATACTGTATTTTCATTCTCAAAACTGAAACAGAGTAGTTTCTGGACACATTTTTCAAATTGGAATCATACCTCTACGACAAATAGTTCATGAGATGAAGGGCGAATTAACAGAGGCCACCCTATATAGTAAATCCATGGTCTATCTAAAAAAAAAAAAAATGGAAAAAAAGTTCGAAAACGTGCATTTTGGCAATTCAAAAAAAAAAAAAAAGTTAAAATTGACATGCATGTCTCTCTATTTTGCATAATTTTAAAAATTAATCTTTTAACAAATTTTTCATAAGAATTTTTAATCAAGAAAATTATAGAGAGATCAAGCGCTGAATTTGGGGATTGAAAAACCCAATAAAATTTAACATTGCAATTTCAAAGCCAGAATCAAAACATTGAAAGGAAAATTTAAGATGCTTTGAGTTAAGAAGCAAATAATGTGGAAAAAGCTTTTTTCATTGAGGGCACATTTCCTCGATTAAAGTATGTAAAAATATATGATGGCTCATATCTCTGCTAAGTATAGACACAAATGTGGTAAGTAGCATTAGTTTTAAAGATGTGATCAAAGACTTTGAGCTAGAAAAAGTAGGAGAAAGCTTATTTAGATAAATAGAGTGCTCAGAAATATCCAGATCATATATCCAACCTTAGACACAATCACGGATCCACAGCAATGAGTCAGGAGGGGTGGCTAATTGTGTACGACTGTAGGATTGTCCCGTATTTTACGGGACAGGACAAATTTTACCATATTATCCGGATTTTAGCAGGGATCCACGACTGGTCTTAGTTACTTCTGAAATACGAAGTTTCATTCAATAATTTTTTTTCCATTGATAGATACAACATTGTGTAAAATATACGTATGAGGGGCACCAAAATCATTTAAGTGCTTAGGGCCTTCAAACATCTTAATCCGGCCCTGAGCACAGTGGTAACGTGCTCGAGGACGATAAGATGCTTCAACTATGAAGGTTACAGACAAGGTACATGTGGGGGTTGAATCCGGTAAAAAAGAACACAAAGCAAAATTTCTTCACCTACTGAGACCACCGATACATGGCACATTCATTTCCCAAACAAACACCACTGGTTGAAAATGAGCGTATGGCGATATGACCAACAGAGTTGGTTTGCGGTAAAGTACGCTGGTGCTTCATTGTACAATGAAGCTATAGCAAAGGGAAGGCAAACGTTAGAAGCAGAGATGAATGATTTCTTGCTCGGCCAATATGCATGAAATCAGTAGGCTATCTGGATATTATGCCAAGGCGAAAACTTCGGAAAAATCTTTTCTCACTGTAAATTAAACCCCGGACCGGAAAAGAAACGCTCTCTGTGGTATAATGGTCAGTGAGCTTGCCTGATATGCAAAAGGTCCTGGGTTCGATTCCCGGTGGAGAGAGCAACACATTTTTTTCCCCCGAAGTTCACCTTGGCATAATACATAATATCCAGATAGCCTATTGACTTCATTAGAAGCAAATATTTGCAAATGACTATTGAGCCAGGTTGGACACGAGTGTGGCCCTAACATTATGAAAAATAATCACTAGTACAAAATGCATAAAGTCAAGAGGTTCATAAATTAGTTCTGGGTGTCGGAAGTTATTTTAGAAGCAAATCAATTAGAACAGCTATATAACTAAGCTTGTACAAAGCTATCTAGGTGCGCCTAACTGGGCGTACTCAGCACCTCCTAGGGATAGGTCTCCGCACGGGTTGCCAAATTCATCTGTAACGTCATTAAGACTACATAGCAAATTTGGACATTTTGAACCACAGCATCAATTATTTCATTTGAACGATTGTTTCATCATTTGAACCACAGTAAACGAACCTATTTCGGCGTAATCTTCCTACTTGGCTCACAAATACCGCCTGGTGATTGAATGTGGGGCATATAGAAATCGCCAGTTCTGAGCCCGATCATTTGTTTTCCGCACAACGACGACTGGCACGAACACGCACAGGGAATTTTTTCCCCCCGAATTACGACGCCTTCATATATACGCCGTATATAGGGGTTCTACCAGCACCTCCTAGAGATAGAAGACTTCTGCACTCTGCTTGTGACGTAACTAAGTAGTCCATTTTACCCTCAGAATTTTCAGGGGGAAACATTCCCTGCTCGTGCCAGTATCATCAATGTGAGGAAAAGAAATTATCGAGTTCAGAATTGGCGATTTCTATGCCCCACATCCAATCACTATGCGGTATTTGTGAGCCAATCAGGAAGATTCCACGCCAAAATAAGAAGAAACGAAATAGGATGCTGTGTTTCAAAATGTGGAAAACTTGCTAGGTAGTCTGAATGACGTTTATGGCAAACAGTGCAGAGGCCTATCTCTAGGAGGTGCTGGTTCTACCCCGAATATTCTGAGGAAAAATGGACTACTTGCTGACGTCACGGGGTTTGCGGATGCCTTCTATTTCTATGAGGTGCTCCCATCATCCAAGGATGGTTCGTGGAGTAGCACTTGGGCTCAATCATCCAGAAAGGATTATAATTTTTTCTTCCGAGATAAAATTTTTAAATGGCGTATGCATAGTTCAACACATGGTTTTTGGTTAGTTATAAAATAATCATTGTAGTAAAAAAAATTCAAAAATTATGGATTGTTACATTTTGTGACCCATGCTGTAAAAATAGTATTTCTCAAAGTATGTGTCGCGACTCCTTTATCAGAGGCTTTGCGGCGAGCGGGAGATATCGACTTGCTTATTTATGCTTTGAATAAGCCTTCATATAAGTGAAAGTATCCATTAAAGCAGCGGTTCTCAACCGGTGCTCCGAGGTGCACTCGAGAAAAAAAAAAACTCTAAAAATTTGCAAAAAATAATTTTTTTTAAACAATAAAAATGAATCAGTAATAAAAAATAAGCTACGGGGCCTCTGCTATAGCAATTACATGCTAGTAAGGGCTCCGCGAGTCAAAAAAGATTGAGAGAACCACTGCACTAAAGTATTCTAAGGAACCGGAGATGATGCGTGTTGTGAACCATGAATTGGGTCATGGAGCCACGAGTAACAACTTTACTATTGGGCTAAGCATTTTTTCACTCAAAAATTTTATATATACACTGATGAGCCAAAAAAACTGGTTGACCTGCCTAATATCGTGTAGGGCCCCCGCGAGTCCGCAGAAGTGCCGCAACACGACGTGGCATGGACTCGACTAATGTCTGAAGTAGTGCTGGAGGTAATTGACACCATGAATCCTGTAGGGCTGTCAATAAATACGTAAGAGTAAGAGGGGGGTGGAGATCTCTTCTGAACAGCACGTTGCAAGGCATCCCAGATATGTTCAATAATGTTCATGTCTGGGGATTTAGGTGGCCAGCGGAAGTGTCCCAAGTCAGAAGAGTGTTCCTGGAGCCACTTTGTAGCAATTCTGGACGTGTGGGGTGTCGCATTGTCCTGCTGAAATTGTCCAAGTCCGTCGGAATGCACAATGGACATGAATGGGTGCAGGTGATCAGACAGGATGCTTACGTACTTGTCAGAGTCGTATCTAGACGTATCAGGGGTCCCATATCACGCCCCATACCATCACAGAGCCTCCACCAGCTTGAACAGTCCCCTGTTGACATGTAGGGTCCATGGATTCATGAGGTTGTCTCCATACCCGTACACGTCCATCAGCTCGAAGCAATTGGAACCGAGACTCGTCAAACCAGGCAACGTGTTTCCAGTCCTCAACAGTCCAATGTCGGTGTTGTCGGGCCCAGGCGAGGCGTAAAGCTTTGTGTCGTGCAGTCATCAAGGGTACACGAGTGGGCCTTCGGCTCCGAAAGCCCATATCGATGATGTTTCGTTGAATGGTTCGCACGCTGACACTTGTTGATGGCCCAGCATTGAAATCTGCACAGCAATTTGCGGAAGGGTTGCACGTCTGTCACGTTTAATGATTCTCGTCAGTCCCGTTCTTGCATGATCTTTTTCCGGCCGCAGCGATGTCGTAGATTTAATTTTTTACCGGATTCCCGATATTCACGGTACACTCGTGAAATGGTCGTACGTGAAAATCCAAATTTCATCGCTACCTCGGAGATGCTATGTCCCATCTCTCGTGCGCCGACTATAACACCACGTTCAAACTCACTTAAATCTCGATAACCTGCCATTGTAGCAGCAGTAACAGATCTAACAACTATGCCAGACACTTGTTGTGTTATATAGGCGTTGCCGACCGCAGCGCCGTACTCTGATTGGTTCCATATCTCTATTTGCACACGCATGCCTGTACCAGTTTTTTTTGGCTCTTCAGTTTATTATAAGGGGTAATTTTGTATATGAAAAAGTTTTCTTGTGAGTAAAGAAATTATTTTTAAAAAAAAACTAAATTTTAGGTAAAGTAATATGTACAGGGTGCATAGCAAACGGGATATGGCATTTTACTGGGGAACCGTTGATGCTAGATTTCCAATTTGGGAAAGTATCGAAATAACCCAGGGGCCATTCAGCATCGAGGGGAGGAGGGGGTTAGGATTTGCTGACAAGTGGGGGGGGGGGGTTTGAAGGTTGCTTACGTCATCACCCACCCCTTTTTGAAGGTATGAAATATTCTAAGCTGCTGATGAAATTTTGTTTGTGGGGGGGTTCCAAAATGGCTGAAAATCTGCTTACGTAATACTCGGATGTGTTTCAAAAGGGGTTGTATTTCTATTAAAATAAATTTAATGCAGTTCCCCATATGCCCCGACACCCAATTAGAAAGTTGCTGCCCCATCTCTCCTAATGTCACCAACAACAAAAAAATCCCATGTTTCTAAGTGCAATGTTCATTGAGATATTCCAATTGGAAAAACGAAGGAAATTCGGGGGGGGGGGGGGGAGGAAAGAGAGAGAGATAGCGTTAAATTCGAGTAAAATGGTTCTTCCGCAGTGTTTCAAATATCTTAGTGAATGTTGCACTTCGAGACATGGAATGTTTTTCATTGGCGCCAGGAGAGATAGAGCAACAACTTTGTGTAATTGGGTTTCAGGGGCGCACACTGGTTTAGCTCCCCAACCTCTTAAAACAAGACATCAGAGTACTACACATTTAGTTACTTTCCCCTAATTGGAAGTCTACCTCTAGATCACTGTTTACCCATAAAATGTCATACCACACGTTTGCTACGCACCCAGTATATTTCACACCTATACATTTTTATGAACAACTTTTTTCAGTGGCCTTCATATTAATATATGTTAATGAAATTTTGATGTGTATAGGTATCCCTCGCTTTACAAAAGGTTTTGTTATAACACAATTTTTAAAAGTTGATTTTAGGAAAAATTCCAACCTTCTAAATTCCCGGCTCGGATTTCAACTCTCATTCTGGAGATGGGCTTGAAAACTCAAGATGCATAACATAGATGAATATTTTTTGATATTGAAATGTGTTGGATTTCATGTAGACAAATTTCAACCACCAGATCGCACTGATGAACAACGTTTGGTAACACCAACAATGTCATGAGAAATTTAATCGAAAAAAAAAAAAAACCAGTTCCAGTGATACTTATATTTGAGAGAAATATGTGTCTCTGGCTTTGCAAAAAAAAAGGTTTCTCTATAAGGAGACAAAAAATTGTGCTTGTCAGCCGAATCTTCGATAAAAATAAGTAATCAACCTTTATCATAACCAGGCTCTTGAGGAAAGAAAACATTCATGCGCACTCGTATTGATCAGAAGTATCTTTCCTGTTAAATTCAACTTGCTTCATTTTGCTGAACCAATTAATAGTGTGAAGCGAGACACAACTGTATTGGCTGAACACCGATCCCTAGCGAACACCAAATATAAAAAAAAACAAGCTGTCCCCCCCCAAAAAACATCTTCGGAAATATCATCCCATGAATAATACTAACAGATCAGAAATTAAAATACATTTTATACAGTGCTTTATTGCAGCAAAAAAGAAAAATATATAGTCAACTACATACAACAGTCGTCAGGTGGGAAAAAGGAAGAGGTAAGGAAAAGGGGGGGGAAGGAGAACAAAAAAAGAAATTGCATTATGTTGTTCAATTTATTTTTTTCGAAACCATTTTTTAATAAGTTATATTAATATCCATTCATTTGGATTCACATCATTACATACATATATAGAAAAACATAGCACAGGCCTTTAAATATTAAAAGCAAGTACCTCAAAACGAAAAAAAACGGAAGATTGACAAAAAAAAAAAAAAAGCGATTGTAAACCAGATTATTTTTTTTTCTCATTTATTACATACAAACAGCGTTCATTCATATTTTTAAACTCTGTAGAGATTTTGCAGTTTTTTTTCTTTTCTATTCATCGAATCAGTTCAGATTTTTGTATTTTGTCATATTTCATCAATATTTATTATATCGAAAAAAGAGAATTACACAATCTACCACAACGTACGCACGCACATGGTGCAGGACAACCACACCGCACTAAAGCACCATCTATAATGCTTCTGGCCATTTTTCCCCCGTTCGAAAAATATTAACAAAGTACAACAATTAAAAAAAGAAATGGCATTCTTCGAAATACACTCTTTTATCTAAATCTAAGAAGCGATACAAAAAAAACCACATTCAAGGGAGGGGGAAGAAATTATTATTGACGACGACGAGGATGGTAAATGTACAAAGCTCAATTTCTCACCGATTATCTTCCGATAAAACATACAATAAAAAAAAATGATGAACGACTCTTCCTCGGGAAAAAGTCAGCTTATCAAAGGAAGAGATAGAGAAAAAGAAAAATCTTACAATGTATATGTCTATATAGTATATTATGCATTCCTCCGCCGATTAGTTTTCGGCTCTCTAGCGAGCCATCTCGATGAGAAATTAAGGGGAAAAAAACTTACATAAATTACACACATATAAAGGAAAATTAAAGAGCGAAAAAAATAAATTTTACAAAACAATATGAAAATCGATTATCCATCAAGGAAAGAAAAAAAACACAAGAGAAGAAACTTTTCTATACAAGTTTATGTACGAGAGGTTTTTTCCCTTTTTTTTTGTTCGCCATTTTGGTCCGCTGTTGTACAATCCAAAAAAAAAAAAAAACCAGTCAGCGACTTCCAACTTTCCCCGCCATCCAACAGTGATTTCCCATGGTCATTTTCAATATAAATCCCTCTCATGAGAACTAAACTGAATTCCCACACCGATTAATGAAAAGTTCGTACACAACACAATATATATAAGCCTATGTATAATAGTATATATATAGATCTAGACATATCCGATTCTGTAGAGCTCGTGTGTGTGTGAGAGATGCACGTTACATTTTTTCAAACTTGAATTCCGACTCGAGAAAAAAAAAACGTTCGACCTCTTCATAACTGGGACAAAAAAAAAAAATTTGACTGGAACACAGCAACAGCCAAAAAACGACAGAAAAATAAAACTAAGTCACCATTTCCAATACAAGATTAGGCACATGAGCCACCCGAACTAGATAAGTAGCAAACATAGTTAATAATAAAAAATAATATTCCAATTCAAACCCATAAACGTCCTTCCAAAAATTATTACGAAACTTTTTTTTAAAGAAACATCCCATTTCGTGAGTCTAAGAGTTCGGCGATTATCGCTACACAGATATGCGAAAGGGGGGGGGGGGGTGTTTAGAAAAAAATCATTACACAACGTCAGCATCACTGTCATTTGAATAATAAAGAAAAATCGCAATCAAGGGGGGAAATCCGTTAGCTAACAACTGTCATCCCACAAAACGGCCCCTCGTATTTGCCACACACACTCATGTTTATACATATATATAATTATAATGACTGGTTTTAAGATATCATTAATAAGCAGCAGCACTTATTACAAGTGCGCACGATTACACCTGGTACATAAGATATTTTTTAGCAAAGACCCCCATATTTTGTAGTTATCGATCAAGTATAAACTTCTCTTTTAGGTTGCTACGCATATCAGTCCCCCTCTCTTTACACTTTTTTTAAAAAAAAATTCACAACTGTCATCATCTCTAATCACTCTTTGCCGGAAGGAGCAGAAGATCTGTCAGCCTGACCTCCAGCCTCGCTGCTGTCAGAAGGCTGCTTGCTCGCATCGACATTCTGCACCATATCCTGGTTTTCCTGTTTCTCGTCGGGGACGTGAATAGGCATCTTCGAGGGATTCGAAGTAGACATCTTTTCCTGGGTGAGCATCATGTTGATGCCATCTTCGTTCTTGCCCGCTTTAGACTGCGCAAAGAACATGCTGGTGTGTTGTACAGCCTCTGCACGCAACTTAGCTTGTTGTGCTGAAGTCAGTTTTCCTCCCTGTGCCTGGGCAAAGATAAAATGCAAGCATTAGTAATTTCCATACCAACATTTTCAATAACACTCGTTGTAATAGTACAGTGAGACCTAAATATGTGATCTCAATCAATCGTCCTTCAATAGAAAAAGTTTGACACCATCAATGCTCATTTTTATAAACTTCAATTAGTTTTCTCATTTAGAATTGGAAATTTGTAAATGGGAGAAGCATTCAAAGAAATTGATATATCCATATTTGCCGATTCCCAAACTTGAAAAAATTGTAACGATCATTTGGATTAAATATTTTACACCAAAAACAAAACACTAATTGCAAATAAAAGGGAAACAGGATTTTTGGGATTGCATAAAACAATTCTCAACCGGAGCTCTGTGGAACCCTTAGTCCATGGCGTGAACTTCTAAAGCTCCCTGTGGCCGCTCGAGGAAAATAAAGCAAATTGGTAAATTTGATTTTTTTTTTTTTTTTTTTAAAAAGACCCATAGGTGACACCCTAAAAAAAATTTTTTTTTTTTTTTTTGTTCAGTTCAGGGCAACAGCGTTCTAATTAGAAGTAGAGGACAAGGGTACCATATAAAGATTTAGATTTTTATTTTGTCACACGGTAATCTTTCAAGACTGGTACAGGGTAATTTTCTAAAATTATTTTTTAAATTTGTATTATACCTCTACGATGGACGGTTGGCGAGATAAAGGCTGCATTTACAGGGGCTGCACTACCTGCTCATGCTTATTCTCATCCGAATCGAATTATAAGCATCGGTTCATAAGCATGACATTAATAATAATCCGAAAAACGATACCAAGGAATTATTTTTAGACTCACTTCTTAATGTCACGTAACGTGTAACAGAGGGAAAATCAAAGAAATCACTTTCTACACAGGAAAAAGTGATTTTTCCATTTGGCCGATCGACCACCGACCAATGAAAATTAAGCTTGGGATATACAACTACTATACATTTACTGAATTTTTTGTTCAGCGACGGTGGCAACGCAATTCATTTTTAATGCACGTGCAGAACATTTGTTTTCTTTCCACATTCTTTAACGTCAAAAATGGAAGCTGTTAGGGGCTATCGGCTAGGTTTATTTATTTTTTTTATTGGGAGGATGGAAAATAAAGGGAGTATAAGTGTGAAGAGTAATTTCAGCATTTTAATTAATTTATTGAAGTTCTTTAAGCTGTACTTAACCAAAGGAACTACCAAAATCACATTGGAATAAAAATGTATTGTTGTACTCCATTGCCTATTTGGATGGACGTGGGTGATTATTACTTTGCTTCATTTATTTTATATATATATATGTACATAATTTTAAGATAATATAATTATATCAAGAAATATAGTGTGAAAAAAAAATCTCGAATAAATATAGCTGTAGAGGGAATTATCGTAGTAGCGAGAGTTGTTGTAACAAGGTGTCACGATCATCTGATGCTCGAGAAGTGGGTCTCCCCTACCCTTATCGTCATCCGAATATTCGGAGAAATGCGATGCTTGTTTTCAGAGGGAGAATGCCGCTATATAGTACAGAAATTTCCCTTTCATGCTTATATTGTCATAATCGGCGCGGATACAGATCGGATTCCTCATAAGCATGAAGAGATAGTACAGCCCCTGGTGCTCTGAAAAAAAGGATGCCCTGCAAATACTATAATGTATACTCTATAATGGACTTAGCTTAACTATGTCTTAAATAAATTTGTTACATATCTCTCAACTTTTTCTCTGCCAGCAGAATATTTGCCAACAAATGCAACTGAACATAGTTATAATGATAAAATGAAACTTTTGTTATTGCTAGCGAATCTTTGGCTTAAACATGTTTTTATAATTATTTGATTCACAGGGTACCTGTAAATGTGGGGGGGGGGGATATGGGGAGGAGGAAAGAGGACACAACTTAATTATTTTCTTGAGAGGGACCCACTTTCACTCAAAACGGAACCAGATTTTGCCAATAACCTGGGTCCCAGTGTTTATTAAAATTTTAATACATGGGTAAATTATACATACATATATATATATTAAACACTTACTGCTATGTTATTGTTGTTGGTTCCTTGTTGTACTTTGGCAGCAGCATTAGCAGCTGCACTTCCACCAACCTTGAAGACTTGCTGAGGAGCTTGCGACTGCTGTGTATTATTTGCCAGTATGTTCGGTCTCTGGATAGGAGTCGGGTAATGAACTGTATTAGCAGCCATTCCAGCTCCAGCGAGTTGAGTAGCCTGCGGATGTTGAGTATTTCGCACCATATTCTGAAATACAACTTGAGGATGCCTAACGGTACCCGATTGACCGTGGCTGAATTTCTGCTGGCCAAACTGGTAATAATGCTGCTGCTGTTGCTGCTGGGTCTGAGGTAAAGAATACTGAGCTAGCTTGTTAGCAGCTGTGGCTGTTGCCAAACGAGATGCGGACACATTGCTCTGAGACTGGCTGACAAGGCCAACAGCACCTGCACCAGGTACCTGTGGCACTGTCATGACGGATCCAGAGTTGATAGTTGTCGTGGTTGTAGTGGTGCATACAGCGAATGTGTTCCGGCCAGTTAAAGATTCAGCAGTTGGAGATCGAGAAGTTGCTCTCACCGACGTTGTGGTTTCAGGAATAATATTGTTCAGGACAGCACTGGCTGCCTTGAATTGGTGAGCTCCGTAATTTCTGAAGTTTGGGGCGACTGCAGCAGCAGCCTGTGGCAACACGCTCAGAGCAGATTGTGATCCATAGTTCTGATGAGATGCAAACTGAGCTTGTTGCTGCTGCTGTTGCATTGCGGATGCAGGTGTAGCAGATGGCTGATGAAAGAAATTTGCAGCTGCAGAGGATGAGAAATAGGATGTTTGGGCAGCAGGAAGGCCATGGATGCCTTGAATGTGAGGTGTGGCAGGTGAAGGTCCAGCAGCTGGCCTGGTCTGAACCAGCTGGGAGCTGAGAATATGAGAGTTTGCCAAGTTTTGCTGAGCATTCAAAACCTATCAAAAAACATGACATGCATATTAACTATCAAAACATACTTAAATTAAGGCAATTTAATATTCAAATAATAAAATTGTCAAAAATATGATTCAGCTTTCAGATTAATAACACTGGGCAACAATGAAAGTGCATCTGACACGAAAATACATAATTCTGAATGGTTTTGGCCTGAAGTGTATGAATATAGTCATGAAAATTTCCATCAGCTTTTTTTGTAGACATTACCATGCAAAGTATGGAAAAGTGCTTTATGAGCTGTGTCTGTAGATGATGAGTGTGCTGAGAAGAAATTCTAACACGTGGAAATACACAATGAATAAGTTCAATCGGCCTTTTCATTGGAGATATTACCATTTTACAAATGAACAAACTTTAGTACTGTAATATATATTTGTTTTTGCATTTGTTACATTTCTATAATTTTGTTTTTTTATATATTTGTGTTGTCTATAAATGTTTTGTTTTTGTGCATATTTATTATTTTCTCCAGTGTTTTTCAATGTGTATTTATATTGTAATACTATAAACCCCTTAACCTGCAACAAAATCTTACATGATCTGTTCCTCAGTGCCACCCCTTTTCTATCACAAAGAGCAAAGACGTATAAATATACCCCTGCCAATTACTCCACAGACTCCCTGACAGTTTGGGGGGGGGGGGGGTTTAATACACAATTACAAATAAAACCAGAGCCAATCTAGCTATTTTTATGGTCAGATTTGAGTTCAGCACACCAAATTACAGTAGCCGCTGCTTATAGGAATCTGGTTTAACCATTTTGATTCTATTTTTTCCAGAGATTTTTTTTCTGTTGCACCTACAGTCGGACCTGCTTATAATGAAGTGTAAAAAAAAGTGGAATTGTTCATTATACATGAACTTTGTTACAACTGCACTGGCTTGGAAGATGGTACTATTATGCAAAATTAAACATAATTTACAAGCACGTCTATTTTTAATAATGTAAGTGCTTTAAAAACTAATTCTGTATGTTTAAGAAATTTGGTTGAAATTTTACATAATTAAATATATGAACAAAAATACGTTAATTATTACCAATTTATTTTTCCTTGATATGATTTTATACGTTGAATGTTTTGTGTTAAAAACATATGCCTAATAATAAACATGTCAAATGTGGTCTTTTCTTTTAGTAGGGGCCACAGGTCAGTAAAACATATATATACTTATATATATATCTTCCTTTTTTCGAACGATGCAAGAGCTGCCTCTGTATCAGTGTGAGCTTCTTCTCAGAATCTCTTCTTTTACAGATGTTCAAGTCACACCACATCGGATTATTTTCCTCTTTCAACTAGAATTCCTCTTAGATTCATCTGCTCTTAAAAACTCGTCAATAACGAACTTTGTGTAATCCCAAATTTGTTTAATACCTCACTTTTGGCAATTTCTGGCTCTAAGCCAGAGCAACTGTAGGGGTGTGTGACAGATACGGTTATGCAAAGCCTCATGATTGTGGCAATATAATTTTTTTTTACAAAAATAGAATAAGATAGCCATGTTTCAACTATAGAAATGAGTGATTATTCAAAATGATACAACAAATAAGCAAGAATCGTTCACAACTCGAGAGAGCCTCACACAGATCATAATCTCTACCTAGTCTGCGTCTGGTAATGGCGCCTGGAATTCGCCAAATCCTGAGGGTCTAGTAACATTTTATTTTGGACTTGAAATCAATTTATAACTTGGAGAATAATGCAGTTATTATACACTGTAATTAAAACAATAGACAGAATAAGTGTAATAGATTTTTCAGCTAGTTTTTGGACTCGCTATTTGTACACCCAGCTAGTTATTCATATTTTTGGAATTAAGAAACAAAATGTCTTTTCAGTGCCTATTTTAGGTATTTTTAATGCCTTTTTGCCTGCCTATTTTAGGTATTTTTAATGCCTTTTTGCCTGCCTATTTTAGGTATTTTTAATGCCTTTTTGCCTGCCTATTTCGACCATTTTTAATGCCTTTTTGCCTGCCTATTTTGACCATTTTTATTGCCTAAACCTCCAGGCTCTAATTATTACAAATTAAAAGTGAAAAATAAATAGTGGTATTCTAAAATAATCTTGTTAATAACAAGAATATTTTACAAGTTCCCACTACTGAGATAAATCGTGGCAGTTTTTTGGAGGAAAAAAATATTTTTTTTTTCTTATAATTGATGATTTTCCTACGTTAAAATAATGTTCAGTTTTTGTTTTTCCCATTCAATTTTTATAACAAGTGATCCTTATAAGCAGTGGATACTGTATATAGGAATTGTTTTCATTTAAAAATACAGAAAAAATGTTGTCTTGTGAAATTGCATCTTAATAAATGAGTTCGAAAAAAAAAAAATAATTGTAAATTACTATACCTGACTGGATGAGACATGTTGACTTTGAGGATATGGAGGAGCAACCCTATATTGATTGGAGGAGTAAATGTCTTGTCCCTGATGAGCAGTGTGTGGTTGCACGAAGAGACTTTGTTGTCCATAAGCATTGGATAACTGGGCATTTGGATTGGGTTGGTGCGACAGACCATAAGTACTCAGAGGAGCATAGCCGTGAGGAGACTGGGAGAACTGCACCATGGCTGCAGCAACTGCGGCTGCTTGGCTTTGGCGCCCATCAATTTGCAAGGGTGGATACATTCCAGTTTGGGCAATCTTGACAAAAAAAAAAAAAAAAAAAATTGTTGAACCATCAAATGATTTACATTTACTCAAATTAAGATATAAACATCCGAGAAAAGCTTAGTGATCATACGTTTCGAACATTTCATAGATCAATATCTCATATAAGGATACAAATGTAAAAAATACAGTACACGTTCTTATTGTAATCGCATTGGGAGATTCTTGGGTTTTCGATATCAATTACTGATTAATAAATGCATCTAAAACAAACCAAGATGGAAATGAGACTATAAAGATGTACGGAGAAACTAGCTATATCGTAGCAATACCAATATTTTTGAAAGAAAAATTAATCACTGCACTCACAGGGGACTCGAACGCTGGTCTCTTGTATACCAGACAAGTATTCTATCAATTAAGCTGTATGAAGACAAAGTACTTCTCAGGAGCAGGACCATCATTTCAACTTTTTCCGGGGGGGGGGGGGGGGAGAACAAAGGGCATGTACTAAAGGTAGGTATATATGTATATATACCATTTGCAGTGCATTTTGAAAAGCCGGGGGGGGGGGGGGGGGCAAACGGCCCCCCGCCCCAAATGACGGGCCTGCTCTGGAGCATATGTGCTGAATGGCACTGTGATGAGAGTGTGGTTCTAATCCAGTTTTTCGTGATGTAAGTCTACTGCTGACTGTGACCATGCCACAGCAGAGGTGTGTGTAGCTGCCTTTACAAGTCTCTCTGATGAGAGAAATTGTGAATTTCATCAACTGAAGGCACATTTTTTGCCATCTCCACCACCAGAAGTCTGTTGCAACCACAATACCACACATACATGAATCACAGATACTACTGCAGTTCAATGAGGACATCAACTGAGTATAGAAGCTGACTATCAGCAAGAGATGGAGCACTGAACTCCCACATAAACTGCACACTGATAACGATAAGTTATGGGGATGTCTTGCTCAACCTTGAATTTAGAATGCGCACAGAAAAAAAACTTGGGAGGGAAAAAAAAAATACAAAAAAAAATTCTGATTAGTCAAACATAAGTTTGGTCGGTGCTTAGAGAGGGTGAGAAAATTAAGTGAGATTTCAATGAGCAGTGTCTACTTTGACGAAAAATCATAGGTAAAAAATATATACAGACTAGGCCTATTACATTCTTACCAAGAAAGAGTATAAAATTTAAATACCTGCTGTGAGGAATTGAAGAGAACAGTTGGGGGACTCGGTATAGCAGGGATACCAGCCATCGGAACAGAACCAGCAAGTCCAGCAATGGTACGGATACCAGCAATAGCTGCCGTGTCCAGCCCACTCGCAGCAAGAGGTGGGCTAACCGGTCCACCACCCGGACATGCTACAGGAGTAGCAACGGGTGCATGCTGGGCCACCTGTTGGACCTGGGACTTGAATGTGCAAATGCTATGATCAACAGACTTGGATACAAGTGAGCTACTGCACATGGGCAAAGGGGAGTTATTGGCTCTGAAAATAATAAAAACAAAATTATGAATATCACTGAAACCTCATAATTATAAAATTCCAACCTATGCCGAATAAATACTAACCAGACATATCAAATTCTCAGATATAAATGGTAACTGAAAATCGATTACCTTGAAAAATGAAGTGATAAAGGACTTTTAGTTCTTGCAACTAATTCAAAGACACAGCTATTCAATAACTTTTCATAATTTGTCTTACACGAATTCTGATGAATTTTTATAAACATTTCTTAAGCTTAAACTTTCCCCCCCCCCAGGATAATGTCTAATGGGCAGCGTTGCTAAATTTCTTAACATGTTTGAAAATTCATACACACTAAATTTAGTTGTATTCAAAAGTTTTTTCTTATCCTTGAATGGAAATTAAATGTGGCTTACACATAGCAAGGACACAGCAGGGGGTTGTAAAATAGAAATTTGATTTTTGCAGCCGCATTTATCAGTTTTTTAACACTTAAAAATTTTGACAGTAAATAAAAATACAGTTTTTATATGCATACTAGGGGGGCTCTGCCCCCCTGCCGCCTTTGGCGGCCAACACCCCCCACTTCTCTCCCGGACATATCTTGTTTATTTCGTCCCACTTCATCAGCGTGCTATGGAAAAGGGGAAAGGGACGTGTGAAAGCACCAGCCTACTGAAGAAGCGAATTTTAATGAAAATAATAATAAAGCAACAAAAAACAAATGAGATTCATCAAGTATCCCCAGAAAACTTCCCCATGGGGGTCCCCAGATGCAATTCGCTGAATTTCAGTGGGGCCCCACACTGGATATATCTTGGGCTACCGATGTGTTGCAAATTTTACAATGTTAAACCACAAAAATCAATGAGATACATTCAGGGGCACCGAATTACAACATGCCAACATTTCCATGAAGCCCTGACCTGCAAGCTTGTCGGACACCCCCCTGTGAGAATTTTTCATTTTTATCAAGTTTAGAACGAATAAAATCCAGGGCCCCACATCCAGTAGCGGGGACACAATACGCAGATTTTTAGTGGGGCCCCAGACTGGCTATATCTCGGGTTTCGGCTGTGGCAAATTCTACAACAGAAAAGAATGAGATTCATCCAGGGCCCCCAAAATCAAACCTGTAAACATGGGGGGGCCCCCCCGACTTGGAAGCTTGTCGGTCATCCACCGGAGCGAGTGCCATGAAAAATTTTCATTTGTATTCGTTTTACCAAGGAATAAAATCCAGGGCCCCAAAATGAAACCTGTAAACATAGGGCCCCTGACTTGGAAGCTTGTCGGTCATCCCCCGGAGCGAATGCCATGAAAAATTTTCATTTGTATTCGTTTTACCAACGAATAAAATCCAGGGCCCCCAAAATGAAACCTGTAAACATGGGGTCCCCGACTTGGAAGCTTGTCGGTCATCCCCCGGAGCGAGTGCCATGAAAAATTTCCATTTGTATTCGTTTTACCAACGAATAAAATCCAGGGCCCCCAACCAATTACCCGGGACACCAATTCGCATACTTTTGGTGGGGCCCCAGACTGGCTTTATCTCGGGCATCCGCTGTTGCGAATTCTACAACAGAAAAAAATGAGATTCGTCCAGGGCCCCAAAATAAAACCTGTAAACATGGGCCCCCCGACTTGGAAGCTTGTCGGTCATCCCCCGGTGCGAGTGCTATGAAAAATTTTCATTTGTATCCGTTTTACCAACGAATAAAATCCAGGACCCCCCAACCAATTACCCGGGACACCAATTCGCATACTTTTGGTGGGGCCCCAGACTGGATATATCTTTTGCTTCCGCTATCGAAATTTTTCAACGTTAAAGCAGCAAGAAAACAATGAGATCCATCAAGGGCCCCTGGAAATGAAAACTTTTTACTTATACGTGAAATCTTCCCCGGGTACCCCGACCCTGTGTTGGGAGCACTGCTGTTTGTGTGTATATTATACATATATATACCTCTCGACATGGACCCCCCCCCCCACAAAGGAAGGGCTGACAGGGGCCACAACGATTCTTATCACTTTTTGATTTTTCACACTATAAATTAATCACAGAGGGGCCCCTGAAAAGCTGGTTTGGGGGCTCGAAATCTAAATTCCAGCCTAAGGGCTCTGCTGTAGGATGTAGGAGCCTCTTGGTACATGCACATAACATGGTCCCGATGGGTCAAATGGGTCCCGATATGTGAATATCGACCCAATATCGATATATGAATGGAACCCACTTCCGTAACAGATTTCCGTCACTCAAAAATTTCACCCACTTCCGTCACTCGGTTGCTTAGCAACAGGCCCTTTTCGAGTTTGTTTGTGATTTTATATTATAGAATAGATATGCCAGGGTTGTCAAATTTGCTCCCTGGGTAGATACTCATTCCCCCCGTTTTTAAGGGGAAAATGTGTCGTGTTCAGGCTAAAATTTTATTTTAAGGTTAGTTTATGCGTTCCAAAATGCTACAGTGTTCAGAATGTGTATGTTTCGAAGTATTTTTTAAAGATTTTTTTTTTTTTTGGAGCAAAAATGTGATAAATAATTTCTTGGAATCACAAACACTTTTTTATATAATTCTTCTGACTACTTTTTTAATGTAAGCATTTAGGCGCGAGATTCACATATTAAAATATTACAAGAAACTGAAACAGAAAATATAATCATGAACTTAGATATATGTATTATACCCGATAGGTAATATGTGATAAACATAGCCAAAGAAATTATTGTTTATTTATAGTACACAATAATTTTCCACACACACAAATCCTTGATTTGATTTGCCTTGTAAACTTGGTAATAACTAATTTAAAAAAAAAAATCACTACAGAAGAGACTTTAAACACTATTAAAAATTACATTAAAAAAGTAATTATTTTTTGATTTTGCCGCTGATGCAAGTGTAAGTTGTGCTTTTGTCTTTTAGTTTCAAGCATTTTTGATCTTGCTTCTTTTAACCAGAATTTACCCATTTCGTATTCAAAATGTTTCTTTTTCGCTCTTGATCATTACCTCAGTTTGTTTCAACATACTTTTAGATAACTTCTTTTTGCTGGGTAATTCTTAGAATATTTATTAAAAATTTAATAGTAATTTTAAATTAGAAAAAAGTTAAAATTATTCTAAATTTTAATTTTTAAATTATTTTTAATGTAAACTATAGAATAATAATTAAACTATTAGAAATTTGATAGAATGATTCTATTTTCACAAAAAAATCAATTTGAGTACATCTGCTTTCACTCCTTATTTTTAACTTATTTCATGACCCTTTTCACCATTTCGTTACTTTTCTGGGATTTCATCACTTTTACATGATCACAGACACCCTGAATTTACCAGCAACTCCTGATGGTGAAGATAGATTTGTCATTGCTGTTTTTCCAGTGCGATAACACGAAAGGATACATGGATGTTTTTTCGTCAAATACAGCTAGTCAGGGAAAATCAGCGTAATTTAAGATAATGAACATAAGGAATGTGTAAATCAAAGGAATCAATTTCTTTTCTTAAAAACATAGCTGGGAACAACAATTGAAAGGTTTTTTCTTTGTGCTGCGGATGAGCAGTAATTTACATAGTTTGACCCTATTTTATACGTTGTCGGAAGCCTGGGCGTCGAATCCTGGGGGGGGGGGGGGGGGAAAGAGAAACAGGACAAATGATGGAAATGCACATGTTAATTGCATGTAATGTTTAAAGTGATTATGTTACACGTTACACAAACAATAAATATTTAATATGATTCTAAAATAATTTTCTACTCTCTCTACAGAATTATTTTGCATAATATATATATTTTTTCTTATAATATATACAATTTGAATATGAAATTTGAATGAAGCATAGCATAAACACTGAAGGACAAACTATGGAATGATTTGACATTCTTTGATTCAAGATGATTTTTCACCTTCCAAAATTTATTCAACTGCTTATATATGTGCTTTGATATAAACCATCTGCTGTACTCTTTTTACAACAGATGTGTGTTTAAAAAGTTTATTACATCATATATGTAATGTTGATTTCTGTTATTAAATTATGTAGATAATCACTGAGTTACTCTTATCGTGCGTAACATTATATCTAGCAATCAAAATACAAAATTGTAGAACTAAAATGTCATTTAATTTCACAATGTGCTAGCTTGTACATGAAGCTTAAAAAAACTCCTGTTACTTATCCTTAGTCAAACTTAGTTATTCTTACTTCTGCACTATGATATGGTATATTTACTAGCATTTATAATGCAATGGTTTTCCAGTTGAAGCTGTATTTAATTTTAAATGTGCAAAACAAATGCTTTGGGTATAAGTCCCATAGCTGCCAACTTTTGAAAATGAAAATTCGGGAGATTTTCGCGCAAACCCGTATTTTATGCTAAAACCACTCCCTAATAAATAAAATAGGGATTTTTCCAAACATAAAAGTTAAAGCGTAGGGAATAAAATCCCTACTGAAGTCAAATTAAAATAGGGATTTTACACACATGGAAGTTAAACCCTTGGGAATAAAATTCCTACGCAAAAAACAAGTGAAATTGGAGGCCAAAACTTCAATGATGTAAAAATAAATATTGTGTTCAATCAGAAACGATGTGAACAAACATTATGTGCAAATGACCCCAAAATCATCGGAAGATGAAGGAAAAAAGCGCCAATTTTTGAAGAACACTGACTTTTTGTGACACTTGCTCGATGTTTTTTTTTTCATTTCACGAGTGATGATGGCAGTCTTTCCATGACCGATGTTTATGTCCGTAGCACAACTTGTACAAAAAGTCGGCCCTCTTCTGGAACGTTTGATGAAAGGAAATGCATCGGAATAAGTATCTTTAAAATTGATTAAATATGTTTTTGCTTATCATTATTCATGCTATGTTATATCGCACGTACGTAACTTCAACAAAAGAAATTTTAACCATATGCGCGTCACTAGAATCTTCAATTATTATCCAGGACTATTGGCTGCTAAGCCATTTCCCTGCACGATAAGACAAACAACTTTCTTGTTACCATCAGAGGGTTTGTAAAACTTCCTTAAAAAGGGAATTTCCCCATTTACGACGTGTGACGTCATTTCAAAAGGGAAAAAAAAAGAGGTTTCATGCCCCACAAGAAATTCCTTAGGGATTGTTTTCATAAGCGGGGATTTTTTTAATGAAGTAGGAAATTTTTAGGGACAATTAGGGATTTTTGTGATTTTTGTAAAAATTCGGGAGATTTAAGAACTTTTTGGGAGGTCGAGCGATGAAGCTAAAATTCGGGAGATTCCCAAAAAATTCGGGAGACTTGGCAGCTATGAAGTCCTATCCAGCTCTGCTTTGATTGAAAATACTCTTTAAAACTCTGTGAATTTATACACACTGATCTCTAAGAAATTTTTAGATAAAAATAAATGTGTTTAATTAGTGTATTAACAGATTCTGTGTGAGAATTTTTACATGGAATAAAATTTTGGGCAGATCAGAAAATTTGAAGTATCACCATAGATTCTCAGTAATTATAATTCTGAATATAAAACCCTTTAATCTACATAAGTTTTTTTTATTTAGCATATCTATCAGGTTAAAAAAACTATTTGACAACATTGACAATAAGTTTTTTACTGTTTTAATACAGATTTAGTTTCTGAAGTCTAAAACGTAACTCTGTGATGCCCCCATCATACATATTTTGAATAAGCAGCTCTATTCCACTTATCAAATTGAACACAGGTAATCAGTAGCTTAGATAAAATGAACCACAAAACTATATTTTATATGTTCTAGACTTTTTGTTGAAAAATTCAAAATTGCAAATCAATTATTTTGTTTTAATTATTGTAATAAATTAATGTTTAAAAATAAAACAATGTAATATATAAAAAAGTAAGTTTTTCATTATGTTATATACCTATCGTGTTCAAAACATTATCAAAAGCATTTAGGTTTTTGATGGTTTAAACCTGTTTTTGACGTCAAAAACCCAACCCTGTTTTTCACCTAATATTTCAAGAAACGATTTCTTGTTCTCCCCTGTGTGGTTCCTATGAAATCAACAATTTACAAGGTAAAAAAAATGGCTTCACTCACCTGAAATTCATATCGGAAGCATCAACAACCATATCTTTCCGTGGTTGCCCATTGCTAGCACCACTACTTTCAACTGAGGTACAAAATGTACTGGAATTCGGATCTGCGCTTCCAGAAAAAGAGTTGTATGACGTTGGACACGAGTTGTCTTCGGAAGCGTTTGCAGCAGTTGTATGCTCCATGACTGTTGGCATGGGTGGGGCGTTCTCCCATACCTGTGATAAAGACATAAGAACCAAATTAATTTCCTGAATTCACAGCAGAAATAGATGACCACTTCCCAAATCCTCACGAAATTATCACAAAATGTGAATGAACGGGACCTTATATTTTAAAAATATTATGTCTGCCTCAGGATATTATTCAAATCAGTAGCAATCATTTGACTGACAGATTATGTTCATCACCAGCTTGCAGATCATTTCTAATGAAAAAATGTTAAACATTTTGTTAAAAAATCTTGGCCCACACAAACAAATTAGTTTGACAGGGAAGAAGAGTTTTTGAGCTCCATGTGCTTGCAGCTGCTAATTCTCACCACAAATATCAAGAATACTATTTCCTGCATCTATAAATCAATAGATTATATTAAAAAAAAAACCTGAATCTGTTAGTGCAGATTAAAGACTGCAGCATATCATCTGCAGTTCTCCCCGAGAAATTGAAAGAAAATTATAAACTTTAAAAAATATTTTTCTAATACTGGGTGGTTAGTGGGTATAATTAAATTGATCCTCCTCAGACCTATGTAAAGGCTGTTCTGGTCGACGTATTTTGTTCACCAGGATTGAAAAACAGTTAAGGCCCCAGCTAAATCTTTTAAGAGCCCCAAAGAAAAAAAATTCAGAAAAAATAATCCAAAACATATATTTTTTCTTTTTTAGGGCTTGTGAACCCTTTTTAATGTTAGTATACACATTGATCAAGTCTGAAAATTTTGTGTAGCCTTTAAAATTTTCTATATATGATTACTAAATTTGATTTTGGAGGCCAACAACAATTTTTTAGTCATCGTGCCAATCCAGTGCCCGGGATTTGTCAAGCCCTGCCTTGGCACATACACTATATGGATTACAGGATCTGTCAGTTATAAAAAAATTCATATTTAGACTTTTTGGTGAAAAAGTAGTGCATTAAAAACAAGAAACAAATTGTAAAAACTTAAAACTTCTTTCAAAAATGAATTTTTTCAATGTGCATTCATCACATGTTGAAAGCATGCCATAGCATGTTCAACAGTAATAGAAAGGGCTTCTTGAGGAATTGCAGCAAAATTGTGTTATGTCTGCTTTAAATTCAGGCCAAGTTGAATAGGCTTCCTCTGAGATACTATCTTTCAGGAACTACACAACCAGAAGGCAAAGGAATACAATTCGAAAATGTGAAATTGCTCTAGCCATTGCCAAAACAAATGTCAAATAACTTGTCACTATTACACTAACATCTAATTATGCCAAAAAATAAACATGACATGGAGTTAATAGGATGGATGGTCATATCAAATACACGATCATACAAGCTATTTTACCAATTCAAATGTAGAGAGGCCAAACTGACTGGCTGTTTGGTAAATTGCCCCCCCCCCCCCCATGAAAATGTGAGAGGGAAGAGAAGGACAAAAGTCTATTTTATTGTAAATTCTTTGGAAATTATTTTTACCCCACAAGTAGGGATTTTTGGCAATCAGTCAAAATTCTGGAGTCTGGGAGGAGTAAAAAAAAAATCAGAGACTTTGCAGGTATTTATTATGCTCCAGCAGAACTCAAATGATGTTTAATAGAATGTCAATTCATCAACAAGTAGCACATACCAAGGCACCAAAAGAGGAAAGCTGACTCATTGTCACCCATCCATCTATCTTTCAACTAAAAAAGACTTACCCCCCCCCCTCAAGTGATGTTTCGAAATCATTAAAAAAAAAAACAGGATAGAAAACAGTGATTGGCTATAGAAATAATACTGACGTCACACTTTGGGAGATCACAAAGATCAGCTTGGTATTTCAAAAAGCTCTAGCACATACCTACTAACATAAAAAATTACACATGCCTCAGATATCATTTGAATCAGTAGCAATCATCGGATTGACAGATTATGCTCATCACTGGCTTGCAAATCCTTTTCAGCAAAGCATTCAAACAAAACTTTTTCTGAAAAATCTCAGCACACATCAATGCATTCTGATGTAGAAAACAAGATTGTTTTCAAACTCTTTGATACTAGAACTACAGATTTTCTTTTTTCAACAAGACCCAGAATGATCGGGAAATAGTTAAGCTGATAGAATTTTCACGGAATAGGAAAAAAATGATCTGATGACTAACCTCCATCTTTTAGTTAGAATTATGTAATAATGAATATGAAATAAGATCATGGTTTATACAAGCCGTAATCTTTGTTAACATGTAACTAATACAAGCCAATACAACTGCAATTTAAAAAAGTGGCATGATTTTCAGCTTCGAACTCTAGATGCAGGTTTTCTATTTAATAAAAGGTCGGCATGAAATGTATTTTTCTCTTATTGGGATGAAATTTACACAAGATTCTACTGAAGTGAATTAATGCAATTAATGGATTTACTCCATCACATTGATTTTACTTTTTTTTTTACATCTTCCATTAAGAAATAAACCTTTGTATTCAGAATTAAAATGTTTGGTTCAGGGATCGTTCAAGCATTATGTCAACAAAATTCAATAAGCTGGAACTAGACTGGTACTGGTCTCAACTAAGGTTTTGGCTGCCCCCCTTCCCTACAGAAACACACGGGGTGGGATATAAGGTGCTCTATGGCTCCCAAAGAGATTTGAATTAAGAAATTGAAGAAAAATTAACTTTACAGAAATTATAATTAGTAACTGAAGATTTCTTTGGAAAATTTACGCTATACAAGGGTCTGTCAAGCGAAAATTTGGGTCTGTTTTCAGACCCTTCACAAAATTCTGGACTTGAAAAACAGACATAATAAAAATGAATTAAACAGTAAATTTGAAGTTTTATTTGATTTGTGACAGATTAACTAGATTACTTTGCTTCCCACAAAATTGCTTATTTTTCACAAAAATAAGGAAATGTTTTTACAAAAACAGGACCTCAAAAACAGAAACCTACAAAAAGAATCTGGACATACCCCTGCTGTGCTACCCCAAAAATAGGATGTGCGAGCCCCCAGACCTTATTTTCTTCCCCTGTTAGAAGCACACCAGGAAAATAATCTGGCTCATTGCATTGCTGGGACAAGCATGTCTGTGCGAGCAAGTTATTAGTATGATTTTATTCAAAATGGTGACATTTTTCTCACAATACTAAATTACTAATACTGTCCTTAGCTTATGTTTTCAATGGTGAGCACAAAATGATATACCATAATCTATAGATTTTTACAATTACTCGCTATTCCTAAAAACAGTAAAATATTCATATGGTTGATTTGAGGTCAACCATATAAATATGGTTGGCCATTACAGAATTGGGGGGAAAAGGGCAATTTAAAATTGGGATTTCTTCAACCACTTTACGATCAAGGATATAATATTGCGCCAAAAAGGCCAGTGGAATAAATTCAAACTTGTTTTCTTTCCTCTCTCCTGATCGTGAAGCTTTGTTGCAAAGCTGTACTCCCCCCTCTAGGTTTTTGGTATACCTGGATAGCGATTTTTTACTTGTTCCACATGTGGTGTTATCTTTCTTATAAAAGTGAAAGAACAGGTAGGGTGCGAGTGCAATTTGTCTATTATACGGTTTTAAATGTTTCACTTCCCCTTTTCTCTACAGAGCGATTATCACTTTTTTCCCCCCCACTTTGTAACTTAGAGCTGCAACCAGAATTTTTATCCTTATTAAAATGGATTTTTTTGCAATTCCAATTTGAATTTATTTCCATTTTTCATGCCAAATTGCTTATATAATTCGCTCTCAAGCCACTCCCCTCTTCATTAAAAGTAAAACAAAGTTGAAAACCCTTCCCTCTGTTGGTGCTTACATAATACTTGAACGGCCCCCTATGGTACCTGTACACACGCCAAAAGAAAACACACACCTTTTTGACAGATGCTATCTTCAGATTAAGTTCATCAGCAGATGGCGAAATAGGAGACTGGACTCCCACAGTGGTAGTTCGACTTTGTGTCAATTCAATGGACCCATTTCCCATCTCGATAGTCTTGCCCGAGATACATTCCGAGCCACTGGAGCTAGCATTTTTCTCTTCAGTCAATTGCTCTAGACTGGAATCAAACGCAAAGTCCAGTTTTATATCTGTTCCATCTTCGTTCTGAGGAAGAAACATTAGACTTATCAATTCCCTTTGTGAATGTGAAACACTTTGAAATCACTTCAAAATTAAATTTTTGTTACATCATCATGCCCCTTAAAATTTCACACTGATTCATGAGACTTTCGAAAATCTTATTAACACAGTAGAGAACCTCTCCCATATCCGAACCACCAAAATAATTTCTCATACATGAATTTTCTGAGATATATGAGACACAAGAAAGTTATGACCACAGAAAAAGTTTTTTTGTGTGGTAATTTTCTGGGTCGGTTTTTTCACAATTTTCTAAATACAACAAATTGGAAATTTCTTTAAAGGCTAAAAGGTCTTCACTAGTTTTGTAGTCTTATTTTTGGTGTTTTATAGCTCTACGGACATATTTAAAAATGTTATTCTAAATGGGTTGATCACTTTTTCTTTTCAAGTACGAGAAGTCCTACTGCATAGATAAAGAAGCTTTATGATTCTAATTTTTAACTATCTCTCAGCTATAGATCCATAATTGGTGGTAAGTACTAAATCTTAAATGCCGAAATCTACCAACTTATGCCAAAAAGCTATCACTAAAACATTGGGGAATAGTATTCTTGATCTGTCCAGGATGTTTTTCTTGCTCCCGTACTTAGATTTTTGCTACAAATTGAACAATGTATAAATGTGATTCTTCTTAATAGCTCGGGATGTTAACAGTAAATGAAGATGCTTCAGTTAACTCATCCTTCAAAAGAAAACAGTGAAGGGATTAACCAAATCATTACAATTCAAGGGAATTTTCTTCTCTAATGTCAAACCCATAGTTATTCAACCTTTGTGCTGCTGGACAATATTTTTGCTGTGCATATCGGGTACATTACATCAGCAGTCCCCAACTTGCTGGTGTTTCACAGAATGCTAAGGGCTCTGCATGTACTTCCTACACCCTCCACGGCCTCTGCAGAGAAAATAAAATTATAAATAGAGGCTTGCTCCGCCATAGAAATAGATTCCAAGAGGGCTCCATGAGTCAAAAGGTTGAGAAATATTGTATTGCCTAACACTATATCACTCCTACAACGTGTCACTTATTCCTACTAATCAACGAACTGCTATGTCCTTGCCTTGCAGATTTGACACCAGCAGCTGTGGCGGTCGAGTGGTCATAATGACGGACTCAAATCGCAAGGATCCAGGTTCAAACCCCTCTGTTGCTGCAGTGGTAGTCGGCTGAAGTTGGTTTTCTGCAGTTCCCAACTTTGAGGCACAAATGAAAGCCAATCTCCCCGTTAAAAAGTGTAGCAGGAGAAAGCAACAGGCCCACAACGTTGCAATTATTCATTCATTATACTTCCCTCACTATGAGTTGAGAAAAAACACAGTTTAAAAAAATGATTGCAGATGGCAGCACTACACATAACAAGCATTACAAAGAAACAAACTTCACGTCAGGTTTCACTACTCGTACACGCATATTCCAACATGTACCAATTCGTTAGAAGTTCCACAGAGGAATATTGATTGATGAGGCACATGTCTGGTTTAGTAGTAGTCGATTTGACATCAATATGAAAAGTTACAAAGTAGAGGTTGCATATTGATGATTCCAGATATATTTATCAAGCATGCAACCAAACGAACAAAACATTTAGCAGAATAACAAATATATAGATTTATGACAACATATGCATTCTAAATCCTTCCGCTTCTAGAACTATGCCAAATGTTTTGGTAAGAAATAATTTGAATGTTTTCATATTCTGCTCTCATATCACAAAGAAGTGAACACAGCTGTTGCGACATATTCGCAGAGATGGAATGTAGTTGAGTTGAAAAGTGACGAGATTATTTTTCAAATATAACACATAAGAGCACCTACAAGCAAAACAAAATTTCAAAAGAAGTTCATCACATCAACCAAGTATTTAGCCAATAAATATGGCATAGCAAAGCTTAAAAAAAAGAATCACAGTCAATCAACAGAACTAGCAAAGTATAATTACTGTGAAAAAAAATGTCAACTATGCACTCATCCCAAATTATGGGACATAGCCATTTTCTCTCAAAATGTATGAGCAAATTTTGTTCAATATAGATTTTAAAACCTGCAATTCTTTGATTTCGTACATGCAAATAAAATCAGATATTTAATGTCCCTTCCATTCTCAGAAGATGCTTGCAGAGAAAACTAACGAAACTCATAATTTTGATCATAGCATACTTTTCTATATGATTCTTTCGCAGTGAATGTAACAGGCACATGGGATGATTTATCCTGTTCACATGATTCATTAGATCTTGGTATCATGCCTCCAACAACAGCCATGCCATCACCATGAATTGGGTCCTGAAAGTTATACGATTCATAAACGTGAAAAAAAGTTTTTTTTATTGACCGAATATCACATTTATGAGCTCAAAAAATATGGTTTCACATCTTTCAAGGTAAGTATTAAAGCAGTATAAATGACAAAGATTTATAACTGAAGTAATACAAAATGCTAACCTTCACAGATGGATTTTTACACTGACCACCAAATTTGTCGAGTGCAGCATTTTCCGCTTTGAAGTTTTTATTTTCAAATACTACAGTGCACATGGGTTTGCAGCTATCAATGTCCGATACCTAGGGTCAGATTGAAGGAATGAATTCTGAGATACAGCAACAACGAGATTGTATCTGACAATGTGAACAAGCCTCTCAGTCAAATGTGTTAAAATCACATAATTAGCAATCATTGGATTGACAGATTAACAAACAGATGCAATCACTCATAATTCTTATATAAAAATCATTTAGTGAAGAATTTACGAGGGAAATTATTAGAGGCAGCATATTATCTCTTTTTTGCACTTGTTTATGATGGTCATGCAATTTAAGATTGTCTATTTTGCTCATGTGTATTTCTCTCAATTCATTCACAATCATGTAGCCAATGTTTTAAGGTCTTCCTTATTCGTATGTATGCTATTAAATGTATTCTTCAAATCTTTGTCTCCCACTGTGACTTACATTTCACACTGGCAACAAAGATGGGAACAACCTGGCATTCATGTATTTTACTCCACATTTCTCCACGAAACAAACAATTCTTATGCACTAAGTTCCTCATGAAATAAGTCCAGAACTGCTAATTAGTGAAATAATGACATAATGATACTCTGCAGACCAATGTACTTGCTGTAGAGGGATCAGTTATATTGAGACTGCACTTTAACGTAAGAGTATAGACATTCCCAAACAGGACTTGAAAGGATATTACCATAAAGGGATTTATCGTAATATCAATGAGGTTTCACAGTATACCCAGCCTCTCAACAGACCAACCATTCAATGCCTGTCCAGTTTAACACTTCAGAAAGTGATCACAAAATTCGTAAAGGATAGCATTTTCTGCCATGAAGTTATTTTCAAACTGCACATGGGTTTGATTTTCGGTGGTTCGGACAGATGCTAACACTTGGCAAGAAGCATTTAGCAAGAATTCCACAAGAACAAACTTTACATTAGGTTTACAACACCACACACATTCCGACATGTGTGGATTCATTAGAAATTCTCTAGAGGATAATGGACGAGGTGCATGTGCGGTTTAAAAGCAGCAATAGTGCACATGGGGGCTTGCAGCTATCAATGTCAGATATCTAGGGTAGGGCTTGACAAATTTCAGGCACCAGTTCACCATTGCAAGTGAAAAATCTGTATAGGCACCTGGATTGCTAAATTAGATCCAAGGGTAACTTGAAATCTGATTTCATGACAGTGTGAACATATATTTAATACAGAAAGAGAACATTAAGCTCTGGAAAATCTGAAAAACAAAATTTAAGACCATTTTTCTTGAGAAAAAATCATGCTTGGCGTTAAAAATATAGGCTGGGGCCAAATTTTTTAATTTTTGGTTTGGATTTGTCAAGTCCTGCTGAGGAGAGGGGGGGGGGGGGGTCCAGAACAAAATAATGCATTCTCAGATACAATAAATAAGAACAATAGCAAAATCGCATCTGGCAAATGTGAACAAGCCTCAGTTGAATGTGTTAAAATCATATAATAAAAATCATTGGATTGACAGATTAACCAACATCACAGGCTGCAATCACTAATAATTTCTTACGGTAAAATCATTCAGCAAGAAAACCTTCATGAGGGAAAAATGTGTGTGATCTAAGTGCACTAATATTCACATTGAAATTAATGGTTGTACCACATTATTAGTGCCCTTACTAAATGGATGATTAATGGATAATGAAAATATTAATTGAATACTTTCATTTCTTAAAAAAAAAAAAAAAATTATGAGTCTGATATCTAGAATAAATCTATTAAAAGCTAAAAATATCAGACCTACCATATCAGAAGTATTCTCTGAGGAAGGATTATTTCCAGTCTTCTTGGGGGTCACTATCTTACAGTCGTTGCTTGGAGATGAACGTTGAGAAGAAGCAGCAGACGCTGGCTGATCACTCACGTCAATCCCACTATCATGTTGGTCACTGCGGTCGAAACTACTGGATTTTGAGGACGAAGCTAGAACTTTGATGTCGGAAGAGGCCACAGTAGTGGCTGATGTAATCACTGCATTAGTTGAGCTACAAGTAACACTTGTGGGGATGTTTTGACCATTAGAATTCATACTATTCGACTGTGACTGAAGAGCATGAGTTATCGGTTTTTCCCATGCATTCACAGAAGGAATTGGTGCTGGTGAGGGCTCTGAAACTATAAAATAGAGAGCATTTAATGAAAAGGTCTCGCAAAACAATCTGTATCACATGAAAGATACACAATCTTTTTTTCAAAAGTGTTTCAAAACATACCTTTCCCACTAATTTGCATAGCTTGTTTCAGGTTAGCTGCAGTAACCTCTGTTGGTACATCCCAGGCTGTAGTAACCGAAGTCAAAGAATTAGTCAGTTTCAATAGACTGGTGCTTTCTCTTTGTTTTGCCAATCGAGGAGGTAATTTATTGGGCCGAGATCGAGAGCCACTTTTATTCCTGATGTGAGACTGGAAAACAAAACACATGAAAATATTAGCAAGTCTTCATTGATAAAAAGCACAAATTGTTACAAAATATTTGATGCCAATACTCAGACCTATGGATATTGTTGGTCACATTCAACCTCATTTATAACACGAGTTTCTAAAAGGTCTCGGCCCAGCATATAATGTAATTCTCATTATATGAAGCGTAGCATATACTCGAGCATAAGCAGACCCTCCATAAAGGAAGAAATTAAAAAAAAACCAACTAGGATGTGAACAGTATACCATATGTACAGTAATTGTCATTCGGCCATATATATATATATGCTACTGCGAAAGTTGTCAGCCCAGTTGACCCAGCCAATGTTCGAAATTCAGGCCTTAGCCCACCCCTATATATTGATTTCTATGATTCAGTGATATCGTTGCTTTGGCATATTTTTTGTGATAATTATAGCAATTTATAATCAGACATAATAGTTATGGTTAGCTAAGGAAACCCCAATGACCAAAGGAATCTGAATATCAATATTGTAGTGATACATATAGAGGGACTGATATATAGGCCGAAGCCAAAATTTCTGAAATTGGGCGAATCTACTGGGTTGGCCACTTCGCGTGATTTGGCATTAACATATACACTAAATACGAATGACAGATTGAATCTGACAACGTGAACAAGCCTCAGTTGAATGTGTTAAAATAACATTATTAGCAATCATTGGATTGACAGATTAAATAACATCACAGGCTTGTTAACCTGTAAAACATCAAGCATATGCTGACCTCTTTCTTGGCTTTCCTAATGTCAGATTCTAATACACTCTTATGTCGTTTCTTAGAAGTCACCTCTTGGAATCCATCATCCGCACCGGCCAAAAAATTAGATTCCTCTGTCACTTCTGGATGATCATCTATGACAACTACACCTAAAACAAATGAAGTAACATACAATCAATATACATAGTCACACATGATCATCATTAGGTACAATTCACAACATAACAAAAAATTGAAAATCATATAATATGTTTGAGCAAAAATTTGGAAAAAAAATTCTGTTTCAATGAATAGGCTACTCGTGTATAAAAAAGTAATGTATACATACTTGCATAATTATTAAGGTCAAATCCTTCCAAACTGGTCTTGTCTTTTTCACTTTTAGATGTTTTGGAGACAGCAGCAGCAACTTCGCTCTTCATTTTCTTTCTGTAATAAAATTGGAGGAAAAACTTCAGACATACTTTGTCATGAAAAATTGAAACGAAAGAGAGAAACCAGCAAAAAATTATCAGTAAAATGGTAGTGGTAAGATGAGAAAGGACTTGAATTCCCCAAAATATAGAAGAAAAAATAATACCCTAAAACAGCGGTTCTCAACCGGTGCTCAGCGTGCACTTCCCAAGGACTCAAGGAAAATAAATCAGTAAATTTGATAGATAAATAAAACAAAGAGGTCTACGGGGTCCACCATAAAAATTATATACAAAAAGGGCTCCTCGAGTCAAACAGGGCTCCGCCATAGAAATTATATACTGAAAAAGTGAGTCAGAAAAGGTCGAGAACCGCTGCCCTAAAGCAATGGGAAAGGGGGCACCATGTCCTAGAAGAGTTAGAAACGATAATTTTGTGCACGAAAAAGAATGTGCATAACTCTTCAACACATTTGCCGCAGGTAACGCCATGGTGGCATCACCATTGTCTTGTTCCAGCTGGTGGTTGAGGACACTGTGGGATCACTATCAATGCCTTTTCTTACAGGACTATAAATTTCGCCAGAAAAACAAGAAACCAAAAAAGCAGTTAGGACTCACAGTGAATGTGTTCAACATTTGGCTGGCACATGATAGATTTTTTTAAGATTTATCGTGTAGTTACTTGATTTAGCAAATTGCATCACCTAGTTTTGTTTTAGAAATTTTATATACAATTAACTAATTGCAGTTCATTTCTTTTTGTTGGTACAGTATGTACTTTGTAGTGCCTCCTCCCATTATAAAAAGATCCTCCTGAATGTTAGCTATAGCGTTTTCTTTGGATAACTTATAAGTTTTGCCAAGAAGCAAAATTCACAGGGTAATTTTGTAATCGCAATAGGCTACTGTAACAATGAAGTATTTTTTCCCTGATGTTGAGTGCACACTGACATAGGACCGTAAAGGTTAAACCAGTATTGAGATGATTTATTTACAGAGATATGTTAAATTGATGAAATCATCATACTGGAATTGTTATGTGCCACTCGAAGCATGTGCAATTTTTCTCCTTAGTCACTGGGTTAAGGTTCCGCAGAGGAATATGGATGGTTTGGTAATAGTAGTCATTGGGTTCAGCTGTCCATTTTAGTCAAATGGCTTGGAGTTGATGGCTGTTTTCATAGGGAGAATGACACAAGTGATTTGATACTTGAGAGCACGGGACAAGGGGAGCCACAGCTATAAATCTTTGCCAACTTTCTCCAACACAACTGCGTCTCTTTTGAGGTAATGGAAGCAAGAAGCTTTGCATCACAGCCTGGGGTTGTGCGAGTAGTTCTACCCATTAAAAACTACGTATTTACGGGTAAATACTATGGTAAAATTGGAGGGGGGGGGGGGAAATTAAGACAAAATTATGCATTTTATTCATAAAAAACAAAGAACAAGTGAATAAAAACCATGGGAAGAATATGTTTTTACCATGACAGTAAAAGCCATGCCAACCCTGATTTTCTCTACTTAACAAAAACATGACATCATGCAAGCCGCCGGCAATCCTCACTATCCAGTTAGGTTAAATTACCTGTCATTACTCTCAAGAAATACTGCTCAATGTTAGTTCTTCTATTTTTTCGATAAGTTTTGCTAAGAAGACGGATTCACTGGGAGCTTTCTGTAACTGCAAGGGGCCATTACAACAATGAAGTATCGTTTTTGACTCGACATCAGGACTGCAAAGGTTAAATCAGCATCAAAATTGATTAACATGCACAACTCTTGACTGAACTGTGCCACAACTTTGTCCAATGATATGTAAATGTGCTAATAAACTCATGTTTGCACAATTAGGTTAGAGGTCATGGACCACAAGATGATCGAATGCCACATTTGACCAGCTGGGTCATGGGTTGAGAATATACGCATTCATATACAGTTGATCAACGACTTATAAGTACCATAGTTTCATCGAGTTATTTACGTGGTCTTAAATCTCACTAATATTTATCCAAATTTCACATTTAAAGTGTTTTCCGACTCATGCTTTTTCTTGGTTTCTGGAACACATTCCAAGTGGGAAAGATTTTAAAACCAAACACACTCAGCTTCCCATCTCATTGAAACAGTTATTGATAGAGATAGATTCTATTGCAGTGGGAAAGACTGCAATAACCAGAACTACTCTATCGAAGATCTGCAAATACACTTCCGGTAGTTTGAAAGATTGCTTAATTGCATCGCAAACACTTTTTTTGCCATTTATCTCAATAACTTAGGCACACTTCTATGATAAAAGAATCTCTACAATGTCAAATTCCACACCAAAGACTTTCATACTTACATTTTTAATATACATTTACATAGCTGTGGTAACTTAACAATTTACTCCCCAAGTTTAAAAGCAAAATTAATAAGCAGATTAGGGAAAAAAAACTAATATGTTTATAAATGTTGACAGTTAAGACATTACCTATTCGTGAGATCAGCAAGAGCTGCTTGTACACTATCTGGATCTTGCAATTTTATTTCATCAACTCTGTAAACGGTAGTGGTATTTTCACTCTTTGGAGGATAATGACCAGGTTTGGATGAAGACTGTCCTCCTCTGCCATTATTTCTCCCGCCTCCACCTTGTTGGCCAGCACTGCTGGATGGTCGCGAGTTATTGCCAGAGTTGTTCATTTTACTGTCATGGTATCCACCACCGGCTGGAGTGTAGTTCCTTGTACCCATGCGCCCTCTACCAGATTCCCTATTTCTGTTGTCTCTGGGATATCCGTCCCTCTGCCTATTTCTATCATTAGTACCATAGTTTCCTCGTCTAGAATCCTGGGCCATCTTCCTGCCCTGACTTCCATCATTCAGAGGGCGTTGGCTGGAAAAACTCTTGCGGGAAGAGAAACCTTTGTCTCTCAAATCCTTTTTCTTTGGATCGTCCTTCACATCATCATGCCCAACTTTTCTATCCCCAACATCACTGCTTTCGGATGCGGTTTCCCATTCTTCATTGGCCACATCAGAAAGATTTTCTTTTCCCGTTTGATTTATTTTATTGGGTAGCTGGTGGTTCATACCTTGGTATCCACCACTCCTGCCACCACGACCTCTGCCACGAACAGACTGATCATAATTCTCATATCGCCTAGGTTGTCTCTTCTGCAACCTAGGAGGAAGTTGCTCGTACCGATTAGACCTTCTTTGCTGCTGCTGGGATCGTTCAAGAGATCTGGGTTTGCTAGGCTCTTTAAAACCAGATTCAACATTGTCAACCACATGAGCTGAATTTTTCACTTCTTCGTGACTATTTTCTTTCACATGTTCCTCTATCTTCTGCTCATCTGACTTTTCTGGCTTGGAAGATCCAAAAGCTGCCTTTGAAGGTGGTGGCCCATAATTACTGGGCCCATACCTTGGTCCACCTCCACCACGCGTACTTCGGAATGACATGGTGCTTCCACCACGACCCCTGCGTGTGGGCTCACCTCTAGGGGCAAAACCACCTTTGTCATCCCTCTTCATGTCAAAATCACTTTTAGTGTCTTTTCTTGGATCTCGTTTACCACTGTTATCACCATTTCTTTGTGATTTATCACTTCTTGAGTTGTCGCCAACTCTTTGAACACTGTTTTGCAAGCCTGGGCTTTTTTCTCCTTCATAGCCTCTTTCAGAATTTTGATATTTTTCGGCCTGTGCACTCTCTGTGGTGGAGGCACTGGCTTCATCAACAGATACTTCACTGTCTTCATCCTTTTGCCTGAGGCGACCAAGCTTACTGTCCTCAGCCTCTGAGCATGAACTTTCATCACTGTGCCTATCTTTCTTGTCTTTGCCTTTGTCTCTTTCTTTTTGTCGATCGAATCGAGGACCTCTCTCAACTTGAGAACGGCGGTACTCTCGGCTTTTGCCACGATAGGGAACTGTACCATATCCTCTACCACTACTCCGGCCTCTGGAAGAGTCATATCGACCACCAGCTCCCCTGGGGCGAGAATTCAGACCAGCTCTTTCTCTGCCACCAATATCTTTTCTTCTGTCACGGCCTTGCTCAGCCCTTGAAGATAAATGCTCAGGCTTATCTTTGAGATCTTCCCGACTGTCTTTCAACTTATTGTCCATACTCCCAGACTCTTTCTTTAATCCTTCCCCTACTGCACCAAGATCCGTTTTTGAAGTTTCTTTTGCAGATTTCTGTGCATCAAAATGAGGGTCCACTTTTTCCTCAACTTTATCACTGTCTTTCAGATTACCCTCACTTTTTATCCTTTCATTTTTTTCTTCCTTAGCACCTTTGTCCCGCTTTGCATTCAAGTCTGGCTCTATTTTCTTGCAATTGTCTTCCTTGAAAACATCAATTTTTTTCTCTGTGGCACCAGGCGACAAAGACGAGTTATTGTTATTTGTTCGTTTCAATGTAGTAAGGTTTTTCTTCGGTGGAGCAGCAGCACTATCAAACTGTTTTGGAGTGATTGGAAGTGGATGATGCCATTCACGACCTGAAAAAAAAACCAAATTTAGATTAATATCATCTATATGTATCATGTAAGCCAATAACAGAAAAATCATGACAAGAAACAGACAGTTGATGAATGATTTCTCAAGACAAAACCCACAAAACCCAAGTGTTACATTTGATAAATGCTGAAGATGTTATTAATTCATTGATATTATTCTTATTCATAACAAGTCGCAGAATGTCAATAGTGTAGCATTCGAATGTAATGCCGGCTTGGTTGTTATTGTAATGCATGTATTTGCAGTACTGCATCACTAAACAAATATAGGATGTGTAAGGATCTTTGTAACTCTGATACTCAGAGAGAAATTTTTTTTTCTTTCCACAAATAAAAGTTTTGCTGAACCATGCACAAGATATATAACTTTACTGTTTCTTTTAAATATAAACCTGTTAGACAATTCTACACACCCAGTATATTACAGTACCTTTGTAAGTATATACCAGATATATATATATAGCAATAAATATTGAATTGTTTAGTCCTGTCCAAATTCCAAAGCAAAACTGAAAAAGGGAACAATTTTTTTTTGGTATCTAGATTTTTTTACAAGTTGTCCAGCCCTGGTATCCACAGAGGCGCAAACAACTGTACATAGCGGATGCACCATATACGTGGAAAAAATAAATGAATGTGAAGTAACAGCTACAATTTCCAAATATAAAGCATATAACAAAAACTATTTCATATATCATATTAAGATATATAATAACACAAGTAAAAACTATTCCAAATCTATAAAGCCGTAAGTCAAATTTGTTTTAAAAAAATACTCAGTACAAATTATTTGCATGGTCGAAACTTTTCTTTTACTAAGAGATTTCCTGTTAAAAAATTTTATGACAGTTTTTCTGAAAAATGCTATAAGCAGGATGCACTGCAACACAAAAATCAAAGGGTAAAAGTGGTAAACACTAAGTGCTGAAAAGTGAAAATGTTGGGAAAGTGCAAAAAACATTTTGCAGCCCTTAGGGATGTCCACATTTGTGACCTATTTACACGTTTTTTTAGAACAATTTGCCAACTACTAGGTACTTTTTATGTTGACATTATAAAGGATTCAAGGAAACATTTTATTTTCTGGATATTATGCTCAGACAGAGTCGTGTCTCCAGTGGTGTAGATGGTAGCATGCTTGCCCGGTATGCAAGAGGGCCTGGGTTCGACTCCCGGCAGAGACAAGATGACTTTTCTTTCCGAGTTCATCTCAGCATAATATCCAGAAAATAAAATGTTTCCTTGATATCTTGGGCTGAGAAAAAGCCATCTATCTCTTTATAAAGGATTGCTTATTTAACACTTACATGAAAAACTAAGCATTTTTTCTCTTGGCACTTAGTGTTTACCATTTTCACCCATCAGTTCATGCCCAATGATTAAAACCATTCATCTTCATGAAAAAAATTCAAATCTTCAACTGTAATATAATTGACTTAGACTGAAATATATACGTTTTGATTCCATGGGATAAGGAGTATCGCCCCAATCAAGGCCTTTGCCTTTCTCTTCTCTTTGGCCCAATACAGGAGGCCTTTCTCTATCAGACTGAGTCTCTCTCTTCTCTGCGTTGTGTCTAAAAAATTAAATTAAAAAAATTAAATCCATGAATTCATATCAAGTAACAATAGAAATTCAATTTCCTTTTTAGTTTCGCTATTATACAATTTTTTTTGCAATCACCCATATTTTATATTTTTATATTAAAAGTACTAGTACAACAGGCTATTCCATTAAAAATTATTTAGGTTATTTCTAGATCTATAACATTAAAAATTAGGAACTTCATTAATATGCATTGGTATGAAATACAAAAAATACCTTTCATCCTTTATGGAGTCCCGACTCGCTCGAGAATCCCTGCTATCTGGTCTTTGAGGACGATCCATGTCCCACCTATCTTGCCTTTCGTATCTGTCTGGTCTTTCCTTGCTCATCTTATTGCCAGAATCACAAGCTTCATCAAATGGATCCTTAAAAATAAAATCATATATGCCATGGTAAATCAGATTCCATGTTATCCAGTGAGATGATTAGTGCTCACTTGTATTCGAATGAGCTTGGTGTCACATTTATTGTAAAATTCAAGAATCACGGCATGAAAATGGTGACAGTAGACATTCTATAAGTGTCAATTATCCGGAAATGCACTTTGGTTTATGGAATCAATTTAGTAGAATTTTCCAAAGTTACTGAGTCACCACAAAATGCAAGGTGACTCGGTTTGCCTTCACCTTACAAATGAATCAAACACTGCCATATTTATCATGATAGAACTAATCGTACGTTCAACAGAACTGCATCATTGTCCAGCAACCTTGAGGATGGATTATGTGACTGGACTGGACACATTCAATCTACAAACTAGATAGAAATCTGTGGGGACAACCTTGAATATTGCTACAAAAATCCGGAATAACAGTCCCAAGTGAATCTTCGATAAAACAATACTTGAAATTGTTTCTAATTTAAAGTACTGAAACTATTGAATCTCATATCGCATAGAATCACCATACTTTAATGTGTATAAATAATTCTCATGAATAAGAAGAGGAACACCCCCACAAGAATGTTTATTTAAAAATTTAGAAACAGTTGAAAAGAGATCTATAATATATTCATGTAAAAGAAACCCTCTCCTATTTTTGGGACCCAATTGGCTGGCTATTTAGAGGTTTCTCATACACGCTAAAACACGGTATTTACCAAAGCTTTTGAAGTTCAACACAAACATTATTTGACATGATGTCGCTCTCCACTTGTCAATGTAAGATATACACAAAACTGGATGTTGTGAAGATATTAATTTTTTTGAGATGTTGATTTATTAAAGAAGGAAAAACTCACCTGCCTCTACCGGGAGTCAAAACCTGAGTCCCTCGTTTGCTATATATATGCTCCAATGAAGGAAAACTGCCATCTCCTCTATAGCTTAGTGTTGAGAGCACTCGTCCAGCAAACGAGGGACCCGGATTGACTACTGGTAGAGGAAGAGGAGTTTTTCCCCTTCAAAAAAAATAAAAAAATAAACATCTCAAACAATAAATATCTTCACAACATCCAGTTTTCTCTCTCTATATCTTGCACAAAGATTGTTATTGAAACTTTCCAAACCTGTGGCCCAATGAATATAATCAAATGACTTCCCAGACGGACAGAGATAGGATAATTTGCTGATGACATGAATCGGGCAAAAGGTTTTGCGCACCAAAGCAGTTGAAGAAAATTATTTCATGAAATAATGGACACGTTCTTTGTTCCAAGAGAAAATTTGCTCGATAATATAACATCATTTCATGAACTAATTACAATATATTGCACCAAACCAGTTTATATCTACATACATCTGATAACTACCAACACTTGCTTGGTTTGAATCCAAACAAAGCATTGTTTTCATAAAAATATGTGAATGCAACTGAGAAATCTTTTATATCACGTGCTCAAAACTGCCAAATACTCACAGGCATTCTTTCGTCATACTCCTTCAGATTAGACCATGAACAACTCCCAGACTTAGAACCTTTTTCTGCCGAATCCCTTGGGTCACTCTGTTTAGTATCATTTCTGTCTTTTCCAGATTCTCTTCCTTTATAACGATAGTCTTGAGTTTCAAAATCTCTTTCCCTAAATATTAAAAAAAAATAATGAACTGCAGCTTTCAGTCAAAGAAACCTGTGAACTTCAAATGCTTGCAGATAGTGCTGAATACAAATTTCAAATAATCTCAGAGAGCGACTTAAAATAATTAAGTTAAGAGTTGTAAATGAAGCAAAAATATAAAAATGAATCATGAGGAATAAAAAAAAATGGCATAGCTAATAACACATTCAGTCCAAGTGAGTTTTTTTACCTTGAGTCAGATGACCTGTCCATATCTTTTGATGAAGGATCAAACTGTTTCTCATCAGTATCAGGGGTCCTTTTACAGTCACTTCCTCTCTGAGAAGAATCGTACATCATTCCTCCGCTGCATTCACCTTTCTGATCATAATAATTATCTGTCGAAGAGCCATGCCAGCCTGTTGAAAATATAACAAGGTGTAAATAAAACCAATACAAAAGTACAAAAAGGTTACAATAAGCAAATCGCATAACAAAGTGACTAAATAATGAAACTAGCTCAAAATAAATGTGGATGTCTATGTTTTTTTAAATACAATCACCCAAAACCAAAGAAATCATAACTAAAAAAAAAAACTCAGAAAAAAAAAATCCACTGTCCATAAGTTTCGCGTCGCCGGTTGCCAAACAGCGACAAAATATTTCATTCGCCGAATAAATAAAAGATTGAATTTGCTGAATAGTGAGTGTTCATTCAGCCTCTTGATGGTCGAATCGGACATTCGACACAGTTGTTTTGGAATTTGCTTAGGTTCTCTCTCATTTTACAACTTTTTCCATCTGATTAGCTAAATTGCAACAATTGATTAAAAAGTCAGGGTATTACAAAAAATTAATTAATGATAAGTCTTCAAAATTTTTCCCAACAAATAAACCACTTTTTTTTAACATGCCGTTTGAAGTAGAATTTATGACAAGAGATTGTACGCTACTCAACAATACATTAAAAGCAATGGACATCCACAATCACCTATCCACCCTGTTGAAAATTTCAAACAATTGCCTTTAACAATGATTTTACTCTTGAAAACATTGAAGAAAAAAAACCCCTAACCGTGGTTTCTGAAAAAAAACCTTTATTCATGAATTTAAAGGCTTCATTTTGAAAAAATTGGGTTTTTAATCATTTTTAGACCAAAAAAAAAAAAAAAAATACAATGCCCAATCATTTTATATGTTACACACACCAGGAATTAACAAATGAAAAATTAATATAAAAAAAAGAGGTACCAACAAAATTTCATACGGCGCCAAACAATTTTTTATCTAAATGAAATTGGGCCAAAATAGTGAATTTCTTTTTAATTGCCCAAGACTTAGGGACACCTTTGAATGCTAACAGACACACAGGCATAATTTTTGATGTTTTTTGTCAGACCCCAATTAAGTTATCATACAGAAAAAAAATATTAGGTGCAGATTCCAATTTTTTAGTCACTATGCAACCTGGGAATTGCCCAACCTTGATGTAAAACGAAAAACTAAACCAGAATATACAAAAACTAGTTTAAACAGCTGTGTTTCCATGCTTAATTAACTCTTTAATGCCCAGATAGAAAACCTGGGAGGTTCGTGAAAATACAAGTTTTTTGTGTTCGAAGTGGACTCGTCCAAATTTCGGCCACTTTCCCCACCTTCTCTACATGAGTTTATATTCATGCCACCCTTTGCATTGACGTTCACCCTTTCATTTCAATGGATTGTCAAGAGATAATTTATCTATATATACTGAAAACACCCCTTTCCTCACAGTATTATCTCTTTGTAAAATGCATTGAGTACCCTTATCTTTCTATAAATGAAAAGACTGGTATACATGTGTGAGTGCAAGGAGGATCCATACAGGTCTATTGTGTGAGAGGGTCTAATGTGTCAGTAAGGAAGACAGTAACTTTACTTGGATATAATCAGTTCATTCTCAAGAAGCATTTTAGTGCATCAGCTTTTAAAATCCCATTGATAGGGTGTTGCAGTTGTCTTCTCCGTTCCCGCCTCTGACAAGAGCTTTCATCTTCTTCCAAGTTGGTGACAAAAGCCCACCAAAACATACCCATACCCCCTAGCTGGGCCGACTTGAGGCGGTTACGGGAATTAACCTACTCGGCCGATCTGGGCATTATAGAGTTAATGAACTCAAATATGGTTCATGCAAAATGAAATCGTACAGATATGCCAGGTATAGTAACATATTATATTCACTTAAATACGCATTTTCTCTCCTCTAAAATGGTACTTAACCATTTGTGATAATATTGCTTATATGTGTATTTTTTTGCAGCTGAGAAATAAAGTATGTGACAGATTTATTGTAATTATGGTATTTGCGCTTACACCTATAAATATAAAAAGATAAAGTATCAAAATATGTAATAAATGAAATAAATTCCTTGAAGAAATTTTAAGGACTTACCTGCAGGCACGCCCTGTCTTCTTTCCCAGTTGATAAAATGATCCCTTGATTCCCTGTCATATACCATATTCTGATCTGGAGTGCGTCTATCACTCTCACAGCTTTCACTATCTGAGCCATGGCTGCTTGAATGAGGCCTGTTCATTTTCGACATGGGCATCGCTAAATTAAAAACACACACACACATAAACTATTATATAAAACAAAGGAATTTCATTTTTAACCAACTTAAATGGTTATACATGAAACAAAACCCAAAAAAACTATTAAATTCAATCATTCATGGTAAAAATAACATATTTCAACAAACTTTGTTTACAAGGCTGAAAAAAATAAACCCAAGAAGTGCTACATGACATAACATTTTCAACATCTTTATTTTATACACGATGAGTACCTTCAATATCTATGAAAATTATATTTAACCCTTTGAACTTCACAAGTAGTTGGAGATGTACTTTTCCATAGATTGGGGGGGGGGGGGGGAGAAGAAGAATCCCTCCACATATTGTAAACCCCAGATGCCTATGATCCATCCACAATCGGAGCAGCTGGGTTAAACAATGTCATCTTTAATGCCTTGTCATAGTTGCAGAATCAAGGTTATAAAATCGAATGCCCTTCAAACCAAAAATAAAGAAAATCATTACAAATTGTAATTACCTGGCACAGGACACATGTAAGGACGCTGTCCTTGATGATTTGCCCACCGAGGATCATACTTGACATTCATGTTAACTTGACCCTGAGGCAGTCCATGAATGCCACCAGAACCAGGAGAAGCCATGGGATGCTGAGGGCCACCCTGTCCACCAACTGGCATATTGTTCCTCTGGAAATGTGACTGGCCCGCAGGAGGTCCTTGCATTGGCTGGTGGGTTTGCTGTTGCCTAATCATTTCTGCAGCGTGCTGCTTCTGGAAACGTGGAGGCACATTCCTCTGGAACTGCTTTGGAAAGTTGCAGGACTGCAAATTAAACATGCAAATGATTTGCACACACGAAAAACATACACTCACACAGTCACAAAATAACTTTCATTGGATTCAAAACATACCAAGTACTCCACATCCATATCCAAAAACAAGCAGAATGAAATATCAAATCAGACAGATACTTATACATATTTTGGGAGGCATACAATCCCATGCTAAAATTATTCGAGAAAACGTAATCCCCCTCATTTCAATTAACAGAGTATTAAAAAAATGACTGCCACTTTCTTAGTCAAAAGAAAAAGGCCCACAAACCCATCCTGTGATGGTTTTGCGAGCCTTTTTCTTGTAAAAATCAGCTCTTACATCAGTTTTTAATGATACAATTAACAAGTTAACAAAATTAGTTCAGAAAGAATTTGAACAATTCTTCTAATTGACCTTGCATGTGCTCTTCAACTTACCTGCTGAATGTGTATGTAAAAAATTATTTTATTTCACATATGCATGGTTTTGCTATATTTTGGTACATCACTTTTTAGAACCTGACGTTTTAAGTTTAACATGCAGACTATATATGCTCTGAGGTAAAAGAATGAAGGACTTGTAGCTCATATTGTATAATACAAAAAATCATACACACCTGGTAAGAAGACTGAGCTCTTTCTCTTTCACGTATATCCCTTGCAACAGACTTATCATCTCTGTTTTCACTGCTATGCCTTGACCTTACATCTTCATCATGATCAAGTTCTTTTCTTTCCTAACAATAAATAAGGTAAAGGGTGAATCCCTGCCGTATAACAGGAAACAAACAAACTTGGTTAGTTATAACTAGTCATTTAAACTCGGCTCTACAGCAGCATAGTTCATTTCACGCACTTCCACAAATTTCTGACTTTTACAGCTACATTTAAAAAAGAAAAAAACATTCCAGACATGGTAATTTTTTAAATAAAAAGTTTGCCAAGTTCTTTTTAAAAAGCAACAAAAGAATGTGATTAATATAAAAATGGACTTTCCCCTATACAAATCCACAATTTCTTCACTAAATTTTTTGATTTGAGTTTCACAGCATGAACCAGTTTTTTACACGTTTTCCTTATTTTCAAACTTATGCTTCCTTTTCCCATGTGCAGCTTTTTGCTCCCCACATTTCTCTTTCTATAGTCCGTTTCAGGTTAACTTTGCAGTGAAGAGGAAGCTACGAGGGAACCTCATCACTCGTTGCTATGGCAACAAAAGCCTCTTAACCAATGTATCGATGCGCGTCCTCGGTAAGGTATGGAAGATTTCTAGGCTATCGAGCCAAAATGTCGTGGTTGCTATAGATTTTTGATAATGGTAACTACTATTTTTTTCTAATTTAAAAATTTCAAACGAAGAAACATGGATTCTAAACGATATTTTTCATTATTTTTTCCAAAATCACTAAAAAAATTGAAATATTCTGTATAAAAGATCATCATAAAAACTCCGATTTACGGGAACTTTATTTTGCAGCGAAGGAGTACACGCTCTACCTTTCTCTCCACTGCAAAGTTAACCGGAAACGGACTATAGTTTCCTTCCCCCCCCCAAAAAAATAGTTAATGATTATTAGAGAAAACTTTGATGCTTCCAGGATGATTTCCCATTAGCAGCTTAACACTTTCTAAGGCTGTTATTAAATACTCCTCTGAAAAACGCTTTTCTCACTGTGATAGATTTGTGTGTTATTACTATTACATACAGGGTGATCAGCGAATAAGCCCTTATTTCAAAATTAAATATCTCTACAACAAAGATCAATAGAATTATGCGGTAAACGGTACGTTTATTAGCAAAACTGTAAGAATGTTGTACAGAAATTTTGAAATTTTTTTTAATTTTTTAAAATTTAAAAAAAAAAACCCGGAGATTTTGGGGTTCCGAAAATCCTCATTTGTGTGAAGACAAACCACTGCATTCGCCTAAAGTTACTGCATGGGCTGCGGTATGCGCTGACAAATTGTTCAGAAATGGTAAAGTAACGTTCAGTAGTAATCGTTTTTCGCACGAAGAAGGGGCCGATAATGCCTCTGGCGCATACCGCAGCCCATGCAGTAACTTTAGGCATTTAGGCAAATGCAGTGGTTTCTCTTCACACAAATGAGGATTTTCGGAACCCCAAAATCTCCAGTTTTTTTTTTTTTAAATTTTAAAAAAACTAAATTTTCGAAATTTCTGTACAACATTCTTACAGTTTTGCTAATAAACGTACCGTTTACCGCATAATTCTGTTGATCTTTGTTGTAGAGATATTTAATTTTGAAATAAGGGCTTATTCGCTGATCACCCTGTATCTGGAACCATTGATTTCTGCCTTAAGATGGAATTTTTAATGGGAACAAATACTTTCCACATCAAAAAAATTCAAAGGGGTAGGACCATGTTCAGTAAAATAAAAACTATTTTCACTAAATAGTATTCTCAAACAATAAATCTCCAAGAAAAATCCAGAAATCCAAAAGAAAAAAAATGGCCCTTTAGAGGGTTAGCCCAGGGATATATATAAGGGCTGTTTCATGATGCACCAGTGTCAGTACTAGCCAACATAATCACCCTGACAGAACCAGTTTATAGCCATAGCCTACCCTGTTATTTCAAGGTTGCTTTAGTAAGCATTAGAGCAGTGATGTCATGCATCTGATCCAAGACAGCAAGAGAAATAAAAGGGGATAGGGCAATAAACACTATATAGCCCTAAGCTCAAGCCCCACATGAACTGAATCATGTAATGTTCCAGACTTGGCAACAAAGCTGGGCTCAAAGAGAACTCAACATCAGGATAAGTCTGATGGCAGAGATCAGGCAATTCATGTCATTTATCGTATGGTGTGATAACTTACTAAAGTTTTTGAAAGTTTATCCCCGGGTTTATAAAGAACACTAGATTCAATGATGCATAACCACATGATGGCATGAGAAGAAACCGTTCTGATAGCTAGCCACACAGCTCTTTTTTGTATTTTAGTCAAGATAAATAACAGCAAATACATCAAGTGTCTCTCAGGTTTTATAAAACAAACAAAATCTTTCCATTTAAATATCTAACGTTACTGACATTATACTAACTATACTTATATCTAACTTTACACTCATTAAACTGCTTTTTTACACACACTCATCTAAAAAATATGGTGACAATATATAAAACTCATAAACGAGTACCCGCCTTGCAATTAAGAATAAGAAAAATTATAAACAAAGAAATTGGTTTCGAACAAAAATTTCAACTTTTTTGTCACTATTTCTTGCTAAAAAAAATTGTATTCAAATACAAAGACTGAACAAAAGTAAAAGTAACAGCGACAATGGTGACCAGGCAATTCACATAGATGCCTAAAAAAGTATGCACAGGATTACTAATTTGGAATCTAAAGGCTACACAGGATACTTGGAAATTACGTCAGTGTCCCAATGAAGAAAAAGGTCTACAATTCTTGAAAGTCTGAGAAAACATTTGACCATTTTTCTAAAGAAAATGTTTTACTGGCAAGAAATTTACTGGCCCTTAAATTACCTTTCCTACTCATCAAGCCCTCCATTATCAATACTCAATTTTACTGGAAAAATTACATTAATTACATTTCCTTGTTTTAGCCATCCTCTATTAGTATAAAAAGATGTAATCACAAAAACTTCAGTCATAAACACAATGTGAAAATAATGCGACATGCATACTTTTTCACTCTTCTCAAGTGCTTTTGCTTTTTCTTGAGCAGTTTGTTTGCTCTGCTCATATCGCTTCTCTTCCTCAGCCCTTCTTTGTCTAGCCCTCTCAACAGCTTCTGTCATTTCCTCAGAATGCTGCTTTCGGTGCTGACGCCAACCCTCCTCTTCATCTGCTAGCGATGAAAGCCTCGAGCTTTGCCTCTGAGGGCGTGGTGGAGGAGGATAATTTCCATGTTGCTGTTTTTAATAACAAACATGTACACCTTGTAATTAACCAAATGAATGCAAGCTCTACTTTGAGAGTTACTACTGTACATAATTTATGTTTTTTTTTTTTTTCTACTTTTAAATCATCCAACTAAAATTTATAATTAAAAAATAATCGAATATTAAATAAAAATGTTCGATTACCTGTTGGGGTGGTGGAACCTGGCCCATCCGCATGTGAGGAGGAGGATATGCTGCATTGGGCTGAGTAGGAGGTGGTCCTCTGTAATCAAATGGCACCCTCTGTTGTACCTGCGATGGCTGCCAATGCCTTTGCATTTCCATTCCCATGTTGGGTTGTCTAGCATGAGGAGCTTGGGACCAATTTTTCCACCTTTCATCCTTTAAGAATTATAGCGATTCGTGAGGCAGTGCAAAATTTAAAATATAGGGACACATATTTGTGTATACACTAGCATACAATCCTACACATCCTTATATATAAAAATTCCCTGTACTTGGAAAACATTTTTCTTGAAAAATAAGTTCGTATAAATATTGCAGAACATTTCTTACCCCTTCTCTGGAATAGCCTTCAGGTCGTTCAGAAGCCCAATCCTGGTCACTTTCTATTTTCTTCTCAGTCCTTGAATCTCGCCAGTCTGTTTCACGATTTCTATCTTCTCGATCTGATACTGAAGTGCGTTCTCTGTCATGGTCTCTATCCATTTTGCTGGCTCCATGGCTCTTTTTTTCTTCTATGTCCCTAGAAATGAAAGGGGTTCTATATATAAAATACATTCTAGTTATGATATAGTCAGCATACGTGAAAAATAATGAATGCATCCTGATAAAAAAATCAACACATTGGTATGAAAGATCATTCAAACATTATTCTCCTATATATTTACTAAAATTATATTAGAGCTGCAACTTTCTACTTTCAAAGTTCTACAAATAGGATTTATTAACCCTTTACTTCTATTTAGCTTTCTTAATAAGTTTCTTAATAAAAGCATTGTGTATTTTTGACATCGATGCTTCTAAGCCACTCCAAAATATTTGATTTCAATATTTGATTATTAATTATTTTTCCACCTTTCATCCTTTAAGAATTATTGAGATGTTCTTAAAGTTTCTACAGCTACCTCAAATGTACACATGGCTCAAAGTCTTTCTTGACAAACCAGAAAAATTTTTAACCCTTACATTTTGGAGGGAAATACTATGTATGGAGGATACATATTGCTGTGCATTTTTCAACAATGATAGAAAAGTAATTTGACAAACAATAAATGACATTTTTATGCTATTCAAATTTATGTAAATCAGTTCCCTGTGAAAAATAAAATTTTTTTATGTAAAATGTCATTTAGGGTACCACATTTGCTTAATATATCGACTGACATTTTTTCTCCTCTGGATATTCAATGCTTAATAATTAAAAATTAATCACCAAATAAAAATAGGCGCCTTGGCTAACTTAATCATGTTAAAAAGGTATTTTATAAATCGACCATATCCTGTGACTTACCTCTTATCCTTTTTCTGACCAGAAGGAGCATCTTCATCATCACTGAACACCAACTTTGCACTGGAAAAAAAATTATGATTTTTAAAAGAGTTCCACACAAAAGAAAAACTAACATATGAGATATTAAAAGCTATCACAGTGGGTGATGAGAAGCGAAACATAGTTGATCAGCTTCAACATTTCATCATTCAGCTTATATGCATCATTTCATAAATACATGAAATAAAAACTATGATCAGGAAATTGTGTTTCAATACCATCAAAAATTGTAAAATGCTGCTTTTCTAAACATTCGCCATTATTGATGAAATATCCTGCGTTCTCAAAAGCTTTTCATTTTAGCAATAAGCTCAGGTGTTTTCTAAAGCTTACTTTCCAATGAGCACATTGACCATCCCCTTAATTCTGCTGAACTCAAAAGGAAGAAAATCCCATAAAAAAAAGATACTGCATTTTACAAGGAGTGCAGCGATTACAGCTATGCTGTAAAACAATTAAATTCCTCATCTTGAATCAAATCAAAATTTTGATATCATATAACAGTTGAATCCTGTTCTAACGAATACCAATATAGCAAGAAAAACTTGTTTTAACAAACACTTTTCTAATAAGCCAGATAAGTTTGCATAGAAACAATGCGAAAACTTAGTAGACAATACAACAGGAATTGTACACATATGATTTTGATAAATTAAAAAACGCCAGCATATGACACACATTTCCTGTTGAGGGGAACATGAAACTATTATCTCAAACAAGCTTACTTGTAATCAATTTCACCATGTGAGGTTGCCCATGTGTCTTGGGTGTCATTGAGTAAGATTTCATCAAAGCCCTTTAATGCCTTTTCTGTGATTATAGCAGCAGGACGTTGATATGCCTCCTCTTCGGCTAAAGGACGAACTTGTTGAGACTGCTGACGCCTGATTTTAAACAGCAATTGAAAATTAATAACATGTTATTACGCATTCTTTCAATTAAAAAAAAAAAAAGCATTATCACAAAAAAATTAAATAAATAAAACTAGGGAATTCAAACCTCTGTTCTGGATGAGGATAGGGTTGCCTGGAAGGCGGTGGTGGAGGCATACCAGAAAAATTCGGATAACCACCAGGATATGAATTTCTTTGATACATCTTGATATAATATGAAAAAAGAAAAATTATTTAGCTTAATATGTGAGCACAACTTTCATAAACAACTAAATGGGCCATCTCTATGAAAAGCTAAATTAAAAATTGATTATTTATTATGTAAATCAATATAGCAAAAATACTTTTTCCAATTATAAAATACAGTCAAACTTAGTTAATTTGAAGTCCAAAGTCACTGGGAAAAAAGTTTGAATTATCCAATCAATCTATCCCAGGTCAGTATAATGACTACAAATTACAACATTGTTGATGCCAATCATCAATATTGACATATAATTATTAAAATTTTATGATCAGTTATGAAACCATTTCTTAAATATTAATAATTATAAAAATTAATCTTAGCTGCAACATTATTCCCTGTTCTGGAATCGGCATCACTGCAAGATTTCTCGACCATGTTCAAAGCCTGACTTACGGAATTATGGAAACTGTTCATAATCATCCGTTATGAAACTGTTTCCCAAATTTTACTCACCATTCTTATGCTATCAAGAAAATATACTTTCATTAACGTATTACACAATTTGAAATTTCTGATACTTTCCGCACTCTTAATGACAACAAAAAGATTCAGATTTTGAATGTTATACCTTGATCTGTGGATTAAAAAGCATAGTTGGCATCAAGTGGTACGCAATCCCAATGCACTCCAGCTGAACAATGTTAAAATGGATATTTAATTATATTCGGGGGGAAAAAAAATATAAAGGAAAAACAGAATTTTCAGGCTTTTATTAGTCTTAAAAAATTTGTTGTATCGAGAAAAGCAAAGTCTGGCTTTTTGTAGCATTTTTCCAAACTAGATTTGCTTATAGAAAAATATTTTCTCCCCTCCAATTTGAAAGAATCCAGTAAATTTGAAAATAGTTCGAATTAAACAAGAAATTTCAATATTATATTACATAGAAAAGTCAAGGACTTCGTAGTAAAAGTTTGAATCGGATGAAATTCGAATTAACCAAGTTCTACTGTATTTATAATCAGCTTTTTTAACAAACAGGATATCATATTTAAAAAAAAAAAATTGAAAGTAAACTATCCATTGACGTTCCTATAAACACTTGTTCAGAACTTACTTAATTTCAGAACTTACAAGTCCAATCATTTTTAACAATTATTTTAACATATTTTTTGTTTTCACCCAGGTACATTCATTTCATTTTTACTGAAACATAGTATTAATTAGAATATCTAATTTTTTTTGTTAGTCCCCATGTACCACAGCTGCCAACTTTGGAGAATGAGAATTCGGGGAGGTTTTCGTGCGGATCCAAATTCCATACAAAAATAATTGTAAAATAGATCTTTTAAAACATCTTTGGGACTTTTCATTAATAAAAGGGAAATTTTAGGGATATTTTCCAGTTGCAAAAACCTTGACATCGTGCAAGCCATCACTAATCATGGGCAACCATTATGTTAAATCCCTTGGGTTAAAATTACCTCTCAAAAATCCCCAAATCTTGCAAACCAAAAAAATATTCACTGGGTCCAAAACGGGACATATGGATAAAGCAGATACATGTGATTGTGCCAATTTTGAAAGACCAGATTCACACTTGCAGATTAGCGAATTTAGTGTTTTCTCCCTAAAAATGAGATTTTTGTGATTTGACAAAATTGTGACAATTTACATAACGTTATGAACCAGCAGTTTTTATCCCAGGTAAACACTTAAGGAATAAGTTTTTTCCTAATTGTGAGGATTTTTTTTTTTACAAACATGAACGAAATTCAGGAGATAAAAGAATTTTTCAGGAGTGGGAGATAAAGTGGAAATTCTGGAAACTTGTTAGCTATGCCTTATATTTCAGGGTTCCTTCTTTGTTAAAAGTCCCCCCAGATTAATTTCAGTTACTTTTTGCACTAGTGATTTTTCATCTCACAATTGGATGGCTTTTATATAAAAGGAACCCCAAGTGCTATTTTTAACAGTTTGGAGATATACCGACATCTGAACCATTGAAAGAGGTGGGATTTTTTTTTATCTAAGTAGAACCAAGTGACCTATAGGCTGTGATGGGGTCTGTGTGCACTTAAACCAACTATCCAAACTGAAGAGATAACTAAATCAAAGATAACTTTAAATGGCCTTTTCTCAGTTTTGAATTAACGGTGCTTGGTTCCTTTTATATAAAAGCCATCCAATTCTCACTGTTCTTTCTCAAATCGTGAATAGATATTTAAAAAAAACCAAAATATCATATGATAAAGCAGGGTTTAAGCTACGGTCGAATTTTTCACAAAATGCAGAAGTAGTAGCCACTTTTGCAAAAATGCGTAGAGGAGGTACGAAACGAGAAGACATCAACCAAAAATGACCGAAAATCGGCTTGCATAACACTTGAATGGTCCCTCTTCTCCGAACAAATTTAATACCAAAAATCCTGACTCTCTAAAAGTTTATCAAATTTGTTTCTTTCCTTCACAGAACTTTCCCCAGACTTGTATCACATATTTGCATCTTTTCTCGGCTTCTGCCAAATATTTTACGTTTACCCTGACCTTTTTTTTTAATTTTCCCGGAGGTCTCTGCAAACCCTGTATAAAGTTTATTCAAAAATACTTTCCTTCGTGTAGTGTTAAAATACAGATTGCATTGAACATGGAAAATGAGAAATTTGACAAACTAAAAATGTAACAAGCAAAATATATATTATAGAAATACTCACAAAATTAGGTAACATTCCACGAAACTGGGGTGGTGGTTGATGCAAACCAGATCCGGGTCCCATGGGTCCAGAAACACCAGGTCCTGGAGGGACATTCCCTAACATGGGTGTACCAGGATTAGAACCACCGCCAGATCCAATATTATTTGAGTTCATTGTTCCGCCACGTGTCTGCATGGAATATGGACGCTGATCACGCAGCTGCTGAGATTGGGGGTAAGCCTGTGTATCTGAAAGAGGCGGACCGTTCACGCCACTGCCACTGCTCTGTGGCAGGCCGCCTGAACCCATGGGCAGCAATGACGATTGTGATGGCTGTTGCTGTTGTTGCAGAGCTCCTCTCCCCCAACTGCCTTCGGCTGAAAGAATAATATCATTAAGTGACTTGAGGTGCATCTGATTACAAAAATAATTATATAATTGATATGAACAACAGTTACCAAGCCTTCGAAGTACTGTAGCCCCATGCTACACCCCACTTATAACATGCAACGTGATATATTTAGTCAGAGCTGCTGTTGGAAATTTAAACATGTCACCCTTTTTCCTTGCTTCACAATAAGCATGATATAGCACATGGGGTAACTATGTATCAAATTATTCTAACTTATTTTTTAGCCCTCCCTCACTTGTACACTGAGCAACTTTAACCTTCCACCAGGAGCACATATGTAAGAGATACATGGAGGAAATGGAAGCATGTATCTCCTATATATATGCGCTCGCTGAAAGTTTAATAGGGCTAAATGATGAAACACCAAAACTTGTTTATAAGCAGTGATTATAAAGTAAATAGCCATGAAGCATATTATAACACGAAGATGGCTTATTTAATGTTTTTATCAGCACTAAAGCAAGCTACTCACTTTGAGGACGTAAGCTTGGTCCAGGTGCGTACTGTGAATCTGCATTTGTTTTCTGATTGCCTTCTGTTGGTGCATCGCCACCAGCCAACTTGGGGAATTCCTGAGGAAAAAATGGCGACTGCTGGCCCAAGAAGTTCCGTTCTTGACCACCATCCTCTTGGTTTGAGGTTACACTGCTCCATGTTTTGCTTGCTCCTGTTGAAGTACTGTTGCTTGTGGTTGTGGGCTAAGAAGAAGACAAATTTTAAAAAATTATCGGACCATGAATACAAGCTGAATATTAAACAGAAAATAAAAGCTGTGTTTTGCAAAGACCTTCGGAAAAATAGAAAACCTTACTTTCTGAGAAGTTTGAGATTGAGAGGAGGCTGGTTGCGATTGCAGTGATGGTTGTTGGTTTCCAGTGTTGCCCTCTTCCTTTGCTTTCTCTTTGTTGGCACTGCCCCATCCTTGGCCGCCACTGGGTACAAGGCTTACGTTTGGGTTGTTACCACTGTTTTCACTTTTCAGACTTGGTAAATTGGCTGGTGGAGGCATGCGACGCCCCACAGCAACCTTCCCCAATGACTGGAGTCCATGCTTAGGCTGAACTGTTTGATTAAGAAAAGATAATAAAGCATTATAAATAAACCACAGATCGTTTTCAAAATAAAATCTATGTCTTCAACACTCAGTAAAATTGAAAAATGATTTAAAATTACTCATGATCATATATTCTAATATGATAAAAAGATGAATTTCATAGATAAATTATCCAAAGCAAGAGGTTACCAACCAAACCGATATCTGATAATCTAATTCATGAACTGTTTGCTTACCAAAATTTTTAAATTTTCAAATAATTTATCATTGAAATTATGTTAGAATGTATTCCATGAATGTTTTTTATGCCATCAGTAACAGTGGGTGATGAATGGTGCAGTCAACACAATTCTATTCAGCATTCAAAGATGATCATCACTTGGCATAATGGAAAAAACATTACGTTAAAAAAAAAAAAAAAAAAAAATTCACATAAATTTAAAAGTTTTTCCTCAAACATGGGAGACCTTTCGAAATGCAGCGATACTTAACCCAACAAATACCCTGGTTTACAAATTTTTTGGTTAACAAAGATTTTAATGGTTTTTCTGCCTCGGCTAATGAATCTGGATTCAGCTAACAAAAATTCATTTATATGGGTGCCAAACCAACATAAAACAATCACAAGCTAAATTTTAATGTTAATCAGTATCAGAATTACAATCACTAAAGCTTGATTAACTCATGTGCACCTCTGAATCCTTTTCCATATGTACCTCAGCTTGCGGACCAAAGGTTTGGTCTGGACATTCAGGAGCAAATTTATTCCATCTGCATCTATCAGACCCATAAATGAGCTGACCAAATCACAAACAAATAAGGACACCTATGAACTCGACTGGCTTGTTTCAATACCAGTGTAGTCTACTAAAGCTGATATTTGTTGTGTGTATAGAGACAAATAAAAAATATTCAGTCTCATCTGCCTGTAAATTCTCATTTATCTGATTCTGAAGCTTTTTATTTTAGCCTCCAGTCAATTTCCATCCTTAATTTTCCAATAGAAACCTGCGGAAAACCGTAAAATTTCGGCCAATGAAAGTGATTTCAGAACAAATTATCTTTGTTATCTAAGGTATCACTGTAGTAAAATATTTCTCACATAGAACCTGCAGAAACAAAAATATACATTCATGGCACATTATATGCACCAAAGCTTGGCAAATCGCAAAACAATTTAAGCACCAGAATAATTTCTTGTGAGTCAAACATTATTTTCAAGAATAACGGGTTAAGAATGTTTGTTTCAAATTTTCTAGGACACAGTGACCACCTTTGATATAGACATAAGTTCATATGAATTTAAAATTTTTTTATATTTTTCTTACATTCACAATTTAGTAATCACAAATAAAAAATTTTTGGAACTGATAACTTATCCGCCATGGCTACTTACTTGGCATCTGGGATTTATCAATCCCTGATATACATTATCAATATATCTATAATAGGCTATATATGCAGTTGGAACCCCTGCGCTGTCAATTCAAATGGACCTAATTCAGTTTGCTATATTTAAACTTAAACTAATAAGAAAATGAGCTCTTATAACAAAACAAAAATTATAATTTAGCTTATAACAAAAGATGACAATGTCATAATTTTATGGGCTGATGAGATAACAATTGATATGTGCAATCAGTTTGTTCCACTTCTGACAGATGAACTTGCATCAAACAAATAATCACATAATCAAATAGCTTGATAATGGGAGAAAACTTTCAACTCAAGCATTTTTTTATCTTTATGCCATCCAGGGTTGGCAAGAACCGTTGTTTTTCCAGAAAAAAACCCAATCCAGGAACCCTTTTAGGGTTGGTTCAGATGTTTAGTTTTTTTTCGGGTTTATGATACGGAAGCATGAGAAAAGCAAGTTACATATGCTGTAGTCTACATTCATACACTAAACCTAGTCATTTATGGCAATTATTTATGTAATTATTCTATTGGTGGCAGCTCATTAAAGAAAATTCTAGGGGGGCACAAAAATGTTCAGAATCTTATAATAAATGGGTTAATATATCATGGATTTTTCCCTAAATAATCTAAATTGCATTAAATGCAGATTTATTAATGTATTTTCTCTTTAGACAGAGTATGACAATGCAATTACACCTTTAGAAAGCATACTGTTTGCCAGTAGGTGTAGTTTTTTGTGGGTTTTTTCGGGTTGAACAAAATCCGATCATTACCACCTAAAATTTTTAAAAAAGTGATTACTGGATTGAAGTCACTAGATTGGGGAAATTTTTTATTCTTTTTCAAATTTATGTCAGGACCATTTTTCCATATTGATAGACATGCTAAACCCTAAAATTTTGCCAAAGAAAACCAATTTCAATTGTTTCTTTATTTGGAAAAAAAAAATGCTTGGCTTCGAAGATATTTGGCTGCTGTAATTCTCCCTCCCCCCATTTGTGAAGCCTTGATATACTTGTTTAAAATCACTAAAATAATTATGTAAAGTAACTGAAAACAAATCGGGATTGGAGTCCAAAATTTTTTTATGTGTGATAAGTTGGAATGTTGTCCATCAACACAAAATTATCAAAGATTAAGTTAGCATGTCTGCTAACATGAAGAAAGTCTGTAGATCATAGACAAGTAGAAGAAAACAGTTGACGATTTCTCTCAGAAAAAAAATATACTTGGCGTCTACGAATATTACCTAGGACCTACTTTTTCCAGTCAAGCAATGTAGTTAGTGTTATGCAATAGAACACACACAAATGCATTTTTGATTAATTTTATTTCATTAAAATTAGTTCAAATGCCATAGGTAAGCAACAAACATCGGAAAGGTATCCCCAATCCATCAATCAAGATATTTATGAGCTTTACTTTGGGGGGGGGGGGGGGATTTCGACATCTAAAAAAGTTAGCCTTCTTATTTAGAAATAAAAAGATGTGATGTTTGCTATTTATTTCCAAAATCATTGTTAGAATCATAAAAAGCCTATAATTAAAGCAATTGTTGATGCTACACCCTATGAAAGAGAAAGACTTATGAAGTGGAGCCTTAGTTAGATAAACAAGAGAGAAAACACTCTGTAGAAATGAAATCGGTTGGAAAATCTCCTTTGTAGTCCAGCGGTTCGCAACCGGTGCTCCGCTGAGCCCTAAGGGCCCGTGTGCAACTCCCAGGGGCTCCGCAGAGACTCGAGGAAAATAAAATGAATCAGTAAATAAGAGAGGCCTACAAAATGAAATAAAAATTAATATCTGCCATAAAATTATGTACAAAAAAGGACGCCTCGAGTCAAAAAAGAGTGAGAACCGCTGCTTTAGTCCATGTAACAACATTTTACAAAAAAAAAATTCTATATTCAGCAGCTGGTTTTTAGCCAAGGAACTCTATCGCTTTTGCTTATGAAACCAAGCAGCTGTTAAAAATAAATTTTGCAGATTGTTTTTTTCCCTCTCACCTAGAAAACGGTGCGAGATAGAAATTGTTTTGCAGAATGTCACGTTGTGCATGTTGAATCATTTTCCTCAATTCTTTAACCATGCTATAGAAATGCTACACTATATAAGAGTTACCTGTGGCAGAGGTCTGTCCAGACTTTTTTTTGGAATATGGTCCTGTTCTTGTCAATTTTTTTTAAAGCTAGTAATTTTGTAGAAAATTAAATAATCTAACTGCAGAAAGAAAATACAGCATCAAATTTGGGGTTTCAATAATTTTTATATTATGAATTTGTTGTCAAGACCTACAATTTCATGTGTGTGTGTGAGACACTCCCTCCGCACAATTGAGAAAATTTATTTAGAAACAACTAGTCTACCAAGAGCCATCAGAAATTGTGGATGGTGAAAAGTTTAGTCAACATTCAACTATTCAGCTTGAATTAATCATCACTTGGCTCTGTGCTGCAAACACATGAATATAAATAGCATTTCACGGTGTAAAAAATTGTCATTTAAATAATAAATTATTGTAATACATATGACAGTTGGTTACAATGCACATGGTGTTTTTAAATATTTCAAGGCAATGATATTGTTTTCCACAATCAAGCCATCAGATATTGTGGATGGTGAAATGTTTGGTCAACATTCAACTATTCAGCTTGAGTTAATCATCACTTGGCTTTGTGCCTCAAACACTTTGCAGTTTGAACATAAATTCACATCATGTAAAACATATCAAGTTGTAAATTGCTATAACATAAAATAAATATGTTGTAATATTGGTGTAATATCTATGAAAAAAATTTAATGCAATCACATCTATCTCTATCAAGCCATCAGATAATGTGGGTGGTGAAAAGTTTGGTCAGCATTTAACCATTCAGCTAATAAAATCGTCACTTGGCTTTTTGTTTTAAACCTTATGAATTCACAATTTTCTCTACTAGAGTAGAATTCTAAAAAAAAGTCAAGAAAATGGATTTACTTAATGTGAGATGCATAATGTACATGCCTGCTACCTGTCAGTAATAATAGCGAGACCTTAAATGCAAGGGCATCACTAAGAATAGAGAGAGCGACACATTTCTAAGACCCAGGTTAATGAAGAAACTAGGTTCTCACCAAGCAGAAGTCTATAGCAGAGTTTGTTCAACTAAACATTTGTGTTTTCTAATTTTTAGGTACTTGACATGCTATCACACATGTCAGTGATCAAATGTTGCTTCACTCCGTAATCACCTTATTCAAGCTCTGATTATTTTTTATTTGGGTAATATTATACAGGGCTCCACAAATCCAGTAACCAGGTTGTCATGGCAACTCAAAATTTGATATTGGGAACTCAAATACTCTATGTGATTGCTAAATTGAAGCATGTAAGGATGATACTAAATTTTCTGATTTCATGTCTTCCAACACAAGAAAGGGTTATAATGGCTTTTTTCTTTTCTTTACTTTACTTGTCAATCCATGTAGTAACACTTGTAAATTGTAACTTACTCATCATTTTTACGTTTTCTCATGAACAAATAGTTTATATATGCCCGACATCATTTGTAAAACTTTTTCCGTAACAAACAAATCTGATTGTTTTTCAAACATGTTTCATGCAATAGTCATAAGTAAATGAAAGATGAATGCCCGCATTAATTTACGTAATTTTTTTTATAAAAAGAAATTGTAGAAAGGGTTTCTAAAGCCCCCCCCCCCTAGCAGAATGTTTTCAATTGTTCTGCAACAAGACCCCTGGCTAAAAATGGTCTATTACTACTAAGCCACACATACACACCTCGCCCATATCCCTCTGCGAAGTTTCTAACGAACTGGTACATGTTAAAATGTATGTGTAAGTATAATAAACCTGATGGGAAGTTTATTTCTGTGTAGTGCTTCCATCTGCCATAAATTTTTTCTGGAAATGTTATGCAGTAAAAATCCTCATAATAGCGTTATATGCACTTTTCTTTGAATTTTTGAATTCAGATTGTTCCCAGACGTATGTCGTAGATTTTGGCATATTGCTAGAAGCCTCTAGAAATCAATATATTTTCTCGTGGAAAGGGTGAGGCGTGAGTGAAAAGAATACTGAATGTATCTATTTATTGCATTAGAACATACCACAGGCTTTGAGAGAGAGAGAATGCAATGACTAACAATGGTCACAGTAGGGAAAACAAGTTCTTTTTCAGAAGATCTGATAAAAAAAACGAAAACAAATTGTACGTAAATTTTTATGAGAATCCCCCCCCCCCCATGTGATTTTTCAATAATACATTTTCCAATATATATAGCATGCATACAAAGGAATTCATATCTCATAACAAATAATGCTTCTGTTCACTCAAGGTTCCCTTTTCTTCACATACAAAAATTAGATTGCCATAAAAAGCAATATTAAAAAAAAAACAGCTAAAATATTTAAACTATTAAATTGATGAATGTTTGTTGCATACTAGTCAATTATTCATCAGGTGTAAGTCAATATTGCTTCAAACATAGAAATAATTAGTGCAGATTAAGGTTTTAAATATTTTACTTCAAGGCCAAGATTACACTATAAAAGTTAAATAAAAGTTTTATAAAATAACTTTTATAGTGTAATCCCGACATAAGGCTGGGATTACACTATAAAAGTTATGTAAACATGCTTTTATAAAACTTTTACAGTGTAATCTAGGCCTAAGGGCCACATTGCACTAGTTTACAAAAGTTTTTGGAAAAGTTCTTATAAAATTTAAAAAATGCAACCAATAAGTGCATTGGTTAGATTCGAGCGAATTTAACTAATCGGCTTATAGGGTTTTTTTGTTTCTGAATAATTCTTTTACCAAAGTTTTATAGTGAAACGCAGGCTTAACGCAAGATCTTCAGAATCAAATATAAAAATTTCAGCTATAAGAGATACCGAGAGACAGAGAACTATAATTATTAAATTTATGCAATACATAAAAAACCCTCTTAACAGTAATCCCCTTATTTCAGGGCCAAATAATAGTTCCCCTGCATGCATTCCAAATCTGATTAACAATCGCCCTTCTTTATATGTCTGGTCAATTTTTTATGCTCCCGATGTCCCCAAAAGAGGGATTTTACTGTATTTGTTAAATTAACATTTCAAATTCTGAATATAAAAAATATTTACTCCTTTAAAAAAAAAAAAAAAAATTCACTTTTCAGCATTGATTTATAGTAAATAGGACAGCAGTAATTTTTATAACTAAATAAATTTTTTTCAAAAATATACTTACATTTTTCATTTTTTGGAGAATGAAATATTTCAAGACTAAAAAAATAAGGACTCACCAGTGGTTTTCGGGTTCTCTAGACTTTTCCCCTTATAGAGATTATTTATGTCCAGTGAAACAAACTTCGACTTTCCTTTCTCCCCCTTTGCATTGAGCCCCGAAGCTGAAGACATGCTGATCACAAGAAGTCATTTGAGTTATGCACTGCACCCAGGGAACTTCTTGCCCCCTGTTGGGAATTGAAACAAAATTGAAGCAAAGTCATAAAAAGTCGATAATTAAAACGGTATAGAGATCACACGAAAATAAAATAAGATTACAATCATAAATTGAAGTCATGAAATACAAAATAAAAGTGAGCAAATTTTGACCCTGTCCAACTGGACAATCAAACTGGTAGCCCACCTAAGAATTTCATCGGCACCAATCATGTAATACGATTTAGATCATGAATTTTAATACAATACAAAGAATAAATAAGACACACAGACCTACCAGAACGATGTTCAAAGGAATTTTGTAAATGTTTTTAACACCTTTTTTTTAAAAAAAAAATTATTTTTGCTGGTTTAAACTGTCACGTCAAAAACCTCAAATATTGCTATGCAATATAAAAATTTCCATTGAAAATACACATTGATTGCATGTAATGTTTAAATTCACTATATTATACAAAGAATAAATACTTAATGTGATTGTAAAATAATTTTCTGCTCTCTACAGAATTTTGGACAATATATATGTGTATTTTTCATGTAAAATATACAATTTAAATAGAGCATAACATAAAGACTGAAGGAAAATTGATGGAACTATTTGATATTCTTCAGTTCAACATGATTCTCGATCTTACAAAATTTCTTCAACTGCTTATTTAATATATGTGTATTGAACCATCTGCTGTGCTCTTTTCATAACAGATAGGTAATTAAAAAGTTTTTACACCATATATGTAATGTTGATTTCTGTTATTAAATTTTCTAGATAATCACTGAGATACTTAAAAACGATACCCTTATTGTGCATAACATGAGAATATAGCTAGCAATAAAAATACTAAATTGAACTAAAATGTCCTTTAATTGAACTAAAATTGTCCTTTAATTGAACTAATTGAACTAAAATTTAATAGTGCTGATTGTATGCGATGCTTAAGAAAAGCTATAACTTATTTTAAGTGTAAAAGTAACACTGGCAACATGTTTTTGACTGTTTTAATACTAAGCTTTTGAGTTCAAAACAATCCTGCGATCTCCTACCACACATAGTTTGAATAAACAGCTCTATTTGGCTTAGGAGATTGAACACAGGTAATCAGTAGTTTAGTTAACCCATTAACCACAACTTTGATTTTTAACAAAAAATAATGAGTGGAACCACTTCCACCATTTATTGGCAAAGAAAAAACTTAAAATTCAGAATAGCAAATTCTTACCAACTGGCATTAATGGGTTAACATTAGCAGTTTAGATAAAATGGACCATAAAGTTATATATCTGGTCTGAACTCTTGTTGTAAAAAAATTAAAATTGCAAATTATAATTAATGTTTGGTTTTAATTATTGTAATAAATCAGTATTTAAAAATAAAACTCAATATATGAAAAAATTCATTATGTCATCAACATATTGTGTTCAAAATAATATCCAAAAGCATTCGTTTATGTTTTTGACGGTTTTCGACAGTTTAAACCAACCCTGGTATTACTAAATTACTTAATGCCTATAAACAGGCCTTTAGTCACTGTGATAGATGGACACCTCTGATTTGTTAAGCCCTTAGATGTTAAGGATTATCTGCACAACACAAAAAAATAAAATTAATTTAACTAGTCTACTCAAAGCCATCAGATATTGTGGATGGTGAAAAGTTTAGTCAACATTCAACTATTCAGCTTGAATTAATCATCACATGGCTTTGTGTCGCAAGCACATCATGTGGCATCAACATAACTTTGGATTTTTTTCAAAGCACTACACCCTCAAAGATGTTTTTTTTTTCTTCCAAATATATGTATTTCTGGTGTTTTTCAAGGAAAGAACTGTATAGTCAAATTCCATCATAATGATACTCAAGGGGCTGAAGAAATGTATCGTTATATTGACTGTTTATAATGGTTATAAATGGCAGGGATTGACAATAAAAAAATTAGGTCTTGGCCAAATGGTTTTTTTAAATTCCCCATCCAAAACCGGTTCTGCACAGCTCAGAACCACGAAGCACTGCTGTTGTGGACCCTACCTATGGATACCCTCTACAATGATAATCGTTTATACAACCATATTACTCTCTGGCCTTGTTGAAATTTCTATAGTGTTGATATAGTCCATCGATAACAATATAAAATTCACAATAAAGATACATTTCTCCACCTTTTTGAGTATTGTATGATGAAGTTTCATTAAGACTCAAAAAGAACCAGAAATCTGGACTTGACCAATTCCAGGCACAAGGTCGCCATAGTCCATAGTGACTATAGACTGTATTAGAGCCTTAAATTTTTCATACATGGTTATTAAGTTAAAATCTATAAATGGCACAAATTTTTCTAATTTCATGACCATGTGTTTTTATCGCCAAACCCGATTCGGTGCTATTTGCAAGGGTTACCAGCAGGCAAGAGGAGCACACAATGTTAAAAAAAAAAGAAAAAAAAAAGAGAGGGAATAGTGTTGGCAACATATCACTGTTTTAACATTGTCAAAAACTTAGCAGCAAAAAGACATTAGGAATTGAGCAACTAGGTTTCACGTGGGGGTGGCCCCTTTTAATATAATATTTTCTCTGTATATTAGACAAGGCATGACATGCTTCCGCAAAATTGAGAAATAACACCGTTACAGCCTAATTGTAACTTGCAAAGTGGTCAAATATGAAGATGGTCTTCATACATAAGTGATTATTTAATAACTAAGTACCCCAAGATCACAAAAACGGCTCAGGGATTTGATCATTCAACACCCACACACACGAGCTCATATTTCACATTCTAAAATAGAAGAGAAAAAAAAAGTGAGCAATAAAGATATATATCTCTACATTAGCATATAATCATGTGATCTGGGATGCATTGATGTATAAAAAGACTTGGGAGAGAATGCTCGTCCAAATGACAGTTCCAGACATGGGCTGGAGCTCCAACCTGTCAAGTGGTGTCAAACTAATCAACTTTTAGACAATTGAGTTTCAAAGTAGATGAATAATTAATCATCTCAACAACAATCTAAGGTATGTATAATGACAAATCAGTTAATTATTCAAGTTCACCTTGGACACTCAACCCAACCCATAGCATCATCAATAACTACTCGAATTACACATTACCAGCCCAATAACGTCAAATCACGAATAGTACATTTAATAGCCACCTAAAATATCGTAATACCAAACTTCTACACCATGTTAATTCCGTTTATTCAGGGCTTGTTTACACGAGAACCTTTCCACCGCAATTAGGCCTAGTTTTAAAATCGCCATTTTACTGATTACACTCCGAATGTACACAACTTATAATACACGTAACACTATCAATACAATCATCGCAACAATTCATTACAAACAACTAAAGTATACAATAATCCCCCGGGTACAACGCGGCCACATACATCGAGACGCAGTCACAACACAACAAAAGCAATAACAATGGAGGCCATAGCTTCCAGCGTAGGAAATCGCGAAATTTTTTGAACGATAATCCAGCGGCATATTCGCGGAGATGCGAATTTCTAGCTGATCCGGGAGGATCACGTATCTCAAATATATACAAAATACTCACGATATATACAAGAAATAATGAGTTATCCAGCGAGTTATGTCGACCGAAGTTATATGTACACAGAGAAAGAGATGAACTTCCCCCCGAGATACCGCTCTAGGATTAAAATTTTCTTTGGTTATCAAGGGACCGAAACAAAAAATAATAACTCACCTCGGTCCTTTCAAAAGGCTTATTTAATAAATATAGATTACAATTAATTAATTGAAGGGATTTGGGTTGGATGGCGGCAGATTTAACACAACAGGTTTTTATTATAGGTCCAGATTTTCAAGGACCTTTCCAATATGGCGAACAAAAAAAAAATTTTTTTTCTTCTTCTTCTTTTTTTCCCCCTCACTGAAAGCGTTAAACAATCTGACTGATGACGTCATAGGGCTTCGCTCTTCGCTCGCTCTCTCTATCCCTTTCTGCGTATTTATCTTTCCCCTCTTTTCGTAGGCTTTTCTTTCTTTTTTTTTTCAAATTTTCTATCAACAAACGGAAAAATTCTCGTAAATTAGGTTCATTCTGAATTTATTTGAGGAATTACTTGAATATCCATTTTAGTATGTAATTAATTATTTTTAGAGAAGCGTGTTTCTGCATTTTTGAAATTTTTAGTTTGACATATACAGTCGAATTGCATCAAAGTTTCTAGGAATAACTGTGACCAAATGACCCGCAATCGACATGCATTGTCCGGTATTTTTTGGACTTCTTGATTTTTTTTTCTTTTCTTCAATCCGAATACAGTCAAACCTCGTTAATGAGTCACTCTTGGGAGAGCAAAAGTATGTCCTAGTAAGCGGAGTGACTCGTTAAACGGAGTAAGCCATAGCTGTACCAATTCCTGCCCAAAGACAATTGGGACTTCCAAAAAGTGACCCGGTAAGCGCGGTGACGTGTTAACCGGGTAACGCACTAACGAGGTAGCACTAACTGTACAACTCCAGTCTATCGCCATGGGCAATTTAACGCCGAGTGAATTGTGATGGAAGTGTGCATTCTCACATATCAGTAGATATATCAGACGTCCTCTTTTAGGAGCACATGTCCCCCTTTTTTTGATATCCAAGCATCCAGGGCCGTAACTAGGCTGGGGCAACCGGGGCACTGTCCTTGGGCCCGCGATGTTAAATAATGGCCGAAAGATGCCGTTTACTTATAGGGGGAGGGGTTACCTATTCTCCATTCAGAAATAAAGAAAATAGGATGCAAACAACACCCAATGCTGATTCCTCTCGAAAAAAAACAACTTTCCCAAAAATGACAACAAAACAAAAAAACATTTTTGAGGGTATACGGGAAAAACCCCTTCTTGCTCTAGGCGCGAAGTAATAAAACTGGCCAGACAGGGCACCATTCATTAAAAGCGAGGGGACAGGGATCGTTATTATTATTTTTTTGTTGCTCAATTTCTTAATGTTTGTGCCAGACATGTGTGTCAGAATGTCGAGACGTTTCAGTCCAAAGCTAATATTTTGGCTGTCATCCTACTCCCTTTTCCACCTGGTCGGAAATTCTCAAGGGAAAAAAAAACCAATACACGGTAATATTACGAATACAAATACAACGCCACAACAGGCAAAATGCCCAACGAGGTGGCTGATGAAAAGATGCCCTTAAAAAAATAAGCTTGACAACTGTAGGAGCGGCGTATTATTTTTTTGCAGATTATGACGGTTCTGCTTCACAAACAGCTACTATATCATTGATATTTGTTCCTCTGTTTGTTGGTAACCTATCGGGTGAGTTTGAATAACTGTTTTTCATAACTGGAGTCCGGATTATACGCAAATGCATACGTACACATGCATTTGCAAATTTTGATTTTTTTTTTCCTGTGTTTATGCGCACAAATGTATGAAATTGAAGAATTCCTGAATAAGTACATATTTTTGAAGTTTAACGAAAATTCAATCACATTTTTATATTTTTCTAATGAGAATTGCTTTTAAAAATGCACACGAATAATAAGCTATTGGCAAATGCAACAGCATTTAGAGCGAGGATTTTTTAGTGAATTACCAAAGATGTGTGATTGTTACCTTTTTTGATATCCGTTGTCAAGTAGGATTTAAAAAAAATTACTTATTTCATTCTGGTTAAGAGACAGTTAGAGTGAGTATTAAATTTTCCGTAGGTTTTTTTTTTCCAGACAATGTAAGACGAACCAATTGCTCTGTAAAGAAAAATTAAATTACAGTGAGCATCACTCAGGGCCGCACCTTGAAGGGGAGAGCTGGTGGATCTTGTGCCACAGGCACTGGAAGGAAGGAGGCGCCGAATGCACCCTTTAACTGCTTCTTCTACATTACATGTGGGCGCCGAAATGCTTTCTTGCTTCGGCTGATAAAGTATCTAGTTGCTGTGCTGGCGTCACTAATAGGATAACCAACCTACCCATTAGTAGAAACTAAAAATTTTCAAATAAAAAACGTGTAGAAATTATTTGTATGAGAATTTTCTTTTCCGAATGAGTATACACTGGGAAATTGACATAATAATATTATATAATAATATATCATATAATAATATGTTATGTAATAATATGTTGCGTAATAATATGTTATATAATAATATGTTATATAATAATATATTATATAATGCATAATTATATAATACATAATTATATAATACATAATTATATAATACATAATTATATAAATATATATACATTTTAAAAACATGTTTGCTTCTTTGAGGGTATTCAATTTTCAAATGCATATTTTCTCAGTTTTAGTACATATTTTGGAATTTTTAACCACTTATTTGGGTTTTTTTTGTGTGATTATTTTGTGATTTTTTTTTAGTGCATATTTTGGCATTTTTAGTGCTTATCTGCATAATTTTCGAGCATATTTCGCCACTTTTTACTGCATGTATTCTGGGCTCTATTCATAACTACTAAAACAAATAGACAAGAAAATATTGCAATTTTATCGGTAAAATATTTGAAGGTTGAAAACAAGTTTTATCTGTTTTCATTTAAGATGAATTCCGATCATGCCGAAAAAAGGAAATGTATATTCACAGTTGAACTCCGTGAAAGATATCCATGCCTTCGGCCGGACAGAGTGCACGACTTGTTGCCCAATAAAGTATGTTTCGGTAGGTTTGTTAAATTTAATGTTAGCTTTCATCACATTTATCAACATTTTTAAATATAAGCAAAATCACTGATCAAATCCATCATCCTAGACTGACATTTGAGCAAAATTTCCGGTAAATTTAAATAATTTACTGACGATTTATCACATTTACCAATACTAGTTGGGGGATTACACATAATCACCGATAAATGTAAAAAACAAAATTTATTTAACTTATAAAAATAGTGGGTAACTATGCATAATAACCGGATTTATTAAATTTCCTCACCGGTTTTGGTTTAGTTGGGAAAAATTATTGTAGAGGTGATTTTTTTTTTTTTTGGCAGAAAAGTAACCCTATATAAGACGACTTGACCCTTATTATAGTGTCTATAACCCTATCTATTGTGTTAATTGGCCTCTTTCTCGTTAGCCCCGAAATTGGTGAAATGATGTCATCAATTGTGCGCGCGCAGACGTCCTCCTTTCTCAGTTTTCGATTATGGCAATCACAGATTTGGACATAGAATTCTGCATAAAGTTGATGCTGCCACCTGTACTTAAACTTAAGAATCCTTTAAAACAGCGGTTCTCAACCTTTTTTAGACTTGCGGAGCTCTTTTAAGTAGAAAAAATTCTATGGCAAAGCCAGTAGGCCAATTTTTTGATTTTTCATCAACGTTACTGATTTATTTTTATCATTTAAAAATATTTATAATTATCTTTTTTAATTTTATTGCTTTTTTTTTTATTCCTCGAGCGGCCGCGGAGCACCTGGAGAGTGCACACGCCCCAAGGGCTCCGTGGAGCACCGGTTGAGAACCTCTGCTTTAAATAATATGCGCAGTGGGAATTGATTTTTTAAACCTGGAAATTTAATATGACTTTCAATTGTTATGAATTTAGTTTATTTGAAAATTGCACTGCATATCACACTGATACAACATAGCCATTCGATATGTATTTTAAGAATTTCTTTACATATTTTCTACTTTTTTTTAATGATATAGAAAATCATTGGACAATTGTTATTTATATACAGTGCCGTCTTAACGCATGGGCCCACCCGGGAACGGCCGGGGGGGGGGGGGGCCTCAAGAGGAAAAGGGTCTCTCAAAAATCAGATCTCATAAAAAATTTTCTAGAATCTGCCTGATAGGGCCTCAGAAAAACCAACTGGCCCGGGGGTCCATGATGCTCTTAAGACGGCCCTGCCTATATATATATAAAGTTCATTTTCTGTATGTCTGTGCTCTATACAAATCTACAATTTTAGATCGATCGTCACCAAATTTCGCATATATATATACCAAATGCGACCCGACTTGAACGATGGGCTACTTTAAAATTTCGTCAGAGCAGGGCAAATACCCCAAATTTGCAAAAAATTGTCGGGCATCAATGGTTTTCGGGCCTCAACAATCACCTTCGGAACGTTTACTTTGGTTACCGTGGTTCCCTAGCCATGCGTTTCTGACGTGCATATGCCTTTACAATGGGTTATCACTTTAACGCTGCCAGTATACATATGTATAATAGTTTATGCCTTTATAATGCTTTGCCACATTTTCAATGAGTCTTTTCGAATAGACGTCATAAACATCATCACAATCACTCCTGAGGGACATACACCAGGGCCGTCTCTATTCTACCCTGCAGAATAGAGACGGCCCTGCATACACTGGATGATCCCCATAGAGATCAATGTTAAAATTGCCGATTTTAGCGTAGAAATGCGGAAATTTAGTGGAGTTGTACGTCACATCAATAGTTTTAAAAATTGAATTGAATCTTTGGTTTTCGAAATATCGAGCTCGCTTAGAGATACAAAGCCTAGAAAATTAAATATAAAATAACGAGCCAAGCCAAACCCACTTTTGAGGTAGATATTCATGCAATAACATTAATTTCAGCTTTTTATTTATTTTTTATTATCTTCTCAAGCGGGAAAATGAGAATTAATGTCTGTGTTGTCTTATATTATCCAATTGCATCAATCCATATAGTTTAGGATGTTTTTAAATTAATTATGGGCCCATATAAATTACATCGAAGAACCACAGCTTTAATCAAGCATTTTTTGAAGGAAAAACAGGCAGATCGATAACGAAGTTAAAAAAAAAAAAAATTCAAAATTTCTAGCTCCCATTAAAAAGAAGAAAAAACGATTCATTTCTATGTTTCTGTCATTTAGATTTGTTTCTTTCATGAATCGCACAGGAAATCGCCATATTGGTTATCTTGTATGTCTTTCAAAAAAAAAGGGAAATATCACGTGATCCAAAAAGCCTCATTGAAGAAAACTCGGGCAGCACCCGGGAATTGTAACTAGTGTATATATATATATGTATAATGACATTCCCTGATTCACTGACTGATTCATCCTCGCCGAGCCAAAACCACTGAAGTTATGAATATGAAATTTTGTGAGTAGTTTCATTTCGTGAAATAAAGACCCACTAAGAAAGGACTTTTCGAAATTCGACCCTAAGGGGGTCATAAGGGGGTTCAAATGTTATATAGAGAAATTATGCCGAGCCAAAACCGCTGGAGCAATACTTATGAAATTTGGTGAGTAGTTTTATTTCGTGATGTAAAAACCCCTAAGGGGATCATAAGTGGGGTTCAAAGGTTATACAGAGAAATCATGCCAAGCCGAAACCGCTGGAGCTATCCAGATTTATGAAATTTTGTCAGTAGTTTTATTTCATGACATAAAGACCTACTAACATGGGCGGAGATACAGGGGGGGGGGGGGGGGGGAGCAGGGGAGAAATTCCCTCTCCCTAGCGTCGAAGTTAGAGCCGACTGGTCCAATGTATTTGGTTATATATAAATTGATATCATCATCATCGTGCGCCCCCCCCCTGACTTTCAAGTCTATCTCCACCTATATGCTCACTAAAAGGGTTTTTTTTTCCTCGAAATACGGCTTCTAAAGTGATCATGGGGGGCCCCCCCAAAGGTTATATGGGGCAATCATCACTGAGCCGAAACCGCTGGAAGCTATAAGTATGAAGTTCTGTCAGTATTATATTTTATAATATACAGACTTGCCGAAACGGTATATCTAAACTTGCAACCAGGGCCCAACCCGCAATTAGATGCTTGGTCAGCCGGGGCAAGCACGCAATTTTGGCGCCCCCTCATAATGTTGAAGGAAAGGTTAAAGAGTGAAGTTTGCACCCCTCTAGTCCGGCGCCCGGGGCACCAAACCCGCCTGCACCCCTCTAGTTGCGGCCCTGATTGCAACACCCAAGGGAATCATGAGGGGATTCAAATGTTATTGGAAAGAAACTTCGCCAAGCAATTTTCAGATTACCAAATCCCGAGCGAAGCCGCGGGTAACAGCTAGTATAATTATAATTACTTAACGATAAGCGCCATCTGTAAGGAAAATTACTTAGTTGTATTGGTATTGTTGGTTGTGGCTTAATTCGGAAACTCGTAAAAAAAAAAAAAAAAAAAAAAAAAAACCCAGTATAATCAAATTTGAAAAGAAAAAAAATTAGATTTTAATTTTAAAATATTGTTAAAAAAATATTTAAAAATATTTATGTACCAACTATAAATTTATGATAAGAAATTAATAATAAGTAGCTGAGTTGCATTACCAGGACCGTATTAAGAGCACTATGGGACCTCGGGTCAAGTGATTTCCCAGAGGCCCTATCTGGAAAATTTACACGCTTACTCTAGAAAATTTCCAAATCTCATTTTTTGAGGCCTTGTGCCGTGCCAACACCTTCTAGAGCAAGGTGCTTTAGAAGGTATTGGCCGTGCCCGGTTGAGACCCATGCGTTAAGACGGTACTGAAACGGACATGAAGTCTTGTGCCTCCCTAGGAAATTTCGAGCCGTTAATTAAATTCTTCACCTGAATGATACAATTTTTTGGTCATTGAATTAAAAATTAAATTAATTTAGTGAAACTGAAATAGAAATATTTTCAAAAGCGGTAAGAAAAATGTGTCCCATAAAATACAGGTCATATATGGTCACCGTATAATAAGTTTTGACTTGCGCTGGTCAAGCGCAAAAAAAGGAAGAGTTGGACCAAAAATGAGAAAATGACCAAGCGCATTGGTGGTTGGGGGGGGGGGGGGTCATTTCAACTTTTCCAGGAGTGGGCAAAGAACATGTACTCAATGTATGTATATATATATATATATATGTTTGTATACATATATACCATTTCTAGTGCCGGGTATATATATATATACCATTTCTATTTGCTAAAACCATGGGGAGGGGGCAACGGCCTCCCTAACGACGGGCTTTGGGGGGGGGGAAGGGTGGTTGTGTGATCTGATTACACTAAAGCCCGGTTCACATGTGTAAGATTGGGGAGGGGTAGCTTTGGTGATTATTACCTGTAAGGAAACTTTTTTTTCCTCATGAGGAAAAAAGGTGAGACGGAGATCCATCAAAAAAGTCCCATCCTTGTTGCGGAATAATGGTGGAATGGGGAAACCGCGATATGAAGGCGTCTTACCCAGGCTCTGCCGCAAGAAGCAACGTAAGCTCTTCGCCCCCCCCCCCCCCCCCCCCGAGAGGTCCAGGGCATCTCCGGCAAAACCAGTATTTATTGATACGTCAAAGATTACATATAGTGCAAGGAAATTAAAAATTAAGTAAAACGAAGAACCAAATCAATAAAGTTAAAGTGCAACGGGAGATAAATAATCATAGAAAGTTGTATAAAATCATATCGCAAAGGGGTGTAATGTGATAGGCCTCCTCGTGGTGCACCCTGGGTAATGCTAAATCTATCACACGTCATTGTCATCGCTTTTTGTGCTCATATACTTCACCTTCAATAGCCCAGATTGCATGTTTTTTTCTACACATCTTGCAGTACTTGTCTTGCGTCTCGTTTTGTCCTGTACATGTTAATGTCTTGTGTCCAACCCCTCATTGTGGACCCCGCTTAGGCGGGGAGGGGTCCTCCCAGACGGGGCGTTGCTTCTAGCGTATGCTCTGTCTGGGACGCTGTCTACCTGCGTGTTTGCCGTGCGTGGAGACCCGTAAGGCTGGAGATGGGGATCCTGGTTAGCCTGATGCGCTAGCTTTGGCCTCGGATTCAGCCGAAACGGGAGGCTTGGATTAGCCCCGTCCAGGTCAATCGGCTGTGGTCGCCTCGGTGGCTGAAGGGGTTACACTACTGGGCAGGTAGAGGGGCCGGGCCTGCCGGACGTCGTTGAGGTTTGTTGGTGCTGCTTCACGACGATCTTGGATCTTGAACGCGTCTGCTCGCCTGCTTTGGTGGTGTATAGCTCCCACCTAACCTGACGTTGCTACTAACCTTCACCGGTTACGTGTGCGCGTCCCCTCGTAGGGCTCCATGGTGGGCATGGTGGGTGGGAGTGGAACCATACCCATTCAAATATGGGAAAAAATCAAAATGCACCAAAACGTCAAAGAACTGCTTCAAACCAAACACATGTCAATGTAACTGCTTCAAATTCATCAACTGTCTCATTTTTCTTTCTGCACTCTTCAGATGCTGAAAAACCGCTGGCCAAAGTATCACCATTTGTAATAGATAAAGCTCTCTATGGCACAGTTGGTACCTTAAAATCGGTGAAGGCTCTTCGTTCAGGAGACCTTCTCATCGAGACTAACACATCCAAACAAGCCGAACTCATTCAAAAGCTCACATCTCTCGGAGACATTCCAATAACAGTCAAAATCCATCCCACGTTGAATTATTCACGTGGTGTCATTTCAGATACTAACTTAATTAACATGGATGAAGAAGAACTAACACAAGAGCTGGCGTCTCAAGGCGTAACATCTGCCAAACATATTATGAGCCGCAAAGATGGCAATCCAGCTCCCACACGAAACATAATTCTCACATTCTCATCACCAACATTGCCGAAAGATATCAAAATAGGTTATTATAACCTCAAAATCCGGCCATACATTCCTAACCCTGTTCGATGCTTTAACTGCCAAAAATACGGTCACTCACGAACGGCGTACCGCAGTCAACCCACCTGCGCAAAATGCGGTGAGAAGGACCACATTTCGGACAACTGCACTAATTCACCATTCAAGTGCGTCAATTGCGGTGGCGACCACCCCGCATTTGACAGAAAGTGTCCGAAATGGAATGAAGAAAAAGAGATCCAGAAGATCAAGGTCCTCAATAACATCTCATATATCGAAGCACGCCGTCGTATAACCTCTAACCAAACTCCAATAGGTAATAGATCATATTCTAATATGGTAACAAATCCATCATCAGCTAATATGACTAACAATGTTGTCACCAAAGCATCCGTAACAACTCAGACTGAACCAATAGCTGATACATCAACTCAAACATCATCATCTAACCAACCGTGTAATAGTTGTGGCTGCTGTTGCTCTGCTGGATTACGGAGGGAGTCCACTACCTCCGAAGAAGAGGCAGGAAAAGCAACAGTGCACACATTCAAAAAACCTACTGTTACTAAACCCAAGATTAATTCTGGAAATAAATCTAAAAAGACCGGATATTCAAGAAAAGCAATACAGAGAGCAATAAAATGTCCCACCCTCAAGAATGTGTCACTAATTGATGACAAGTCAATTGGTGACATGGATCTTGATAATCTATCAGAATCTGGTGGTACTCGCCGGAAACTAGACCGGAATAAATTTAAAGACCTCGAACCGTCTACTTCTACCTAATTTATGGCCAACATAATCCAATGGAACATTCGTGGTCTTAGATCCAATTATGAAGATCTCAAGGATTTGATCAATCGTTATCATCCTGTTTGCGTGGCACTCCAGGAAACTTTTACGAAGCCCTCGGAGACATGGAACATCAGGCGACATTCCCTGTTCCGTATTGATTACGATGACGGGAGTAGAGCCTGCCGCGGTGTTGCTCTGCTGGTTCCACATTACGTGTCGTCGCGCGTTCTAACGCTGCGCACGAACCTGCAAGCCATCGCGGTGGAAATCTCTACAGGCCTAAGGGTTACCATCTGTTCCATTTATTTGCCACCAAATGACACCATCTTACAGAGAGATCTAGAAGATCTGATTGATCAATTACCTCCACCATTTTTTCTTCTTGGAGACTTCAATGCACATAACCTGATATGGGGTTCTAACAGCAACACCCCACGTGGCGAAATGGTTGAACGGCTGTTAGAAGACATGGACCTCGCCATCATGAATGATGGCAGTTTCACTCATTTTCATGCCCCAAACAATAGTTTCACTGCAATAGATCTATCCTTATGTTCACCCTCACTCTTGCCCAACTGGTCCTGGTCGGTTGATCCGGACCTCCACGGGAGCAATCATTTTCCTCTAGTGGTTAAGTGCCTTGATCGAAGCCATAGCATACCTGAGGGTCCTCCTCGGTGGAAGCTTGTGGCCGCCCGATGGGCAGACTTCACGGTCAAGGCAGAAATCACGGAGGATATGGTTTCGCAACCCGACGTCGACAACTGTGTCGACCTTGTGACCAGTTGTATCATCTCTGCAGCAAATGAAACAATACCTAAAGTCTCCTCGAAACTTCCTAAATTTCCTAAACCTTGGTGGAACCACGAATGTAATCTCACGATTAAAGCACAAAAGAAAGCATGGAGTAGGTTCCGGCGGTATCCTACCCATGACAACAAGTTGGCGTTTTTAAAAGCAAAGGCGATAGCGAGAAGAACCAGGCGCCAGGCTCAACGCGAGTCCTGGCAAAAGTTTACCACGGGAATCAATTCATCTACTTCATCAAAAGTCATTTGGGACCGGATCCGAAAAATCAATGGTCATTATCAGTCTCATCCAATCACCATTTTAAACACCAATGGCACTATCATCAGCGATGTGAGGGATATTGCGGATACCATCGCCGCCCATTTCGCCACTGTCTCCAGTGATGCGAATTATCTCCCATCGTTTCATCCCATTAAATCATCGGCCGAACGTACATCGTACACCTTCCGGCCTTTTACACCGGAGGGGTACAACTCATTGTTCACCCTTCATGAACTGACGACGGCCTTGCGGCGAAGTCCTGACTCAGCTGTAGGGCCTGATGCTATTCATTATTCCATGATTCGGCATCTCTCACCAGAATCACTGTCACATTTACTTATTTTATTCAATCGGATCTGGGTCAGTCATTCATTTCCTGACACCTGGCGAGCAGCCATAGTTCTTGCATTCCCGAAGCCTGGCAAAAATCCTCAACAACCGAACAGTTACAGACCTATTGCTTTGACCAGTTGTCTATGTAAGCTCATGGAACGCATGGTCAACTATCGCCTTACGCACTACCTTGAGGTTAACAATATTTTATCGAAACATCAAAGCGGCTTTAGACGGTTCAGGTCCACAACATGCAATTTGTTACGCCTTGAGACATCAATAAGACAAGCATTTGTGAAGAGGGAGCATATGCTAGCCATATTTTTTGACATAGAAAAGGCCTACGACCGTACTTGGAGGCACGGAATTCTTTCCGACCTCTATAATAGCGGCTTGCGGGGCAACTTGCCCATTTTCATTAAGAACTTTCTTGCTCGCCGCATCTTTCAGGTACGGATCGGAAGCACGTTATCAGCTCCCCAAATTCAAGAACAAGGTGTACCTCAAGGTAGCATTTTAAGTGTAACACTTTTTATTTTAAGACTCAACGGGGTGTTGAACCAACTCCCGTTGTCTGTCACTGGCGCACTCTACGTGGATGATCTGTTGATATCTTACCAATCAGTGAATATGAGGTCAGCCGAGAGACAATTACAAACCGCTCTCAACAAGATTAGCAAGTGGGCTCATGATAACGGCTTTTCATTCTCCGCTGACAAGACTGTTGCTATGCACTTTTGTCGGCGTCGAGACCTACATGATGACCCACAATTGTTTCTCAATAACAATCTAATACCTATTGTAGAAAATACTAAATTCCTCGGCATCACATTTGAAAAGAAACTCACTTTCAAACCTCAAATTGCGCAACTAAGAGCTCGTTGCATGAAGACGATGAACCTCTTGAAGGTCATCTCTTCTACATCGTGGGGAGCTGACCGTAAGTCGCTCCTCCACTTATACAAAGCTTTAATAAGATCGAAGCTCGACTACGGCTCCATTGTATACGGGTCGGCACCTCGGAGCTATCTGAGTGTGCTCGACCCAGTCCACCATCTCGCCCTGCGGATTTGTTCTGGAGCTTTCCGGACGTCTCCAATGGAGAGCCTGTATGTCGAATGCAACGAGCCATCACTGACATCAAGACGCCAACAACTTTCTTTGAAATATTATATCAAAATGAAGTCTTTACCAGGTCATCCACTTCATCGTGTCATTTTTAATCCCTCATTTAATAGACTATTTGCTGCTCGCCCTTCATGTGTTCCATCTTACGGTCTTCGTATGAGGGCACTTGTGGAAGAACTAGAATTAGACATCAGTCGTGTGGCCCCAGTTGCTTGGCAACTGGCACCATGGGAGCAGTCTCTGCCATATGTCTCTCTTTCATTATCATTATACCCTAGAGCCACCACAGCAGATGCCATATATCGACAGATATTCTTTAGGCACAGGGGTAGGTACAACAGGTACTTCCCCATATATACCGACGGCTCCAAGAGCCCTGGCCATGTCGGTTGTGCCTACATCTGCTGTGAGGAGACATCTTTCAAACTTCCAGACACATTCACTATATATTCGGCAGAACTGTACGCAATCCTTCAGGCTCTACGTCATATACGACGCAAACGCCACCGACGATGCATTATCTATAGCGACTCTCTCAGCGCATTACAAGCACTGTGTTCCTGTACGTTTCACACTCATCCATTCATTCATTCCATTTTTCATGAACTGCATTACCTCATTCATCATGGTACCACAGTAAAATTTTACTGGGTACCAGGTCATGTAGGAATACCGGGCAACGAAAGAGCAGACACTGCAGCTCGAACAACAACTAACATTGACAATAACCTTTTGGTACCTGCCAGTGACCACTTCTCAATCCTCCGGGAAGTGATGCATCACCGCTGGCAGGACCATTGGAACAATCAAATTAATAACAAATTACATGCCATCAAGCCCACACTTGGCCATTGGCGTTCGAGCTGCAGAACTAACAGAAAGGAGGAAGTTCTGCTTGCCCGGTTGCGCATAGGACACAGTCGTATCACACAATCATATCTTTTATTACGAGAGAGTCAGCCACAGTGCCCACATTGTCAAAGTCCATTAACCATTGCTTTACTTGTTCACATCATCGTCATCATTTTACGACCGCTTTTGGTCATAGTCATCTTTCACTTCATGACATTTTAAATGACCACAGCGATGCATCTCGCATTTTTAAATTCATCAAAGCCATTGGTTTTTATAACAAATTATAGATTTTTACAATTCATGTCATTTTTTTATGCTTTACGTTGCTTTTTATCATGCATGATTTTAGTATTTTGACATGACAAAAGGATGATTTTTCTTATTTTTATATAATTTGTTTTGGCGCAGTTTGACCAAATTGGTCCTTGCGCCAGAAAATTTAAAATCCAATCCAATCATATCGCAAAAGGCGCAATCAGAAATTTGATTGATCAAGGATTGTATGACAGAAGGGCAGAGCACCCCATTGCGTTCAGGCAGTTCAATACACTCAGTCCAATTCGCTTTTGATCATTGTCGAGGGTCTTTAAAATATCTCTGGGACACTTGATTAGATTTAGTATTCATCCGGCTCCTCGACTTCAAACAGTGCCACCAGCGCACTGTCAGGGTGAAGACGCGGCGATCTCCTTAACGGAGTTACAGGAGCTGGAGGAGACGGATCCCTTATCTTCTCAGGATGTTCCTCAAGGAAAATTTCACACCCACCATTTGTCTTATCTTTTCTTTTGATTCCTCTCGACGTAGTATGCCAAGCATCCATGGTCTGTGTAGATGTGCAGCGAACGGAAGTGAAAGGGCGTCGTTTCTGGACAGCATGTGGCGTAGTGCAGGGACGTGCCAGGCCACGACCTCCTATATAACTAGTTATCTAGGTGGTCGTGGCCAGGCTCAAGACAAGAACATTTGTCACTGGCAATCGCTTTAAAGCGATGTACGTTTGCCGGGAAAAGCCCATGACCGGTGACAAATGAGATGAGATCGCGTGACCCCAGCCCCTGCTCCTAGTATCTACTTTATTTATAACTTCATGAAACAGTTGATCTTCCTGATGCCTCCGGCATATCCCAATCCAGTCGCCACTTTGCTATCATGTCCAGGGCCACAACTAGGGGGGGGGGGAGCAGGTGGGTCTCGTGCCCCAGGCGCTGGACCAGAGGGGCGCAAATTTTATTCTCAAACCTCTCCTTCAACATTACAAGGGGACGCCAAAATGCGCACTTGCCCCGGGCGACCAAACATCTAGTTGCGGCCCTGATCATGTCCCTTGGCGTAAGAAGCTGGATATGAGAGTTTGTCGCAAAAGTCTCCTGTATTGGTCTCTTCTTTAGCCGCTGCATGCGTTAGCTCGTTTCCTCACTGGCCGTTGTGGGCTTTTACCCAGGAGATGCGTATTGGAGGGTGAGATACAAGTATACTCCTGATCCTTCTGGCCATTGCGTTTTCAGAGAGCGGATTTAGAATGGCCTGGATATCATAAAATGCAAAACCATTTTGGCGCTTCACAGAATTTTCTGTGACGAGCCGCCACTAAAGAATTGCACACAAAATGAAATAGTAAAGACTATTTTAATTCGTTTTTTTCTTAAAAAATATTACATCACAATGAAAACAAATAAACACGCACATAATAATTAATATACACTTTTTGCGCGAATGTGTTCTTTCTCCCAGAATGGCATTCCAGAAATTTTTTGCAAAAATATCTCCAAGATATAGATAGGATCTGAATTATTTTATACATTATTCTACAAATTTTCAATAACACAAGTGCTAGAGTTCTACAGCAATGAATATATACATATATCCTTAAAACTGAATGTTTTTTAAATAGGTACTGTATATTTCCTTTTATTTCTGTACATGTCCATCGCAGAATACATAATATTCATACATACACATACAGGCGATGCATACATGACATTTCTGTCACACGAGACAAACATTTAAATAAAAATGTGTGAAAATTAGCTGCTTGCACAGCATCATTCAAATTATATTTATGCAAAAATCAAAAATAGTGACTTTCCATTGAATATGTAAATTTAGCTACATTAAAATGTGGGAAACTCATCTAATGAAAGATGAGAGACTCATTCTTTCACCAAAATACATGATTTTCTTTCTACTGAAATTTATATTTGAGTCATGAAACATTATAAATATTAGGATGCAAGTTTTTGAATTGTTGAAGTCAAGATATAGCATATGCCATTGCTACACGTAGAATATGTGTGGATAAACTTTCTTTCAAGCACGTTTTTTGAAGGAAGTTATTGTTAGAAGAATTTTTAAATTGAAAACCTTTGTGAAAAAAACTGTGAATGATAGGATTTGATGCAGTTTTGATGATCAATGAGTGACTATGATGAATGAATTTGTTTATACCATATAATTATATGCAAACAACAAATAAATGCTATCCTCATCATAAAAACGAGATGAAAACAGGTTGCAATTCTTCAATAGTAAATAATTCTTCAATAGTGAGTAAGGATGTCAGAAGCAGGAGAGGGGAAATTCAGAAATAAGCCATTCTTGAAATCATTGCATCAAATTTTTGTTCTTCAAACCCTTCAAAAATAAATAGTCATGGCACAGCCTGAAAATGATGCAGATTCATTGATGGAACGCATTGACGCGTGCAAAAGATAATCAAAACCACTAGAACACAAATGCCCCTTTTTTAGAACAAGCAAGAGCCAGTGTTTACAAAGAAAAAAAATTTCAAATAGTGAAGAATGATGAAGATTAACGACGCTAGTAAAAAAAAATCAATCTCAACTGAAAATATTAAATTATTTCTTTATTAATAGGAATTAAATCAAGATATAGTAAATACTTTATAAAACAATGAGTACTTTTCAATATTTATGAAGTCTTGTGAGAAACCACTAAGTCATAACAGACTCTTTTTCAGGGCAGGAAGCGACATAAACATAAATTATGGTATGGTGATATACTTAACATGTATATCAATGAACTATTAAAAAAATTTTGCATAAGATAATCCTTCATTTTTCCATTAAGAATTTAGATTTTGCGCAATGAGAGCAACATTCATAAAATTTCTCGACACTGAAGAAAAACTAGCGAAACATAAATTCAAGTTACCATTTTTAAACAGTATTAGTTATTATAAATCAATTTTTGGTCAGGATTTTTCAATCAGAATTAATATTGAGAAACAATAGCGACTTGAACTGGTCATACCATCATTCTGATAGGCACAAGAAAAAAAGAACCTCTATAAGTCTCTGTTAAAGATGAAAACAACTAATATTTTAGTACAGTGTTTCTCAAACTTTTTCCACTGAACAACTCCTTTGCTATAGGCAACATTTATCCACAGTTTCCCAATGCATTATAACAAAGAGCTACTTCAAAGTCTTGAGCAGGAAAACATCAATGTGTCACATCAAATGTCGAGAGGTGACGATGACACCCCCCTAAGGCAGGGTGCACACTGGGTGGATACATCAAGTGGTGTGATCTGCGAAATCGTAACAAAATGGGTACAAATTGATTTTTTTAAATTCATAACTTCATCTCGCAATACTTGTGTATTCCCAAGGGATCAGTATGACCCTTCCAGGAAATAAGATGAATAAGAAGATCTGTAATAATACAGATTTTGGTTAAAAATAGAAATGAGTATTAATTCTTTGTTTTATATCAGAGTCAATTTTGTTATGTGTGACAGATCGCATCACTTGTCCTATCAGATCAGTGTGCATGCACTCTGCCTAGTATAGGTTGGCAACCTGCCCCGGGGTAACAGCACACACTTTGAGAATCACTGTTTTAGCACATGAATTTTTAGCAGTAGCACATTTCCACTTATTTCATGACACTGATAAAATAAAAAATATTGTTAAAAAATCATAATGAACTGACAAAAATAATTTCTTTTTTATTAATAGGAATTGAGTCATTGGAGTAAACATTTTAAGAGTAAGTTTCATCATCATAACATTTTCATCACACAATTTCATTAATAAATCAATTTCTTTTGTTCTCAATAATAATAATAAAAAATGTGGAATGCTTACACAGAGCACAAACAAAAAAAAAACTTTGTTCATAATTGACGAGAAAGACACAATATCAAATACAATCATATAGACCGATCTGAAAATAGCAGAATCTTATATAAGTTAATTTCAAGCTGCAAAATTGTCACATCTCTGAACTTATCTGAGAAGAAAAAAGCGTGGACGATAAATACACAAAAAAAAGTCGAAAATTTCACCAATAATCTAGTACCTGAGCTAAAATCTGTCGTGCTCACAACATACACATAAAAAAAAATGTTAAAATCAAAAAAACGAAAAACAAAACCTTTTTTTTCAAACACAGAAATTACACAACAATAAAATAAAACAACAAAAGTGTGCGCATTTGCCCTTTTGCTAGACATTAATATATTTTTTTTCTTAATTAAACATGGCAGTTACACCCCCTTTTCATAGCGATTATTATTTTTCCTCTGTCTGTTTTTTATATTTTATAACAGCTGTCACAAGATGAATCAGTTCAGATCTCCACAGCTCAAAAAATGAAAAAAAAAAATTGTTCAGTTACTAAATAAAACTAAAAAATAAATGATCTATGAATGTGAAAGGCACATATTGATGGCACATGCAGTTGCTTCACTTATATTCTGGAAAACGGGTACACCAGCACGAGTTGCTAAGTCTGATAGGTAGACTCGACCTCTGTTATAGTCTTTGACTGCTTGAGTCGAGAGCTATAAAATAAAAATATATATATATTAATGAAATAGCCATTGAGAGGCTAATACATACACACTTTATTATTGAATCATCGAGGAAAATATTTTAGGTAGAATCATCTCATAAAGTCATAACTATATATCTTACTGTCACTGTACAAAGTCAAGAATCTTTGTAACGTGGCCAGTTTCTGAAGTCAATTAGCAAGAGTCCAGACATTGCATACATAAATTGGCATACATTGGCACTAAAGGCATACAAAAATTGGGCCCATACTTTTTTCACTTTTTGTTGATAAACTCGATCAGGGTATCGATGGGATTGTTAGCAAATTTGCAGATGACGTGAAGCTAATTGGGGTAATAGGGAATCAAAGCGATGGAGAGTCGCTCCAGACCAGTCTAAACAGAATTGCAACATGGGCAAATGAATGGAGCATGACGTTTAGCGTTGATAAGTGCATGGTCGCTCATTTTGGTTCGAACAACCCACGGTTCTCTTACGAGTTAAATGATGTCACTATCTCGGATGCAACTAGGGTCACCGATTTGGGTATTCTCATTGACGAGCGGCTTAGGTTTTCTGAACATTGTTCAGCGGTGGTCAAAAAAGCAAATAGAATGCTTGGTCTCATTTTCAAAAAAGTATCTTCGCGTTCTCCTAAAGTCATTCTTCCGTTTTTTCGAGGCTTAGTTCGTCCTGGACTGGAGTATGCAGTAAGGTTTTGGAGACCATACCTACAGAGGGACATAGACTTGGTTGAAGGGGTGAAGAGAAGAGCTACACGTGTTCTTATTGGCACACAGGGCTTGAGTTATGAAGAGAGACTTCATTTTTTGAATATGCTTACATTGGATGAACGCAGGTGTTGAGGAGATATGATCAAAGTGTTCAAAATTTTCAACGGGATGGATAAGATGGACCGTGAACTTTTAGTCACCGCCAATCGACTGCTTTTACAAGGGGGCACCAGTATCGATTGGTGCGGGACAATGCAAGGTTAATGGTGTCGCAGGGAATTTTTCTCTAATATAGTTGTTAATGAATGGAATAGCTTACCCTCGGAGGTAGTTAATTGTAACACAATTGACACGTTTAAAAAGAAATACGATAAACATATTGGGGTGAATCGAGAAGTTATCCATACTTAGAATAAGACAACCATAAATACATTATGAGCATTGTATAGTATTTTATCACGTGTATATATTGTTTATAATCTTAATTTTTAATTGGGTTGCTGTATTTTTGAAATATATAACATCCATATTTGTTATGGGCATCTTTTTCTCAGCCACCTCGTTGGGCATTTTGCCTGTTGGGGCGTTGTAGTTGTATAAAACTAATGGCTTATACTGAGAGAACCAAACCTGCGAAGTTATAAAAGTGTCATACAGTAATAATAATTGCTCCAAGTTTTCTACCAACATCACAAATGTGCATTTTACACAGTTGCTTTGACATGCTTTCACAGCAATTGCACTGACTGCCAGCATGAGAATGCCGTGGTTGGCTGAACTTGGTTTCAAAACTTCAAGGTGCACAAATACAAGCTGATCTCTCATTTCAAAATTTTGTACCAACTAGAGTAATCAAGGTCTACAACATTTAAAATTCCCTTAAAATTCCCATGGTGCATGATATAGGAAAAATATAAACTTCCGAGTTGTTTACTTCTGAATTTGAAAAAGGGTGGAAGCATTTCTGGAACACAAGATGCACATTCCTCAGAAACTTGATGAAGATACATAATACATACACAGCAAGTTCAGACATACACCAACTTGCAATAAGTTTCTAAGAAGAATGTTTACGAGGGGCACGTGCAGTCAAGTAATAATCATAGCATGTGGATGCTACAACAGAAGGTATAACCTTTCGTTTTGGTACTAGCCTAAGCAGGGCTGCTTGAACCACAACAGTTTGAACCTGAGACAGTAACGGCAACCTTCACAGTGGTAGACGAGCATCTTACCACCATGTCACTCAGGCACCGGTTTAGAGGAAGCACTAACAAATTATAAAGAAAGGCGCGGTGAACATCAGTGCACTATAGTTTGATGTAAGCAAACTTCACTACGATAACTCCACTTTTTATGGTAGGATAGAGAAAACTTTTAACATATCCGAAAAAAAATTTGTTTCTCATGATTAATTGACTTATTTCTCTTCACGGGCCAGAACTTCCCATTTCTCCAAGTTAAGTCTGGCACGCACCAAGGTTTGGTTCTCTCGCCATTATTATATTTGATTTATATAAACGATCTTCCTAATTCCATCAATTGCCACATCAGACTCTTTGCAGACGATTGCATCATCTACCAAACAGTGCACAACGAATCCGACCAAGCATCTCTCCAAAACAATCTCAACATTATTTTGAAATGGTGCTCGTCCTGGCAATTACCCCTTAATTCTTCAAAAACAGTTTTTATGAAACTTGCTTGCAAAAGACTTCCTCTCGATTCTTCTTACTCTATCAATAATTCTCTAATCAACGAGGTTTCCTACTTTCCCACCTATATCCTTCCTGTACTCTCATATGCCTGTGAAATCTGGAATCCCCATACTTTCTCCAATATAGACAACCCTTAATCTATTCTAAATAAATCCACCCGCTTCATTTTAAACTGTTGGTCATCCTCTGTCTCCGTTACTGAACTCAAGCGCTAACTCAATATCCAACCACTTTCCACCCATAGACATATCTCTCGATTAACTTTTCTTTTCGAAGTCCTTCATGGCCATTTTCATATCAACACTTCCAATTTTTTAACTCCAGCTTCATACTTTTCCAATAGAATTAACCATTCCCATAAATTGAAACCCATCTTTGAATCCACTGATTGTTTCAAATTTAGCTTCTTTCCGCAAACAATAAACGATTGGAACCTCCCACCAAACATTTTTGATTGTACAACAGTTTCTGATTTCCTTTGTAACATCAATCGTCTCTTCTGTCAAGCTTTACCACCGCATTCCCTTGTATAGGCCTCGGCCAAGCAATATTGAATAAATAAATAAATTGAGTGAAATTGAACAGCACGTTATTATGAAACAAGGGGAAAAAAGATATCAAATTATTTAATCACCTTTTCTCCATCAATCACAGTATCATCAGCAATGTATTGTATACATAAAACAACTTGGCAACCCAGTCCGATATAGTGAACGGCCTGAGTAGAGAAAAATGATAATAAAAACAATTAAGGAAGAAATAATAATAAAGACACTGTGATTTAAACTATATAGTAAAATGATATTAGTTGAAAATAATTTCCACACTTACAACTATCATATCTGCAAGGGAACGCGAATCTGCAGTAATGACGAACAGAAGAACTTGACTGTTTTCAATGTTTGCGGCTTCAAGAGGAATCAGTCGTTCACTCCATACACCGTTATGGGGAACAAAATATGTTAATCCTTTCTTCCTGGAAATCAAAAAATGAGAATATGAAAAAAAAATAATAATAATGATAGAAAAATTGCCACGTTGCTATGAAATATTGAAAGAAATATTTTCCCTCAAAATTTGTTACATAAAAATTTTTATGTATGTTAAAACTATAATTTGCGGAGAGCCGAGAATCACACTGGGGAGTTGACAAATCAAATACCCTGGCAGCAAATTAGATATACACATGATACACAGCAAATGGGCGCGGGAAAAGGGGGGGTATGGCATTTTACTGGTGAACCTTTGATCCTAGAGGTATACTTCCAATTAGAAAAGTTTCCAAATAATGTGTAGTACTCAGATATGTCACCTATGTTTCAAGGGGTTGCATAGTGATTAAAGTTAAAAAAAAAAAAAAACCTTTTATACAGTCCCCATGTGCCCTGAAACTCAATTAGAAAGTTGTTGCCTTCTCTTCCCTGATGCCAACAACAACAAAAAAAATTTAATGTTTCTAAGTGCAATATTCACTGAGATATTCGATTTCAAAAAAGGAGGAAAGTTGGTAAAAAAAAAAAAAAGAGCTCTAAATGCAGAATAATTTGGGGATTTTTCAATCTCATAAGACGCACTTGAGTGCAACTCATGTGCGAGTGCAAACTTGAGTGCAAAAAGTTTGAAGGAAAAAAAAAAAAAACATGAATTTTTTGAACTAATTAGTACTGTATTCATTGAGACTATTACTAGTGGTGTAAATGAGCTTCTGCTTTAGATTACATTCTTGCCAAACTCATTTCTGATCAATTTTAAATGATGGCACAACTTGAAAATGTAAATTAATGGTTGTTCAAATTACTTTATCAAAGGTATGGCAATATCTTCTCTCCACAAGGAAGGCTTAGATGTGCCACCCAAGTAAATGTGACGATACTCTGCAGAAAAACTGACATCATTTTCATTTCGGGATGCTTTACTTTCAGGAGTTGGCCAATCTAGAATCACAAAGAAGATCAATCCTTTAAAAAAAACATACGTATGCAAGTATTTAATTGATTAAAGTAAGAAATTTGTGCGCATAAGAAAACCAAGATGAGATCAATAACTAATCATATTGGTAATATCTTTGATTATTAAGTGAAGGGAAAAATTATCTGTACGAAGGTTTTTAAACAACTAGCTGTTGCGAAGATATATTTCGGAAATAGAGAAAATTCAACTGCCCCTGGGGGGAATCGAACCCACGTCCTTTCTCTTTCCGGGTGAACGCCCTAGACCACTAGGCTACAGAGGCACAGAATCTCTCAATCTTTCCTTGGAGCTCGTGTACACTGAAAGGGTCTGTACATGGACATTGCACACTGAAGGGTCCGTATGGTAGCGGAGAGTGACGTCATCCTTGTATAAAATTTAGGGGCATTCTGTATGTTGCAAAAAATATAGCTTTCTGCACACAAACTTTTAATACAAGAAAGATAATTTTATACAAACTAAGACATGTCAACTTCAGTAAATAAAACCGCTGGTAAGCCTGCCGCCCATTCCTTGGACTGGGCATGGGGGGGGGGGGGGGTCGAAGTTTGTGTCTGGTTTGGCGGACAAGAAAATGAAGTAATAAATTTCAATATCCATTTAGTAGAGTTGCCAAAACTTTTTGTTCCATCTTCCCATTATTCAGAATTATTATTTTTAATCTTACCCTCTTAAGTCAATTCATACAATCAGATACTACAATCATAGCCTCTAATCTACACCCTAAATCAGCGGTTCTCAACCGGTGCTAAGCGGAGTCCCAAGGGCTCCACTTAGAAAATAACAAAACTTAATTTCAAAAAAAAATTATATATATATATATATATATATATATATATATATATATATATATAAATAATGAAAATAAATCATGAAAATAAATCAGATAAATCATTTGATGTATGAATAAAAAATAGTCCTACGGAGCTCCACCATAGAAATTATATACCAGAAAGGGCTCCACGAAACAAAAAAGGTTGAGAACCGCTGCCCCAGATCATTCTGCTGTCAGTGTATAATTTACAAGTGGGCTTAGCGGCTGTATCCCGGGTTGACAAGTTTGGAAAAGCAGAAAGTTTTAGGCATGATTGGACAAGAAAATGAGTAGCTTGAAAAAAAGCTGCAAAATTTGTGTAGCCAACGATCTGCCTCTGTCCAGACAGCGAGGGACCAAGTCAGTGAGTGATCAAAATTGTGGCCTAGAGAATGTGAATAACCAAAAGAGTTACCTAAAGCATTTGGGACAGTCAAAAGAGTGACCTAGAAAGGAAGGGACTAAGTCAGTGAGTGACCAAAAGAGTGATCTAGAGCAGCGGTTATAAACCTTTTTCTGACTTGCGGAGCCCTTTTTGGTAAAACATTTCTATGACGGAGCCCTGTAAACCTATTTTTTATTTATTCATCAAAGTTACTGATTTATTTTTGTTATTTAAAAATATTTATAATTATTTTTTTTCAAATTTACTGTTTTTTTTTGTTCTCCTGGAGTGGCCATGGAGAGTACACACGGATCCCCAAGGACTCTGCAGAGCACTGGTTGAGAACCACTGATCTAGAGGGTATGTGAATGAATGAAAATGGGACTGAATAAAAGAGCGACTTAGAGTGTGTGTCTGCAAGTATGTGAATGACCAAAAAGAGTGACCTAAGGAGCAAGAGATTAGTTCAGTGAGCAGAAAAATAATGACCTAAGGAGCAAGAGATCAGTTCAGTGAGCAGAAAAAGAATGACCTAGAGAGCAAGGGATCAGTGAGCGATCAAAGTGACCTCTAGTGTGTGTGTGTGTAAGCATGTGCATGACCAAAATAGTGTGCAAGCTAGTGAATGACCAGAAAGAGTGACCTGGGGAGTGTCAGAACATGCAAGTGATCAAAAGAGTGACTTTTTCAGAGACACAGTAGTAGTTGCAAGAGTGAGAGGTGCAAGCGGGCTATAGCACAGGGCAGTGAATTCGGGGAATGATTGATAACTAAAATTAGACTAGAATCAGGGGAAGGCAGCAAAATCGCCACATGTGGTAGTCTACATGTGGCAAAACTGTAAATTGTCTCTGTTCATCACCCCCCCGGGAGGATATCACCCACTTTAAGGAAATACTCACTTTTGAAAGGTGTATTGAAATTGTATCGGGAGGGAGGGATTTAGGCACAAAATAAGCATTAATTTGAATGGTTTTATCCACTAATGGCAGTATCAACTGATACATTAATGCATGAAAGCATGCAGGGCCAGTTCTGGACACTTTTCAAGTCTAAGCAAATAATATTTTGGTGATAAAAAAAATTGTGCCCCCCCCCTCCTTCAATTGATGCCTTCTGCGGCCATTTAGTTTGTCGGAGTCAAGGTTCGGCCTTGAAGGCAGGAAATAGACTGGAAAAATATTGTTCACTTTTCCAGTTCATCAGATGATGTATAATTGAACCTGTGTTAACTGTTTTTATGTATTTTTAAGACATTAGGTGAGATTGATAGATATCCAAAATGTCAAGTACTTACGAAGGAGTTTTGAAAGTGGGGACAAGGCAGAACAAAAAAATTGTGATGCTTTGTTTTTCAGTGAATCTAAATGTTGAGACTCATTACCCTCCTAAAAAAAAAATGGGAAAAATATATATACATATATATAACATAATTGTCAAAAAATAATACATTAGCATGAAATTTAATATAAAACCTGTTCTGATTAAAGAAAGTTCTGGAATCTTTGTTTGCTCATTAATAGTTTTTATGTTAAAATAATGAATTGAAAAGAAAAAAAAATTTTTTTTCCAAGAAATGTAATTACCTGGTTTCGGAGTTCTGTCATAATACAACAAAATTGATTGAAATCAACACGAATGTCTTCCGTTTTAGTTTCACTTGTAGCTATGCTGTCCGTGAAGACACCTTTTTGATTGGAAATGATGTTCTTTAAATTATCGATAGGAAGCTCAGCCGAAGTCAGAATCTTGAATGCCATGCATATCTAAACATATTGCACATATGATTATAATTTGAATAGATCAATACAATTGTAACAGAAACTGACTACATCTGTATAACATCAAATGGTGCCATATTGATTTCTCCACCATTCACACAAAAAAAGAGATGGCAATGTGTGAACAGATTTTTCATTAAAAAAATACAAATGTTTCAATTTTATTGAAAAGCATTTATCATCTAATTCAGAGTCAATCATTGAAATCAATTCTAATCACCACCAAATTGAAATTTCCGGCTTGCAGGGATTAACACAATTGTTAGTAATAATAACAGTTGACCAGTATGCTTTAATTTAATTGAACTCGACTGAGCCTAGTAAAACCTTATTATCTGGAGTGTAAGCCACCTCCTTGTCTTTTAGAGAGCACTCTATCCAGAACAGGAGCATCAGAAGTGTTTCATAATTAATGGTGCTCACCGTGAACTTCATTCCTTGCTACAGAATACTGTGTATGCTTGAGAGAGAGTGCACGCACACACACACAGCAGAATCCACTGGTTCTTGTGTGAACTGGGGGCTTAAAACTAAGTTACCTTTAAGAATGAGGTTATATACCTCTGGGTTTAATGACAATTTTAGGCAGTCCTTCATATGATCATGATGAACTGAAAACGTTTAATGTTAAGAGTATGTAATACTTACATCTTGTAAACTTATAAGACCAGAGCTGTCGGCATCCAAGTCATCAAACACTTCCCTCAGCTTTCTGTAAGGAAAAAAAAATTCAGTGAAGTTTAGCATTCCCATTCTGATAAGTTTCTGACGTAGAAATGAAAGCATTTTTATGACTAAAAATGTGATTACATTATCATGGAAAAAAATTAGAACTATTTCACCCACCTATGATTAAAAATCTCTTCATGTGATCATTTTTTGTCACACCGGCATCATTTTCTGCACACACAAGGACTAATTCGTTTCTGTGGCCATGTGGTTGCTGTTTCTGTTGTACCCCCCCCCCCCACACACACACAAGTATTTTATCATACTGGGCTACTGCACTCAAATCTCTTCAAATTTTAAAGTCATTAGATTATTGTGATTGTAATTTTCATCCTGCCATTAGCTAATTAGAGAGGAACTCAGCTGTATTTCTGTTAACTGTCGCTGGTGGGATTCAGACCCCTGACCTATCGAACTAGTAACAGGTATTCCAACCAGGTGGCTGTCTAATGTAATGACACATCAATGGCCCAGTTCAAAAATGAAATGATTCAAAATTCTCTAATTTGAGATAACTTCATTTTGAAGATTCATTTTGTATGGAGCTGAATGGGAATCAACTCACATTTAATCTCAGTAGGGAGTGTATAAGCAGAGTTGGGGATTGTTGCTGTTTCACAAACATGTAGAGGCATTTCCCACTGTTCTCATGGTGCGCTTAACTCAAAAATGCAATTTTCTGAGTCATTGCATTTTTGAACTGGGTTGTTGGCATCATTGCTTCATTACATACTGTTCTTTTAATTGTAGATTAATAAAAAACCTTAACTGTCTAATACATGTGTATGCCTAATGTAAGTGCATTTGCCATTATTGCAATCAACTGAACTTGTAAACTGAAATTCATGAACAACTGGTACTTTCTCACTGCAATGAAATTTCCAGGTAGTAAGAAATTTTGATTTGGACAATATCACCCCTTTGTAAGGCTATGGAATAAACAAGAGCAGTGGTTCCCAACATTTTTTTGTCCAACCTAAGCATTTTGTAAAATCCCGATGCCCACCCCCATTAAGAGAGACGGTGGGGAGAGGAGACAATCAAAAATTGTAAAAAAGTTAAAATATTGAAAAAAAATCTTTAAACGCTGCTTCAATCTATTCCTGTGAATTTGAAATGCTTTTTGAAGATTAAAACCCAAAATTTCTTCAAATAGATTCTCTGTGCTCTCCCTTCAAAAGTAGGTCCTACTTAGGCTCCTGTCCTCTTTTGGGACACATATAAGCCTACAATAGAACCTCTTGATAACGAACACAAGTGAGACAGAAAATTTTGTCCCCCAACGAGGAATGTCCTGTAATGGGTACCAAAATACACTGAGGTCTGTCTATGTAATTGGAAAAAAAATTTCCATTATTGGGAAGTGTCTGTTAAAGGGGAAGTGTTTATTGAGGAAGGTTTTACAGTAGTATAAATTATGTGAAAAGGGGATCTCCTATCCACGTTTAGGAAGCCAAAAATTTATCAACCTGGTCTAAAGCAGGGGTTTTCAACCTCTGAGACAGCGTGAGCCAAAAATAAATTTATATGAAGCCCAACGTAGAAAATAAAACATATACTGTGGTATCCCTATTTACACAGTGGTGTCTCAACTGGTGGGCCCAAGGGCTTCTAGTATAGTATAGGATCCTATGGGTTGATTCAAATTTGGGAGAGTGATGGGAAAAAAAAAACCAAAAGGGGGGTAGTGGAACAAAAAAGTTTGGAAAACTCTGAACAGCTACTGAGTAATTAAAAGAAAAACTTACATTAGCTTGTCTCCAATTTTGAGGTAAGCCATCTTAACTGGTCGGGCGTCATCTTGGAGAGTAAGATCCTGAGGTTTGATGTTCCTCTGTACAACAATTGCAGTAGATTTGAGGGCATCAGAAATGTTATGGAAAACTGGAATGCCTTGCCTCTCGACTATATCCTGAAGGTACCTGTGTCCCTGCTGCAAGTCACGAAACTCCCTAGTAGAAAAGCAAAAACATTGTTATCTACTTCATAAAAAGCATTGATAACAGAATTTCAGAAACCAAGATAAGAGATTGCAATACACAATTCTTTGAAATTGATTAAAAAAACCATATCTAAAACAATGTATTGAAAATAGGATCTTGAGATTTGCATAAATTTTTTGAGGTACTTGAGGTGATTAAAACTTAGAGCACAGCATTGGTCACTGGTGCCTAATAACATGACCGGAAATAGGGGAGAGGCGATGGGAAGCAACTGCCCCAGGTGGAAAAAATTTAGGGTGAAACAAAGAACACTGTTATAAAATTATTGAATTATGCAGTTGTGAGGGGTGGAAAAATAATGTTTGCCCCGGGTGGCAAAAAATCCTAATTACGCCCCCCCCCCTACCTAACAGCAATGTGAAATAGTGTAGTTACTTGTATATTCAATTCTTATTTGCGCAATAAACTTCGTAGGGAGTATAAAAGGTTTTTTTTTCACCCCTTACATTACTATGTGAAATTCCTATAATTAATATTCTGCAAGCAAACAAATATTTACTTTATAAGAATGGCAAAACATTATCGATAAAACATGAGTTACAATTTAGGTTTCGAGGCACTTCATGGTTTTCTCGAATATTTTATTCTAACTTTGTAACAACAAATACTGTTTTAGTAGAGTGAATCCCAACCTTTCAAGCTTCCAGTACCTCCCCCCCCCCCCCCCCTGGAAATACATATCTCCTTAGAAATGTGTAAGAAGCATGTGTTGTGAATGTGTAGAAATGATGTGTGTCCAATAAGATTTGGAGACTTACTTTTTACTAGAAATGTACAAGAGGCTTGCACAGTGACATATTTACCGGGCAGGGGGGGGGGGGGGAACTTATAGCATAGGATGTCAAGTTCAGAGGAGCAGAAAATTTGAGAAATGAAAGGTGGAAGAAGAGCGGAAAAATTTGTACACCCTTAAATCAATCAGCCTCTGCCGAGACAGTAAGAGGCCATACAAGTATTACATATATAAGCAGATTTTCAGCCATTTTTGACTCCGTCCCCCCTGTCAGCAAAACACTGACCCCCCCCCTTCCCCTCAGCGAAATTTCGTCAGCAGCTTAGAATATTTCATATCTTCAAAAAGGGGTGGTTGATGACGTAAGCAACCTTCAAACCCCCCTCCCCCCTGTCATAAAAAGTCAGCAAATCCGAACCCCCCCCCCCCGATGCTGACATAATACTTGAATGACCCTAAAAGACTAGGTCAGTGAGTGACCTAGAAAATTTGAAAGAGCACAAGTGAGCAAAAGAGTGACCTAAGATTGAGAGATTAGGTCAATGAGTGACCTAGAGTGTGTGCAAGCATGTTAATGATCAAAAACATATAGACATAAGGTTATAGAATATTACATACATATAAATAAGATTAATTATATCTATCACCAAAAGAGTGACCTAGAGAGTGTGGAAGCATGTGAATGACCAAAAGAGTGAACTTGTATATTGTGGCAAAATTAATGCCTTATGCTTTTTAATCAATTTACTCATTTTTCAAACATCCCTGAAAAGCCTGTCATATACCCTCGGGGGTACAAAAGTAAAAACAGCTGTCCTAGTTAATTAAACACCTTGAAACTAAAACTTACTTTTCCGTGATAGTTTCACCAAATATAACAGTTCCTGGCTTTTCGAATTCATGGAGAACAAGTATCAACTTTCGCATCGTACCTAGTAAGATAAAGAGCATTTTGTGAAGAAATTGAGCCAACAAGTCATTGATAACATAAGAACAGAGATATAGGATATACATTTTAGATCTCAAATCAAAAAATCCAATAATACAGTTGGACTTGCTTATAATGAACATGGATGTTACAAATTTTCACACACAACAAAGTTTTTTGTTTCTCGCATATTTCATATTGCTTATCTATGCTTATCAAGCTGATGCAGTTATAACAAAGTTTGTTTACCATGAATATTGTTGCTGATTTTTCCAATTTCATTATATGTAGGCCTGACTGCATAAAAAAATTGACACAAAATTTTCCATATGACAATTTCTTTTCTCAAGATATATAATACCAACATTATGAACGGAAAGCACACACATTCAAGTTTCCTGAAATGACAGTGACACTACAAAAAGAAACGATCCTTTTTGCTAACTCATAACTTACCAGCAATGTGAGATGCTTCTATCATAGAAGCAACTGACCTCGTCTGGTTGTCAATTACAAAAAACATCACCTCAGCATTCTGCAAAACAAAGAACAAGAATTTTAGGTTCTAAGGCTTAGATTTTTGCCAATTAATGTAAACATCACATTCTTAAATTAAATTTTGTTGATTAAATATATTTACATAGGGTTACCAGATTTGAAAACTTTCTTTCAAACCAAACACAGTCCATGCTCTATCGCTGTTGGGTAATTTTAGCATATCCCCAATGGGACTGGACCATGGTGGACTAGATTCAAAAACTGAGAAAGGAGAAGGCACCCTTTGTAATGTCACTTTTCCCAATTCTCATAACAATGACGCCACTATACTGACAAAAAAAAAAAAAAAAAAACAAAAAAAAAAAACCACCCGGTCACCATAATAATTTCTCCTACCTAAAACAGAACCACTATAAAAAGCAAACACAGTAAAAAAAGAACAATTACTGATCCATATCCTTTCACTTATAATGAATTGTACCCCTCCCATCTGGTCAGTTTTATTTCTTTGAAGGCTTTGCTGGAGCACGGCGAGGTTTTCTTAGGACTAGAATCTTGTCTTTTGTTACATTTATTCACATTTCTGAAAGCTTCCATAGCTTGTTTAAACTCTATGCTCAGAAGGGTTTTCTCTCGGGAGCATTGTTTTTTTTTGTCAGAGGCGATTTGCAATAGTAATCAGCATCGAGTGTTGTTTTCATCTTTTTACATCCTTTACTTCTGAATGATAGAAGTAACATCCCTCCGTAGCCGGTCAATTTGTCGCAATCAACTTGTCGCGCTCAACTCGTCGCGCATCAATTTGTCGCAGTGCCAATTCGTCGCGGTACAAATTCGTCGCAGTGCCAATTCGTCGCGGTACAAATTCGTCGCGGTACAAATTCGTCGCAGAGCCAATTCGTCGCGATACAAATTCGTCGCAGAGCCAATTCGTCGCGATACAAATTCGTCGCGGTACAAATTCGTCGCGATACAAATTCGTCGCAGAGCCAATTCGTCGCGGTACAAATTCGTCGCAGAGCCAATTCGTCGCGGTACAAATTCGTCGCAGTGACAATTTGTCGTGTAACCAATTCGTCGGGACGTCAATTTATCGCAGAGTCAACTCGTCACGCGATCTGTATGTAGGTTTTTTGTCTCATACGTGAAAAATAAACATGAAGAAAAGTTTTTTTCCATCAAGAAATGCACACAGTTTACTAAATTTTTTTTTTGTCATTTCGAAAAAAATCATCGAAATTAAAATTACAATTGATATTAATGTTTTATTATTTAATTATTGTAAATGTTAAAAAAATCATTTTTTCTATGATAAAATTTTAAAATTCTGTAAAAAAATGTCGGTGTTTATGATATTCCCCAAATTACAGTACAGCGGAGGCTCTCTTTAAGTGTAAACTTGTATCTGTCCCATGTGGAATCGAGACTCCCACCAACATTAACCACTACAGTATCTCCACAAGAACCTGAAATAATTAATAATTTAATTTAATTAATATTTCATTTTCACGGGATAAGCCACACTTGTCGCTTTCTCTCGAGATTTCCATTACTCGTAGCGAGGGGAGTTGGGGCGCACACTGAGATGATAAATTGCGATCACATACATTTTCAAAATTTAATTTGCACCGGATAAGTTGCTCAAGTTAAAAACTCAAAAAATCCAACCAATAAAGTTCATAGGTTACATTCGAGCAAATGCAACCGATAATCTTATTGGTTGAATTTTTCAAGTTTTATAAAAGGACTTTTAGAACACTTTCATAGTGTAATGCTAGCCTTAGATATATTGTCGGTAAAAAATTCCTCAAAGATGTATTCCCTACATGGCAGATACATATTCAATAGTGAATTAGGGCCATTCAAGTATTACGTAAGCAGATTTTCAGCCATTTTTGACCCCCTCCCCCTTGTCAGCAAAAATCAGCAAAACACTGACCCCCATCCCCTCCATTTCATTTCATAAATTTCACCAGAAGCTTAGAATATTTCATATCTTCAAAAAGGGGTGGTTGATGACGTAAGCAACCTTCAATCCCCCCCCCCCCCGCCATCAAAAGTCAACAAATCCGAAACTCCCTCCCCGATCCTGACGTAATACTTGAATGACCCCTTAGGCAAATTGTGTTTTGGGATGGGCATTGATCCTAATTTATCATCTTGGTGTGTTCGCCCAACGCCACTCGCTGCGAGAAATGGAGATCCCGCCAGAAAGCGGGAGTGCGGCTTATACGGTGAAAATTTAATTTTGAAAATTTATTTTATCATAACTTATCATCTTCATGTGTTCTCCCAACGCCCCTCGCTGCGAGAAATGGAGATCCCGCCAGAAAGCGGGAGTGCGGCTTATACGGTGAAAATTTAATTTTGAAAATTTATTTTATCGTAATTTATCATCTTGGTGTGTTCGCCCAACGCCACTCGCTGCGAGAAATGGAGATCCCGCCAGAAAGCGGGAGTGCGGCTTATACGGTGAAAATTTAATTTTGAAAATTTATTTTATCGTAATTTATCATCTTGGTGTGTTCGCCCAACGCCACTCGCTGCGAGAAATGGAGATCCCGCCAGAAACGGGAGTGCGGCTTATACGGTGAAAATTTAATTTTGAAAATTTATTTTATCGCAATTTATCATCTTGGTGTGTTCGCCCAACGCCACTCGCTGCGAGAAATGGAGATCCCGTCAGAAAGCGGGAGTGCGGCTTATACGGTGAAAATTTAATTTTGAAAATTTATTTTATCGCAATTTATCATCTTGGTGTGTTCGCCCAACGCCACTCGCTGCGAGAAATGGAGATCCCGCCAGAAAGCGGGAGTGCGGCTTATACGGTGAAAATTTAATTTTGAAAATTTATTTTATCATAACTTATTTATCATCTTCGTGTGTTCGCCCAACGCCCCTCGCTGCGAGAAATGGAGATCCCGCCAGAAAGCGGGAAGTGTGGCATGAATACCATGAAAACTGAATTTTGAAAATTTATTTGATCGGCGTACTGACTCTGCGACAAATTCGTACCGCGACGAACTGATTCTGCGACAAATTTGCACCGCGACGAACTGACTCTGCGACAAATTTGTACCGCGACGAACTGACTCTGCGACAAATTTGTACCGCGACGAACTGACTCTGCGACAAATTTGTACCGCGACGAGTTTGTAGCACGACGAATTGACGCTGCGACAAATTGATTGCGACGAATTGTCGTGCGACAAGTTGATCGCGACGAATTGACCTAGACCCACATCCCTCCCTCCCTCCACACACAGTTCAGTACGTATTAACCGTACCAACAGCAAATGCTGTGTACACAGCATTTGCTGTTGGTGAGCAAACAATGGTATTCTCAAAATGGATGTTGCATTTTTATTCCTCCAGAGCTGTTTTTAGGACTATAATGTTCATATTATCTTGAAGCAAGGTGGGCTGTGGTTAGAATAACATCTGGCCTGCTTGAAGGCAATTTGGGATCTTTTATTCTGCGAATTCTAACTGTAATTGGTCAAATCGTGTAAAGGTGTGGGGGAAGAACACATCAAAACTTTCATATCAGTGAAGAGATATATGTTTCAGAGTGAAAAAAAAAATTCCCCCAAGGAAAAAAAGAGCAATTCTGGAAACATGGAGAGCTCGACAAAAGTGCAAATCTTCCAAAACATAGGAGGATGCTTGCTTGCAATGACAAAAATAAAAGAGGGCACGTCCTCCTAAAGGAAGATGTCTGGTAACCCTACACATACACGGATGCAATATGTAAATTATGCATAAGGAAAAAAAAGCCACGGTTTTTACCTGCTTTGCTTGATTCTCTAGTTCAATCAGCTCTGGTACCCACATGGCAACTTGCTGTAAAAATAAATATATTTCTAATTAACATCACATAATAACTTACATCTCCATTGCTGGGGCAAAATATTTAATTTAAATGTTTAAAATTACTGAAAGAATGACAGTCTTCATCAAGTTTTCATCAAAACATCTTGTCATAAGAGAATATTGATTAGTATTGTGAATAATTATTCTGCTCATTACGTATTTTTGTGTTCAAGATGCCCGCCGATAAACAAATTTCTTAATAAAATATATCATTCAGACAGACTTCAGGTTGTGTTCATAAATTTCTGTAACCAGCCAAAGGCTTCTGGGTGAATTCTAACGGCTCATCTTTCTAAGGTATGATTTACTTTAGTCAACACCAAATCAAAAGCAGAGATGAATTCCATTAGAATTATTTTTTACCCATGTATTTACTATATAGAAGAACCCATTAAAAATTCTGGCCTGCCAAGGATTGTGGTCTATGGGCCCAGCTGCGGGATGTAATGGGTAGCGAAATATTAGTGACTGTAAAAAATACATCAAAATAAATTGACTATAATTCATCATGCCAAAGCCTTTCTTAGGATTCAAATGCATGTGTGTAGGTACATTAGCATCATTACTGATGAAATAATAAAAAAAAAAATTAAAGTTCTTTTTATATGCAGGAGTTGGGCATATAGTTTGAAAAAATACATGCCCTGAGCATGTTGTTGGTTGATTGTTCAATCAGGGATTGAACAACCTGGTCTGTACATGCAAAAAAATTATTTTGGTTGTTCCCGGATATAGATGCTTTTACTGTTCATAAACGAAAACCAAGAAAATTAGTCAAAATGTTAATTTGCGATATAAGAAACCTACAGGGTTGTAATAAGTGATTCCCTTGTTCTTGAGGAATGGAATGGCAATATCTTTTCTCCATGTTGTTGGGTTGCAAGATCCACCCAGAAACACTGTAATGGGGGAAAAAAAGAAGAAAATTCAGTGATATCACATGTGCATTGTGTTCACTTTTATTAACACTAACACAGAACAGAATTCCATGTAAATTGCTTGTTTCCAACCCAATGATTTATACTAAAAATTAATCACTTTCAAAAATATGAACAACTTTCCTTTAAAGAAATTTAACAAAATTTTCATGTGGGCATTTGTTGATCTTTAAATTGCTTTCATTGTTATTTACATTATGGTCATGGTTGCTTGCTTGATCATCTTTTGATTATAGATTTGAATAAGTGATATTTATTACTTCTAAAGATGGAGTTCATAAAATTACATATAGATGGCATGCAAATATATGTTGCATATTTTTTTTCCCGTTTGTTATTTCCCTATTTTCTGAAAGGTTCCTTTGTACTGCTCTTGCACTTTGAAGTTAGAACAAAGATATTCTTACAAGGACTAGGGTGTTACATTGGTCTCTAGCATCCATCTTTCCATCTGGCTAGCTTGAATTACTCTGCCTACTGAACTATACTAATAGCTAGTGGCTACACTACTGCCCATATAGCTCTTTGGATCATTGGCGCATTAAATCAATGTCTCAGAAGTCAAAGCAGGAACAGCAATGGGGGGGGGGGGAGATCCAATACAGTGATACAGTGGTTGAAATCAGGGCTGGAAAAATCTATTGCCTGAGGCATATAAAAAAATTTACCATAGAGGGTTGAGTTATAGATTATATAATAAGCTAAATAGCTTATTACTTACATTTTTATGAATATTTGGGAGTCGCCTGTTGTCTTGCACACAAAGTTTTCCTTATGGTCAGGTAAATATGGTTTTATTAATGTGTAAAGATTCTAATGTGAAGAGGGTGATTAAAAAATATCTTAGGAAAATGATCGATATGGATTGTTCAATGGTTACAGTATGTCCAATAGATGGCAGTATTTGGCTGCATTCAAGAAGTACCGCCTCTTTTTTAGGAATTATTTTATAGGAGTAAAATTTCACCACTGTATATTACACTATATGCATAAGATTCTTATATTATGTACGATATACATTTTGCAAATTCAACATTTTGTAGTCAAATATAAATGCGTTACAAAGTAAGTTAGTTAAGTTATTATAAGTAAATAATAGTTAACTTACCTTCATATTTGGAAGAGCCTGTAAAATAAGGAAGGAAAGTTTGGATTAATTTTCATTTAATAGAAAATATCAAACTAAAATTATCATGTAAAATGATATCAAGCAAATATGATCAAATTTCTCGTTATAAAAGCCTCATAGAGACCACACACACGCACACAATCAAGCCAAGGAAAATATTTGAAATTTACGCATAATATACCTGGCAAAATAACCTGTTAAGTTGTTTTCTGCCAAATTCAAAGACAGATCGCAGCACTACTCAAACCACATACATAACACAGGCACTTCTCAAACAATGTTAAGTTCAACTTCATGTTAAGCACAGAACACATACAGCACAAATATGACGAAGCCAATGTCTGCACCCTGGGGCGGGACATCACTTGATATAAAGGTAGGTACAATGAAAGATCACAAAAAGCTCTACTAGCTTTGAATCAAAGAAAAATTCAATGAACTTACGAGTCGCGGAACTTCTTCTTCTGTGGATGAGTTTCCGACTCGTTTTTGTATTTTTAGAAAGAGGAGTTGGTCGAGGAACCCTTGTAAAAATGAAATTGGAAAAATAAATTCAAATACACTCGTAAAGGTACCAAACAAATTTCAAATTCAAACGTATTACAGTAATTTCCTGCATGTTATCAGCGGAGTGTATGTTAGAAACATCTGAACTTCTGTGTGTAGATTATAGGCCGCTGAATATAATTTTTCTCTGAGATTAGCAGATTATTTGAGGTCTTTTTCTCAGGTTAGTGAAATTCATGTGGGTCAATGAATTTTCCACATAATAATTTTCATTTTCTACTTTCTTGTCAATGAAATTATACACAGGAAATTAAACTGCTTAGAATAAATTTTTGTAAAACTTACTTTGTGTCATAGCAAGGTTTGAGTTCTGAAGCATAGACGCAGAATTCTCCGAATGTAATATAATCACTTTCTTGTCTTTTTGAACATTCCTTTGCACAATGCAACATTTCATGAACTGGAAGAACAAACAAACAACCTTTTATAGAGTACTAATGGCAAAATATATGGACAATGAAAGAGATAAATAGCAAACAACGCAATGGGATCAACATTTTCCGATCTCTGGACCATCCATTAAATTTGAACTCATTAGTACACCAACAATATTACACGCATTATGTTCAAATTATTTATGATAAGCAACGTAAAAATGTTACTGCATAAACATTATTCTTCATTATTCTACATATTACAAGCATTTCATTCCATCATTAATGATAATAATCAACGTAAAAATGTCATTGTATAACGGTCGCGACCAGTGTCGTGTTAAGAGCATCCTGGACAACGGGCAACGCGATTTTTCTGAGGCCTCTTCCTGGCAAGACGTGTCTGCATACTAAGTTACATGCTTACTTTCTAAAACTTCAATCATATCTTATTTTCATGAGGTCCCTGGCCTGCGCCCGGTTGAGCCCCTTAACCCTTAAATGTTAAATTGTTTTTTTCGAGCTGATGATTTTTTTCATAGTTGATAGCAAGTGTAAAAAGCCTGAAAAATCATTACAAAAAAATCTATCTCGATTTGTATTGCTAATACAAGGCCTTAAAGAGGCTGTATAAGCTTCAAAAATCGTCCACAAAATATAGGTATTGAAGTAATATTACATCAGGGGTCGGTCCAGACATTTCGGTAGGGTCCCGTTTTTGTGAAAATTTTCCTTATTTTTGTGAAAAGGGTCATTAATTTTGTGAAAAATAAGTAATTTTCTGGGGGAGCGAAATAATCGAGTTCATTCATCACAAAAGAAATGAGAAGAGAAATTTATGGTCGCATTTATTTGTGTTTTGTGAAGGGTCCGGAAAAGGGGACCCAAATTTCAGCTGGACAAGCCCTGTTCATTCTAAATATATAACTACGTTCATTGCGATTCGCACTACAGTAAGAAAAAAAAAAATTCCGGTCACTAACTTCAAGGTAAAAAAATAAAAAAATAAATGCAAACAAGACATTTTTCACCAAATCAGTGAAATTAGAGCCACACATGGTCTGCAATAAACAAAGAGTTGTTGTCGTTAATTGGGACATCTACCAACCAATTCAAAATATCAAATGGAAAGAAAATTACCTTAGGTTATGCGCTAAGTCGATTTTGAATTTTTATCTGTAAACTGGCTGCAGTAATGAACATCTAAAGGACTCTTAAATATGCGTAGCTTTGCACGCATATAAAGAATTAAGACGGTACTGGTTGCGACTAGCCATGATAAGGTACTAATGAAATGAAATATGAAACCGTAAATAACTCACCTTGGGAAGATGAAGGATAAATTTCCATATCGTGGAAAGTATTGGGAACTACTTCGGATGACAACTTGTCGATAGATTCAGCCCTTTCACTCCATATCTGGAACAGCTTCCTGAAATATCAACGTTAATGTTATTCGTGAAAAATAAAAAACCGCAAGTATTATTTCGTAACAAATTGTCTACAAGATTATTAGAAAAAAAATAAATACATATATACATACACCGTCAATATCCACAGACCCATACGTAATTCGAAATAAACTGAATGAGTTGTTTATCCTCACGCATACAGAGCCGATTCTGGAACAGACACAAACACCGCGAACCACCACGAAGACTAGGCCACAAAATCACCAGAGTAATTCATTAAATACACGCGCACAATATGGTTCAATACCATAACAATTGCAATTACGACACGGTCATTAATATCTTCCGAGCTTACTTCTGTAAACAGTTTTCACGGTCAATGCAAGAAAGAGAGACGACATCCATTGCCGCCCTCATTGAGAATTTCCAAGGAAAAAAAAAAAAACAGCAACTGATATGTACTTATGATACTCCGAAGAAATCTATTAACTCTACCAAAGAAACATAAAAACGTTCCAGAAAGAGAAAGAAATAACGAAATAATAATAGTAATTCCACAAAAAAAAAAAAAGAAACGAAAACTTCACCTCAATTACGTGACGTCAGCGGTAATGATATCGAAACCATCGTAGACACCACAAAGAAAGAAAGCACGTGTTTCTTGAAAGAACACTATCTCATTGGTAGCGTATAGTTTCTCAGTTCTCTGATAATGAACGTTAGCTGCCCTTTTATGACTATTCATTCTCCATTATTAGTCTGTGACGTATTCAATTACTGTAACGTATCCCGCAAAATAACAAAAAATCGTAGGGACGTCACTTCCGACATAAACACCCATAAAAAAAAAAAAACACGTATTAAGCCGCAAACAGGTCCAGAATTCATCTCTGTGACGTCCAAAGCTTGCATTTCCGTCTAAAAGTACCGCCAAACGGAACAGAATAATTAACTCATTGTAACAACCAGTGTAAACATTGGCGGATTGTTCGAGGCATCGTCAACAGTTGTTTCCTTCGTTCATTATGAAATAGTTTTTTACGCAAGTATATACGCTCACATATTTGTATAGTGAATTCGATTCCGTGAATAATAATGATATAGTGTTTACTGGCCGTGAAAGAGTGTGGTGATTTCATATTGTGCCTCCTACAAATGCATTCGGTAATGTTTTGTTTTTTTGAAATGTTTATTGAAGGAATACGTCCGCCCACGATGTAGCACCCTAAACCTCAAACTGCGCAGTTTGTAATTCTTATTTACGTTTCTAAAAAGCATCACTTGATATTCATAGTAGTGAGAAATGTCAACAACATTATCATAATGAATGGTGGAAAAAATAATAACATTGTCCCTGTTTTTTCATTGCCACTTCAGACGCAGACATTTTCTATTATCGGGAGTCACGTGACTTATTTTTATATTTCTAATTTGGAGGGGGGGGGGGTATAACATGGAAAGCTGCGAGCGCTTTAGTTTTTTTCCATGTTTATCACGCCATGTGTTAAACATCGAAGGTACCAAACACTATGAAATATCATCTTAGGCTCCAAATATTTACATTCAGCTAAAAGATTTGCTATCAAAATTTTGTTTCAGAACGAAAAATTATCGATTCAAGTTATGAATTGATGAAGGTTGGGATGAGGCTGCCTATGTTGGTGGAGGCCTATTGGGATACATAGGCTGCCTTCATCAACCTATCTTCTCTACCTTATCTTTGTTGATCGGGAACAACATTGACGGAGTGTTCAAGGAATTGCCACGTTTGTTTTCTTCGTTCATTATGAAACTGTTTTAAGCAGGTTATACACAGTGAATAATAATAGTGTTTACTGGGGTCGTGAAAGCACGTGGCGATTTAATGTTGTGCTTCCTACTACCCCCATGTGCATTCGATAACGTTTTTTTTAAATGTTTATTGAAGAAATACGCCCGCCCACGATAGCACTACGAACCCCAAAACTGCGCAGTTCACCATTTTTATTTATGCTTTCGTCACCAAAAGCTTGATATTCATAGTAGTGAGAAATGTAAACAACAGCATCATCATGGATGGTGGAAAAATAGAATAATGTGAACTAGTTCTTGTTTTTTTCGTTGCCACTTCAGACGTAGACATTTTCTGATATCGGGAGTCACACGTGACTTATTTTTATTGTGTTTTCACGACCGCGGCCATTCGAAGAAGAAAAAAAAAAGATAACATAGAAAAATGCGACACAGCTTTCTCGTTTTCTCCTGATACCCAAGGAAAAAACATGTTTTTCTTTGATCCGATTTTCGTAGGTCGCGTTTGTCGCGCCATCTGTAAAGCATCGAAGGTACCAAATACTACAGTTATAATTTTAGTCAAATATTTACGTTCAGTGAAAGGATTTGCCATCGAAATTTCCTTTAGAAACAAAAAATTATTGACCCAACTTATGAGTCGGTGAAGATTGATGTGAGGTTGTCTATGTTGGTGGAGGTCTATGGGTTGCATAGGCTACCTCAGGGGGTTCTCAAACCTTTTCCACCCGCGGTACCTCTTTCCTCTTATTCAATGCTTATCCGCGAGCTCCACCGGCTCTCCAGAGCTGTTTAACGAAGAATATTTTAGAAAAACCACTACCAGACCAACCGTGATCCATGGGCGGAATACGGGGGGGGGCTGGGGAGAATTGCCCCCCCCCCCCCCAGCATCAAAGGTGGAGTCGACTGATCTAATGTATATATGTATATAAGAATTCATCATCATCGTGCCCCCCAGACTTCCAAGTCTATCTCCACCTATGCCGTGATCTCCGCTCTGTCCCGCTAGAGCAGTGATTCCCAACGTGGGCGTTAACACCCCCCTGGGGGGCGATGGAATGTTCCAGGGGGGCGGTAGAAGCTACGGGTATAACATAGGATCCTATGGGTTAGATTGCGTTGGGGGCGATGGGAGAAACAAATTTCTGAAGAAGGGGGACAATGGGACAAAAAAGGTTGGGAAACTATGACCTAGAGAGATATAAGCTGGTTCTTCTCAGAAGTGGGCAACGGTGGAATCCAACGACATCCACGATCGGCGAACCCCCCCCCCCTCCAGGCCAGACAGCCACAAGCCAAAGAATAACCACCGCTCCACGATGCCCCTGATGAAGTTTAAAGACGCACCAGGGCACGGTGGCCCACAATTTGAGAACCCTAGGTTACCTTGATCAACCCGTATATTTTCGACACATAATTTTCCGAACCGAAGCAAAATAATCGAAAGCGGCTCCACATTGTCTATTCGTATCTCCCTGTTTTACCAGGGGATGCAAATGCCCCTGTGGTGGTCGAGGGGTCGTAGTGATGGACTCGAGTCGCGAGGTCCCGGGTTCGAACCCCACCATCGCCACAGTGGTGGTTAGCTGAAGTTGGCCTTCTGTGGTTCCCAACTTCAAGGCGCGAATGCGAGCCGATCTCCCCTTTAAAAAGTCTCTCCACAGAGAGCAACAGATGTAATAAATGTAATTCAATCATAACAAATCACTCACTTCACTTCTGAAATATAGATGGCAGCACTGAAAAATCAAACACGACACTACATACGCACTCGGACTGTTAGGGTACACGGGCCACTGTGGTGGTCGAGTGGTTATAGTGACGGACTCGCATCGCGAGGATCCGGGTTCGAACCGCCACAGTGGTGGTCGGCTGAAGTTGGTTTTCTGTGATTTCCAACTTCAAGGCGTGAATGCGAGCCGATCTCCCGTTAAAAAGTCTCGCCAAAGAGAGCAACAGGCCTACAACGTAACAAATATTCAATCATTATACTTCACTCCCAATTTGAAGCACACAATATCAAGCACAACACTAGCTACACACTCAGAGTGTTAGGTGCACTCACTTTGTTCCAGACTCTGCCACGAAGCTGGGCTGGAAGAGATCTCGGCAACGGGATAAGTCCAGTGGCAGAGCCCCTGGCGTTCATTCATTCATGTTAGGGTACACGCGCAGTTACACTTCGGCGAAACTAACTAGGTAGTAAATCGCCCATAAATAGTGATAGACCTGAGTTGTGCTCGGTTTGAAAGAAAGGGAATGCAAATATTGGACGAGGTCCTTAGGGGCCGTTCAAGTATTACGTAAGCAAATTTTTAGCCATTTTTGACCCCCCACCCTGTCAGCAAAACTCTGACCCCCCTCCCCCTTTGTCAGCAAATTTTCGTCATCAGCTCTGCCCCTCTGAATCCAACTCATATTTTCATAAAGGGTGGTTGATGACGTAAACATAATCCAAATCCCCCCTCCCCCCCTGCCATCAAAAGTCAGCAAATCGGAAACCCCCTCTCCCCATCGATGATGACGCAATACTTGAACGGTGCCTTAGGTGAGTGATTCTTAACAAGGGTTTTTAGAGCTCAAAGGATCAGATCCACATGAGCTTGAATCCGAGTCGTCCGTGAGATCATCTGATCCGGTGTCATCTGATGTAGCCTGTGACCTCAAACTTAATTTTTCGATTATTTATTTTTTTTATTTGCAGATCACCTAAGAGTGACTCGCTGCATATTGACAGATGATTTGAGTGACCCGCGGCACGTTTTCAAACCAATGAAGTGGCCTGTAGTCTCGTGTCCGCGGGCCACAGGTTAAAATTTACTGCTCCTCAATACCAATCTTCCAAGCTGAACACGGCCCAGGCTCTATCGACCATCAATGGAAAAAAAAAAATTAATTAATATTAAAGTTGTTAGCCCCCCCGCCTCCCCGCTCAAGGACGCGGAGAGCAAGTTTTGGCATCAAAGTGACATTTAAATTAAAACTTGTGCCATCTCTATAGACGTCTAGACAAACTCTGACACTGTTTTTTTGATAACAATTTCCTCGTTAATAGAATGGCAATCATTAAATGATCGGGGACCTACATTGCCATTTCATTCACATTGTTTGGCAGCTAGATTAAAATAATAATAACAATAGTGATTGCATAGAGAAGAGGCAATACCGCGTTTTTCATTCATCCAGCGACCGACTGCGACGTTATGGGGGGGGGGGGGGGGACCGTCATGAATATTGCAAAAGGCCGTCCAGGATGTTTGCTTATTTTCAGATTGCGTAAAATAAAAAAAAATTTACGTTGACGTAATTGTAACGAAATCTTCATTATTTATGGGGAGTTTCGTAAACGCGCCACATCCCCTCCGGAATTAAAATGAACCGTTTCATTACATGCGTTGGTATTTCATAAATTTTTTTTTTTTCCACGCGATTGCAAGCGTTAATTAGAGAGAGGGAAAAAAGAGAGATAATTATTCGGTGAAATGTAGATGGCGTCGTGACATTTTGAATAAAGCAAGAAATCTAATGTTACTGGGGAGCAGTTTTTATTAATATGTAATTTTATATTCCTTTTTTTTTTTCAATGTGTGGGTACCCTTTGCTTTAGACATAGACTGTCTACACCCGCAAATCTTCCAACCAGCGCAAAAAAAAAAAAAAAAACTGGTTTTGGAATGCGGCTATTACTGCGCGGACTATTTTAATGGTCGATTTTGCGCAGCTGAGAACTGCGTAGCGTGAAGGGTGTGGACCCGGCTTGAGTGGTTTGCGGCACATTTAAGCCCCATTCACATGGGAAATAGAAAAAAGCGGGTTTAAAACCCACGGTTCAAGAATTTTCACCAATGACTGCTCTCCATTTATTTCCTTACGAAGAAAAAATGTCAAGCTGGTGCTGGAACTCCCGATGCCACCGCAATATAAGGCGACAATATTTACACATGTAAACGGGGCTTTACAGGTCACTTACGTGATCGAAGGCACAGTTCAAAATCACCCAAGCGAGCTGCGTGGTGAACGACCTATGGCACATTTACAGATAGGTTACATGATCTACTGAACATTGACATAGATAGCTTGATTGACCCGCGACACGTTTTAAACGACCCCTACATCATCCGTACTCCCACCGCTCTAACATACTTGGCAGTCTACGATGATTTATAATTAAAAAAATTAACATAATAATCACAACACAATTAAAAATTAACAGATGATAGTTCTCGTAAAAACATTTTTTAATTACAGTTTTTGCTTAACGCTATCAAAAATTGGGACTCAAAATTTCAATTTGGCTGATTATCAATCGAAATTCCAAAATCGAGATAAATCGATATCGCGCTCGATTCTTATCAATAGATAGCGCTATACCACATACGCAATTCGATATCAGTCTTATGCGTTATTGCTTAGAGATTTTATTACTCGGAGAAATAGTAGGGAAGACCTGTCCGGCTGTAAATCAATTTTGCGGGTCTACCACGAATAGCTCTTCGAAATTTCTGAAGAGCACCTTAGTGCTCACTGAAGTCACCAGTGGAGGGAGTGCTTGCTCGGTTAGTACTTGGCGAGGTATTGATCTCGAGACATTAATTTAATACTCAATGCAAAGATTAACGTTTGTTTAAATATGTCAGAATAGCCATTTTTCTAATGGGCAATTAGGCATTAAAGTTATCACTTGCCCGAAAACCCCCTTTAGTCGAGCAGTAAGGAAACTAAGGCCAATGGGTCCTTATATAGTTTGAACTATATTTTCACTCTTTTCTACTTCGTTCCGAATCGTGGACAGTGCACCCTGGATGATGAAGAGCCAACTTTTTCGTGGCTCGTATGCGCTACAATTAGTATCATGCTGGCTGCGTATCGGCATGATTTCCTCAGAGAATTTTTTCTGAAAGACTGATTCTTTGTTTAATCTCGACCTCTATCTACATCAGTTTCGCCACCTTTTTTGTTCTACCGTCTCTCGTCTACGTCTCTACAGAACTTTTTTTATTCCTCATCGCCCTCCAGCCTGAGACAACCCATAGGATTCTATATTTTACCCATAGCCTCTACCGCCCCCTCGGATCATTCCATCTCCCACTTTGGGAAACACAGATGTACATGAAACGTAATAGCTATTACAGGCATTCTGAACTTCAAGAGCATAGGAGATATTGGCCCAGCCAATAGTAGTCTAGAGTAGAATGCTCATTTTTTTTTATGAACTCGGGCCACTTGAGTAATTTTCTTTAACTGTTCACGGGCCACTATAAAATTGGAAACATTCATTAATAAGGATTTGTGTCATTATAACGGGTTGGCCGACGGGGCCAGTCTTGCGGCTTCTTAATCGAGTGCCTAACCTAATACTTGTTTTTCCCCCCGTTCTGAATGTTTGTAGAAGGGAGGGGGCGGCAAAATGTTCAGCTGGGAACGTCCTAACTCATTGAGACCACACGTAAAGGATCACTACTTCTGTCGATATATATATATAACGGAGTCATTCCTTACCAATTGATCCTTGACACACAAACAGGGACGGGGGTAGAGATACATAAACAATAGAATTCAAATTGAATCTCACCTTTTGACGAATCCGACAAAAACCATAATATAATCTCCACGACAGACATCATCAGCACAGTCGATGCTGAATCTCACGGCAAAGTTGAAACTCGGACCTATCAGCATCATGAAGACATTGCAAACATTGCCCGCGATTCCTCGGCGAGAGGAATCGCGGCAATGTTTCTTTCCACCGGGGGAGAAACATTTCAACAGCAAAACGGGCAGGTATCGGACGAAACACTCAAAATGCGTCATTTAAGAAAAATAACAAAAAATATTATTAAAATATTTCGCCGCCTTTTTCCGTTTCTTTTTACTTCTGGACCTGGCTACAAACAAAAACACTCTGACCCACACGTTCCTAAGCTGTAGGGGCTGGGGAAACAGCTTAACGAAGTTCTACGAACGTAAAAAGTCAATGATATGGTGTTCCCACACACGCACTCGGGGCTTATATAAATAGGGATACCGACCCGAATTTCAAGTAAATTTCATGTTAAGTCGTATTGCGGTCGAATGTGTCTTTTATACGTGAAATTTATTTTTTCCACCCCTCCCCCCGTTAAGGGCGAAGCGAAAGAGGAAAAAAAAAAGTTGGCATCACGGCATAGCAACAGGCGCTAAAAAGAACAGAAAGAAAGCTCTGGCCCGATAAGACGCGTTATCGCGTTATATTATTATTATTATTTGCCTTTTGTTTCTATTTAATCAGATTAAAGGCATCGTATTAAAGAGAGGAACAACAAGGTGAGAGATTATTGTGCGTTTGTGCAATTTCTTTTTTTATTGAGCCATACGCCCACGCATTTTTTTGCGGTCGATCGGCACCAGATGTTTCTTCTTCCACAGCTGATAAAATGAACTCAATACACACAGTAGAATCTCTCTCTATGAGAAGGGCTGTTTTTTCTTTTTCTGTTTGGGAAACCGTCCCTTAAAAGTGCGCAGAATTTAAAAGAAAAAGAAAAAAGGCATCAGCCCGCAAATGTGTAGAAATGAAGGATTTCTATCTTAATTTTGATGTAGAGCCCTTGATTACAAAAAAAGGGAATTAAACCACACTCTTTTCTCCAAAAAGTAGACTCTAGAGTGCAGTGGTTTCGAAATACTTTTAGTCACGGACAGGGCCGTCTTAAGAGCATCATGGGCCCCCGGGCCAAGTGATTTTTCTGAGGCCCTACAAGGCAAATTCTCGAAAATTTCAACCAGATCTCATTTTTGTGAGGCCCCTCTTATCTTGAGGTGCCCGGGTGAGCCCATGCCTTAAGACGGCACTGGTCACGGATCCCCCCCCCCCCATTTATAGTAACAGAAACTACAGCCATCTATCAGCAAGAATGCTCCTTGGCCTGAGTCTGGTCCGGCCGCGTCCATGTACGGTCCCTTTCAGTGCACACGAGCTCCAAGGAGAGATTGAGAGATGCCTCTGTAGTCTAATGCGTTCACCCGGAAAGTGAAAGGACGTGGGTTCGATTCCCCGCAGGGGCAGTTGAATTTTTTCTCTTTTTCCAAAATATATCTTCGCAACAGCCAGTTGTTAAAACTTTCTTAAGAATGCTCCTATAACAATGGAGGACATTTTATCTAGAACAGTAGTGATCGCTTAAGCCGGTTTTCCTATAGGAGTAGAATTTCTGCTAATCAGAGACTAATCAGAGTTTTTACGCGGCACGCGCTGTAAAAACCTGCTTCTAAGGGTTTTGCGTCGCGTGAAGCGAACTGTATAATTTGGAGTCGGCAGGAACATGGGGGGGGGGGGGTCGTGGGGGTCATTGCTCCCCTCAGCGTCAAAGGTGGTGACTGATCTAATATATGTGTATGTATATGTTAATTGACATCATCATCATCGTGCCCCCCCCCCAGACTTCCAAGTCTATCTCCGGCTATGGGCAGGAAACGTGTTACATAATCACGCTAAACGTTTGTGTTTTCCTAGCGGGGCGCATCAGATCAGGGTGGCTATAGTATATGGGCTTGGCATCAGCTATTCTGTCGTCTGCATGCTCCGGTTTGAAGGGAAGGGAAACACACAAGAGTGAAGAGAACATCGGCAAAACACGCGGCGCATGACTCATTTGACTCCTCCAGAAGCAGTCCGTCAATCACACCCGACGTAAAGCGCCATCGTGAGCCGTATTACGCTCTGTAGGAAAAAAAGTCGTACTGCTTTTTTTTATTAGTGGGTGGACGGCGTGTCGCGCTAAAGCCGGGTTTTCCTAGGAGCAGGTTTCTACAGCGCGCGCAGCGTGAAAACGCTGATTGGTTAAACCAACGTAATCAATCAGCATTTTCACGCTGCACACGGCGCAGAAATTCTACTCCTAGGAAAACCCGGCTTAAGCGAATCACGTTGCGCGCGGCACAGGAAACCTGCTCCTAGGAGTTCTAGTGGAGTGGTGGAAAGACTCTCGTCTACCACCGTGAAGGTTGCCGTCACGGTCCCAGGTTCACAAACTCGAGGATATATACAGGGTGATTATAAAAAAACTATCCCGACATATGGGCCCCTAACTATCATACCATTCACAGAAACTGAATGAAATTTTGGCATAAGGTATTTTGATGTATGCGCTCAAGAATGATATGGAAAACAACAGTGTCACTCTAACAGTTACGGTTACAGTGATAAAATATCAAATGGCAACACCAAGTTTTTTGTATTGGAATGCGATCTCCATTGTGAAAAACCCCAAATAGCGTTCGAACGGCAACTGTAGCATGAAAATCACCGGCGGTAGATAGGCTAAAAGTGAGGACAACCAATAAGGACAGAGAAGCAGCATAAAATAAAGCATTTTATTGTGTTTTCCAGATGACCTTGTGGAGGACTAATCAGGCTGGGATCGAAGAAACGGTGTGACGAATGAAACGAACATTAATGCTCTGGTGCACGGCAAAGTCCTTTTTCCTTGCCTAGCTCCGGGGATTTTCGTGCTACAGGTGCCATTCCAACGCTATTTAGTGATTTTCAGTATGGAGATCGCATTCCAATACAAAAAACTTGGTGTTGCCATTTGATATTTTCGAAATCTTCTCACTGTAACCGTAACTGTTAGAGTGACACTGTTGTTTTCCATATCATTCTTGAGCGCATACATCAAAATACCTTATGCCAAAATTTCATTCAGTTTCTGTGAATGGTGTGATAGTTAGGGGCCCATATGTCGGGATAGTTTTTTTATAATCACCCCGTACATAAGATACAGTATTTTCCCTAATGAGCTTGATGTGACGATAGATAGCGCCTTCATTTGCAACCCATCTCATTAATGGCAGTGAATTGCAATACAGCGATATGGCCAGAGTTGGTGTTTGGCGAAATAGTACAAACACAACGCCACAACAGGCAAAATGCCCAATGAGGTGGCTGATAATACAGTAGTGTGAATGTGATGGAAAGCAATGCTATCCAATGGCCTGCAAAAGAACTAAAACAATGTTTCATACTCCCCTATCCAGAGATGCCACCACAAGCATAATTTTTGTCAAATCATTACAATATTACTATTGAAGTCTACCCCAATGTTGCTTTTGCGTGCCAATTTAATTAAAACTTTTCTTTTTAGGGGTAATTTATATTATTTCTTTTCTTTCCAATTTGGCCTTAATTTATTTTAAAATTCAACAATTGATACAGTCACCTCTCATTAACGAACAAGGGCCACTAAAGAAATGATGTTTCCTGAGAGAAATACAACGTAAAGAATTTTTATAACAGAACAGAACCGGGTTCGAACAGCACCACCTAGATTTAGAAGGCCTCCGCACGCTGCTCGTGACGTCAGTAGGTAGTCCACTTTCCCTCAGAATATTCAGGGGGGAAAAAAATTTCCTGCTCGTGCCAGTATCATCGTTGTGCGGAAAAGAAATGATCGGGCTCAGAATTGGCGATTTTTATGCCCCACATCCAATCACTATGCGGTATTTGTGAGCCAATCAGAAAGATTCTACGCCAGAATAAGAAAAAACGGAATAGGATGCTGCGTTTCAAACTGCGGCAAACTTGCTAGGTAGTCTGAATGACGTTTATGGCAACCCGTGCGGAGGCCGTCTATCTCTAGGAGGTGCTGGTTTAAAAACCACACCATCGCCGCAGTGGTGGTCGGCTGAAGTTGGTTTTCCGCGATTCCCAACTTCGAGGTGCGAATGCGAGCCGATCTCCCTGTTCATTACACTTCATTTACACTATGAGAGAGAGAGAGAGAAAGAGTTGAGGAAAAACTCATAGTTTAAAAAAATTGATTGCAGATGGCAGCATTACACATAACAAGCATTACACAGAAACAAACTTCATGGAAGGTTCACTATACGTACGTACACATTCCAACATGTACCAATTAGTTAGAAGTTCCGCAGAGGAATATGGACGAGGTGCATGTCTGGTTTAGTAGTAGCCCAATAAAATGAGCCGCTGTGGTGGTCGAGTGGTCATAGTGACGGACTCGCATCGTGAGGATCCGGGTTCGAACCCCACTGTGGTGGCCGGCTGAAGTTGGCTTCCTGTGGCTCCTTAGTTCGTGGCAGGAATGCGAGCCGATCTTCCCTTTAAAAAGTCTCGCCACAGAGAGCAACAAGCCTACACAACGATACAATTATTCAATCATTACATTTCACTCATAATTAGAAAAACTGGTGGCAGATGGCAGCATTGGGGTCATTCAAGTATTACGTCAGCATCGATGAGGGGAAGGGGTATTCCGAATTGCTGACTTTTGATGACAAGGGGGAGGGGGGTTTGGATGATGCTTACATCATCAACCAACCTATATGAAATATTCTTAATAGTATCTTATTCGGTACGGAAAAAACCTTTCGATAGTTATTGGGCACCTGAACTAACATTCTCCCTATTGATAAGTGCCCTACAGAGCCACTTCAGTGATCTTTAAATGTTTGATGGATCCTTCAAGTATGCTCTGGAAATGTGTCCGGGCAGCTTTAGTGCTTTGGAACTGTGCCACGATCTGCTTATGCCACGGATTACTTAACTTATCTGGGAATGTTCCGGATGTAGAACCGCGATGGCGGCCGCTCAAGTGCTCTAAAACTGTGCCACATGTCACTCAAAGGATCTTTAAATGTGCCACGGATCGTTTAAGTGTTCTGGAACTGTGTCGCGGGTTACTTAAGTGATCTTTGAATGTGAAAGTGATCTTTGAGGCTTACTTCAGTGATCTGAAAATTGTGCCACGGGTCATTTAAGCGATTTGTGAATGTGCCGCTTAGTTCATTTTCATAAAATTAGGTTTGGGGGTGGGGACAAGCCATATCAGATAACCTTCAGAGCCACATTTGGTCTGCTGGTCAATTGCTTGCCGTATATGGCTCAAAGGGTGGGTCGCAATGAATTTCTTGAAGAGAAATTTTGAGTTCTTACCCTTCAAATAGCGTTGAAATTAACAGAAATCGATTATAATAACACATATAAGGTATTTTCCCTTTCGAAATTTCAATTTTTTTAAAAATGTTTTTTTGCATTAAATTTTTTTTTCCTCTGGGGGGGGGGGGGAGACGCACGAGCCCCTATGCTCCCTCCCTCCCGTGTAGGTTTTTGATCCCACCAATATGCGTTAGGAGGTAGGGGGCAGTGCTGACGAAATTTTGCTGACAAGGAAGGGGGGGGGGCGGTCAAAAATGACTAAAAATTTGCGCACGTAATACTTGAACGGCCCCATTACACATAACAAGCATTACGTCAGGTTTCACTAAACGTACACGCACATTCCAACATGTACCAATGTTCGAAGGGTTTTTTTTTTTTTAACAGCTGGCTGATGCAAAGATATATTTAGGAAACGGCGTCCACACCCGGAAAGTGAAAGGATGTGGGTTCGATTCCCCGCAAAGGCAGTTGAAAAATTCATCTTCGCAACAGCCAGTTAAAAACCTTCGTATGAATAGCGAAGAGTGACATCATCCTCGGGTGTACGAATTCGTTAGAAGTTCCGCAGAGGAATGTAGACGAGGTGCATGTGTGGTTCAGTGGTAGTTCAATGAGGCTGTCTGACGACTTACAAACAGCCTTTCTGCGGCGTTGTGAAGAAGAAAGACAAGTTTGCACACGTGTGTGTGTAAAGCATGAGAATGCGTTTATGCAGCGTAAACAAAAATCAAGTCCAACGTCATGTCCATAGTACAAATGCAGCATGCGCAGTATGCAAAATGGGGATTGAGCAGCACTACTGCTCGTTAGAATTGGCAGAGCGATGATGGAGAGGGTTTTTGAGTCGATCTCCTACGGTGACCATACGTCCCGCATTTCCCGGGACACTTCCGGTTTTCTTTCTTTTTCTGGCCGTCCCGACTTTTTGGCAAAAGTGCCCCGGTTTTTCACGTTTTTTACATGACGCCTACTTGGATTTTTATTCTTCATTGAAGTCAAAGATTGAAATTATTTTTCAACTCATAAACTTTATAATGACAATTACAACTATAAATAAGAACATTAACCTCCCACATTTGTCTTGTTGAACGTTTTATTTCGCGGAATTCATTTTAATCCACTGTAATTTGCAGTAACGCTTCGTTTCCCACCATTGCGATTTTTCCGAAATTTCAGCAATATTTGGCAACTTTGTGCATTTTTGGCGTTGTCCTTGGCGATAAGTTGCGATGTCCCGTATTTGGAATCCAATTTCCAGTATTTCTATCGAGGAAATATGGTCAGCCTAGTCTTGACGAGTTGTTGGAACCTCCGTATCACCAATCAGGGTTTTCAGATGGGGATTTTTCTTCTGAAGAACGTAGATGCTTTCTGTTAGCGAAATCTTCCAAGTTAGCGGACAATTGCTACTGTATTGAGTTCAATATAGGCTGTCCCAAATTGTTTCCACAGCGGATATCTTTTCAATCGTTGACTTTAGTAACATTAAAAAGTTTTCAAATGATGGTGTTCTAACTTAATTAAAGTAGAAAAAACTAATTTTTTTAAATGAATGAATAAAACTAATGCTAAAACTCCCAATTAGTGAAATGTGAGAACGGCTTTGAGAAGTAATTTACTAAAAAATTTGCATGTTTTTAAATACAATATTAACGGAGATATTTGACATTGAAGTTTTCGGTTTTTGCCACCAGTGAATGAGAAGGGCGTGATTCACAAACTGCAAAACGTAAATTAAATGCGAAATTCTAAAAATTCTGCAATTGTTGAAAAAAAAATTGTTATTCATATTGTGAATAAAAGAATAAACAAAAATGGTTGAATTGGTTCTATTTGAGTAAAGTCCCTGATTTTATATAGGCTACATGTTTGATGTCTTGATCAATATTGCATTTAAAAATACGAATTTTTTTGCAAACGACTTTCTCTCTCTCTCTCTCAGAGGGATCTTTATATTTCAATAATTGAAACTTTTCAAGGGGTGCAGTGATGCATTTACATGAGGCCCAAGGCGGCAAGCTCAGAGGAAAATTTGAGGAATGAGTGGCCCAGAAAATTAGTAAAATGGGAGAAAGAGTGGCAAAAAAATTATATAACAATAAAGAAACCACCTCTTCTGAGAAAATAAGGGACTAGGTCTGTGAGTTAGCTAGAGAGTATGAAAGCATGTGAATGACAAAAAAAAGTGACCTACAGAGCGAGAGACAGAGTCAGTAAGTAAGCTAGAGCACGCGCAAGCATGTTAATGACCAAAAGAGTGACACCCACAGAGAAAGGGGACCAGGTCAGTGAGTGACCTAGAGCGTGTGCAATCATGTGAATGAGCAAAAAAATGGGCAACAGAGCGAGGGACTGGGTCAGTGAGTAACCTAGAGAGTGTGCAAGCATCTGAACGACCAAAAGAATGACCCAGTAGCATGTGCGAACGTGTAAAGGATCAAAAGAGTGATCTATAAAGCAAGGAACCATGTTAGTGAGCAGTGAGCAACCAAAAGGATGGGCTATAGCGAGTGCATGCACGTTAGTGACGAAAACAGTGTGCATGCATGTGAGTGACTAAAAAATTGACATTAGCGGCACAAGTGTACAGAGTGGCGAACTAGAGTAGTCAGGAAAATTGGACTAGAATGGAAGAAGAGCGGCAGAATTCGTACAGCCCACAGGCGGAAAAATCATAAATGCGCCTCTGCACCCGGGAGCTGTATAAAAAGTTAGTTTCGTAACTTTTTTTATTCATACGACCCCTCAAACAAATTTTGAGGTTTTAAGTAGCTACTACTAAACCAGGCATGCTCCTCGTCCATATTCCTCTAACAAATTGGTACATGTTGGAATGTGTGTGCGTGCGTGCCATAGGCGGCGATAGACTTGGAAGTCTGGGGGGGGGCACGATGATGATGATGATGATGTCAATTGATCTATACATATATGTATTAGATCAGTTGACTTCACCTTTGATGCTGGGGGGCATGTCCCCCCATGGCCCCCCCACCACCGTATCTCCGCCCATGGTGCGTGCGCGTAGTGAAGCTTCCGTGAAGTTTGTTTCTGTGCAGTGTTTGTTATGTTTAGTGCTGCCATCTACCGTCAATTTTTCTAACTACGCATGAAGTGTATCGATTGGATAGTATACCGTTGTAGCCCTGTTGCTCCCTGCGGCGAGACTTTTTAACAAGGAGATCGGCCAATACCTTCTAGAGCACCTGCTCTAGAAAGTATTGGATCGGCTCACATTTGCGTCTCGAAGTTGGGGGGTGGGGGTGTTATTCAATAACTATATTCAATAAGCAATTGATACAGACCAATACCGTTATAGTGAAAATCTCGTGTTTACGAACACTTTTCTAATCCCCCAAATAAGTTTACATAGGAGCAATGCTAGGTAACCTGGAATTCCTTTATAACGAAATTTCGTTTTAACGAAGTGATTCCTCCGGTCTCTTGGCGTTCGTTATAACGGTATTCGACTGTAGTATGTTTTAAAGTCAACGGTTGCAGAGATATCTGCTGTACAAACAATTTGTGACAGCCTATATATATATATATATATGTGTGTGTGTGTGTTACAGTAAATGTGATAAATCCGGTTATTATGCATGATCACCGACCAGTGTTTGGTAAGTTTTATAAATCTCCCTAAATTTATCACTTTTACGCATACGCCTCATCACATTTTTGCAGGTTGTTATGCATAATCACCATTTCGTGTTAGTAAATGTGATAAATCGGTCCCATTGCAGTGATAGGAGCTTTTATTTAGATGAGTCTGAACCGGATATAATGAATTCTAATTTAACGAATTTTTTTCCCCGAAATAACTCTTATTCGACGAATTCTGAAATCGGACCTCGATGTAACGAACTCCTATTGAACAAATATCACGGTCGTGCCCTGATATAACAAACTCTCATTTGAAAAAAAAATTACGGTAGTACCCCGATATGATGAAACCCTATTTAACAACTTTTACGATCGTACTATGATATAACGAACTCTCATTTAACAAATTTTTTGACTTAACGAATTTTTACAAGTTTTTTTTTTTGCATATAAAATCAAATCCCAATAAGCAAACTCATATTTAACGAATTATACAATCTAACCCCGATATAATGAACTCATTTAAAAAATTTCACGGTCGTAACACGAGATATTACATATCATTTTCGTATAATTTTTTTAGCATTAATCAAATTTACCGTCACTTGAGTTTTTTACATAATCGCCGGTAAAAGCGATAAATTTATCAAACTTACCGAGACGATTCTCCATTATGCATAATAACTGGTTATTATATCGATTTGTCACCTTTTCCGTAACATATAATATATAGGGCAATTATACCCTAGATTAAATTAAAGTTTAATCTAGGGTATAATTGCCCTATATATTATAAGTTATAATTAAAGTTCCCGTATGTGTGTGTGTACTCTGGGTATTTTTTCTCAAAAACTACTTACACAGTACTCCAAATACAGCCAAATTCTTAGGATATCTAAATGAGAGCATGGGGGGGGGGGGGGAACTGATGAAATAAAGAAAACAGTTCAATTTTCGACCACCAGGTGAATAAGTGGCACTTTTTATTGCATTTACATTTTCCCATGGTTCGTATAGCATATATACCAAGTTTCAGTGAAGTATGTCCATCAGAACGGACGCTACATATGTCTGAGTAGTTTCAGTATATTGACACTTGTCCGCTCTACGTAGCGCCCGTTCTGGAGGATGTATTCCATTGAAACTTGGCATATATATACGCTATATGGTTCAAAAAATGAAATTTCAATAAAAAAAGCACCACTTATTCACCTGATGGTCAAAAATTGAACTATTTTTTTTTTTTTCATAAATCTCTCCCCCCATGATCTCATTAAGATATCCTAAAAATTTGGCTGGTGTTGGGGAAAGCAGTCTTTGAGAAAAAATTACTCAGAGAGTATGGGAACTTTAATTATAATCACCCTGTATATTTCACGAACCTGCCAACAGATAAATTCCGCCCACACCCCTCCTAGCGCATCAGCCATGGGTGCTCCATACCTACGCTCAAGGGTACTGTCGAAACGGAATCTTACCCCCGCTAAATATTTTCTGCGATACCGACAATATTACCCCTTTCCACGAAATTTTACGCATAGAATTGATCTAACAACATGAAAACATCTATCAACCGGAAGAAATTTCAGATTCCACCATTTCACTTCCTTGTTCCGTTTCCGGGTAGAGAGAGAGAGACGTAGATTCCATCAGAGAGTTATACGTGAATAAACTGAAATCTATTCCCTGAAAAACCTTCCGTTTTCGCATAAAAACCACAGACAAATTCGTTCTGGAGAACGAGATACGAAGAGACTTGAATCGATGCGCCCTTAAATTCGCAATCCGAAGAAATCCTTGATACCGCATATATATATACACTGAAAAGCAGCGTTTTTTGATATCTGTAATTAATTTACTGTGTGTTTTTTCCCACCAGTAAATTATCTGGAGATGTCATAGCACCGAAAGAGATAAGACCGGCCGGCCTTGAAGAGATCGAGGAAGAAGAGACCGAGAACTAATGAATGACTGGTAGATTGGAACACGCTGCTTATGGAAACGTTATACGTATACGGTTCATTCAAACACTGCCACGGGGAAACTGAACGAAGATGTTTGATCAACAAGAAAAAAGACCACAGCCTGATACATAGTGTAATTAATGAATGCGGTAATAAAAAAAAGCTCTCTCATACGTACCTAGTGAAGTTCCCATATAGAGTTATTGGCATGACTTAACATGCAGGCTCGGGATATCTCGAGCTCCTGCCGTCCTAGAAGGAAACGTAAATAATATAAGGGATGTTGCGAAACAAAATGACAAGATGAATGCAATTTTAAAACAAAAATTGATAATTCATTATAAAACCAATGACTATACTAGAAATATGACAAATACCTCAGTGCGGGAAAAGTCAAAAATTACAAGTAACGCATATTCGCGGGCTACTTTGTTTCAAAACGAAAAAATTGATTGAGATATGCGAGCTGATTGCTTCAGGTTCGCATAGTAGCCGGCAATTCGTCAGGCCGTATAGCACTAGTTCAGGCATCTTCAATCCGTTGCTCGCGAGCACCATGGTGCTCTTTGAAGCACCCAGAGTGCTCAATGGTCGTGCCCGATTTAGTGCTCGCGAGCACCTTGATCAACGTCCTAATTAAACACCTTGTGCGAATTGCATTAAAAGATTGAAATCACACTGATTTCAGGCATACGTACGTCTAACTTGCTGTAAAAGTGCTCTTCTTTTGATGATGCGCGACTAGAAAAAAGGTTGAAGACCTCTGCACTAGTTAGTCAAGCCCCACCTTCAATAGTTCTAATATTCGTCGTTATATGTTGCAGCCTCGCTGTTTTCATAACCCTATTGAATATACGTGTTTTGTTGTTGTCAAACTTTCGTTTGCGCAAGGAATCCAGTACATGTCTTAGTTTAGGTAAGTACCCAAATTCAAAGCCGATATCATCCCTGATTAAGAATACATCTGATTTTGTTGTCCATCAAGATCTTTTGGTAAAATGCATAGATAAAAAAAAAAGTACCGGTAACTCCAATAAAACGGGTTACCTTTATCCCAAAAAAGAAAGTGGGACAAATGCTTGAGTAAACACCGTTAACTGGTACTGGTAGAACTAAGAACAAGTCTGTTGAGGAAAATGAGCCATTGGAATCAACTCCGCCGAAAACTGTGGAAACCCCAATCTCTCCCAAGTGTCCAGGGGTCATTCAAGTATTACGTCAGCACCGGGGGGGGGGGGTTCGGATTTGCTGACTTTTGATGACAAGGGGAGGGGGAAGGGAGGTCTGAAGGTTGCTTACGTCATCAACCACCCCTTTTTGAAGATATGAAATATTCTAAGCTGCTGACGAATTTTTGCTAACAGGGGGAGGGGGGTCGAAAATGGCTGAAAATCTGCTTACGTAATACTTGAATGATCCCCAGAGAAGGATATATTGTGGTGATTGCTAGGAAGAGGAAATATTCTCCGGGACTGGTCATGAGTGTACGCAGAAACCTCGCAATATTTAGGATTGCATGGAGCCTACAAAAAGAAAGGCTTGGAAGTGGCCAACAGACACCCTTTTCTATAAATGTTCAAATATAGCACAAGTGATGTAGCGTTCAAAATGATTGAAAAGACCACTTTTTTCTGCGAATATTATTTTGCCAAGAATTGGAAGTTGTTTTTGAGCTTATAAAAGACATAAAAACTCTGGCCATATCGCTACATTGCAATTTGCTGCCATTAATGAGATGGGTTGGAAATGAAGGAGCTATCTATCGGTGGTCGCCTCAAGCTCGTTAGGGAACAAGTACACTGTCCTCGATGATGACAAAGGTGATTCGAAAGCAGACTTGGCAATCTACTTCCAAATATCAATTGTAAAATTGTTCAATTGGTGTAATTGATACTATAGTAATATCCTTATTGGGTTCAAATAAAAATTACAGCTTCATACTTGGTGTCACCATATCTTTTAGGAAAATGCGGCTCTAAATTCGGGTCATCACTAATTGTAGCCAAAAAGTGTTTTTATATTTCCGACAAGTATGCTAATTATTGCAAAATTTGCTGAAATAAAGGGCTGCTGCAAATCACAGTAAACAAAGTTGTATTTCTGGGGAAAAAAAATATCATGACTATATTTGACCATATTTTATTAAGTAATGTATGGGAAGCTAGGAGGATCATATAAATACCGCAAAATACGGGACATTTTCAACGGGACACCATCATGCTGTAAGTTTGTGGTTCGTTCGTATTGTTTCGGATATTTTACTGGTCCTCGAGTTCAGAAAGGTTTAGGAACAACTGCCCTAACGTATGGGCTACTTTGGTCCAAAATAAATAAATTTCATAAAAAGTGGATTTGTTATATTACTGTCTTTTAGAGAAAAATTTGAATTATCTAAAAATTACCGTACCCTAGGGCTGTAACTAAGATTTTTGCCGCCCCCACAACTCTAAAATTCGATAATTTTAAAACGGTGTTCTTTGGTCCCACCTAAAATTGCCGCCCAGGGCAGCTTCCCCCCTGCCCCAACCCTAGTTACGGCCCTGCCTCAACCTCAGTACTTTTTTTAAATGCTATTTCCTAGTATAAGATTAAATAAAAAAGTTTTATAAAAGTGAGCCAAAGTAACCCGTGTTTATGGTAAGGGATCATTCAAGTATTACGTCAGCATGGATGGGAAGGAGGGAAGTGGGTTTCGGGTTTGCTGACCCGATATGGTAGTGGGGGGGGGAAGAGGGGAATGATGCTTACGTCGTGAATCACCCTTTCGAAAAACATGAAATATTCTAATGGCATCTTACTGGGTGCGCAAAAAAAGCGACGAGAAAACCTTTCCCTAGTTTGCGGGCATCTGAACTAACACACATTCTTCCTATTAATAAGTCCCCTTTAATAGAGCCACTTTAGGGATCTCTAAATGATCCGCGGATCCTTCAAATGATCTGGAAATGTGTCCGGGCCGCTTAAGTGTTCCGGAACTGGCCGTGGGTTACATGTGCCACTGCCCAGGGGTCACTTAAGTGATCCGTGAATGTGCAACGGACCTACTTGAGTGATCGGGAAAACATGCCACGGGCCGCTTAAATGCTCTGGAATTGTTCCAAGGGTCACTTAAGCGATCTGTAAATGTGCCGCGTAGTTCACTTTTACAAAATGAGGGTTGAGGTGGCGGGCCACAACAGAAAACCCTGAGAGCGACACTCGGCTCACGGGTCATGGGTTAGCATGATATGTTAGAAAGTGGGTCGCAATGAATTTCTGGAAAATGAATTTTGAGTTCTTCGCCTTCAAATAGCATTGAAATTAATAGAAATTCATTATAACAACATATAGCATAAAGAGATAATAAATTGTTTTTTTCATATTTTTGCATGAAAAAATACATTGTTGGGGAGGGATACTCTGGGGGAGGGATGGGCGGGTTCATGAGACCCCCCCCCCCACACATACGTCTCTGATCTCAATATGCGTTGGGGGGGGGGGTTCAGAGCTGACGAGATTTTGTTGACAAGGGGGGGGGGAATCAAAAATGGCTAAAAATCTGCTGACGTAATACTTGAACGGCCCCCCTAACTACACATAGAGGATTTTGCTTGTGGGTGTCGATACCAATTTCTTAATCGACCTGGAACCTGGGATTTGACAAGTCCCTGTTATTACAAAAAGATCATAACTTATAAGAACCCAAAAATTTGTCGCCCCAATTTGCCCGCATTCAATATTTCAAGATAGATAACGAAAGCGAAACATTTTGTCGGCAGAATGCACGTGTCGTCACCGGTTGGCACATCCGAAATAAAAGGAAACTTTTTACGTAAAAAATTTCAAAAACTTATCTAAGCAATAGGATTTGCGATGTAACAAGGAAAAAAAAAAGAATCCATTATAGAGCGGAATGACGTCATCAGCTGATGACAATCAGCTGTGAAATGCCAAACTAAAAAAAAAATAATGTAATGAACAACGAAATGCCATTAAATTAACAGCTGATATAAACGCTATTCATTTATTTTGTAAGAGCCTCACTCGATGTATACGAATAGAACACCACGGGAGGGGAAGGAAGGAAAAAAAAAAAAAAAACACCACGGCGACCTCCACATAGGCTGACCATATGTCCCGGAAAACCGGGACATTCCGATTTTTTTTTTTTTTTGCCAGCAAATGTGTTGTCCCGAAAGCACTTTTGGGAAAGCTAGTTTCGATTGTAATCAGGCGCGCGCACGCGATATTGACTTCCAAAGATATTTAATTTTCTTTAATATCATTACAAATATTTACTTTGTTTTTCGATGTACTTAGCGTCCCTTATGCAAGATGGAAGTGTAGCGAGGTGTATGGTCCTTGATTTTCGTATACAGGGTGATTAAGAATCATCCGATTTCGAAACAATTCTACGCATCAAATCGACCACTAAAAAAATTGTTCATAAAACGTAGACACATTTCAAACGTTATTTCCCACGTTCTTCTTTTTTTTGCAAGGACGTCGCAGGGGCTTCTGAGATGGGCCGTTCTAATTCATTAACAGCAAGGGACTCTTGAGCTATGGGTCACGACCCAAACTTAATTTAGATTGGTGTACAAAACCTACTTACAGTTAAGAATTCTTGAGGTATGGTTCTCATGACCCAAGCTTGATTCACCGGGGCTTCCGAGATGAATCGCACAAATCCACTTACAGTCCTGTGATAAATGCACTTATTGCATCACTGGTTTCACTAGTTTTGAAAGGCAAACAGTCCCACATGGGACTGATGCGAAGCTGATCCTGTTGCTGATTTGGAGTCGCGGCTGAAACAGGTTAAGAACCCTTGAGCAAGGCAGACTTCGGCCCGTAGATCCCCCAGGCCCCAGGGTCTGCAAAGTGCCTCAAAAATCTGAAACTATTATTTTTTGGAGAAATTACTTAAAGATCAAATTTTGACACATTGAAAAGCTTAGTGTCGCTGCTATGTAGACACACAAAAACAGCGACAATCTTTCGTTGACAAAGGCCAGCTGGAGCTGGCCCCCATTACCTTCAATAGCCTAGGGGCGCCATTAAATCTAAATCCCCATGAAATCAATAAGATTGCCAGTTAAAGTAAAAAAGAACTGTCAAATGCAAGTAAGATTGTTTGTTAACACTCAGAAAAACTTGTAAAGGTACCAATTACAACCAAAATGTTTTTCGAAGGCAAGTAAAGTTGCCATTTTTAGCCAAAATAAATTGCAAAGGGCAAGTAAAATTGCCAAATATAGTGAAAATATTTTTTGAGAGGCATGTAAAGTTGCCCAATTACAGACAAAAAAAAAAGATGCAAAGCTAGTAAAGTTACAAACTATCGCTGCTATATTAAATAACTAAAAGAAAGAAAAATCGCAAATGAGGGGAATAAAGAACTACCGAGTGCTAATGGTGGGAATGGGGGGGGGGCTACCGAATAGAGAGTGCCCCGTAGAGCGGCAGAAATGCCGCATATCTGGCCCGCGGACCAAAATAACCGTGCACCCCTGCTCTATGGGAATCGGCCCACACTACCATTGACGTCATAGCCGAGATGTCGTCACTACCTAGGTCGTTACAATCGAGTTTGACGGTATTTGTATGTGACTGTAGTTGTATATTTGCCCAAAAAATCAAGCAATCAAAATTCATTCGGAAAGGAAATGACAATTTCTTCAATGAAACGAGAACTTTCCACTGATTGTATTTTTACACGATTCGTGGGCAGTGAAAAAATAATGGTGAGAAAAAAAATATGCGGAAAAAACCCCCCCGTGTAATTTCTATGAAAATAATAGAATTAACGACTTGGGCGTAATGGGGGTTATAACAGCGAAAATAACAATAATAAAACGTTTCATCGACTTAAATCGTGCAAACAATTTCAAGTGCGTCGTCGTCGCCGCTTGTTGAATTGATGAATATGGTTACACACAGAGGGGAAACACATACGGTCCTCTAGAAACGCAAACTAGTTTAGTTAAACGAGGTGGAAAAAAACACAAACAAAAACAAATTGGTGAGTAGGAGTTGAATACAATAAGTGGTGGATCCTGCTGAAACACTTGTGTAGTAATGAGACGCTTCAGCTGATGATGCAAATCATGTCGAGACCGTGCGGAGGAGAAAGAAAAAAAAAAAATGGTAATCGTGGAATCATTTTTCGATGGAGCTTAAATCATATCTTTTTCTGCAGTGGAAATACAGTCGGCCCCGCCTAATCGGATATCAACGATTTCAGCACACAATATCCGATTATGCGGGGGAACAATTCAGTCGTCATTTTAAAACATTAGCATAGTTTGTATATCGAAAACTTACGTACGATCGATATTAATAAAGCTTCTCGAATAAATCAGATACCAAAAATGAAATGAGAATCACTTTTGATTACAATGATCTAAGATTTTTATTTAGCAATGAAAAATGTAGTGTCCTCTATTGGCTTAAAAGAAAACAAAACTAAAATAATCAAATGCACGTATTAAAGACAACTTAAATACTTGGAGGCCAGTACCTACTTTAATGTATTTTTTTAATCTTAACTTGTAACATATTTTGTATTAATTTCAAATGTTTCATTCAATTAAAACATTATGCGTATAGCGGTTGATGTGTATGAACAGTAAACATGCAAAGTGGGGGCGTGGTAGCCCAGGTCGATAAGATGCTCGCCTAAAGTACCAAAGGATGTTTAGAGGTGTCGCGAGTTCGATACCCGATTCGTCCTTGTCAGAAAATTTTTTCCTGACCCAGGGGTACAACAAAAAACGGCGATAAGACCGCAGGAAAAAATTGTTGCCGCAAGGAGTCCCCCCCCCCTCCCCATCGAGGGGTTAGCGCACCAACCCATCACCACCTAGACATAGAAGGCTTCTGCAGTGTTTGCCATAAAACGTCATTCAGACTACCTAGCAAGTTTGCCACATTTTGAAACACAGCATCCTATTTCGTTTCTTCTTATTTTGGCGTCAAATCTTCCTGATTGACTCACAAATACCTAGTGATTGGATGTGGGGGAATGGAAATCGCCAATTCTGACCCCGATCATTTCTTTTCCTCACAACGATGATGCTGGCACGAGCAGGGAATTTTTTCCCCCCTGAATATTCTGAGGGAAAATAGACTACCTACTGACGTCACGAGCAGCGTGCGGAGGCCTTCTATTTCTAGGTGGTGATGACCAACCTCTCGACGAGTATAAAAAAAAAACAAGTTTGCCGTTCGGAATCGGCAATAAAATGTAGGTCCCGGTCTGATTAGCCCTCGCGTGCAGAAAATGACCGTGGTGCGCCAAAAATAATCAAATGATCAAACATGCAAAGTGTAATATTCGATTAAGTGGGGAAAGTCGATGAAATCATCATATTAAGCAGGGAACTTCAACATAGTCTCTAAGGGATACATTTTGGTCCGGTGGATTCTATCCATTTAAGCGGCGGCGGCGGTATATTCGTTTATCCATTATCCAAATAAGCGGGGTCGACTAGTGCCGTCTTAACGCATAGACTCAACCGGGCACGGGCCGGCAGCCTCAAGAGTAAAGGGGCCTCACGAGAATGAGATCTAGTTAAAATTTTCTAGAATTTATCTGGTTGGGCCTCAGAAAAACTTCTTGGCCCGGAGGCTCATGATGCTTTTAAGACGGCCTTGGGGCCGACTATATTTAAAAATAATAACTTCAAACCACTATTGAAATGAATAAACACTTACGATTACTGATCTACCAAATGCACTTTGGCAATATGCTAGTTAATTTTCCGAATGGTCGATTTTTGACATCTTTCATTCACCAGTTGAGGCACAACCGTGTCGACGCAGTCCAATAAAAAAGAACTCGAAATGACTATATATTGAAATACACAGCATAGATTTGAGAGAAATTTTGTTTTAAAAAAAAACTTATTTCAACTTCACGGGCGATTCCGACGGCAAAAATGGCCAATGGTGAAATTGTTGAACCCAGAACGATATCGAGCAAATCGTCGTTTGCAAATGACGTTGGAAAGCCCGAAAATTGCGTTTTCAACCACAATTGGTCTGAGAAACTACGAATTATTCTACATTATCACTCTCTCTCTCTCTCTCTCTTTTTACTTACATAAAATAATTTTTCTCAGTGCCGTGACTCAAATGCTACTAACTGTATAACAATGGACAAATCCCACTATGGCGACTGAAAAATTGGTGTTGGCACCTGAAATTTTCTTTTTGTAGTTACAAAATATTTGGCATTTATAATAGCATATCTGCCAACATGAAAGATAGTCACTATGCCCTTAAAAAAGTCAAAAGAAGCATTATTTTGCACCTTTTTCTTCTGGGGGAAATATTTTTTGGCGCCTAGAGCCTAGATTTTTTGATTTGTCCATCCGTGTTCTAAAGATTCCTCGAAGTAACTTCTAACAAATATTGAACAGGGGCGGCTGGAGACAAAAACTTTCGGCACCTCTGCCTACCCCTCTCCTCATTCCATGGGCGGAGATACGGGGGGGGGGCAATGCCCCCCCCAGCTTGGTGGAGTCGACTGATCTAATGCATATATGTATAGATGAATTTGCATCATCATCATCGTGCCACCCCAGACTTACAAGTCTATCTCCGCCTACGCCTCATTTTCCCAACGATTTTTGCAAAACAAGAAAAATACATTTTTCCTCCGATTTGGCGCCCCTCTAGAGCAGACAGAAAAATAATTTTCCTCAATTTGTTTTTGGTCAATAAATTTTTTTCCCCGCAATTTCACCCAATTGGATTTGGCACCCCCTCCTAGAGTGGACAAAAATCATTTTCCTTAAATTTCGTTTGTGGTAAATAAAAAAAACTTTTTTTTCGCCCTTTGATCTCGGATTTGGCGCCCCTGTTACAGCGACGGGTGGCACGGCCCATGAACCGCCCCTGATAGTGAAAATTCTATAAAAATAGGATGCTGTAGTCCTTCACATCTAGGTGTAAATTCAAGTCCCCCCCCCCCTATCTGAGATTTGCGTGTTATGTGTTCGAAATGGCGCCATCTTTCTTCTAAAATAAAAGTGAAAGTGGCTGGTATATGGAGCGATTTAAATGACTTGTCTTTGCGGGTGGGTGTGCAATACAGTCTAAAATTGGTACACGCAGCGATGAGGAAAACACAAGCGAAAAAGGGTGTTTTTTTTTCTGAAGGAGAAGAAGTTGCATCCTTCCATTATCTCTACGTTGTTAGTGTGGCACACGCCGCCAATCGAAGAAATCACTTCACACCAAACGGAAGCCACGCGTGAGGAGAAAGATGATACTACATAAAAATATAATCTTATCAACAAAAGGGCGAAGAAAGCGAAGGGTTAGTGTAGGTTTTAGTCATTGAAATAACAAACAAACACCATCCGTTGACAGGCATCAGTTGAAAAGAAACCGGTGATTGCTCACTTGAACAAGAACCATGTTTTCTAAGAAAAAAATGATCCGAGAATCCCCTTTATCTTATCAGAGAAGAGAAAGTATCTGATGACAAAACCGTGTTTCATCACCTTTGGAGGATTTGAAGCGCTTCTACTAATATCCAACTGCTACGTGATCATGATGTCAATCCGCTTTAATGGTTTTGTTTACAAAATAAAGCTATTAAGACTGACACCAACTAGTTAAGCTAATTACTTGATTAGATAGATCACATTCTGCAAACATTCAGCATTAATGCATTCATATTCCTTTGGGAAACTCTCAAATGTACGTATAAATAAACGCTGTTATAAAATTAATTCGAGATTACTTTTTAACTTCGAAACTACGAAACCTCTTATGTAAACATTGCTTAGGCCGAGATTACACTGAAAAAGTTTGATAAAAGATGGTTTTACAAAACTCGCAAAATTAGTCAGTGGTTCAGAAACTCCTGTCAAACGCGGTTCCCCGACACAATCATCTGCGGCTCCCCAGAATAGTTTGGTAGATATTTTCCCGTATAGAAAGAACCACTTCAAAGCATAAATAGACGCGAAACATTGGCTTTCATTTCAGGGGGTTCTGCGGGACATTGATCTTCACTACAGGGGATCGGTGACATCAAAAGGTTGGAAACAATGACCTAACGTATTAATCTACTGTATATTTGAGTCTGTGGTGTGCGTGTTTTGTGTTCGAACTACTTCTACGTTCCGAATCGGAAGTGACAGTCGCAGGTGCCTGAAACTTTCTTGATTGTTATTCCTGTGTCTTTAGGCCTGCCCAGTATACTCTGGAGTTCCAGAACTCTGAGGAAACTTTCTAAAGGGAAAGACGGAAGCCCCAAAAAAAAAAAAAAAAACTAAAACACTGAGAAACCAGGCTTAATCGAATACTTCTTACAGTTTGAAAAACTGATGGCAGATGGCAGCACTAAAACAAGCATTAAACAGAAACAAACTTCACGTTGGTTCGCAACACACACGCATGCACATTTCCCAGCATGCGCGTGGCCCAGGTCTTTTTCTACCATCTGCTAACATCTCTCCATTGAGACACAGCGGCGGGCCGTGATCTGGGTTACGGAGAGCCTTCAGCGAATGAATTACAGAATTTCAGGGTATTGTGCTGGGCTTTTTGTAGAATTGTAGATTATAATTGAATGATTTTTTTTTACAAATTTTTTTCAGTCGTGTTTGAGAACCTTTCTTCCCTCCGAGCGCCAAGATACAGTAATGAGCTAAAGATGTGTGCGAAGAGGTAGAGAGAGAGAGAGAGAGAGATAAGCATATATATAAACCGAGAAGAGAAATTTTCTATCTCAAATATTTATGTTCAGTAGTGTACAGTGTGCGGCATATGCCACATTTGTAATTTTTTCGAACAAAAATAAATGAGATGGGACGTCGGGGTCTCGAGGATGGAAACTTTGGCTAATGGTTGATTGGCTGAGCTGGATGTCGGACTGCGCTTCTTTCTCGTGCTGGGGGGAGGGCTATTGTGACGTCTGCTGCCTTAGGAAAACGCCGTATGATTCGCCAGGTCTGGGGATAATGTGTTACTTCTATAGGAAACCGAATAACCCATTGTTGCATCCCATTTGTTTTTTTTTTTTTGCTTAATTCATATTTTATTTCTCTTATTAACTTTTTTTGAGGGTCCGCAAACTGTTTCTTTTGTTTATATCCATTCTTGCAGGTCCCGCTTTTTTTACCACATTCATCGGCCCGCAAGAGCAAAAAGGTTACAGACCACTGGTCTAGAAGAAACGATAACACAATTTAATCGTTACAGCTGAAAATCGTAAGCATAAAGGAGTTGTAAAATAGTTAAAATGTGCGAGTCGTAGCGAGTCGTTTACTCAATATGCATATGAATCCTCGCTACAACGATACTCAATATCCGGGTATAATACACATAACGATACTCGATATAAGGATATATCCCCTCTACAACACAATAGTCGATATAATACTAAATCCCTTCCACAACGAAACTCGATATAAGGATATATGCTCTCTACAACGATACTCACTATAAGGATATATCCCCTCTAAAACGATACTCGATATAAGGATATATCCTCTCTACAACGATACTCGATATAAGGATAGATCCCCTCAACAACAATATTTTTACAAGTCTTGTTTGGAAATGTCGTACTCTAATTGTAAACTGCTTCGCCTCGATATAACGATATCATCACTCTACAACAGTTTCCCAACCTTTTTTGTCCCACACATCTCGCCTCCTTCTTCAGAAATTTTTTACCGCCCCCCGGAACACTCCATCGCCCCAAGGAGCGTTAACGCCCACGTTGGGAGCCACTGCTCTACAACAATATTTTTAATTGGTGAACAGGGTACCGTTGTATCGAGTTTTCACTGTATCAGTATTTTAAACCAGGGCTGGACAAATCGCAAAAAAAAAAAAAAAAAAAAAAAAATGTAGGTGCCAGAACAATTTTTTTACATGGCAAAAAATTTCTTTTACCCGAAGTAAAAGGTCCAAAATAATGGTTCTTTTGATTTTTTCAGGGCATAGTGACCCTCTTTCATGCTGGCAGATATGCTGATATAAATTCCAAACATTTTGTTCCGGTGCTCCCTCAGCCTGCAATTTATTAACTCCACAAAGAAAAATTCTAGGAACCAATGCCACTTTTTTAGTTGCCATGGCGACCTGGGATTTGTCCAGCGCTGTTTTGTACAAAAATTTAAGGCAGGTAGAACATTCCCACGGTTGATCAAAATTTAAGCTATATTACTATCAATATGGTAATGCGAAAAATTAATCATTAATTAATCAAATTAAGATCACACAGACAACACTCTGGAACTATCGGAATTTTTTTGGTGAGCTGAGGTAGTTAGGCAAACTAGAAGAAAGAGTGGGAGGGGGGAGATGGCCTTGATAAGAATTTGTCTCGCTTACTATTAGAGAGGCTGGCGCGTTGTGCGTGAAATAATACAAATACAAATACAACGCCACAACAGGCAAAATGCCCAACGAGGTGGCTGATAAAAAGATGCCCATAAAAATATGGATGTCATATGTTTCAAAAATACAGCAACCCCATTAAAAATGCAATTAACACAAATTATAAACAATATATACACATGATAAAATATCATACAATGCCCATAAAGAATACTTATGGTTGTCTTATTCTAAGAATGGATAGCTTCTCGATTTACCCCAACATGTTTATCATATTTCTTTTTAAACGTGTCAATTGTGTTACAATTTACTACCTCCGGGGGTAAGCTATTCCATTTATTAACAACCCTATTAGAGAAAAATTCCCTGCGACACCATAACCTTGCATTGTCCCTCACCAATCGATACTGGTGTCCCCTTGTAAAGGCAGTTGATTGGCGGTGTACTAAAAGTTCATGGTCCATCCTATCCATCCCATTGAAAATTTTGAACACTTCGATCATATCTCCTCGACACCTGCGTTCATCCAATGTAAACATATTCAAAAAATGAAGTCTCTCTTCATAACTCAAGCCCTGTGTGCCAATAAGGACACGCGTAGCTCTTCTCTGCACCCCTTCAATCAAGTCTATGTCCCTCTGTAGGTATGGTCTCCAAACCCTTACAGCATACTCCAGTCCAGGACGAACTAAACCTCGAAAAAGCGGAAGAATGACTTTAGGAGAACGCGAAGAGACCTTTTTGAAAATGAGACCAAGCATTCTATTCGCTTTTTTGACAACCGCTGAACAATGTTCAGAAAACTTAAGTCGCTCGTCAATGAGAATTCCCAAATCGGTGACTCTAGTTGCATCCGGGATAGTGACACCATTCAACTCGTAAGATAACCATGGGTTGTTCGAACCAAAATGAGCGACCATGCACTTATCTACGCTAAACCTCATGCCCCATTCATTTGCCCATGCTGCAATCTTGTTTAAGTTGGTCTGGAGCAACTCCCTATCGCTTTCATTCCCGATTACCCCCATTAGCTTCACATCACCTGCGAATTTGCTAGTAATTCCATCGATACCCTGATCGAGTTTGTCGATAAAAAGTGAAAAAAGTATGGGGCCAAGGACACTTCCCTGAGGAACTCCACTTGTGACGTCTGTCCAACCAGAGAATTCCCCGTTCACCATAACTCGTTGCGACCTATCTCTTAACCACGATTCTATCCAATTCAGCAAGTTGCCCCCTATTCCAATCTCGTGTAAACGCTTCAAGAGTTTGCCATGTTGGACCCGATCGAATGCCTTCTGGAAATCAAGGTAAACAACGTCGACATTTTTGCTCTTACCCAAAGCCTTAGTCACGTAATCATAGAAGCAAAGGAGGTTAGTTACACATGACTGCCCCTTCCTGAACCCATGCTGATTATCCGACAATACATTATTCTCGTCTATCCACTTCACAAACTGCCTTTTGATGATAATTTCCAAAATTTTCGAGAGGGAGCTCGTCAAACTCACTGGACGATAATTAGACACCACTTCTCTACTACCCTTCTTAAATATCGGAACAACGTTAGCCAGTTTCCAATCTCTCGGGACGATACCCTCAGCAACACTACTCCTGTATATCTGTGCGACTGGCCCCAACAATTCATTAGCACCTTCCCTGAGAACCCTGGGATAGATATCATCTGGTCCTGGTGCTTTGCTTGCACATACATTTCTTAGAAGATTTAGGACCTCCACGTCTTCTACTTGAATATCGTTGAGGGTTTTATTACCCCATGCAACACCCGTATATCGAATATCATTATCTCCATTAAAAACCGACGCGAAAAAGTCATTGAAAGCACTACACATGCCTACATTGCTCTCTACCTTAGAGCCTCCTATCGAGAGGGGGCCAACTGTCCCCTTACATCCATTATTGACGTATCGAAAAAATGATTTTGGGTCAGAGCCAATGTTATCTGCCAACCTAGATTCAACTTCCTTTTTACTATCCCCCTTATTAAATTGTTAAATAGGTGCTCAAACGTATTGGTAGTAATAAAATCATTTTTATGGGGGGGAGGTGGTGAGGTATAAATGAAAATAGCTGAAAAGAATGAGATAAAGGAGATAATCAATGTGTGGGGGGAAAAAAGATCATGCAAGAGACAAAAAAATTTGTTGTGTAAACAAGTATTTGGATATCAGGTAAAATCAAGAAATTTTGACACGAGGGGGCGTGAATTTTTGGAACCGATGACAATAGATTCCAGTTTCACATGCAAGTCCAAAAGTTGTGGCTTTTTGTCCTTTTCTTTTATCGAATACGCTATCTATTATGGAAAAACAGGATTTCACTTTGCTATTGCAAGACCCAAAATAGTAGATCATGTTTTCTTTTTTTTTCTTGATTGCCAAAGGCCAACATACTTTGGAACGGCAAGGGAGGCCTAGGAGGACATTTTTCCCGCCTCATTCTGTTTAAAAATATAACAAGTATTTATTTATATATTCTTTCCCTCGCCCTTTGCTCCATTATAGTTTCGACACCTCATCTGAGTTTGATGAGACAAGCCTTGAAGAGTTAATGGATATCTCTCCCAATATCTGATGCATTACGTTACTCGGTAGTATTGACAAGGAGGAAGAAACGAGATAATTCATTACCAGCAGGAAATCCTAACCTATCAAACGTTCGCTGCACCCTTGGGAATGAATCAGTTTATCCTGGGATCCGTGATGTTGAGACGGCCCTACACAGGACCTTCTCAAGAGGGAAGCTCACTCCACTCTAATCCACCGATCAGGAGATTAATCTCATTTTACAGAAGAAGAAAAAGCACAGTAAATTCACTCAAAATAATCAATCTATACGTATAAAATAACATGCCTTGACTGACTGATTCACTGATTGACAAATTCATCACCGCCGAGTCGAAACAGCTGAAGTACAGTAGAATCCCGTTATAACGAACTCCAAAAGACCAGAGAAATCACTTCGTTACAACCAAATTTCGTTATAAAGGAATTCCAGGTTTTTGCATTGTTCCAATGTAAACTTATCTGAGGGATTAGAAAAGTGTTCGTTATAACGAGATTTTCGCTATAACGGTATTTGTTAAAACGGGATTTGACTAATATATATGGAATTTGGTCAGTAGTTTTCCTTTATGATGCAGGGACTCACTAAGAAGGGTTTTTTTCCTTCGAAATTCAACTTCTAAAGGGGTTCGAAGGTTATATAGAGAAATCACGGAATCGAAACAGCTGAAACTATAAATATGAAATTTGATCAATGTTTTTATTTTGTAACAGACTCACTAAGAGAGGATTTTTTAGAATTCAAACCCGTAAGGAAGGTTCAAAGGTTATATGTAGCCAATCATCGATGAGCCCAAACTGCTGAAGCTATAAATATGAAAATTGGTCAGTATTATATTTTATAATATAGAGCTTAACTAAGACGGAATTTCTGAAAATTCAACCCCTGGGGGGTCATGAGTTGTTCAAATGTTATATGGAGGAATCATCGACGAGCTATTTTCAGATTATCAAATCCACGCCAGCGAAATCGTGGGTAACAGATAGTTCGATAAAAAAAAAAATCTTACTGCGCTCGTGTGGCACACACACAGTGATAAGATGCTTGTATTCCACTATGAAGGTTACCATCAAAGTCCATGGGTTCGAATTCGGGCAAGGCAACATCAGAAACAAGTTCTTTACCGTATGGCGGTATATGACCGGAGTTGGTGAGCGGTGAAGTAGTAGATGTGAGTGTGGGAGCCATGCAGGCCTCTGAGAGCTTTAAGAAAATAAGAGTGAAATACACTGGTCGAGGCTATATAGGCCAGTGCCATTTTAACGCATGGGCCCGCCCGGGGGGTCTCAAGAGAAGAGGGAGCCTCAGAAAAATGAGAAGCGGTTGAATTTTTGGAGAATTTGCTTGGTAGGGCAGCAGAAAAATCACTTGTCCCGGGAGCCCATGATGCTCTTAAGACGGCCCTGCTATAGGTGGCTTCACTCGTTACAAGGTAGGTTCGGAAAACTATAAAAATTCTTTCCAGTGTCACCAGACAGACAGACATTACCGCCCAGAGAGACCATCTTGGGAAGGTTTGCGCTCTTTCCCAAAGGGTTGGACGGTCTCGATTCCAATGTTGACAGTTGAAGGTCAGACGGAAGAATGAATGTATCCCATGCGAATGTATTTTTCCCGTTTCAAGCGTTATTGGATTTCAGAAAAGCGTATGTCATAAGAATAAGGATATTACAGCGCTTCACCCTCCTGCTTAATTCGAGAAGAATTTCCCATCAATCCACATTGCCTGTGTACGCATCCAATGTCACAGAGTTCATCAACCACCCGAGGAGAGGGACTTGATGAACGGAAGCAACAAATAAAGGCTAATAAGGCACGGCTGCCTTTTTTTAAAGCCAACGTTGCATAAAAAGAAAAGACAACGTTGCAGTCCAACCAGTGAAAGCTCTTCAAACCCTAATCACGTTACGCAATGAATTTTGCACATGCGAACATGTCAAAAATGATAATTTCACGATATATGCATTCGTTCCAAATGAAATGGTCAGTCTGTCAAATTGTACTTTGCTTCACTTTTCATGGTAATAGATTAAAAAGAAAAAGAAAATAGAGAAAAAAAAGCAGATTTTCAGGTTTCTGACGAGGTCAAGTGGAACCGATGCCGCGCCACTGTGAGCCAATGCGTAATGATACGCAACTGACGACAATTTGTGTGGAAATTTGCTTTTTAGAATTTTCCGCACGCAAATAAATAATTATAGGAATGGAAATTTAATTTTTGATAATACATAAAAATTCTATCGAAATTTTTATTCTATATTTTTTAGATGTTATCGATTAACTGATACTTAAAGTAAATTTTAATGAAATTTTCCTAACAAATTGATAAGCGGCCGTTTGGAATTCATCATTAATTAAGTGATGGCGGAGTTATTTGCCGCTTGAATGTTATATGTTTTGTTCGTTAATATATCAATACTTTTGTATACAACACAGAAACGCAGCATAACTGACAAGTACACGGGGTGTTTATAATTAAATTTTCCGTACTTTAGTGTTTAAGACAAACTACTTATTCATCCGAACATAGCCAAATTTAAGTACCATAGAGTATAGGAGAGATTTATACAATAAAAAAATAGTTAAATTTTTGACCACCGGGGGGAAAAGTGTGGCGCTTTTACTGCATTTTCCTTTCCCCCCCCCCCCTGGTCGATATAGTATATGTAGAAGTTTCGATGAAATACGTGCTCCAGAACGGGCACTACATAGGTCTAAGCAGTGTCAGTATACTGAAATCACTCAGACTTTTGTAGCACCCGTTCTGATGGAAGAATTCCATAGAAACTTGTATATACGCTATATGAACCACGGGGAGGGGAAACGAAAATGAAATGCAAGCACCACACTTTCCCCCTGGGGGTAAAAAATTGAACTATTTTTCTTTGCGTAATGCATAAATCTCTCGTCGATGAGTCTCATCAACCCTTTGATAAGGCCGTGAGAAGTGTATACGTCCCTCAAAATTCATCAATTTTTAAATATCCACGATAAGCTCGATGCCAAAAATATTCTAATATACGTCTACCACTACTAGAAAAAACGGCCCTTTAAAGGGTTAGGATATCCTGAGAATTTGGCTGTGTTCGGATGAGTAGTTTTTGAGGAAAACGGAGTACGGGAACTTTAATTACAAACACCCTGTACATTTATGCTTTCGGTGACCCGGTGTGCAAAATACCAATGTTATAGAAAGGAAAGGGGGGCCATCTTCTCAAGCACAAAACTGGCGGGTAGTTTAAGAAATGTAATGAAGCGGATACGAATCTGATATACGGGGTTATTCAGAACTGATGAGCAAAACTTTAAGAGGGAGGGGGTGATAGAACACACACATCTAAACTAGCATGCTTTGTTTGCAAACACACACAAAAACGCTTGCATTACGGCCATGCATTATGATAATATTATCGTAAATGCATTTCCGTAATGCAAGCTTTGAACCGCTACAAAGCGCTGTCATTGAACGCATAAAGCAGTGTTTCCCAAAGCATGCGTCACAGCTACTAAGGGGCGTCACTAACTTTTGTCAGGCGAGCCAGAGATATTGATTTTTGTGTGTGTGTCTATTTACACTTCGAAGTGGTGCTTTCAAAAGTACAAATATCGATAAAACTATTATAAGGAACCGCAGATGAGCCATGAATAGGGTAAAAGGGCGCGGATGACATAAGTTTGAGAACCACTGGCATAAAGTGTTTGTTTTGCTACTTGCCGTTGTTTCTATCATGTATTGCAAAAGTAATGGCTGGTTTCGGGAAAAAGAAGTGAGCATTGATCGAGAAGCTATCCATACTTAGAGAATAAGACAACCATAAATACATTATGGGCATTGTATAGTATTTTATCATGTGTATATATTGTTTATAATTTTAGTTTTTAATTGGGTTGCTGTATTTTTGAAATATATGACATCCATATTTGTTATGTTGGGCATTTTGCCTGTTGTGGCGTTGTATTTATATAACATATTTTTCTAGTGTGGTGCTGTGAACGAGAATGCTATGGGAACTCAAAGACTACTAGAATGTGAATATAAACGTTGCCGTAAAGCATACATGCTCAAATGCTCCTCTGTGTAGCGGAATTATCGTTACATCGAGAGGAAGCAGTTTGACAGAGCATAGATATTTATAAATAAGACTTGAAAAAATATCGTTGCAGAGGAATTTATATCGTTGTATCGAGGTTTCACTGCAATTTATAAGATATATTTAACAATTTGACCCACAGTTGGCAACATTTTTGGCGAAAGAGCGTGCTTATGTATCCTACTTCCCGTATCTTTCTCGATAAAATATTGTTCTCTAACCACTATGAAACATCAACTTTATGCACAGTATTCGATTGCATCTGATTGATATCTTTCATCAAAAAAAAATCAATATTAATAACGCCAATTTTGGTTCGTAACGACAACTCGGTTACAATTAGGCCTACGACGACGAAATTTCGTTGAATCTTCACTGCCCTTATAACCGAGCCCGACAGCAGCTCACAGTTGATATTCGAGAAACGAAGCAAAATAGAAGTGAAGTCATAGAATTTGTTTTTCTTTCGCTTAAAAAAAGAAACGTACGAGAAGCCCGTTCAGTCGTTTCTAACGACCCGATTCATATGCATGGCCATTGATCGATCCTATTTAATTTCCGATATCGACGACCCCTACCACAAACGTGCCTCATCTACAACCGAGAGAGAGGAAGCAATGTAATCACTGGACAGGTTTTAGCTCGCCAGAGGACGTTCGCAAATATAAGTCTTCTTTTTTCCCCCCACCGTCAAATAACGACAAATTGATCATCATTAAGCAACATGGAGTAAAGGGATGACCAGGAAGTACAGGGAAAAGATAAATACTTCAAATACCAGACATATCTTTTTTTTTTCTTTAGACCTTGTTTTCGAGAGCATATAAATACAAGGACTAACCGCGACCCTGAGAGAAAATCATTTTCTTAAAGCGAAAAACAACTCTCATCGCGACATAAACAAACATTAGAGAGAATCCACCTGGATATTAAATACTGAAAAATTCCTTTTTCCTCCCCTGGAATTTGTGGATAATGCTAAGTTATATACAGGGTGAGCACATAATAGGACGTGTGGTACTTTACTGACAAACTGTTGATCCTAGAGGCATATTTCTAATTAGAAAAGTATCCAAAATAACGCGTAGTACTCAGATATGTCATTCATGTTGCAAGGGATTGTATAATTATTAAAATATAATAAAAATAACTTTTTATGAGATCTCTGTGTGCTTCAGAACCCAATTAGAAAGTTGTTCTCCGGTAATGCCAGGGGGGGGGGGGAATCCACGCTTGTAAGTGCAATATTCACAATGAGATATCTGAGTTCGAAAAACGGAGGAAAGTTAGAGAAGAACAGCGTTAAATACGGGTAAACTGTTTTACCCGTATTTAACGCTGTTTATGCAATATATTGGTAATATCACAGTCAATATTGCACTTGGAAACGTGGAATTTTTTTTTTTTTTTGTCGGCATCAGGAGACCCAGGGAAACAACTTTGTAATTTGATTTTTTAGCACAAGGTGTCCGTATAAAAAGTTAGCATTTTTATTTTGATAAATATACAACCCCTTGCAACATGAATGGCACGCATATGAGTTCTTTTACACGTTATTTGAATACTTTTTTCTGATTGGAAGTACAGTAGGACCTCTCGATAACGGACACCCATGGGACCCCAAAACTTTTCTCCGCTAATAATTGGGTGTGTCCACTATTGGGGAGAAACAATACAGAGTAGAATCTCGTTTCTACGACTTACACATTTATACGACGTTTGGCTTCGGACGCAATTGGTTCCTATATGTTACTCTGTGTAAAAGTGATACAACGGTGGTCGTGCTTATAATCATCAATCGTTCTCGATAAAGAACGTTTGATTAAATTTCAGTACATTTATATCACTTTTACCGGCGATTATGCATAATTCCGAAATGAAGTTGGAAAATTTGATAAAAATATAGAAAAAAATTTGTAACCTTTCTTCTCTCCATTAAACCAATTAATCATTTTTACCTGTACATGACACGTGCACTACACATATTTTGCAATAAAGATTAAATTAAATTAAAATAAGTGTGAAGAAGATAAAAACATTCATAACATTATCAGTCTTTCAGTGTTGGCTTTCTTCACACGTGCAAACGAAACCAACATTACCATTCGGAATAAGCATCCTGGATCTTAGTTATGTTCAGTTAATCAAATAATTAATTGACGAATTATCATATTTACCAATACGAGCTTGGGATTATGCATAACCACTGTTGAATATGATAAATTCTCGATTTATGAACAAAAATTCACAAATTAGAATTTTGAAAAAAAATAGCTTGATTTTATACTGACCGCTGAGTGAAATATTAAAAACCTATTCCACGGGACCGGGGATCAAAAAAGTGTCCGTTAAGGGAGGTTCCACTGTACGCCTTTAGGATCAACGGTTCGCCAGTAAAATGCCCTACGTCCTGTTACCTATGCAACGTGTATATGAAGATTCATTAAAATTTCATGAAGCCTCATATCCTCATCATTTTTGCGGTAATATTGGCTACGATTCATCCCCCTTAAAATGAAAACCACTGACACTTGAACCCTCGGATTCCAAACATTTTACACGCACTGACTCTTCTCGAAGAGTGTGGTTAACCACCATCAGGAAATAGGAAATTGCACGTGAGATAATTGAAAATATTACAAGCTTTTCTTTGAATATTGAGAATAAGAAGACAATCGAAAGTTTCGTTTTAAGTAACATCACGATATCTGAAACCATCTCATAGTACAAAAAATACAAAACATCCGCATATTTATCTTATGATAGGTGCTGATATCGAACATAATCTACGACGAGGTGGGTTCCGTAATTATTTCCCTGCGACACGATATTTTGACCGCAAAAAAAAAAATATATATATATATATATATATACAAAATAAATGCGTAATAAGTTTCTAACATTTTGCCGTCGATAAATAATCAGGGACGGATGTTGTTTGGAATAATCACTAAATAACAAAATTCGACGTATATTTTATACCAGGAGCTGCACAACCTCCATCACGTGGTTCAAATATGGCCAGCGAAAAGTGTTTTGATAGAAAAGTATCAATACACAAAACACGAAAAATATATGAATCTGAGCCATTAAAAAAATACGGAAGATCAGGACCCACACGGGATATCGCCAATTATGGGAGGAAAAAGGTAGTCATATGTGCAAAGGGAAGTTGCCAATTGCAGCCAAAACAATTGTCAGAGGCATACTAGGTTGCTAATCACAGACAAAAAATTTGTCAAAGGCATATTAGGTTGCTAATCACAGACAAAAAATTTGTCAAAGGCATATTAGGTTGCTAATCACAGACAAAAAATTTGTCAAAGGCATATTAGGTTGCTAATCACAGACAAAAAATTTGTCAAAGGCATATTAGGTTGCTAATCACAGACAAAAAATTTGCCAAAGGCATATTAGGTTGCTAATCACAGACAAAAAATTTGCCAAAGGCATATTAGGTTGCTAATCACAGACAAAAAATTTGCCAAAGGCATATTAGGTTGCTAATCACAGACAAAAAATTTGCCAAAGGCATATTAGGTTGCTAATCACAGACAAAAAATTTGCCAAAGGCATATTAGGTTGCTAATCACAGACAAAAAATTTGCCAAAGGCATATTAGGTTGCTAATCACAGACAAAAAATTTGTCAAAGGCATATTAGGTAATCACGGACAAAAAATTTGTCAAAGTCATATTAGGTTGCTAAAAATTTGTCCACGTTAAGTTGTCAATCAATGCCCCAATTTCTTATGGGTCAACAAGAAGCGAACGTCATAAAAACAGAGACAAAAGCGAGACGAAAATTGTGCCGTTATATCCAAGGTTGTTAGGTTTCCACGACGTTATACACAACCACAATTCATAAACATTCTCTACGACATACATGGTCAACTAATGACCCGAAGGCTAAATGTGGCCCTCGGAGTCATAGTGATGTGGCTCGCGCCCTCAAACCTAGTTTTGAAAAAATGAACTTAGAAGCACATTTACAGATCACCACGTCACAGTTGCTGAGTACTTAAGCGGCAGTTCTAAAGATCAATTAAGTGACCCACATCATATTTCCATCTCACCGCGGTACATTTCCAGAGCACCTAAGCTACCAGCGGCACATTTACAAATCACCCGCAGTAGCATGTTTACAGATCAACGCGGCACAGTTAAAGAGCACTTAAGCTACCCACGGCAAAGTTCCAGATCACTCGAGCGGCCCGTAGCACATTTACAGATCACTTAATTAAGTGTCCCGCGACACGTTACGAAATCACAATGAAGCGACCCGCACTCTCCTAAAAGGTCGAAAACATCCTTGCTCTTCGGGAATCAGCCCGGATCACCAATCATTGACGTTATAACCGTGTTAGACTGTGTATGAAAGGGGGAAAAAAATTTGCATGCGCACGTTCTTCCTTTTTTTTGCACGTGTAGTGTATATTTTTTGAATAATCCCTCTCTCTTAACAATATTGACATAAGAAGAATACGGCGTAAAATGTTTCCATGAAGTGTAAAATGGACCTATTATGCATGTATTGATTGACATATATTGATGAATAATTAAGAAAATAAATAAATTCGGAAAATTTAAATTTGAAAATTTCGAGATGTTGCTAATGCTGCGGCGTAATGTATGTGAAATATATTCCAGAAGTTATTTTTACATAGAAATAAATCTATTCGTGAATCAATTTCTGATTTACCGGTTTGTTTTAGAAAAAAAAAATTGGCGTAAAACGGTAAACATAAAAAGTTGAAATTTTCTTTAAGTTCAAACATGTGTAAAAATGGTGCTTACAGAAATTTTTGATAAAATTTGAATATTTCATTAGGAAAATTGAATCGTTGATTTTTGATAAACTTAACAGTCAACTTAAATTTGTATATATTTAATCTCATTGAACTTTGAATTCGCACAGGCTAATGTAAATCGAACGGAAATTATTTCCGAATTAATAAAATTTCAAGATTCCCAGAACTAAGGGGAAAAATCGAAACTTTTAAATGATAACTCTACAGTATACACTCAAACCTCGTTAGTGCGTCACCCGGATAACACGTCACTCCGCTTACCGGATCACTTTTTGGAAGTCCCAGTTATCCTCAGGCAGGAATTGGTACAGCTATGTCTTACTCCGTTTAACGAGTCACCCCGCTTACTAAGTCATATTTTTGCTCTCCCAAGAGTGACTCATTAACAAGGTTTGACTGTATATATAAAGATATTAAATAATTGAATTTCGATAAACTTAGTTATATACATAAAACTCTTGATATAAAAGACCTCATTATTCGCGAAATTATCTAACAAACGAAGATTAAAATGTATTTATCACAAATAATTTCTAATAAATTGAAATTTCAAAATTCCTAGATCTCGTAAAAATTTGTGTAGAAGTTTCTAATAAAAGCGTTAGCATTCCATGAAAAATAAGTAAATAAATATATATATATATAATTTTGATAAACACAGTAGTCGGCGTAAATTTCTCGATTTATTAGCATTGATTATTTTTGAGCTTCTCTCACATATGTAGTATATCAGAGATAATTTTTGAATCTATTGAAATTCCAAGATTCTCAGAACTAGGGGAAAAAAAACGAGAAACTTAAAAAAATTATTATCTAATAAATATAATTACAATTTTACAAGAAAATTAAATCATTTATATAATTTCGATAAACTCAGAAATGATGGTAAATCTCTTAATATGTACACGATTATTATTCGAGACTATCTCACGAATACAGATTTAAAGTAAATTACCACAAATTATTTCAGTATAAATTATAATTTCAAGATTCCCAGAGCTAAAAAAAAAGCTAAAAACTTTTGATAAAAATTTCATAAAAAATAAATAATTGAATTTCAATAAACTCAGAAGAGTAAGCTTAAAACTCTTGATAAAAATTTCATAAAAAATAAATAATTGAATTTCAATAAACTCAGAAGAGTAAGCTTAAAACTCTTGATATACAATTCCTTATTATTTGTGAAATTATCTACCAAATGAAGATTAAACTGCAGTAATCACAAAATTTTTAAATCGATTGAAATTTCAAGATTCCCAGAACTAAAAAAAAAATAATTAGAGACTTTTAAATAAAAATTTCATATAAAATTAAATTATTGATTTTTTATAAACACAAGAGTAAGAGTAAATTTCTCGATATATTAGCACTGATTATTTTTGAAATTATCTCATAATTGTATAGATAAAAAGTAAAGTATCACCTACTAAGAAATTACCGGGCGACAGTGCCATCTTAACGAGCCCACCCGGGGGCCTCAAGAGAAGAAGGGCCTCACAAAAGTTATAACTGGTTGAAATTGTCGAGAGTTTACTTGGTAGGGCCTCCGAAAAATCAGTTGGCCCGGGGGGCCCCCTGATGCTCTTAAGACGGCCCTGCCGGGCGATTGATTATCAGAAAAATAAAAATTCTATAAAAGAATAAATCATTAATTTCGATAAACCCAGGATTTACTGTAAATCTCTTAATATGTACACGATGATTATTCGAGATTATCTCGCGATGATTATCCGAGATTATTAAAAACATTATCACAAATCATTTCAATTCAAATCCCTCACTAAAAACAATCAATTACATCTCTAACCCATTTTTTTTTTTAAACATCTAACACGTCCCTTTAAACGTCTTTAGACATGTCACAAAAACCGCAAACATAACACCTGACATAAAACCTAAGGCGTGATTAAAATAAAGAACAAACATCGGGAAACATAATAGCATTAAAACAACAAGAAAAAGAGAGAAACCGCAATCAATCTTACATCGCCATGACACCAGCCAGGTCTTAAAAAGACGTCTCTTGTCTATACCAGGTAAGAGATTACGGGAGAGAAGAGACAACCAACCGACGAATATACACAAACAAAATAAAAAAGAAAGAATCACTTTGGGGTCCTCGCTATTATACGACGGACAACAAGTTGGGCACGTTCCCAACTGGCACAAAAGACGAGTGATACCACTCTCGAAGAAAATCCTTTACTTAAACGCTCACTACACTACACCACACCACACAATCAAGACACACGAAGTCAAATGCAATATCCGGAGGAGCAAAAAAATGCCTTTTTTTTTTTTGTTTTAAACACGGCGACTGCGGCGAGAAAAGAAGAAGCCATTTCTATTCATTTCAAGTAAGAAAATAAAAATAAGAAAGCAAAGAGAGAGAAGGGTTGACCTACTAGTTCCAGCATTGCTAGTCTCCATCATCCTACGTTTGGTTGCCCTGTTGATGGTGCTTCTTTTCCTTTTGATAGAAATGCTTCCACGCGAATATTTTTTTATTATGTGAGGAGTTATTATTACGTGCCTTCGGGGGGATTATTTTTCTTTTCCCTTCGAAACCACGAGAGAGAGAGGATTATATCCACATTCATCCGCGATACAATAAAATGTGGAATGTATGCATTTTTATCAGCTTTAACTTTGACATTTTAAACCCGTTCCGGCGTTTTTTTTAAATGTCATCGGACGTTGATCAAGGGGGGGTGATGAAATTTTTCATTGGGAAAAGGTCAGTCGGAATGACTTGGGGAAACTGAACCCGATCCCGACGTGCCGTTAGAAAGTGATATGTGACTGACGCAAAATTTTGAGGCTTAATTATTTTTCCTTCAAAAAAATTACTTACGAAATATTGTGCATGATATATCCCGCAAATTCGTAATTATTATAAAAATTCATAAAAATTGAAAGAATTGGTGTATTTGAATGCAGTTTGTTAAATAGTTTGGTACAGAAAAATTTTTTTAGTACGAATTTTTGTCAATAGAAGATGAGGGAAACCAGTTCGACCGGAGTGATTTGTCCCGAACCGTGTCCGAAACATTCATAAATCTTCAGCCGGTGATTCGTGGCTCAGGTAAACTTCACCAATAGTGTTTTTTCCACCAATGTCAAAATCACAATGAAAACCTTAAGCCGGGTTTTCCTAGGAATAGAATTTCTGCGCCGTGTGCTGGGTGAAAATGCTGATTGGTTAAAAACCAGAAATTCAAGTTTTTTTTTACCAATCAGCGTTTTCACGCTGCAAATGCTTTAAAAACCTGCTCCTAGGAAAACCCGGCTTTATGTAAGTGTCAGTAACAGGAAAATTCAGAAATGAGCTGTTAATCGTCACCACGCATTTCATAGGACGCTGATTTGCATACGTCCGGTGATGATTAGCTTTCGTGCACAGCATCCTCTATCGACAAAAATTACTAATTTTTTTGTATATAAAAAAAAACCTCTTCCTTGAGAACAACTTTTGCAAACCGCATTCAAATATACAAATTCATTTTTTTTTACATTTTTAAACCATTTTCGAATGTATGAGATACCCTGTATATACAGTAACAAAACTATTAACTCCCCATCGTCCGGTATATATGATACTGTCAAAGCCCGAAGTTGGCCACTTCGCGAACTGGCCGGCTCAGTTAATCCGGTTAATGTGCGAAATTCGGGTTTTGACTGGCCCCTATATGTCGATCCCTATATCATAGCTGCCAACTTTTGAAAATGAAAATTCGGGAGATTTTCGCGCAAACCCGTATTTTATGCTAAAACCACTCCCTAATAAATACAATAGGGATTTTTCCAAATAAAATAGGGATTTTTCAAACATAAAAGTTAAAGCGTAGGGAATAAAATCCCTACTCAAAAACTGAAGTCAAATTAAAATAGGGATTTTACACACATGGAAGTAAAACCCTTGGGAATCTGAAATTCCTACGCAAAAAACAAGTGAAATTGGAGGCCAAAACTTCAATGATGTAAAAATAAATATTGTGTTCAATCAGAAACGCTGTGAACAAACATTCTGCGCGAATGACCCCAAAATCATCCGAAGATGAAGGAAAACACCGTCAATTTTTGAAGAACACTGACTTTTTGTGACACTTGCTTGATGGTTTTTTTTTCATTTCACGAGTGATGATGGCAGTCTTTCCATGACCGATGTTTATGTCCGTAGCACAACTTGTACAAAAAGGAAAAGTCGGCCCTCTTCTGGAACGTTTGATGAAAGGAAATTCATCGGGGTATAAGTATCTTTAAAATTGATTAAATATGTTTTTGTTCATCAGTATTCATGTTTTGTTATATCGCACGTACGTAACTTCAACAAAAGAAATTTTGACCATATGCGCGTCACTATAATCTTCAATTATTATCCAGGACTATTGGCTGCTAAGCCATTGCCCTGCACGATAAGACAAATAACTTTCTTGTTACCATCAGAGGGTTTGTAAAACTTCCTTAAAAAGGGAATTTCCCCATTTACGACGTGTGACGTCATTTCGAAAGGGGAAAAAAGAGGTTTCATGCCCCACAAGAAATTCCTTAGGGATTGTTTCCATGAGCGGGGATTTTTTTTTTTAACGAAGTAGGGAATTTTTAGGGACAATTAGGGATTTTTGTGATTTTCGTAAAAATTCGGGAGATTTAAGAACTTTTCGGGAGGTCGAGCGATGAAGCTAAAATTCGGGAGATTCCCGGAAAATTCGGGAGACTTGGCAGCTATGCTATATATGAATCACTAAGATATCGATATTCAGATTCCTTTGATCGTTAGGGTTGTAATAATTATGGTTAGCTATGGCTAGTTACAAATATGGCCATAATTATCACAAAAAAATTCGTCAACGTAGCGATGATCCCGAATCATATGGATCGGTGAAAGACGGAATTTCGGACATTGGCAGGGTCAGCTGGGCTGTGAGCTTTGGCAGTAACATATGTATATGAATATAAATTGCAAATACATGGTGGAAAAATACATTATGCCGATTTCTTTTCCCAATTTTTTTTTGTTTGGTATTTTAAAAAATCTAGTGTGTTATTTTAATTAAAAAAAAAAATACGGCTGTACAGGGTACAGTACTTTTTTTTTTATCTAGAAAGAGTTGATTTCGAGTCATTTTTTGAGAGCTGCTGAAATTTTCGGCTTTAGTTGATTTCCCCCAAATTATATAAGGAATTTGAAATAAAGTTTGAAGTAAAAACCATTCAACTCTGCTACGAAGATTTTATCTGGTTTATAGATAACAGGAAAATATAAAGGCAAACTGCATTTCATCCTTAATTGGCCATTGTAATTAATTAAAATGTTGATTCTAATTAATCATGTTCCTATGCTGATGTCTTGTTTCAATTAGAAATATTTTAACAGCGCCCATTTATATCCGTTTTTGTAGGAAATTTAATACTCATAGATTTTCCATGAGGGTGTACACCATATAGAGGGTTGAAATTTTCTAATCTTCTTTTCAAAAAGTGGTAAAATGAGCATTCTTACGAAGACAAGACAAAAAAAAATAATTATAATAAAAGAAGAGGTTGGTTAGTGAAAACGGGACGTATGGTCTTAGCATTAAAAATGTGAAGTGTGACTTAGAAAGGGCACCCGAGATAGTCCAACTACAAGTATTAATTTACATATGGTTGATTTTTATTAATTTATCATCATCAACCATTTTCGCTCCACTGCTGGATGAAGGTCTCCTCTAAATTTTTCCATGTTTTAGCCAACCAGTTGACTCCAGCCATTTTTCTGATCTCGTCGATCCATCTTGCGTGGGGACGTTTAAAGGCGCGTATACACTAGCGCGCAGATCATGCAATGAAAGCATTCGCAATTGGTTGTTCAGCAATTTGTACGGTGTTGCGAACGATTCTTGAGCTGTTTTCACTGGACCCACCTGGAATCGGTTTTTTCAACGAACACAAAGGAAGTTTGTGTACCCACGAGAAACACACCCTGATTTAGATATATGTAGCTGTCTAAATAATTATTCCACTTTATTCCAAATAATTCACCTAAATTTGCAGTAATTATTTCTTTGAACTAATATCTAATTATCATCATGAGACTTTGCCGTAATTAGTTTTTTTCTCCTCCGTTTCAATTACAAGAATCAATATTCCTGACCAAGATTTAAAATAGCGACATCTTTTCATAGTTAGTCTAGTAAAACCACTTCTGCGTGATATTTTTAAATTAGTCTTCATTTATAATGATAAAATAATAATCGTTAATTTTAATGAATATTTTTTTTTTTTTTTTTAAATCTCGTTATCTGAGTATAACATTCGTCAATAGAATATTAAGTTAAATTAAAATACAAAGTGAGTAAAACAGTTAATAACGGATGGATGGCTTCTAAGACGATTTGTATAAAGAATATTCACTTTCGAGAATATTGAACCCAGGCCAGTACTTAAAGTGCTTGTCGTGTACGTTAAGTGCTCTTCTCGACTCTATTCTGGGGAGCCGCGGATTCAATAAGTTAATATATAACCACTGGCCTCTAGACCAGTGTTTCTCAACCGCCTGGCCGCGGCCCGGTACCGGGCAACGAGTGATTCGCCGTCTCATTTTTCCTCATTCATCTTCTGTTGGTCGTGTGTTTGACCGGGCCTTCGACTCACAGAAATGAATGAAACCGGGCCGCGGGCTTGAAAGTAGTTGAGAACCACTGCTCTAGACTATGAGAACGCAAATTGGTTACTGACACACCACTTTCAAGCAAAAGTAATTAAATCCAGCTCATGCAAATCATTCGACATTCCACAACCTTTCACCTTGTCTGACGATTTTTCCAACATCTTTCTAGCTATGGTAAGAAATAACCCAACTCCCAAGCATCTAAGGTATACAGCACATGCGCACTCACATTCTGACAGGGTTGCCAATTACAAATTAGATACAATACACGTTACCCAGCTATAAATGCATTTCGTCTTGATCCGTGAGCCCAAGAACGGGAGCATAAGTACAAAAGGGTCTTGCGATAATGAGATTCGGTATAGTGATTTTCGGTAATAAGGTATGTAAAGCGATAGCCAGATCGCTCCAGGTAGGGGGGAGGGGAGATAGAGCTCCTAGAAATACCGAGGTTGAATCATCCGTCATCTTTTAGCAAAAGCGTGATGCAATATTATAGCTATAGCTAAAGGCTGTTTCCTATTCTGTCTTTTTTTTAACAATTTCTGACACATCCCTTTGTGTAGCAAATCCGATCTTCGCTCAAATATAGACTTCCGATCCCGCTCTTCTTTATAGGTGCCTTTGCGGGGGAGGGGGGACGCAGTATATAACTTTTACAGGAATGTGTACGAGGTGCATATACGGTTAAGAAGTAGTCGTAGTAGTATATAACTGCCCGACGGCCATGATGCCGAAAAATTTTTATCCGTTCGCGGCATTTTTGGGGGAACAAGATTCGAATTTTAAAAATGCCACAGCACCCTTTCAGATCCCGAGGCCCACCAACGGCGTTAAAATGCGTGACAAACGAGGTTACCCCTATCTATGCAATTCAACTCTTAAAATACCTTGAACTCAACCAAGGTACATCAACGTACCGGGCCAACTAACATTAAATCAATGAATTCAAAATCATGCATTCATTACTAGGAGTACAATTTTGCCAGTTATTGCCATTTCTATTTTTTCTGCGGCACATTTTTGACATTACCTCGGTCTATCGGTTACAAATTAGTACTAAAAAGTTAACCGACGCTAAATAGCGTTATTTTTCATAACATAGTAACTTTGAGGCGGGATGGTACGAAATTCTTCAAGAATTGCGAGGAAAACGGGCCTTAAATCATGCCAAAATGAAAATTTCACAAAAATTCAACGCAAAATGCAATCACTAGTCTTTCTTCTCTAAGTATAAATTCTCGACTGTAAATTCTACGTGACCTCACATTGAATGATCCCGCAAGTTCTTATAGCTTTTTTTTTTGGTTGTATATGAGGTCACACAAAATATCTCACAAAACGAGAACCATAACAACTCGCAAAAAGTTTTGGATAACTCTGAGTCCGTATCCACGGGAGATTTATTGCTTATTTTTGTGAGATACGTTCATATGAATAAGAATTTACGATTTCCAATAATGGTGTATAGCACGAGCTCCAGAAGGACAGACATCACTTAATAATATTCTTTGTTTCCCTTGCGAGCCAAAAAAATACACGTCTCCGAAGCAAAAAGAGAAGATATAAGTCAGGGTCAACCACAAGGAGAAAAGAAAGATTTATAGAGTTAAAACGAGCACCAAAAACTTAGAAAAAACTCGCCAATATGGCTTGAAGAAAATAACAAAATTGTTGCCAACAGTGAGCAAAAACTAAAATTGAACAGCACAGATCTGTATTAGTCTGCATCAGGTCCTAGCTTGAGCAGTCTACGGGCCTCCCACGAGGAAAAACAGTTGTGTGGTAACAGTAATATCTGTATACAGGACCTGCACAAAGAGAGAGGATGACAAGGATCTGGCTTGTTATGCGTCAACCAACGAGCCAATTATAGTTCCAGGAATAATTACTTTTTTATTAATTTTTTCTTTTTGATTTATACATTCACTGATGTAAAAGCGTGACCATTGTTGGGTGAAATGTGTGTGAAGGGCAGCAAATTTCATGGATAGCATTTGAATGTGTTGGTTGAATTTTGCAGGGGGTAGAATAATATATTCGCACCTCTACAATAATCATATAATCATTGTATTCTAATCCCGTTTCACTGCCCAATAAGTGCGGCAATGAGGCAGGATTAAAATGTTGATTATTGTGCAGACGCGAAGAGTGCAGCAATGAAGCGAGTTTGAAATACGTTGATTGTTATTGTAGCTGATGCGAAGAGTGCGGCAAAGAAGCGAGAAAAAAGTGCAATGGATTTCAATGATTTACTCTTCGCAAATCTGCAGAATAGTAACCAACATATTTCGGATCCCATTCTACTGCCGCAGTCTTCGCATCTGCTTAACTATCGATGTTATTTAAATCCTGTTTCACTGCCACACACTGTTCGAACTGCGTGATTCATAAGCGTGGCAATGAAGCGGGATTGAAATACGTTGATTATCATTGGGCACAGTGACGTAACTAGGCAGGTGCACCCGCACAGGGCCCACTTGGAAGCGGGCCAAGAATGGGCCATCCTGCCCCCAAGATGGGGTCTGAATGCAAATGCTTGCACAGGAATGACTAGTTACGGAACTGATTGGGCAGATTCGTGGAGTACAGCAATGAAGCGAGATTGAAATACGTTGATTGTTATTGGGCAGAAGCGAAAAGTGCGGCAATAAAGTGGGAATAAAATGCATTTGATACCAACGATTCGTTTTTCTCATATGCCGAATAGTAATCACATATTTCGATTCCGTTCCACTGCCACACTCTTCGCATCTGCCAACAATCGATGCATTTTAATCTAGTTTTACAGCCGCACTCTTCGCATCTTCCCACAATGTCTCATCCCCGCATCTCTCAAGCAATCCACCAAAAGTCCGACCCTGGTCTGCATGACAAGTATTTGTAGTAGAATTTAGGGCTTTGTTATACCCCTGAATAAATATTATACATATTTCATTTATGCTACTTTCAATTTTTTAGGACTCTTCAAGAGTTCAAACGGGTGGCAGAAGCACAACCTCCATCTATAAAAGATACCGACTGAAGTCACTACCTACACCGGACTTAAATCCACGCATCTCTCGTCGAAAAGTCCACGAAATACAAAATCGATTTGAATCTAGAGTTCGACGTCTCCAAAAAAGTGTCCACACATTTCCTCAATGGGTACACATATTTTGTTTTTCACGAAAAAGATCTCCGCCTCGCCGTTTACTACACTTTCTGCCGCAATAAGTGGGTTGCGTTGGCCTCTTTTATAATAAGTCCACACACGCTTCTTCGTAAGAGAGTAAAGATATAGTTTTGTCGTTTTTCCCCCCTTTCCCATCAATTCTCGTGTAGGTTTCCTGAACTTCTACGAGGAGGCTTTTTCACAGCCGATTTTCGATCGAAATTTGTGCAGGCGTCATGTCAAGGGTCTGCATTTTTTTTTTTTTTTCACTCATACGCCTCCATTTGAAAGAGCAACAGCTGCACAGCAACACACGCACACACACTCACAACAAAGATGCATTTCAGCACATTTTTTCGACGGTGGCATTATCTCTCTCTTCAAATATCGGCCTACTGTGTTTCCTTAGTTAAACGTAGGAAGCCCATGTAGGTTTCATTTTTTTTTTCACCGGCCCATTCCATAGGTACACTGGACAAGGATCGACGCCTCCTCTTCGAGGAATTTCTCGGCTTCTCCGCCTGAGAGTTAGTTCTGCGATATAGCTTCGAGAGAGAGAAACACCATCTACATATTTAGTCAATACCGTATCCAAACCTCTTCTTTTGTGGAAGGCGTTTTGTGATTTTTGACCCCTTCCGAAGTTAATCAGGGTAGGTAGGTAGCGGTAATATTCAGTAGGCGGATTCAATAGGTTTGCGACACAAGTCAGCGGTGAATGATTACGTTAACGCGCCTACCTGAGGTCTCGTTATCACTCTTGAGAGATTTCTGATACCCCTCGAGAAATATATTCAGTTTAAAATTTTACATCCGTCTCTAAAAAAGCAGGCGTTTTTACATTCATTTTGTGATCCATCCATGCACCGTTGTGCCAATAAAGGATGCCGGTGCAACTCCAGATCCACAGCGCGACCCAACCCGCAACGGTATTATCCCCGGAGGGACAGAGCCTGGGCCGTGACTGGTTTGTCGGTGTAACTCCAGACCGGGATTCCTTTTGCCTCCGACATTTCACCCCCGGAAATTTCACCCCTGGTACATTTCGCCAGCCGTGGCCGTGTGAGTGACCAAATCAGTGACCATATGAGTGTCCAAATGAGTGACTGTATGAGTAAGTGAATGTGAGGGACTGTATGGTTGAGTGAATGACCATATGAATGATCAAGTGAGTGACTATATGAGTGACCAAGTATGTGACTCACATGGTTACACACTTAATTACTCATACGGACATTCACTCATGCGGTCACTCATCCACTCATTTGGTCAGTCTTACGGTCATTCATTCGCTCATACGGTCACTCACACGCTCACTTCGTCACTTACACGGTCAGGGCAGCCGAAATGGACGGGGTGAATTGTCAGGGGTGAAATATCTGAGGCGAAATTTTCTTAAATCTCCTCCAGACCAGGTATGGGACCGCCAAGAACATCATTTTTCCAAGGGACCTTCCATGGTGCGGTTGAGACGGCCTTCACTCCAGATTATAATTTCAAGCGTTCATCTCATTGCAACCCTGTTTGATCTGAAGACCATTTTTCGTTCGTTCGACCAAATTTCTATACGACGAAAAAACGGGACAAATTTAGTTAATTCTCACCAGATTTTCCTGATATATACGACCACTCACAACCTGGGACTGATGGCAACTTACTTCCGTTACCTCTATTAAGTCAGGGTTGTGTCAGAAAATTCAAGTCAGTGAAGATTTGCCACTATGGTATCCGCCTCCTGCGTGCTAGCAAGCACCCTATCTCTCGAGGTGTTCTCCTCAGCGGAAAAACTGTCAGGTCTATGTGAAAATGGAAAGGCTACTTTTGGCTAAAAAATAGATAGCTGCAACTTAGTGCCTGGGAAAAATATGCGCCCAGTGGCAGATAACCATATGTTCTCTCGAGACAACACAAAAACCGTCCGGGACGTATGACATAGCTCCAGTCGGAGAATGGGTGTTGAAAACCTCGAGTCCTCTTGGCCAGAGATATGCGAGCCGATTGCCACTCGCGAGCTATAAACTAGGGTATCCGGAAATTTCGCCCCGGCACGTTTCGTCCACGGAAATTTCTTCGGCCTTGACCGTATGAGCGAATGACTGGGTGAGTGACCAAGTGAATGACCCACTTATATGGTGAATCACCACATAAGTGGGTGAGTCACCGTATGAGTGAGTGACTTTATGAGTGACCAGACGAGTGTGCGATTGACTGTATGAGTGAGTGAGTGACCATATAAATGGCCAAGTGAGTGGCCGGATGAATGACCAAGGGAGTGACCATATGATTGATCTAGTGAGTGACACGGGATGAATGACCAAGTGAGTGACACGGGATGAATGACCAAGTGAGTGACAGTATGAGTGTGTGAGTGACTGTATCGTTGAGTGAATGATCAAGTCAGTGACATAACTCGTATAATATTAAAACAAGGGGCGAAATGTCAAGTGACACGCTTTCCATCCCAATAATAAAACGCCCTCTCGAAGTCTATCGGTGTGTGAATCAATTGCTTAAGCATATATTCGTCCCGTGCTGCCCAACCGGTTGCCAAATCAGGAGTAAGGCATAAAAATAATTACAGGAAAAATGTTTTGTCAGTAAAAATTCTAACTGTGGATGTAATTGAATGGACTAACTTTCAAAATAAACAATAATTTATTGATTATGACATGAATGTCGCTCTCCACTTGTTAATACAAGATATACGGAAGACTGGATGTTGTGAAGATATTTATTATTTCAGATGTTAATTTTTTTTTTAAGGAAGGAAAAAACTCTTCTCTGCCTCTACCGGGAGTCGAACCCGGGTTCCTTGATTGCCTCTGTCAGAGCACTCGTCCGGCAATCGAGGGACCCGGGTTCGACTCCCGGTAGAGGCAGAGAAGAGTTTTTTCCTTCCTTAAAAAAAAAAAAAATTAACATCTGAAATAATAAATATCTTCACAACATCCAGTCTTCCGTATATCTTGAATTTATTGATTATTAACAGTGCATCAGCTAGGATCCAAGAAAAAAAAAGTACGTGTATCAGTTTATGGAGAAGTGGAGTCCAGGGTAAAATTTCGATGACTAAATATTGCTCGTTTCTCTCCCCCCCCCCCCCACATTACTTATGACGGACACAAATCTGAGAGTTTTCTGGGCCATTTTACTGATGCGGCTTGCTCATACACCGGGGAGTGTTGTCCCTAATGCGGCCATTATGTTGGCCTTTGAACAGTGAGCAGTTGGCAATCCCGGTGTATAACTTTAAACTGAAAAGAGCAGGTTGATCCCTGGGTGATGATCTCCCCTTCCACTAGGGTCGTCTTTTAAGGCGACAAGTGAGAAAAAAACCACGATGATTACATCCATATTATATAACACAAACACCCCTGTAATCGTTTAAACTATAAATAGAACCAAACTTCTTTTTCCCGGTTTTTAGAGACAGATATGACGTGATTTCTCTTTTACGAGTACATTCGAGAGATTTCTTTGATGCACGTAGTACGCACGAGTGTGTACATCTGCCCGTCTTGTTGTTTACGATAAGTTACGAATGATAATGATAAGCTTAGCCAACTTTAATCTCTCGCAATGTTATCGGAAGATAACTTTATATCGATCGATATCGGACCACTAGTAAAAGCATTGTCTTCTACATTATCGATTGCAATTTTTGATACATCGAAAACCACTTCCGCCGATAAATAGAGTAGATTATATGAGTGTGTGTGTGTGTGAGAATGCAATTTTTTCTATCTTTTCCTAAAAATTTGCCTTTTTCCTCTCCGTAAAATTTTCGGATATTATGGAGTTTCTCCGAACCCATATCCGTAAGAGGCTGGTATTTACAGGTTTACTGTTGTTCGATATGAAGAGTTTTTGTATTCAAACCTAATCCGCCCGAGAAGAATTTCACAAAATCAGTAGTGTTCATCAACGTTGCGGTAATGATGTATTCTGTGTGTGTGTGTGTGTGGGGGGGGGGGGGAGGGATCAAATGAACGGGAGAGCCATGACAGGTGGCTAAGGGGAGCCACATACATCTGTGAAAAAAATACAGATGAAGCAACAATTTTTAAGCAGAAAGAAAAAGAAATATTTCAACTGAATTTTGTGAGAAAATTGTGAGACTATTTTTAAAATCCAGCAAAACTGCTCGTAAAGCCAGGCTCCATCTTAACGTATAGGTCCATCCAGGCATGGCCCGGGAGAAGAGCTCATCTAATACTGCGTTTTTTTAAAAAGGACTCCCTCACTTTGAAATGACATAACTTGGAAACAATGATAAATAGGAAAAGTTTACTGTATTCACTGTAGTTCGTTTCATGAACAGGCCTGGAAATTCAAAAATAGACCGGTTTCTGAAATTAGTTGCAACTTTGACTAATAGATGGCGATACAGTCCATGGAAAACCCGTGATTGGGGCGCCATCTGTTGGTTAAAACTGTAAACAATTCACAAACCGGTGTTTTAAAATTATGGATGTGACCATCAAATGTATCTCACTTCATGCTTCTATCTTTGAATTTTTAAATTATATCATTTCAAGTTTTGGGAGTCCATTCTGAAACTCTGTCTCCGTATGACAATATAGATATATAAATATTTTCTCCAGAAAAACATTCAAATTTGTTGTGAATCAAAGTGGATCTTCATTTCCCTCTGATTAATGATTATCATATATTTCTGGCAGTTTTATAGAAACAAATGTCAATTTGATTAGCGGCCATTAGTGATGTGTGTGCGTGTGTGTGCGTGTGTGTGTACGTCTTTCGTATCTTCCGATTCCAACTAAAATCCCATACTCGTCTCGATGAAAACAAAATCGACGATTTTTTCGTCATAACTAACAATAACAGAAATAGAAAAATTAAAATTCATTCCAGTCATCATGAAATCCGTCAATAGCATCACCGTCAAGGACAACATCTAGGAAAAACAACAACAACATGAAACGGATAAGTGTTTATGTTTCCGTCACGTCCGACTCGGAAATTCGCACGATTACGAAACTTATTACGTATTACTTTCACACCAAAAACAAAACGCGATTACCTCATATATATAGATAAACACAGGTTTCGATTGCCCCTTGAAAGACAGTTTCCCATCATGCATCCATCGTGATGTACACAAAAAAACGCTCGTACATTGAATACCATTCAACCAATTATTATACGAATATAATCTCGAAGGAAAAAAAATATATATTTATATTCATGTTTTTTCGTATTCATCCGACGCGCTCAGGTCGAATCTCCTGCGGTCGAAAACGTGACGGTCCCGGTTATTTCGTTATTTTTTCTCTTCTTTTTTCTAGACTGCTTACAAAACGTATTCAATCAATCGCGTATGATGGTTTTGAATATGAAACGATCGTATTCACATCGGTACGTAAGATGAGATAGCTATCCATCATAATATCGATTGGTCGATGACGTATTAGTAGGGAGAAAGTCGTGAAAAAATGTGAGTTGCAAAAATTTTCAGCCCATTTTCCATGAAATATGAATTAAAAGTTCTAAAGGATATGTTTTTCAAGAGGGTTTTTCGTGTTCCTATAACAGAAGGTATCTCAAACTTTTTACGTACCTGTTGGCCAGAACCCCTTTTTTTCGCCAGGGCAAACGGGGCACACGCCCAGGGCTCATAAATTATCAATTAATTCATCTTGCTAGATTCTTGAATGGTGTTCGCGAAACTTAACACCGTGATGGATTTTAAAATAAACATGTGTCATAGCATATTTCAGAATGTGTTTGTCATCGGTACCCTAAAATCATCGTGAAATACTGGTTGGGAATCACCACTGATATAATTGAAAAACGCGTTTCTGATTATTCAATGTTTTTGTCTTCTAGAATCAATTATATGTGCTAATGTTATGCAAGAGAGACCAGTAATTCGAAAGCTTTCACTTCCGTGCAGGATCGTCTTAACAACGTCATAAGCTACGGGCTAAGTAATTTTCTGCTTCCCCCCCCCCCTCCTATTTAGCTGAAAGTACCTGCATACCAATAGACATACTTACTCCCGAAAATCATAGTACTAAACTTCATTATCACAAGCCTTCCCCGTACCGTGCCAGAGTGGACCCATGAGCTAATAAGTAATTATTGTTTTCGTGGCGCACACTTGGGATAGAGATCAAAATTTTAAATGTCGAAGAACTTTGGTGGCACCATAAGCTTAGTGGCACACTGTTTGGAAATCATCGCCCTGTTAAGTTAATTGTTGTAAGCGAAGGCCGATAGGGACCCAAGTCTGATAAATGCCAGAAAACTGATTTAGCACACTCAAATTCAAGGTCTATAATTTGAAAACCAAAGGCACCTCAGTCTTTAGACCTCCAGTGCCAGGCAACATTCTGGTACTCGTTTTGGCAGTACATGTACTAAAATTGGAACGATACATAGGTAACATTCTAGACAAGAGAGCCGCGGAGCTTATTGAGTGAATCTAAAATACCCGAAATTTCTTCTTCGATAGCAAACAGAATTCCAGTGCAACGTTTAAATAAGAGGCATCCATGAGACCAATTTTTTTGTCCCTTGAATAGAGGTGTCCTTTATTATTTCGAAGGTAAACGACTTCTTATTCAAAGGGAGACGAATCTGGACACCTGTCCCTTAAATAGAAGTTCGCCTTATTCATAGTGTTCCTCAAACGGAGGTCTGATTTATAATGAAACTGCGAAAACTGGTAATATTGCAAGTCAAGGCTGTCGTAATATACTCGGCTTCACTTAACGAAAACTACTAATCTCAGTGTTATCCGGTGCGTGTGTGTGTGGGACCTCTAGAGTTCATTAAAATGACCCTGCCAAAATGATATTTATGGGAGATTTCAAGTTAATATTATTCAAATAGATAGAATTTGTACGCATTTGTGCATACTCAGCTGCGCAGGGTGGTGAAATTTGAGGGATGAAATTCAAGTCTGTTATAACTTGAACATCAATAAAGTTAGTTTCGGTATTGAAAAGTAAAACGTCTGACTGCACAGGGGAGCTTGAGAGCCCACAAAAATACTGGCCAACACGTAATAAAACAAACAAATAAACGTTAGATACCAAGTATAACATCACATACGTACCTAGGAAATGATTCGAATATCAGAAACTCGCCGAATTTCCGAATGACAACAGACAGCAGCAGCTCTGCTTTTGAGTATACATAAACAAAACTCGGAAAATAACAACAACAATGGGAAACCAAAATAATAAAAATCCCCTCGGACCGTTCCAAATAGCTTTCTTACGTCAAAGGGGAGGGGGGAAGGTCAGGGAGTTGATGATGATGATGAAATTCAGAGACCAAACCAATGACATTTCAAATAATAACATATGAGAGGAAAAGAACTCAATTTTTTTTCTCTCTTACCTGCGGTTTTTCGGTTGGTATCCACCGAAGCAACAGTTTTTCTCAGAAAAATCACGCTACTTCTACTATTTACTGAGTGAAAGAGGAAGGGGGATCAGACCTGACCCCACAACTCATTAGGACAAGAGATGGCGTTTAAATTGCTCAGAGGAGTGTGGTGAAGAAAGGAGGGATGGTAGGCCCCATTCATAACCCGCATACGTTATTCAACAAAAAATAAAGTCAATGAACACATAAAGTGACATGACATGACAGCATGATTGAAAAGCTCTATTGAGTTTGTCCATGTTGTAATATAATAATAAAAAAATTTGCAAAAGAAGAAGATCTTGTGGTCTTTTGGAACATCTGGTTCTGTGGCCGTATAAGAAATTATAACATGAATCATCAAAAAATGAAAGATGACTGCTCAGGGAAAATGAAACTCCAACGGGGGAGAAAAAATGTTATGATTTTCAAATTATGAATATTATGACTATCTATAGCTGTTATTATACTCTTAATATGAACTAAATTGCTTTTAGAAAGTTTTTTGAGGATACCGCAAGATGTGGTATCACTCTGATGAATACTAATTGAGATTGGGAAAAAATGTTAATGTTTTGTTGTATGGAGAATGTAAATTTTTCTTAAACACTTACAATGGCTTATGACTTCGGGAAGGGAATCCCCCCCCCCCCCGTCCATGATGATGGAGATAAAAATAATAATAAATGAGTTTCAGGTGCTCTATATTGCGGTTATGGTCACGGTCGCAACTTATTTTGAAAATTATATTTTTGACATTCATGTATGAAAATTTTCTGTTTGTGCTGTTTTTTTTTTTTTTGATGACTGAACTCGGTATTTCGGGCTAAAGCCTCCAAGATGTCAACGTGGATCAAAATAGACTCCAATGATTTCCGGATGACGATGAAGACAACGATAGTTTTCAGATGTCCATTTAGACAACGATGGTTTTCAGATGTCCATGACGACAACGATGGTTTTCAGATGTCCATGAAGACAACGATGGCTTTCAGATATCAACAATGGGTTTCTAGATGTTCACGAAGGATAAGGAGTTACAGCTGTTAGCTAACAGCCCGATAAGACGCCGGCCGTGAAAGCTTACGTAAGACAACGATGGTTTTTGATCAGGACAACGACGGTTTTCGGATATCGATCAACATCCGACATCAAAAATTGTTGTTTTTAGATATCCATAAAGACAACTATGGTTTTTGGATGCCGATCAAAACAACTATAGTTAACGAATGCCGATTTAGACGACGATGGTTCCGGATGTCGATTTAAACAACGATGGTTTTCGGATGATAATCTACCACAAAAATTTTTTAAGTGCAAATGTAGCAATAACGTTTAGTTTTGGATATAATAATATTTTTCGAATGACAATCTAGTAAAAATATTTTCGGATGTCAATGTAGACAAAGGGTTTCCAGCTATCAGTATGGAATATTCAGATATCAATAACGACGACTATGAGCTTTTAGATGTTGATTCGGGGTAACAATAGTTTCCATATCGATCTAAAATGTAATGGTTATCGGATGATTTAATTTAGCAACAATGCTTTTCGGATGTGAATCTAGATTGTTGCTAAATTGCTATTTTTGTTATTAAATTAACATGTTAAACAGACAGTGTCTTTCGGAATGTCGATTTAAATAAAGATGCTTTTCAGACGTCAATTGAAACAGATGTTTGTGGATGTCAATATAGACGTCATTGGTTTTCGAACAGCAACTTAAGCTGTAGGTACTATCGCACCTTGGGAACGATACATTGGGATGGTACGTCAAAGTAGGAATGATATTTGAGATATAAAATTGGGGCGATATATAGAGTAGGTACTATCAAACTAGGGCTTCTTAGAAGCTTCTTTCTAGGCATCTTATATCAAACTATTTGAAGGATAAAAACGCACAAAACATGAACATGCCGTTGCGAATAATTTCTTGCAGAGTAGCAAGAAGTTTCTTATTTATTCTATTCTTTTTATGAAATATTCAAAAAAATTATGAAAATTATAGAAAAATGTAAGAAATTAACATTCCTATCATATAACTTCGGTTATTTTTCCTCGTTTATCGGGTGACTCTTATAAGAAAATGTGATAAGAATATGAAACATGATCCGATTTGGCATGATGTAGTATTGTTAAAAATTCATTCAAGTTCAGAATTTTATTTACTAATCAAATCAATTCATATGGACCGCATGCATTTATTCTCAGAATTCTCTCGTGAATCCGGTAATTAATTTTGTAAGACATGCATGAATATTTATATGCGTCGTAATGAATACTAAAAAGATGGATAAAAAAGCCCGACATCTTTTTTTTCCTAGTTTCAGGCCCGAAGTATGTGACAATTGGTGCATTTATAGCTGAGAGAAGCATGGAAATACCGCGTTCCCTAAGGCTGCGTGTTGCAAGAACTTATTATTAAAAGCCCTTTAAATAAGAAGAAATACCGCAGATTAGCGCGAGATTTTTGCGGCGGAAATAGAACAAACGACACAAATTTTTCTCGCGGAAAAAAATTTCAAGTTTTGAGAATTTCTCTGATATAACATGTAATTTTTTTTTACCGGATTCTCAAGAAGTGAGAGAAAAAGTATAATTACCCCGAGACTCTGCGGTGTGGAAGAAACCAAACACCAAAATTGTACACCTTACGGGGTACTATGAGGTCATCGTCCTCGTCATCATTATACAGAAGGAGCATTGAATGGAATTATACACTGAATTGCCAAGACTGCTGAGAGCCACCGACGAATCATTGGCCAATCGATTCTCGTTATTTCCGAGCGCATAAAGAAAACTCATGTGTGTGTCTATGTGTGACCTTCATCCTTGTTTACTTTGGGGGTAAGAATATTGCACGCGGATCGGCAATCTCTTCAGAACACAATGCGAAATAAGAAACAGATTCCGTGAGAAACTGCACCTACGCGTCACTTAAAGGTCCGACTTTATGGAAAATAAATATAGTAAACGCCCGACGATTTCTTCTACAGCCATGAAATAAGTATCAAAAGCTGTTTTTAACACATTAGCCCACAAATAGACCCAATGAGCTTCCTTGAACACACGTAACCTCAGGATTTTTGTTGGTGGTTTCACATCAACTATTAAAATTATAGACAATAGCCAATCTGTTACGAAACTTTCCGGCCCTCGCAATCCACGAAAATGAAAGACCCCCTTCACATTTTCATGCACATGCGCAGAAAAAATTCGTTTTCTAAGAAAGTTGCATGAACGGAGGTGGTTAATTACAGGGGAAGAACTGCATTTTCAATGCAATATTTCGAAACCCATTATTGCGCAAACGTCTATGATTCGAACCAGATGCGTAATTCACATCTCTAGCAGCTAGACAAGACTGGGACTTGTAGTTATGAGTAAGGCACGGATATTCATGACGTCTCATTTCGAGCGTTTTTCAGATATTGGTGCGATTAATCGAGTCGGTTAATCGATCAATTGTTAATCTTAGCAAAAAATTTTAGTTGAGTTAGGGTGCTATTCACCGACATGGTTTAAACTATAGTCACAATTTTTTGATGAGAGATCGACACGGATTGGTTAAATTCAGGTTTTCAACCAATCTATGTTGATCTCTTATCCAAAAATTGTGAGTACAGTTTGAACCATGTCGGTGAATACGGCCCTTAATCGACTTGATCAATCCAATCAAAATTTGATTCAAATTTTTGTTAAAAGTTTATAATTAAACAGGATTTATTTTACTAAAAGATTAAATGTCTTAAATTATACAAATACAACAAATACAAATACAACGCCACAACAGGCAAATTGCCCAACGAGGTGGCTGAACATCATGGATCCCCGAGCCCCTACCTACTACTGCTACACCACACATGCACCACCCCCCGGAACCCCCCAACGAATCGGTACATGCGGGAATGTGCGTGTACGTGTAGTGCAACCTGACGTAAAGTTTGTTTCTGTGTAATGCTTGTTATGTGTAGTGCTGTCATCTGCCCCCAGTTTTTTACAAACTATGAGTGAAGTGTTATGGTTGAATGATTTACCGTTGTAGGACTGTTGCTCTCTGTGGCGAGACTTTTTAACGGGGAGATCGGCTCGCATTTGCGCCTTGAAGTTGGGAACCACAGAAAACCAACTTCAGCCGACCACCACTGTGGGGTTCGAACCCGGATCCTCGCATCACGAGTCCGGCACTATAACCACTCGACCACCACAGCGGCAATGTTCCTATACATAACATTTCAGATAAATGACCGTATTTTAAAATATTTGAATCAATATTTTGAATCAAATTTTTCGACACGAGAAAACACAAGTCGATTCAATGAAAACTAGTGATGATTTCTAAAATTATTGATTAAAAAAATCCGACAAGATCCAAGTTCAACAATTCCAGGATATGTTCAGCAAATCGTCCCCCCTAGTGCAAGAGAAGAATGTGCAAGTTTTCACTTTTGGGTTATCAGCTGGTTGGATCACTCATTTTCCAGAACACACACACACAAACGCGTATTATTTGTTTAAAAAATTTTCCAAACAATTTAGGAGTAAAACTTTCATAGAGTAATATTCAAAAAGAGTCATTTTCCAAGTTCTAGAAATTTGCACCTAGTAAAATTATAAGCAGTTTAGTGATACTGGTAAAATAATAAGCCTTTTCAAGCTCTTGGTAAAATTTTAAACATTTTCAATCTATTGGTAAAATTTTCAAGCTATTGGTAAAAATTTTAACATTTTCAAGTTATTGTTAAAATTTTAAGCATTTTCCAGCAATCAATTGAAAATTTAATAATAAATTTTAATTAAAAAAGCATTTGAATTTTTTTTAATCGGTCGAATAGATGAATTTGCGGCTTATATTTCAATTTCATATAAGACGCAATAACTGAAAAAGAAGAGATTAAGTAATCACGAAACTTATAAGGTCATATATTCATATTTCAATGCCGTATTCCTACGTCTTTTTGGTCATAAGTGCTTGTGGTAACTCTCACCGTATTTTCATTCAATCATTACGAAGTACAAAAAAATATTATAATTTTTGATATAACAGAGAGAGGCTCAAAAATTTTACTAATTGACAATTTTTCGATCCAAGGCCATGCAACAAAATTCAATTTCTGTGGGTTTTTTTCCTTCTAATGATAATTTCTGGGAAACTTAACTATCAAAGCATTGCCTAAAATTATTTTTTAAATTTTTCTTTAATTCTAAAATACCATATATAGATTTTTCATCGATTTCCGAAATTTTTAGCCATGTTTCGCTTAAAATTTCGCCTTGTAAATGCAGATATACAGGCGAATTGCATTTGACGAAGAGACAAAAATGAAAAAAATGTTTAATATTCTCATCTATCTTAGAGCTTTGAATGCAAATTTTCCTCGAAACTACTGTCATTCGCACAATACAACTTTGCTCTCGAGGTGATGAATCAATTTCAGTTACGTACTTACATAAACAATATAACAAAAAACCGCGAAGTAAAACCAATCTATCATTCGTTGATCGAGTCAATTTAGCATCAAGGAAACAAAACAGCAACGCCACGACTTCATAAATCATTTCCATTGACGTTCAAAAGACGCATCACGGAGAAAAAGAGGATACGATTTCTTGAAACTTTATTCTCTCATAGCCAATTATACCATAAAGACCACCGCAAATCCGTTTCGCAATCGCGGAACCTACTACTGACTTTTATTATTACTACTACTACTATTATTATTATTTCTCATCACGATTTAAAAGTAATAAAGACAAAAAGATATTGTCTATCGTGGAGAGATGAGCAAGGAAAGAAAATCTCGCCTACGTTCAATTCAAAGTTCACGGACCTTGACCGTCCCGTTTTCGGCCCGTGGGCGTTCATGGAGACCCCCGCCACGGAATCCCACTCACCATCTCGGCGATTCCCATAGAGTTCCCCCCCCCATCCTTCAAATGTATGGAAGAGGAATACCAGGGGCACCTGAGGTGATCATATACGCGCACAGTTTCTTTTCCCAGAAAATAAAATAAAATCACCACTTAAAAATAAGTGAATAAGTTCTCGATTTTCGCATTTGATTAAGTCACGTGAGATAATGACGGATATAATTGTTTCGATGGCGGTACGCACGGAAAATTAGTGATTATGACGCATGTGAACGTTTTTCACTACTGCCGGTAGTCTCGTGTACGGAAAATTCATTGCCAACAATTCACCGGCAAGAAAATTAATCGACAAACAATTCATCACCCAAGTGGCATATTTAGCGAGTGGATGAGCAGGTGAGTAAGTCAGTGAGCCGAAGTGAGCGAGTGAGTGCGCCACACACGGTCACTCAATCGGTTACTCACTTGGCACTTTCATATTGTCACTCACTTGGTCCCTCATACGTTCATTGATTCGCTCACTCCGTCGTTCCTCCATTCACTGGTTGGTTGGTCATTCACTCACTCATTCAATGGTTGGAGCTGGGTCCCTCAATCACTCCCTGGTTGGTCACTCACTCATTAATTGATCCATCAATCACTCACTCGGTCATTATTCTATAACCATAAGTTATACTTATAAGTCACTCATACGGTTACTTATTCTTATAACAATAATTTCTCCTATTTATTTATTTTCCACCGATCTGCAAATTATTTTTCCTATTTACTTAGGCCCCCTGCACACGAGCACTAAAGATGCGGACAAAACGCCCGAATCTTTAGTTTGAAATACGTGAATAAAAACTATTTTTTTCGAAATTTTTGTAATTATTTTTCTCCTTCACCCCTGATTCAGAGTGCCCATAGGCAGCCTAGAGCCATTCTTTGGTGGTTTAATCTAGAGCCCCCATAGAATATGGTTATAAAGATGCCATCATTCCGATCCTCACAAGTAGTCGATGGGAGAAAGTATCTTAAAATATTTTCACAAAAAATTTGAAAAAAAAAAAATCTGTCTTTTCGGAAAAATATGGAAGAAAAATTCCAAAAACATCCAATGATGTTCCAAAAAAAAAAAAAAAATTCAGGAGATATCAGAGAATTTGCAAGTAGAAAAAAAGGGGAGGGGTGGAGACGTTCAAAATGTCTGTGCTTAGAAATATTCACATCACAATTCTGTCGTAAGCCCGGATTACTCTATAAAAATTTTATAATAATTCTTTTAAAAATGCAACCAATAAGCTGCTTTTATTGGTCGCTTTTTTCAAATTTTATAAAATAACTTCCATAAACCTTTTAGAGTGAAATCCCATCCTTAGATTTTAGTTACTTCTGAAATATAAAAATTTAATTTTTTCTTTCAGTTCACACATAGACTCAATATCATGTAAAATATACCTACTTATAGGTATCGGGGGGGGGGGGGGACCACGAAAACTATTCAAGTGCTTAGGGCCTTCAAACGTCTTAATCCGGCGGTGAGTGAACGCCGTACGTGAATAACATTGTTTAATAAAAGTATTTTTTTTAAAGTTTAAAAAAATAAATATTTAAGAAATAATTTTAAACGTTTATATTTTTCAAATAATTTTAAATATTTAAAAATAAAAAAATTTAAATTTTTTAATTAAATTTAAAGGTTATTAAAGTATTTAGTCAATTAAATATTCGCAATGAATTGCAGAACGGCTTATAATTTTGGTCCCGTCAGTGGCCGTTGTTGGCAGGTTTTATTGTATAAAATTGTAAAGTATCGACAAAAGACAGTTAAAGTTGCTATATCTCAATCTCAGAAGGAAACGGGAGGGATAGACGTATGCGGGTAGAACAGGGACCTTCGTATGGCGTTTTTAAGGGTATTTATGGCAAATAATTAAAAAAGTTCCGTGAAAAATCACCTTCAAAAAGTAGCCAAAGATGCGGACGACATCGTGTGAATAGCTCCGAATAAACCTATTGTCAAAACTTCTATGTGCGGATGCGGAGCCCGCACTTAGGTTTTGACACATGCGGACGACGTCCGGACCCGCATGAACATTTCCTAGATGCGGAGATTTTTCGGCTCGTCTGAAAGGCTCAGTATATTCCAATTGTTAAAATTTCTTCCGGACCCGCATCCGCTCCGTGTGAAAGGGCCCTTTTAGTTACTGGTCTATTCAATTCTAAATTATTCAATTCCCGCCAGTCCGCAGAAGTGAAAAGATGGAAAAAAGAACACTATCCTACACTCACGAAATATTTCTATCCTCATGGAAAAATCCTCAAGATCGGGACATTTTATAGGACCTCAGGCGTAAAATAACTTCAAAGTACTTAAAGAGCCTTTCAACTGTCCACGCGAGTTATCTCAGCGGTCCGAAAACAAACAAATAAATCTGTTAGAGAGGTCTTTAACAGTGACATATCCAAATGATAAGATGAAGAACGGCAAGAATATAAAGAAAATTATCTTTTACTCCCGTACTACATAGTATTATGTCTGCTTGTGTGGGTTCAGGTGGACCCCAACAGAGACTAGAACTCTCTCGCCCACTTAATTTCACATGGATGAAAGAGAGACCTTCACATCCCATGGATGTGGATTTAGAGAGCAAACCCAGATGATAAAAAAAATATATATATATAACAGGGGCTACTAAATGCGCACTTCAATTTCATGGCCACGGGCTTCAAGGCCCACGCATAAGAGATCAAGACAGACACATACACACACGTAGCGGTAATGAAAAAAAAAAGAAGCCTAAACAAAAAAAATAAATGAAAGCGCCAGGCTGTGATGGTGACGTCTAAAGCCGACATAATATCAAAGAATAAAAAAAAAACCCCACATACAACGGCCATGCGCCATATGGTGATCTACGACATCATCAACGTTCCAGGTATTCGCTAGAAGTTTTATTTATGGAGAATCGGGAGAGGCCGTTGTGCGAGAATATTTTGCTGCAAGTGCTGGAAAATTTCACGGCTGTTTGATATCTTTGGTGACGTCTTTGGGGAAAAAAACTTTCGTTCCAAATACGCAACAGGAGCCCATTAACACTTGAGTGATAGAAATCTATGGGCAAGAGGGATTTCCCCGGAAAAATTCCATACTTGTTTCTTCACATTTGTATAGAACAGTGCCCTGCAATCTTTTTACGACTGAGGACCGGTGGAAATGGGAGAAATAATTCGCGGACAGGCAAAAAAAAAAAAAAAAAGATACGTAATAATTTTCAGACCAGCTAAAAATTAATAGGAATGATAATTAGCGGTTGAAAATAAATGGGTGAAATAATTTGCGCTTCCGAGGAAAATAAATGAACGTGAGAAATAACTTACGGGCCAGCAAAAAATAAGTGTGAGATAGTGTTTGCGGACCTGAGAAAAATTAATAAATACAAATACAAACACCCAAAGGCAACAACAGGCAAAATGTCCAACGAGGTGGCTGAAGAAAAGTGCCCATAAAAATATCGATGTCTAATGTAACAAATGAGAAAAATGTTTTGCGGACCAGCGAAAAATAAGCGAGAGAAATAACTCGTGGGTCCAGCGAAGAATAAATAAATGAGAGAAAGAAAATTATTAATAATTTGAAGACCAGTAAAGATAAATAAATGCGACTAAACATTTGGGGATCGGCAGAAAGTGAATAAAGGTGGCGGAGTGGGGGGTGGGGGGTTGAATCAGGGCCGTGCGAATGAGCCCCCGGGCCAAGTGATTTTTCTGAGGCCCTACCTGGTAAAATCTAGAAAATTTCAGCCACATCTCATTTTTGTAAGGCCCTTCTGCTTTTGAGGTGCCCGGGTGGGCCCATGCGTCAAGACGGCACTTGGAGGAGGGGGGGGGGATAATTTACGGACAAAAAATAAATGAGAGAAATAGTTAGAAGAAATGATTTAGGGAATGGCGAAGAAAATAAATGCGAGAAATGATTTGAGGACTGGAAAAGAAATGAATAAAAAGGAGAAATTACAAATTTGCGGACCGGCAAGAAGTAAATAAAAGGGACAAAGAATTTGAAGACCGAAAAAAAAAGATGCGATAAATAATTTACAGACTGGTGAAAAATAAATGGGCGATTATTCACGGATCGTTAAAATATGAATAAACAGTAGAAATGATTTGCGGACCGGTAAAAAAAAAAAAAAAAAAAATTACAAGAAATGATTTGAGGACCTGCGGAAAATAAGTAAATGGGAGAAATAATTTGAAGACGGGCAAAAAATATACATAAATGATAAAGAATTCGAAAATCGACAAAAAAAATAAATGTATGGGAAGAAATAATTTGGGAACCGGCATGAAATAAAAGAAATGGGAGAAATAATTTGTGAGATTTTCGGAGAAAAAAGATGGAGGGAATAATTTGCAGACCGGCAAAGAAAAAAAATTATGAATGAATGAATGAAATAATAGAATGTAGTAACAATTTTTTTTTTGCAGATATACTGACGACAAAGACAAATATTTCAGACGGCATAACGTTTATTAAATTGAAAATTAGGTAACGGCTTTATGAATTGGGCGAGTCAAATATTGGGTTTACGGAAAATTCATCGACTTAAGTCCAACACGAGTCAGTGAGCCAGTAAGTCAGGGAAGAACGACCGAGTGAGTGAATCAGTAAATGATACTTGAGTGACAGAGTGGTTAGTGATGGTGAGTCAGCAAATTAGTGAGTGGCAGAGTGAGCCACTTACAGATGGAGTAAGTGAGCTAGTGAGTGAGTGTCATGATGAGCGACCCAGTGGTACACAGGGACCTAAAGTGAGCTATTGACAGAATGAGTGACATATTCAATAAGACCTGTTATGTGACCTGTTAGTTAGTGAGAGTGAGCGACCTAGTTAGTGAGTGGGTGACCAGGTGATTGAGTGAGTTGATGATAGAATGAGCGACCAAGAGATCAAGTGAGTGACCGGCCTACTGAGAGAGTGATCGAGTGACTTATGTGAGTGAATTGGTGAACACGTGAGTGGCGTAGGGAGTAAGTGAGTGTTAAAGAGGAAAAAAAAAGGCATTTTTTAGCAAAATTTTGTGACATCCCGTATTTAAGATAGCAGTTCCCTGCATTATCTTCGATGATGTATGGTCAACCTAAGTATGAAGGTATAATTTTATTTGAACCCATATTACTAATATCAATTGCAACGGGGTGAATGATTTGATCAAGTCTGCCTGCGGACCACCTTCGCCATCATTAGTGAGTGAGTGAGATAGTGATTGACCGTGTGAGTGAATGAGCGAGAATGAGCTAGATCTAGTGATAGGCCGGTTTCGCTCATTCATTCACTCATTCGTTCACTTGCTCATGCGATCATTCATTCACTCGTTCATCCAGTCACTCAATCCCTCATTCATTCGCTTGTTCACTTGCTCACTCAACCATTCATTTCCTCATGTCGATGGATTTTCCAGTCGGTGAATTTTCCGGGCGTGGAAATATTGGGTGACCGGCAGGAAATCAGTCCACGGACCAACAATTAAAAGTCAGCAATATAAAATGTGGATAAAACTTAGTTTCGTTTTCGAGGGGGGTTCTTAATGAAAACCGTGAAATAGTTATACCATTACGACCGCCCCCAGAACGATTAAAAAAAAGAAAAAAACCGCACACAACAAAAGCCGCAAAATCTTGGTATTCATTCCCTCCGGTATATACCGTAACCACAAGATAATTCCAAAAGTTGGATTGCAAGATTTCGGAATCGAAACACGGAACCGATGTACGCTGGAACTCGATGCTTCCCAATGACAGCAAATAATTAACGACTGAAAGAAGCTCCGAAATCCAAAACGGCCGTGGCTTTTAAGGAATAATAATAAAAACCGAGTTCACCGCACGGCATGAAAGAGTAGTTTTTAATTTGACGGTGACGTAGGCCGTCATTTCTGTTTAGTTTCCCTTTTAATGATGTTTTAAGTATAAGTAGGTGTGCGATCAATGCATTTAAAAAAGAGAGGTAGAAAACAGACAGGTGGAGGTCCACAATGAGCATATTTTCGAGTTAGCGAGCGCGGTCTCTCCCCTGACTTTTCTATACAATTCTACTGCTGGTGCAGAGTTGGAGAGGAAACTGGTTTCACACCATCGTAATAGACGAGAAGGACCTCAAGGTGGACAGGCTATGAAAAGTGGGTAGAAGAGCACAAGCAAATAAGAAAAAAAAATAAGTACAAAACGTGTCTTTTCCTCTTCCTTTCAATGTAGAATAAAAAGCCAAACACACACCACGTTCCTCTGAATATTCTATTCTATGTATGTATAGTATTAACGTATAGTGGAACAAAAAAAAAAAAAGAAATATTGACGACGCCTACACGTATGGGAAATCGCTGCTGCTGCCTGAATCGGCCCACACATTTGCACGATTCAAAAAGACAAAGGGCGAGAAGAATAAACGGTTGAAAAATCCGGATGTGACAGATATAGATGTACCATACTAATGTATTCCAGGCCCGTAGCCAGAAATTTCGTTCGGGAGGGGGGGGGGAACCACTTTCATTCCGTGGGGGGAACCAAAGCACTACCTCCTATATACATGTGTATATAGGAGGTAGTGACCAAAGTGACAGAACAATAGATTTGGCCATCTTTTTACCTTTTTTCGGTCATTTTCTCACATTTCGTGGGGGGGGGGGGGGGACCAGACCCCCCAAGTCTCCCCCCCCCTTCCCTTGATGTATTCAATATTTACTGCCGTTTAGAGCCCAAAAATAATTTTCTGACATTTTTTAGTGAATCAGCGCGCTATCTGTGAACGTGAATGGTAAACATTTTATTGGTTCTCGAAGAACGTAGTTATCGGCCATTGCACTACTGTGATGGAATATTTAACGAATTAGTAATAATAATAATTTAAATAAATTAGTGTAAGTGTTTGGTTGAAATGCTTCTTCGGTAAAATTATTTATTTAACGCATTAAATAATGAGGACAATTAAATTCTGACATAGGTGTCTTCATTCTAACAGGCTTTGGCTGTAAGTCAATGTTACTGTACGTATAAATATTATTCAAAGAAAAGCACAGGATCCGCTGTACCCACAATATTATCGTCCTCCTCCTACAACAGAGGTCTCCAATCTTCTTCATAAAAAAAAAAAAAGGACCACCCTTACGGCAAGTTTAACATACGAATGCATGAAATCGATTTCATGTCTGAAAAAGAGCCTCGATGTATTTCGCTATACATAAATCGAAACTCCCCGCTAACGGACAAAATTTTCGATTCCATGGTGTGCGTAATCGAGAGGTTCCGCTGCACGATCTATTTTTTTTTTCGTCGGTCCGCAAATTGTTAAAGGTTGAATATCTCTTATCTGGGAATAGAATAAGATGAAAAATGTTGATGTGTGTGTGTGATACTTAGAGAAAAAAACAATAGTGATTGACATTCATTTCTTTAAATTCCCTGCATCTCTTGGGAATACGTGATGATCACATTTAACATTATTATTAACATCAACACTTTCTAAACTAAATTTGCTCATGCAAAAAAATCATGTTTTTTACGTCCACCTTCGAATTATCCAAAAAAATGCAATTAAAGTTCGAATTAAACAAGAAGTTTTGACATTAAATCCGATAGAAAATTCATGGTGGGGGGTTCGTAAAAGTTCGAGTTATCCAAAATTGGAATTAACAAAGTTCCACAGGACGTACCCATAATTATGTAAATACAGTAAAACCTCGTTAAGTCGTAATTTTTCTTCAGATCTTTCGAGCTCTCATAGACAACAATGTTATTAAACCCTCGTTTACTCGTCGCTAATTTCGGTTAACTCGTCACTATGAAAAAATTTGAGAAAGTGGAACAGACTATTTTTATGGCTCCCAATAAAAAAATAGCTTGTTAACAGCATTGCAATATGCTTAAAAGTCACCATAAAATCCTATATACCCAAACGGGACAGTTTAAGTAACGAAAGTTACGCTTGGGAAGTTCATTTGCCGACTAAGGTTTTTGGAACGTTGGGAACTGTTCAAGCTAGATCTCATTTCTGCGCAAGACACCCAGGCTCTGTCGCAAGAAGCAACGGGGTAAGCACTTCGCCCCCGGGCATCTCCGGCAAAACCAAAATTTAATGATACGTCAAAGATTACATATAGTGCAAGGAAATCAAGAATTATGTAAATCCAATAATCAAATTAATCAAGTCAAAGTGCAACGGGCACGGATAATAAATAATCATAGAAAGCATGGGCTCTACGAATTTAGGGCTTGAAATTTAAACAAAATATCTTTGTTGAGAAAAATTAGACATTCTTTCCCAAGTTGAGGTCTTTTGTTTACTTTTCCCTGCCCAGGGCCCCCTCCACAAAGTCAAAAGTGTTCGAAATTACTTTGTAGTTGCATCATGAACTACTGGTGAAGAATTCAAACACTAAAATTAAATTTGATTTATATGAAAAATTAATGTGCAATAGAGAGTTATTATGACTGGACTTGGACTATTATGAAGAAAAGCTACCTATTCTAACAGTTGCTCTGTTTGTCTAAATTAAAAATTACTAGTATAAAGCAAAGTGTACAGTACATTTTACTAGAATAATTCAAGTAATAAAAGATAAAAAAGGTAAAAAATTGTGCGCTATTATTTATTCTTTCGCGATCTATAAATTTTATTGATATTGTTATTTTGATTCATACTTCCATTACTTTAAAGTTATACTATTTCCTAAACATTGCTCATTGAAACTGATGGCACTCCGCTTAAGACGTCATAATTTTTCGATAACTTGAGGTGACGACTTATCGAGGTTTTACTGTATATGATGGTGGTCGCCACAACTTCGCCTCTGGCGTGCACACCCGAAATCGCGGATGACGATGTCGTTTTTATCACTCTATTAATACGTTGTATTTGCCAATGAAATGTTATTATGATAATCTCACGGGATTAAGACTGTAAATATCCATCATTCGTATTTGTTATGCTGGACGTTTTTCCGCGAAATACATTTAAAATTCACCGTGATTTTGCAATTAGACCAATTTCGGAGACGACTCGAGAATTCAACAGTGAGAATTCAGAATTAATTTCGGGAGGGACGATGTTTTCCGGGCCACATGTGGTCCTCGGAGTCATCTGATGATGTCCGCGACATCAAACATATTTTTATATATGAACTAAGCGGCACATTTATAGATCGCTTAAGTCATCCCTGGTTGACTTTTACATCACTCAAGTGGACCGCGGCACATTCCCAGATCAATTAAGTGACCCGCAGTATATTTACAAATCACTTGAGTGATTCGCAGCATATTTGCATACCACTTAAATGACCCGCGTTGCAGTTCCAAATCAGTCAAGGTATTCGCGGCACAGTTTCAGATCACTAAGCAGCCTGCAGCACATTTTCAGATCACTTAAATGACCCGCTGCATAGTTCCAGATCACTTCAGTGACTTACAGCACATTTCCAGATCACTAAGTGGCAGCAAGACTTTTTCAAATCAATGAAGTGACCCGCACTTTCCAAACGGTTAAATACCCTTTTTTCTTTCAAAAGCACGCCTATATACAAGTCACTCCGCAGACAGACGCACACCTTTCAACATGATACTTATACACCATGAAAATCGAAGCATTTATCATCTTCACTTCAAAAATATTGGGAGACAGATGGCAGCACAAGCACAACTCTGACAGCATAAATACGTTAGGAGGTACAACACGTTCCTGCCTGTACCGATTCGTTGGAAATTCCGCAGAGGAATGTGCACGAGGTGTATGCACGGTTTAGTACTAGTTACATCCGTGCATTCGATAAGTATGAATGTGTTTTGCATGTAGCACCCCACCCACCAAGAAATAAATCAAATCAAGGGGGCCTCCAAAGATATTTACACCTTAAAAGGCACCTTAATTCATTGAGACTCACCTGCTTATATGAAAGTAGAGCTCCGTTTATATGTGTATAAGATTGAGGGGTAGCTTTGGGGATTATTACCGGCATGGCAACTTTTTTCCCCTTATGGGGGGAAAAAAAGGAGGGGCGAAGATCCGTCAAAAGAGTCCCATCTTTGTTGCGGAATAATGGTGGGTGACTTCGACCTCCTCTCCCATAATCCTTTGCGCCGCGAAAATTGCTGTTAGCTCCTTCGTCGGCCATCTTGAGCCGAATATCCGTTCAACCCACGTGACCAGTGACGACTTCCAAAAAGAAGGTGGGGGGAATACCGGCAAGAAAACGGGTTGTTGCGAAAATCCCTGTTACGGGTATCTTCCCGGGATATTTTATTGCATAAATGTAAACAGGACTTATACAACAGTTTGCCAAACTTTTTGTTAAATCCCCCCTTCCACCAAAGCCAAGAAGTGTGGTGCAAGTGGATCTGATATACCGAGCGCTGGACCAGAGAGGGGAGGGGGGGGGGATCTGAGCTAAGGGTCACGACCCAAACTGTATTTGCAGGAGCTTCCTAGATAAAAACAATCCACACACAGTCCTGTTATGAATGCACGTATTGCATAAGTGGTGTTACTAATTTCGAAAGACAAACAGTTTGGGTCGCGAAGCTGATCTTTTTTTCGATTTTTGGTCGCGATTGAAAAAGGTTAAGAACCCCCTGCCGAAGTGGATTCGTACGACCCATTTCATAAGCCCTTGTGAATCAAGCTTGTATCTTGACCCATGGCTCAAGAGCTCCAGGCTGTTAGTGGATTTGAAAGACCCGTCTCGGAAATCCGGCGACAAAAGTTTGGGTCGTAACCCATAGGTTAAGAACACCAGGCTTAGAGGCACACTTTTAATTATTTCTCTGGGCAGTGAGCACTATTTTCCAAATGCCTAGTGACATTTTATACAACCATGTAATAGTGTTTGATAGCCATTCTCGGGTGCCAATGTAAACCTAGCGTGTACCCAGGGTGTTCATGGATACTGGGGATAGTGAAACCCGTTTTTTAGAGGGATGCAAAGCATTTTTTTTCCACAACGTCGTAAGGTACAGGGTGTCCCATAAATTCGTAAATAGTTAAAAAAATTCAAAAAATAGAAGGAATTGGTGTATTTGAATGCGGTTTGCGAAATAATTCTCACGAAGGGAATTTTTTGGTAAAGAAAAAACATTTCAAGTTTTTGTCGATAGACGGAGCTGCACGAAAGCGAGTCACTGGGAATATGCAAATCGGAATCCTATAAGATGCTGGGCGTGAGATTAACAGTTCATTTCTGAATTTTCCCTGTTACAGGCGCTTCCATAAGTTTTCCATTGTGATGACAATGAAGGAGGAAGCACTATTGTGGTGAAGTTGTTTTACTTCAGCCACGAATGGCCGACTGAAATTTCACGAACGATTCGGACACAGTACTGATCTAAAAAAAAAAAAGGTTCAGGTTCAATCATTCCTGCCGGACTGGTTTCCCTGTCCCTCTATCGACAAAAATGTGAACATTTTTTTCTGTACCAAAAAAAAAAAAAATCTCCCTTCGTGTTCATAACGTGGTCGCAAACCACAATTGAATTTTCATTTACAAGTTTAAGGGACGCCCTGTACTTAATCCAATCTTTTCGAAAGCAGAACGAACACTTGCAACATCACCAGATGCCCGACACAATAACAGAATAGAAGGTGAAAACAAAAATTACTTCCATCAAATCATCATAAAGCAAAAAAAAAACAAAAAAAAACTCGCAAAACATAATGCGTATAAACGCACACAACATGCACGCAAGACCACATTCCACGAGAGGTTCATTTCACTCTCGATGTACGTGTAATAACCCTGCATATAAGTAAATTGGCCAAAATTTCATCAAGGCAGTGCAATCGCTGCCAGACTGGAGAGGAGTTGAAGCACGACTACATTTACAACGTATAAAAAAAGAAAAATATATACACATAAATTACATCCTCTTGAAACTACGGGGGGAGGAGCAGAGGAACCGTAATAACTGACATCGAGCCAATAAAATTACAAATCTCAGAAAAAGAATAAAGCGAAACCGGTCTGTATCTGTATAAACCAGATAGATTTTTTAAAAAAACCCATCCCAGATGGATCCCAAAAACACCGGACATAAAGCCAAAGCCCCTTAGGGGGTGTGCGGCAGGTGTGGTCGCACCGGGTCCCGCTCTTTAAGCGAGCCCGCACTCGCGGTAAATTATTGGGGGGCTTTCACCCCAATTCTCTTAAATTATTTCTTCGATTAATTCTGAATTTTCATCGATTGTGGCATTATTCATTTCATCAATTCTGGAATTATTTTCTTTTTTTCATTTTTCTGGAATTATTTCTTCCGTTAATTCTGAATTTTCATTAATTCCAGAATACTTTCTTCTCTGAATTCTGAATTTTCATCAATTTTAGAACACTCTTCCCTTAAAAAAATTCTGAATTTTCATGAATTCTTTCTTTACTTAATTATGAATTTTCATCGTTCGTGGCATTATTCAATTCTGGGATTATTATTTTTTTTCATCATTTTTCTGGAATTATTTCCTCCGTTAATTCTAAATTTGCCCTTATTCTGGAATATTTTTCTCCTATTAATTCTTAATTTTCATTAATTCTGTAATTTTTTTCCCATTAGTCCTAGATTTTCCATCATTCCTTGGAATGATTTTTTTTGATTAATTCGGAATTTTCATTGGTACTGGGAATTGTTTCTTTCACTAGTTTAGAAATGAGTGACCGCGTGAATGTCTGTATGAGCGAGTGAATTACCATATGAGAAATCAAGTGAGTAGGTGAGTGACTGTAGTGGTGAGTAACTCAATTACCTTCACTGCTGAATTTTCAGGAATGTGTTAATTTACATTTAAAAGTGTGTTTGAAATTTTTTGTAAGGGTATTTTTCTCGGCATTTCTGTGTATTCTTAAATAATAGATGCCAATTTCCCTCTTCCCCACAAAATATGCGAAATCGGGACAAAGGGGGGGGGGGGGGGGGGGGTCCTACACATTTTCGGTACCTCGAAGTTGCTGAGACGTACCTGGCTACGCTATTATTTTCGCACCGGGCATCGCATCTGGTAAGGGCGGTCTTGCATAAAACCGGCGTTCGTCAACATATTGACTAGAATAGTGGCTCTCAACCGCGGGCTATATGGCTATGGTCCACTTGCGGTCCCACGATAGTCTGGGGGGGGGGGGGGGCACAAGTGAAAATCAAATGTAAGGACATATGAGTAGGGGGCCACAGAGCCCTTTTCTACTCTATCTCCCGGACTCCCGAAAAATTCTTTCACCTCCCGAATTTCGCTTGATTGTGAAAAATTCCCTACATTTAGGGAAAAAAATATTCCCAAGAATTTACTCGGAAAAAAACTTCTGCTTCATAAGAGTTGTGTAAATTGTCACCATTTCATCAAATTACAACAAAATCTCATTTTTGGGGAGAAAACACAAAATTCGCCGATCAGCAAGCGTCAATCCGGCCTTTCGAAATTGGCATGATCGCATGTATCTGCTTTATACATATGTCCCGTTTCGGGACCGACGGAGATTTTTTTTTGTTTGCGAGATTTGATTTTCAAGAGATATTTTAACCCAAGGACTTTAACCTACTGGGTTGCCATGAGGCCTACTGGTTGACCATAACCGATGGATTGCACTGCGTCACGGTTTTTGCAACGGAAAAATATCCCTAAAATTTTCCTTTTACTAATGAAAAATCCCTAAAATATTTTAAAAGATCCCTTTTATATTCATTTCTGTAGGTAATTTGGATCAGCGCGAAAACCTCCCGAATTATCTTTCTCCAAAGTTGGCAGCTGTGCAATAGGATCCCTAAGAAAAAACTCGGCAGATCCGAATGTCCAAAGGTTTTTTTTTTTTCGAAATTGCGATTCCATATCCGTATGGATGAAAAAAAATGAAGTGTGCCCCTTGATGAAGGTTTCCTCTAGGAAAAGAATCCCACGGCCCCCAGGGTGGGATTTACCGAAAAAATCGATGAAACCATTATGGGGAGTATGGGTTGATGATCCTTCTTTTTTTTTTACAGTGCCTCTGATTTAAAATTGTGACACAGGGGGGTAGCTATGCTGGGCCGTGTTAACGCATGGGCAAAGTCTGAGGGCCTATTGAGCGATAGGGGGGCCCCTCAGCGCATTGCTAGGTGTTCACGATGCCCCCCCCCCCCCCACCGCGGGAATAGCGCACTAATCTCTATAAATGTAACAAAACAAAAATCCTGGTGTCCTTGCACCAATAATCAAAATCCAATCCAATCCAAAAATCCTGGAGTTATAAAATATAATATATAATTTTTTTTTTCAAATTTAAAACTTTGTTTAAAAAGTAAAGGATACTTTTTTGCTTCAATATATAAATATCCATATAAACTAATTGATAAACTGAGAAATTTCTGCTTTTAATATCTTTTAATACAGAATGTTTCTTGATTATTTAAGACAAAAAAATATCCATCTTGAAGCGCATTTTGATTATAATTTTAATCTAAAAGATGGCAGCACAAAAAAATTTCTTTTACGAAAACGAAACTGTTCGAAGTAAAGAAGCAAAAACAAAAATATCCCAGTATATAAAATATTGCTTGCGGCGATGTTTATTATTGTGTCGGAAAAGAAAAAAAGCGTTGGGACCTCCGACAGGAGAAATTAAAGGCCTATACTATACGTCAGGGGTGGCCCACAGCTGGCCCGTGAAGTGATCTTGTGCAGGCCCGCGACAAGGTGAAAAAAAATTTAATTTGTGATCATTATTTGAACTATCGGGTTCCAACTGCAGATTTCTCGATTAACAAACTGCTTACAAACTTCTTATTTCTAGTGACGAAATTAATTTAATAACTAATTAATTAATTCAATTAATAATGGAGCCGCTTATACACCGAAGTTGTACCACTGATGCGTTTATGTTGGCCCGCGAACAGAAAGAAGTTGGCCACCCCTGGCCAGTGCCGTCTTAACGCATGGGCATCAAGTGAAGAGAGGCCTCACAAAAATGAGACCCAGTTGAAATTTTCTAGAATTTACTAGGTAGGGAATCAGAAAAACCGCTTGGGTTTTAGAAAGCCCATGAAGCTCTTAAGACGGCCCTGCCCCTGGCATACGTGAATACGCAATGCGGTCATTCGCGTATTAGGTTAGCATCGAGGGGTGGGGTTTCGATTTGCTGACTTTTGATAAGATGGGGAGGGAGGGGGGTTTGGAGGATGCTTAAAACCCTTTCGCTAGTTTGTGGGCACCTGAACCAACATTCTCCCAATTCGTAAGTCCTCTATAAAGGCACTTTAGTGATCTCTAAATGTTTCGCTGATCCAAGTGATCTCTAAATGTTTCGCTGATCCAAGTGATCTGGAAATGTGCCTGTGCCACTTAAGTGCTCTGGAACTGTACCACGTGATCCGTAACTATGCCGCGAATCACTTAAGTAATCTGGGAATGTGCAGCGGGTAATTTTGAGTGTTGTAGAGCTGCACTGGTGGCCGCCTAAGTTCTCTAAAACTGTGCCACACGTCACTCAAGGGATATTTAAATGTGCCACACGGATTGCTTAAGTGTTCTGGAACTGTGTCGCGGGTCACTTAAGTGATCTGAAAATGTGTCACGGGCCCCTTAAATGATCTGGAATTGTGCCATGCGTCACCTAAGCGATCTGTGAATGGGCCGCTTAATCCATTTTTACAAAATTAGGTTTGAGAACGCAGGCCACATCTGATAACCCTCAGTGGCACATCTGGTCCACGGGTTTACCATATATGGCTTAGAGGGTGTGGTCACAGTGAATTTCTTAAAAACAAATTTTGAGTTCTTAGCCTTCAAAGAGCATTGAAATCTGCCCCCCCCCCATCCCACACGTACGGCTCTGATCCCTCAAATGTGTGTTAGGAGGTAGGGGGCAGAAATGACTGGGCTGATTTTTGCTGACGGGGGGGGGGGGTGTCAAAAATGGCTAAAGATTTACTGACGTAATACTTGAACGGCCCCTATGCGATCGTGTGAGCATCGTCGCGAGGACCCAGTTTTGAACCGCACTGACGGCATAGTGACGGTCAGCTGAAGTCGGTTTACTGTCCAACTCCCAGGAGCGAATGCGAGGTGATCCCCCACATTTGAGAAAAAAAAAGTATCTAGACAGCAATCACAGGCGGCAGTTGTGATGGTCGAGTGGTCATAGTGACGGACTCCCATCGTGAGGACCCGTGTTGTCACACAGTGGTGGTTGGCTGAAGTTGTTTTGTAGTAAACCTGTAGGCTACTTTAAAATAGGGTCTTTCAATTATGGACGCCCAGTACAGGAACAGTTTCCATCATGGGCCCAGAACTTCTTCGACTACTTGCTGAAATCTCTTCATTGAGACAGAGTTGCGGGCCATGATCTGGCTAGGAGGAGGAGGAGGAGAATCAACATTTAAAAAATTCAAGCATGGCACAAGCAAAAAAAAAAAAAAAAAACACAGCCAAATTGTCTGCTTCCGAATTCGGAAGCCAGAGGGCAGCACTCAATCAGCAAAAGCGACGAAAAGTGCGTCGTTATATCCGAGGTCGTTGTGTTTTCATTGGCGTTATAAGCGAGATTCGTTAGATTATTCTCTAAGGCAGCGATTCTCAACCGGTGCTCGGTGGAGCCCTAAGGGCTCCGCGGTGACTCGAGGAAAATAAAATGAATCAGTAAATTTGATAGATAAGTGAAGCCTACAAGGTTCTCAGCCATAAAAATTATGTACAAAAAAGGGCTCCTCGAGTCAAAAAAGGTTGAGAACCGCTGCTCTAAGAAATCCAGCCCGAAGCTCAAATTATTCACGTAAAGCAGCCAAGGTATCGTTTTAACAGATTTTGACTGTATTTACGAATCAATCCCGATTAAGAAACACTGCCGTAGAATATCACTAGTTGCATATTTGCAGGGAGAGGAGCAGCTAAGCCGGCTATAGCCTAGGCCGCTAAGTTCGGAGGGGAGGCAAATCCAATATTCAAATTTAATGCTCGAGATTATCAAATTAAAACGGGGGAAGAACGGCAGAATCTGAATATAGTGGGTTTTTTTCCCTTCCGGGAACCCCGCATGGCGAACTATGTTTGCCGGGCCGGGGGTTAGTATCTCTTAACCTTTCATGGTTAATGGACCCCTTTTGCCTAAAAGATGTAAGCCCCGGACCCTTTTTTCCAGGATGATTTTTCGTGTCTTGTGAAAAACTAAGTTGACTGCTTTTTCATTCGAGCTCACGGACTCGTCCTAGAACCCCTAGAACTAACCCCGATAAAGGAATGCGTGACCGCGAAAACATCAGGACAACATTGGGAAAAAGTCGTATAAACACTGTTTCATACTTTTTAAACACAAATTTTTCAGCCAATTTCAAAGCCATTACAGAACTACGTGTTTTGAACACTCCATATTCTCATGGAATATATTCCCCAGCACTTCGGCAAATATGCATTATTATTAAGGGAAAGTAAGCTACAAATTCGTCCCATAAGCGGAGATACGGGGGGGGGGGGCAACGACAAAGGTGAAGTCGACAGGTCTAATGTATATATGCATATATGAATTATTTACATCATCATCATCGTGCCCCCCCCCCCCAGACTTCCAGGTCTATCTCCGCCCCCCTCTAATTTGCATATACGAAGCTGCTATCTTGCGAAAGTTCCAGGAAATTCTTCAGAACCATTCAGCTGACTACTTGCAGTGACGCAGTTGCTTTGCTGTCTTCATTTTTACGCCATAATTTCCCAAACTTTTTATTCCATAGGCCTTACCCCCCCCCCCTTCATCAGGAATTGTTTTCCTCTTATCGCCCCCCCCCCCAACTCAAGTGAACCCATACGATCCTATGTTGAGTCCGTAGCTTCTATTGCCACCCCCCTTCGGACCGTTTTATCGCCTCCCAAGGGGCGATATTGCCCACTTTGAAAGAACACCGATTTACGCTATAGTTTTTCAAAAATAGTTTTTTTTTATAGCTTGTTACAGTTTCGGAAGCAACTTTGAACAGTTATATATTTACGCCTTAGGGAAAGTTTTTCATCAATTAGCGATTGACAATTTATTATAGATCAATACTTGAATATTGCGTTGCATAGTCGTCATAGTCATGTAGGCGTTTAGTCAGGAGCAGTCACAATTTTTGCTATAGCTGAATTCCTAAATCCGTCCCTTCTGAGTAGGAGAGGGAAACTTATCATGTGTGTATATTCTTGTGATGTATATACAGTCGAATCACGTTTTAACGAATACCGTTATTGCGAAAATAACGGTATTCGTTTACAAGGAGATCGGCCAATACCCTCTAGAGCACCTGCTCTAGAAGGTATTGGATCGGCTCACATTTGCGTCTCGAAGTTGCGGGGGGGGGGGGGTGTTATAAGTGCACGTCATTCAATAACTTGCAATTGATACAGACGAATACCGTTATAGTGAAAATCTCGTTTTTAACGAACACTTTTCTAATCCCCCAAATAAGTTTACATAGGAGCAATGCTAGGTAACCTGGAATTCCTTTATAACGAAATTTCGTTATAACGAAGTGATTCTTCCGGTATCTTGGCGTTCGTTATAACGGGATTCGATTGTATATATATATATATATATATATATATATACAATCGAATCCCGTTATAACGGTGTGTGTGTGTGTGTTACTGCCAAAGCTTTAAGTGGCCAATTCGCAACGGGCCAGTCCAGTTAACCCAGCGAATGTCCGAAATTCCGAGTTTTCGCCGGGCTTTAGCCAACCCCTATGTATCAAGCTCTATACAACCCTATGGGGTCATTCCAGTATAACGTCAGCATTGAGGAGGGAGGGGGGTTTCGGATTTGCTGACTTTTGATGACAAGGGGGGAGGGGGTTTGAAGGTTGTTCACGTCATCAACCACCCCTTTTTGAAGATATGAAATATTCTAAGCTGCTGATGAAATTTTGCTGACAGGAAGAGGGAGGGGGGGTCAGTGTTTTGCTCACAAAAGAGGGGGTCAAAAATGGCTGAAAATCTGCTTACGTAATACTTGAGTGGCCCCCCTATGTATGGATCACTAAGAAATCGATTTTCAGATTCCTTTGATCGTTAAGGATTGCCATAGTTAACCCATGGTTAAATATGGCTAGTTATAAATGGCCATAATTACCACACAAAAAAAAAAAAACACCAACGCGGTGATGACTCCGAATCATAGTGATCGATATATAGGGGCTAGCAAAAGTCCGAATTTCTGACATTGGCTGAGTCAACTGGGCTGGCCCCGTCACGAATTGGCCAACTTTGAGCTTTGGCGGTGACATATATATTTTTCCCTTGACTGCTTACATTCATTTTGATTGATGTATAATGACTTGCCAACCCCCTTTTTATAGCGTGTTTAACATTTTCTATGTCTTATTCATGAAAAAAACCTAATTATATAAAAATAGTAAAGTAATAAATATAAGCAACATAAATATAATTAATTATACATACATTAACTAATTATTATATATAGTATAACACACTTAAGCAACTAAAATAAATGTGTAGATAATAACTGGAAAGTGGGTGGGCGGGTGGGGGGGACGGAATCGGGATACCTTCGATGAAAATCCAAAATTTGCGTTGTTTTGAGTATTATATATAATATATATATATATATATATACAGTCGAATCCCGTTATAACGAACTTCAAGAGACCGGAGAAATCACTCCGTCATAACGAAATTTCGTTATAAAGGAATTCCAGGTTTTAGCATTGTTCCTATGCAAACGTATCTAAGGGGATTAGAAAAGGGTTGGTTAAAACGAGATTTTCGCTATAACGGAATTCGTTAAAACGGGATTCGACTGTATAATAATAATCAAAACAACGCAAATTTTGGATTTCCACTTTGCCTTATGTATCCATCAAAAGAAAATCCCTACTTTTCCCGGGAACGATTCCAGGATATAAAAAGAGACCTTGAAATTCCCCCCCCCCCTCTCCTAACCCACATACAACTCAGACCTTCAATATCTGGACTACGGCTTGATTCCACGGTCTCGACCCGCACGACCTTGAGACAAGTCCTTATCGATCGACATACGTAATAATGAACAATACAACTAGGTCGCATGTGTGTGTGTGTGTGTGTGTGTGTGTGTGGGGGGGGGGGGGGACATATTTTCGTGATGATTACGAGCTGCGAATACAACGTGCATACAACAGAATGACGTCATCGGACCCCGTACTTTTGTGTTTCCGTGGACTGATGTATGACTTCAGAATTATTCTACCTCTTTCTTGGTATTCTCAGAGCCATAGGCGGAGATAGACTTGGAAGTCTGGGGGGCATGATGATGATGTCAATTCATACATACATTAGATCAGTCGACTCCACCTTTGACGCCACCACCATGACGGAGATACCCCCCCCCCCCCCGTATGCTGAGAGCGATATGGTTTGGTTTGACACGGCCGAGAATTAAATACAGCGAGGCCCGGAACTCTCTGAAAATCTTCAATCGATGTCGTCATAGCGAATCTCATAAATATTGCAGTACATACTAAATACTCACAAGTAGGCATAACACGATGATGATGATGATGTCAATTCATATATACAGGGCTCCAGTCTAGGGACCCGGGACAATCTAATTTTTTTTGCACTATAAATTCACTGTAAAGAGCCCGTGTAAAATCTTAAAATGGGAGAGATCCCAGCCTGGCGGCCCTTTTATGTTCAAAGCAGCCTTTATTGCTCAAAGATGGAGAGCGAAAATAATCCACCCTCTTTTCTAGGGTCCTTCGAATAAGAGAAAAGCGATCGGCTACTGCAATAATACTCATGTCACACTTTCACTTAAAGATGACGTATGAGTCGGCCTGAACAGGCGATATTGTAGAACAAGGGTGTTTCAACCTTTAGGACCTACACTTCATTGGTTTGAAAATGATTTGCGGGCCACTTAAACGATCTACAAATGTCCCGCAGGCCGGTTAAGTGCTCTGGGGGGGGGGGTCATTCAAATGATCTGTAAATGTGTCGCGGAATCATTTGGATGATCTGGAAATGTGCCGCAGGTATTTTGGTTGATTCGAAACTGTACCACGGGTCACTAAATTCCTATGGAAATATGGAGTGGGTATCTTGAGTGATCTGGAACTGTGCAGCAGGTTTATTGAGTGATGGAGAACTGCACCACGAGGCACGTAAGTGCGTTGGAACTATGTCGCGGATGATATTTAAATATACCGCGAGCAACCTAAGTGTTCTGTAAATGCTCCGCGGGTTACTGAAACCACCTAGAAATAAAAGGCCTCTGCACTGTTTGCCATAAACGTCATTCAGACTACCCTAGCAAGTTTGCCTCATTTTGAAACACAGCATCCTATTTCGTTTCTTCTTATTTTGGCGTAGAATCTTCCTGATTGGCTCACAAATACCGCATAGTAATTGGATGTGGGACACAGAAATCGCCAATTCTGAGCCTGACCATTTCTTTTCCTTACGACGATGATACTGGCACGAGCAGGGAATCCCCCCCCCCCCCTGAATATATTCTCAGGGAAAATGGACTGCTTACTGATATCACAAGCAGAGTGCGGAGGCCTATCTCTAGCATGTGCTGGTCGATCTCCTATCCAAAAATTGTGAGTGTAGTTTAAACCATGTCGGTGAGCACTACTCTTACGTGATCTATAAATGAGCCACTCAGTTCATTTTTGAAAATTAGTGATAGCTTGAGGACACGGGCCATATTTGGCCAGCGGGTCATAGGATTGAGCATATATGTGTTGTAGAACATTGTTGTACGTACTGCATTGATTTACAAAAAATGTGAAAGAAATTATGATTATGAGAACAAAATATACGGAAGAAAATCACGTACCGTAAATACATCAGGAATCGGCCGAGAACTGCAAAACACGCGTTTAATGAACTCTGATCGCAATTGCACATTCGATCGAATTTTTATGGTGAGCGACCATCCGATCGGCCGTGAACTCGACTCGATCGCGGCCCTGGAAAATGTCTGATAAACATCCAATTTTAGGAGGAAAAACAAAATTTTAATATATAAGATATGCTCAAAAGAAAAATTCGAGTGTTTATTCGGTATAGAAATGATATATATAATGAATCATTGAGAGGCAAAGATAGCCTCGTTCTATGAATACCAGTGAGAAAGAAAGACGGCCCATGTGTGTAATATAATGTAAATTTTATTTTCTACAATCTAACCTTATAAACACGTTAACAATCGAAAATGTAATAAACAATTTACAATTTTCGAGGTAATGTAATCACAATGTTTCGACGCACGAGAATACCAATCTGGAGAAAATACAAAAATATGTGTTGACATTTAACATAGAGATGACGCTATCGAATCAGTTAAAATATTGTGTTTTCGTTTCGCTTCGTTGTTTATATTGAGGAGTGATCGGAAAACGCGGAAATTTACATAAAAAATTCTTGAGAGTGTTTATATGATGATGCAAACAGAGAACTGCGGCATTCTCTGACCTCCGGTGAAGCATCTACTCGTTCTTGACGAGAATAAAAGTCCTTGAAATTGTTTTTTTTTTTAGTCTACTAAGCAGGACCGTATAAACGCGTTCTGAGGGAGGGGGGGCTACTTTGCGCTTAACCCTTTAAAGCCTCGTTCACATGTGCAAATATTGCGATAGCATTGGGAGTTGTAGCACCGGCTTTTCCTTCGTAAGGAAAGAAATTAAGAGTAGTCATTGGTGAAAATTCTTGAATCACGTTTCAAACCCGCTCTTTCTATTTCCCATGTGAACGGGGCTCTTTTAATTTTCCTGATCCCAATTATAATTGCCACATTAGAAATCGCTATACTCTCTGGAAATAGTCACCTAATTTCAAGAAGGATTTTTTCCTCGATTGCGAGCTGATGTAAAATGATTCCCTCCTCCTCCCCAACAAGAAACCACGAATATTGACCCTTTCCCTCCCCCCCCCCCCCTTCCCGTCCATCGCTTCTATTTCCATCACTATAGCCCCGTTTACATGTGTAAGATTGGGAGGTATTTTTGGTGATTATTTACCTGCATGGCAACTTTTTTTCCTCCTGGGGGGGGGGGGGGGAAATGGGACGGTTATCCGTTAAAAGAGTCCCATCTCTGTTGCGGAATAATGGTGAGTGACTCCGACCTCCTCTCCCATAATCCTTTGTGCCGCGAAAACTACTGCAAGTTCCTTCGTCAACCATCTTGAACCAACCACTTCCGTTCAACCCACGTAACCAGTGACGACTTCCGGAAGGAAGAGGGGGAGGAATACCGGCGTAAACTAAACGCCATGTAAAAGGGTTGTAGCGAAAATCCCTGTTGCTACGGGTAACTTCCCGGGATATTTTATTGCACATGCAAACGGAGCTTATACAAAAACACCTGCCATGACGTACGTGGCTTTCTAGGAAGAGAAAGAAGTATTTTTGTATTATTTACACTGAGCGTATATTTCTTTACTGTGATGAGAAAATGGGGGATGAAGACTCACAACAGTATTTTTTTTTTTTTTTTGCTCCTTTTATTATCTAACTTTCAACAAAAGCTGGCTCCACCCACTGGCAGTTGATTGAATGGAGGAGGGGAGAAATGGAAAACAGGTTTGACACTGTAAAAATAACTTCAACGCGTTTTTAAAACCCTATATATTTCGGGGTGACTGAAATAAAGCCGATCAAGCTTGACGAGATATCTCGGGATTGCCACTGAAAGGGTTAATCTGTCATTAAATTTGAGAGGGGCGGGAGATCAGACTTGGATATGGCATACACAGGTTGTACAGAAACATTGGCGAATTCTAAACCCCTGCTTTCCCCCACTCGTTCCGGCCCAGGTCGTGAGTGACTGGAAATACATACATACAAGTTAGCTGTATTTAGAGATGGATGTCCAGAAAGTTCTGGAATTTATTCTTCCGAATGACGACAGGTGTTCGGCACCTTGAGGTTTAGGAAACCGGGGGATGCACAGGCAATAAGTTTCCTCTTCCAAGGGTACTAAGGGCTAGGTATCAATGGAATTTTTATAAGCATTTAAAATAATAATTCCCGCCTCCACTGGCTACTACTACTTAACCAAAACATGCACCTCGTACACATTCCTCTACGGAATTTGTAACGAATCGGCACATGCCGGAGAATGTGTGTTCTGAGTGAACGCTTGTGGCCCTAACGTATTTATGTTGTCAAGTTGCGCTTGTTCCGTATTCACGCTACCATCTGGCTTCCAATTTCTGAAGTTTAAATGAAAATGCTGGGATTTTCATGTTTTGCCAGTATTGTGTTGTAGGCCTGCTTGCTCTCTGCGGAGAGACTTTTCCAAATGGGGAAAGACCGGCTCACATTCGTGCCTCGAAGCTGGAAAACCGCGGAAAACCAACTTCAACCGGGTATCACTATGTTGTCAACGAGGTTCGAACCTGGATTCTCAGGGCGAGAGTCCAGCACGATGCCCCCTCACGACCGCATAGCGGCAGGCCTCCACTGGCTGCATGAAACAAAATAAGAGGGTTACAGGTGAATAACGACTCGACAGGTAAATGACAACTAGTTCGACAGGTGAATAACGGGGGTGGGGGAGGGGTTCCGACAGGTGAATGGCAGGAGATGTACAACTGGTGAACGATTACTGCCCCCTGGTGTCCAACTGGTGAATGATAACTCATGTCCCTTTTGTTTCTCTCAAATAACAACTTCGGTCAATCGCTATGGACAATTTGAAGAAAGAAGGAAAGAAAGGGCAAACAAGCCGCGGTGAGTGCAAGTTTCAGAACCATTGTCACAAAGGGTATATTCCTGATTGATAACTCCCTTCTATACGTTATTTCCATTGTAGGCCTACCTATTGAATGCATGCTATGCATCTGCGGCAAAAGCATTCTATTCTCTCTCTCATATAACCTCAATTTAGACTTGAGATTTTGTATCTTTGCTGCTCCGCATGATAGGTTTAAAAAAAAAAAAATTCAACGTCACGCAAAACTAAATACAATTATGACTTTTTATGAATTTGGAGATTACGAAACGCATCAGCAAAAAAAAAAGGTTCGTATTTATAATTACTGTATATTACTGTAATATATACGCGAAAAGTAGTAGCAATAACAATGGCGTGATCGCAAAAACATTCGCTAATGTCCGCAGCGAGTGCAATCTCCGTTGGTTGGTTGCGTACTCAGGCGGCGGAATTTCAACATGGCGCTGCAACTGTGCAAATACGCGCGAGCATTCCTCACGCGCTTCGACGACAGCCAGGCGAAAACAAAAACCGAAACATAAACACAGAAAAGAAAGATTGAAAAAAACAAGTGGCTCTTATTTTTTCATTGTTTTTGTTTGATTTGGTAAATGGACATAGACGAGGAAATATATATTTTCAAAACACTGAATGAATATACAGTCGACACCGTTTATTAGAATCATTGATAATGTTATCATTCGGGTATTGTTATCACTTTTGCAAAGAACGGAACGAACCAGCACCATGACAGGGCTGGACGAGAATCGAAAAAAATATATACCGTATATATATTTAGGCACCTGCCCAAATTTCTTAGGAGCCAAGTACGGTAATTCGCTCAAGAAAAACGATCCTAAATAATATTTTCGTTTACTTGTCCCATGTTAAAATACGTAGCGGAATGAAATCAGAAACACACACTACTGCGCAACCCTTAGAATCCATTTTAAAAACTTACCCCAATTTAGCGCCCAAATTTGGAAAATTTTAGGCGACAATACTGATTTTCTAGCCACCATCGCAACCTGACACCTGGGATTTGTCCAGCCCTGCTATTACACAGAAAAAAATCTTTTATAGTTATCGTTTATGTTATCAATTTTCTTTTTCATCGAAATTTTTTTTATGCGCGTTTTGTAGCTAACGTTTAAATCAAACTTTGTGTTAAGTTGTGGTTACAAGGGCGCAAGACTATTGGAGGCTAGAAGGTGTTACCTCTACCCCTCTCTTGTTGTTAAACTTTTCCATACTTAATGTCGTAATCAGTCTGTAGTATTCGTTGTGATCCATGTACGCGTGGAGCTGTTTCTTGCAATGTCCCTTTTGAAGGCAAATATAAGACAAAAACTTTCCTTCAGCTCTTGGCCGGTATCAATTGACCAGATTCAAATTTCATTTTCTGAAAGGAATCATTCAAGTATTACGTGAGCATCGACGGGGTGGGGGGTTGAATTTGCCGACTTTTGATGACAATGGGGGGGGGGGGAGGTTGAATGATGCTTACGACATCAACTACTCTTTATAAAGAATATGATGTATTCGTAATGACATCTTTACTGGGTGTGCCAAAAACGAGAAAACCTTTCCCTAGTTTGTGGGCACCTGAACTAACATTTCCTTATTAATAAGTCGTCTATAGAGCCCCTTTAGTGATCTCCAAATATTCCGCGGATCCTTCGAGTGCTCTATAAATGTGTCGCGGGCCGCTTAAGTGATCCGGAACTGTGCCACGCGTCACTCCAGTGATCCGTAAATATGACGCGGATCGCTTAAATTGTCTGTGAATGTGCCACTGGTCACTTACGCTGTCTGTACGGGTCATTACGCCATCTGTAGGTCTATTTACCAAATTTCAAATACAATAATGTACTTGATTGTAGCGTATAATCAATGACCTCAAAGCTTCAGAGTCTCAGTGTCTCGTGGTTTCTCCAGACAGCTTACTATTTCGCCACACGCCAACTCCGGCCACATAGCGATACCGCAATTTACTGCCATTAACTAGTCAAGTTGGAAATGAGGGTGCCATCTATCGGGGGTCACCTCAAGCTCGATAGGGAAATTATCTCGTTCTGTATTTTCCCTCCGGTTCGAACCTGGGATCTGACGACAACTTTCGCAGTGGTTGCCACCACGCCACTCGGGCGCAGCCATCTTATTATTCCTCAGGTTGAGACACTGGTTCTCAATTATGTCACCCGCGGCTAAACTTCCCCAATTTATGAACCACTCCAAAGAGCATAAAAAGTTACACAAATTGATATCTCCAGCAACGAATTGGTTAAAAAACCCGAAATTTCACTTTTTTATAACAAACAAGAAAGGTTCAGAAACGCTGTTTTAAGCGATTTACAAAACCTGCGGGAATCATCATATAAAGGACGGAATAAGGCTTTTTCCCTCCAGAGACCATTCTTTCCTTGTTATTGGTGGACCAAATGGCAATATATATCAAGAAAGGACCCTGATGAACGATGTGGGAAAACAAACAAGCCGAGGAATCTGCCAAAAGAGAAGGTCTTCGGACGACGAACCAATGAAGCGTGGTTTCGGAAGCAAAACAAAAAAAAGGAAACATGGAGAGAGTTGAAAGAACTCGGTCAAGGAAATTATTTTAAAGACCAAAATAATCAACGACCTTCTCTTTTTCAAAAGAAACAAAAATGAAAAAAAAAGATGGAGCTGTGGCAATAGAGTGAGAAGAAGAAAAAAAACGCTATTATCAATGATTGGCAAAGTGTTTCCGAGTATCAAAATAGAGTATTTATTTACAAGCACATTGGAGTTGTTTTCTTCACCACAAGAGACTCCTGATCTATCATGTATAATAATGGATTTTGTTTTCTTACTTTCAAAAGGAGAACAGCGATGTCTACAACCGAATGCAATGGGAATGACCTCAAAAATAAAACTTGACTGAGTAGAGTAAACAAGATGTTATTCCACATCCGCACGCTATTCGTTTTCGTTATGGCATTTGAAGTGATTCCGGAAAGCCTTCGGAAATACGGTCGGCTCCGCTTAAACGGATATCGATGTGTCCAGCACACAATATCCGATTAAGCGGGGTATTCGATTATGCGGGGAACAACTAAATTGCCGTTTCAACCACCGTTAGTATGGTTCGTGTGTAAACAGACGAAGTAAACAGAAAGAGTTAAACACACGATACGTAAGGGAATACACATAAATGTGATGAAGAATTACAAAAAGAACTACACAAGCTGACTTTCAGAGATGTACTTCATCAAATTATCACTCACACTAACGAATTGGATATGAGTGGTATTGAATCACTTAATGAAGATAATTATCAAACCTCAAATGAGGATATGGACAATTTTGATGGAAAAAATAGTGACAAAAACCACTCACTCTCCCGCTAAAACACATAAAACTGACACGACTACTAACAAAATTAATGAGAATATGGTAACATTAATTGAAGAATTTGGAAACATTTTGGGAAATGCTAAGATTGACTCCCAAAAAATACAGAAAATACTTGCAGTTTTGATTCAGATTCTCACAACACCTGAAAATAGCTCAACAAACTAATGCTCCACCCTGGAACGCTAATAGCCTACAAGGCTCCAAACAATTTTTCAACAGACTCTCTTAGATTATCAGGTTGATATAGCTCTTGTAAATGAAACATGGTATTGTATAGAAATACTTTATTCTCCACATAACCCGCTATTTTTTAATATCGATTTCCTTGTACCTAGAACTAAAATTTTGATAAAACAAATTGATTGGGCTGCTTACACAAGTAAATTAGCAGACATAACACCTACCATTGTTGAAAATCCTACTTCAGAAGATATTGATCAAGCTGTGGACGAAATTACAGACTTGATCAAAAATACCATTGAAACATCTAGTGTTACTAAACCGAAAACCAATTTGGTCTTCCACGAGAAATCATGGATAAAATTAGGTACAAAAACATAATTCAGTGCCGCCTGGCAGTCGAGTGGTTAGGGAACTAGCTTCTCACTGTGCAGGTCTGGGTTCGAATCCCGGTTCGGGCATGGATGTTTACTAACACTAACAAATTCCCTGGACGGATCATGCCGATCCCTTGGGAATACGTGAGAATCAAAAAAAACCAAAAAAAAACCACATAATTCGTAAAAAGTAAAAGTAAGATAAAATAATTTTGAATAGATTGCAAAAAGAAATTAAGTTGGAGGTCGCGGCCTATGTGAATGAAAGATTCTCCGACTTTGTTGGGAATGCAACAGCGGAGAATGGGAATATGTGGAAAGCGTGGCGCATCTGTAAACCCAGAAGAGCGCCCATTAACAAAATTAAAACTGGTGACAGTAACATTGTATACACGAATCAAGAAATTGCAGATGCATTTGCGAAAACTTACGAGAGGCAATTTTCTACAAATAGAAACCAACCGATAACCACAACACTACTACTAAACCCAGACATGCACCTCGTCCATATTCCTTTGCGGAACCTCTAACGAATTGGTACGTGCTGGAATGTGTGTGTAGTGAAACCTGATGTGAAGTTTGTTTCTGTGTAATGCTTGTTATGTATAGTGCTGCCATCTTCCACCAGTTTTTCGAACTATGAGTGAAGTGTAATGATTGAATAATTAATCGTTGTAGGCCTATTGCTCTCTGTGGCGAGACTTTTTAATGGAGAGATCGGCTCGCATTCGCGACTCGAAGTTGGGAACCACAGGAAACCAACTTCAGCCGACCACCACTGCGGTGACGGTGGGGTTCGAACCCGGATCCTCGCGACGCGAGTCCGTCATTATGACCACTCAACCACCGCAGCGGCGATAACCACAACACTACGAATTAGACGCAAGGTCTCATTGTTTATATATAATCATATCAACAATCCTACAAACCATATGGAACTTACCTTTGAAGACCGGGGACACCCCGCTTCCCATCTCAGAGAGATATCGAAGCGTTCCCGAAGGATAGGTGTGTCCGGAAAGTTTTATTAAAAACAACATAACATGACCACCTCAGACGAAGGCAGCAAAATAAAATAATTTGCATAAAAATTGATCGTCAACTCCTGAAGTCATATAACAAATAAATAAAATCTAAACAATCAACGCCAATGAGCAATCAAAATTATATACGGGATTATAAGATGGCGGTGTATAGCTGTCCATCCCATAAGAATATAGTGATCGTCAATTGATCGAATGATTGCCGATAATCTTGGAATATAAAATTTCGAATCACGGTGAATTAGTCGCAGTCATCATCGTCTAGGCCGCAAGTCGTTACCAGAATCGTCACCGGGTGAACTAAGATCAGCACAATTCACTATATAACCGAGTAAATAACACTTAATTCGTCCTTGCCATCAGTGACTTGTCCATCACCTCATTGCAGGTGAACTTGCTTCTGTTTTCCATTTATCGGTTACTTTTGTTGACGCCGACGTAGTCGAAGATCGTATTTACTGTTAAGATCAATCACTGGGGCTCTTGCCGGTTTGAACTCATCATCGCTCCCACCGCTCAGACGCGCACTTCCAGTCTTCTTAGTATGTATGCGATGTAAGTTGCTATCAAGGAACAATATAATCCACCGCACCCGAGCAAGGCCCATAGGGCTCTTCAAAACTCTTCTTTTGAAACACAGCCGACCGTTTTCGGGAATAGCACCAAAATGAAATTTTTTTTGTATATGGGCAAGATGTCAGGTAATGCCATAAAGATCCAATCTCACCACAAGCACACATGGCGTTGTCTGACTTCTTGAAACGTTCTAGATACGTCGGTAATGGGCCAGTTATCATAATGACTCTCTCTAGACCAAATGGTACCATTCCACCGGACGCGTTTCTGTACCTTGTACGCATCTTTATGTGCATTCTTGTCCCATAGCTGTTGCCACTTTTGTAACAGGTCACTTTTTAGCACCTGTTTGATGTGACTGCGTGGTAGCAAGAGTTGTTCTTCCGTTGAGAGATTAAGAGCATCTTTGGCTAATCTGTCCGCAATTTCATTCCCCGCTATTCCTGCATGGCCTTTGACCCATTTCATACTGATAGACGGATGGTCGTATAAATGCTTGCGTATTCGCCGAGTATTTTCATGTGTAGTGCGCTGATCACGAATCGCATTAATACTAGACACGCTGTCAGTATATATCGTCGTCTGCTGATTTTGCTTAACCGCCCATTCTACTGCAGCTAGTATGGCCAGAACCTCCGCCTGAAAGATACTGTTCCCTTGACGCAACCGTCGACTCCAAGCCTCTTCAACAGATCCTTCTGCATTCATAACTACGTATGCACAGGCCGTGGATGTCTCTGTTTTTGAGCCGTCCGTGAATATACTAATAGCTTCATCAGATGAGCATTGTTCCGCACAAGGCAGCGGAACTTGATTCTGGAACAAGTCCACACTGGGATGATGAAGCCAACTCCTATTGTTCCCTTCGTATGCATCAGGTGTTATAAGAATTACGTCCATCCAAACCTCCTTACCCAAATGCAGGATTGTAGATCGACGAGCGTCATATTCAACGTATAGGCTGAGCGGAGGGTTTTCCGTAGCAGTATACAGAACATCATTGGCCGTAGTTCTGTATGCACCAGTTGCATACAATAAGAACGGACGTTGGGCAACATCTAGTAATTTACGGAGTCTCTGTGTCGGGTTTTTATACCAGATGGCGCTTGCTTATGGAATTTGCCGTTGTACAACAGATCTGTACAAATTGTTCCTAAATTTTTGGCGTATACCCCACTTTGGACCTGCTATGCGTCTCAATTTTTGCATGGTGTCTTGGGCCTTATCAATTTGTTTCACCACATGCGTCGTGAATTTGAACTGATGGTCAATATGCACTCCAAGATATTTCATGCATTTAGATATTTGCAGTCGAACACCATTGATTCTTATGCAGGGGCGCTTTTTCTTGGGGTGTGGCCATAGTAATTTAGTTTTAGTCACCTCCATGCTGTATGGAACTTACCACAAATGAGGAACTCCGGGCTCTTATTCATAAACTCGATATTAAAAAAGCCCCTGTAGTTGATGGAATCAGTAATAAAGCACTCAAATGTTTACCAGAAAACATTATTACTCATTTGACAAATATATTTAATTGTGCAATCTCTTCTAATTTTTTCCCATCATCTTGGAAACACTCTATAATTAAAACAATACATAAAAGAGGAACAGATCCTCCAGTTGCTCAAAACTTCAGACCTATCAGTCTTTTGAGCAACTGCAGTAAACTGTTCGAAAGAATTATTGCATCAAGACTGTCTAAATATATGCTTGACAACAACATAATTAGAGCTGAGCAACATGGTTTCAGACCTGAGCATTCAGGTGTGACTCAGCTATTAAGAGTCACTGAATTTATAACTGATGCCTTCAACTATTTTGATTTTGTTGCGGCGGCCTTCTTGGACATATCAAAGGCATTCGACAAGTGTGATTATGCAACCCTGCTTGAAAAAGTAATTGACATGAACTTTCCACCTCACATGATTATTTTCTTTTACAGATACTTACTCGGAAGAACTTTTCAGGTTAAAATAAATGACTCTTTTTCATCAACAAAATCTATAAGAGCATCTGTGCCACAGGATTAATAATATTCCGGGACCTCAAAATGGAATAATATCCCTTTTCGCTGACGATTGTGCTGTACTTTACAGTAGTAGAGATGCTAATCAAGCCTTTAATAATCTACAAGACACAATTGATGAAATCGAAGATTGGTGTGAAGAATCAGCTATACAGCTAAATTTTGAAAAGTGTAAATTCATATTGTTTACAAGGAGACGTAAATTGCCAGATAGACGTCTACATATAGGTAATCAAATTTTAAGGCCAGAAAGACAAATCAAATACCTTGGTTGCATATTGAACAAAAACTTATCATTCACTAATCGCATTGATCATGTCGCGAACAAAACTAACAGAGTTTTGGGAATGTTAAACCGAATTACTTTCCCCCAAGCTAAACTCACGTTAAAAAATAAAGTAATCCTCTACAAATCAATTTTAAGACCAACAATGCTATATGCGTCCCCAGCGTGGGCCCAGGCTTGCAAAACAAACATGAAAAAAACTACAAGTTACTCAAAACAAGATCTTGAGGAGATTTGTAGGTGCACCCTGGTAAGTAAGAGGAGTTAATATAAGAAATGATTTGAACATTCCGCATATATTTACATACATTAAACAATTGAATACAGAACAATTCGACAGAATGCTAAATTCTGATTTTGTACACCTCAAAGAAATAGTGAATTACGACATAGGGATCCTAAGGAGATATAGGAGACCTAGACAGATAATGCACTTGGACTGGGAGCTACTTTAAGGCAACATAAGTTATTTATCAGGTAGGGGAAATATTGTACATAAGTGAGCATGTACTTTTCATCTCTGTAATTTGTAAAATTAAGGAGCCAGCAATTGCACACAATTGTATTTTGTGTCCGGATAGAACTTTATCTGCATTTATCCATATTTAGTCGCATTTATTTTGTTTTTCTTAACCGCATTTAATCACCTTATTGATGGAACTGTGAGAGAGGGAAAAAAAAGTGAGAGTTGGACTTTCTACTTGAACATTTTTAGGACATCATAGAATTTTTGATTGAATGGGAAAAATTTTCTGAAGGCACTGCACTGAATACTTGAACAGAACTTTCAGGTATGCTTTTTGAATTTTGATGACAAAAATTGAAGGGTTTTTTTTCCCCTCACGACACCCATGTGATGTTTTTCCCCTTTTTCACCCAGAACAGATGTCATGATCGAATGTACCTTCTCCCTTGTGATGTTTTGTGGTGGCACTGTGTATGTTGTGGCGGCATTGAGTGCGTTAGAGTAGACAGACAGACCATGACCGATTGGACTTTTTCAAATCAAGCACTAACACAAACATGCACAACATAATTCTTTACACAAACAATATATACTCTTCCCTTTCTTCATAGGCCTTCATGGCCAGCTTGTATGCTGACAGGCGGCCCATAGGGCTGGGAATCGGCCAAAATTCAATTCTGGTCTGGTATTTCTTTGAAGATGACGCACATTAAACGAGATACTTCAACATTATATCTACGGGAGAAATTTTGTTTCCAGAGGTTTATTATCCGAATGAGCGGAGTATCAGTTTATCCGTTACCCGATTAAGCGGGGCCAACTGTATTTCTTCCACTGACTTGACTAATTAGTCTTCAGTGCATACATGCACAACCCGCGGCCCTCGGAGTTATTTGATGTGATTCCCGATATCAAACCTAATTTTGTAAAAATGAACCAAGCGGCACATTTTCATATCACTTCAGTGATTCGCGGTGCGGTTCTACATCACTTAAGTGGCCCGTGACTTGGTCGCAGATCAATTAAGTAGCCCGCGGCGTATATACAGATCACTTGAGGGGGGGGTCTGCGGCACAGACCAGATCGTTCAGGCGGCCCGCGACACGTCTTCCAATCAATGAAGTGGCCAGCCTCTCTCCTAAAGGTTAGTGCAATGCGTCGTTATTGTTTTATTGCAATGAAAACTCTCCCATAAGACCATTCCCACTAAGTTTCTGAACAAAAATTGCTCCTTTGGAGAGATGAACCCTCGAAATAAATGAAAAAAAATTGACCTGGAAAAGTTTTTCAGGTCCGGAGAAAATTATTCCATAGCTTAGCACAAGGGATCAACGAACCCGGAGGGCGATTTATGGTTTTTCTTCCAGTTGGGTTACACAGACTCACCCCCCTTCCTTCTTTCATTCTTGTCTAATTTTCTCGACCACTATGCCTCAAGTGACGTCCTGGGCTATACAGCCTATTTGACCCCCCGCCCCCCCCCCATAGAATTTACACCGGTATGCAGGATAGAAATAAAGAATATATTTACAATACCATATATTGTTCATTTTTTTTGCTGCACACTGGTTTAAAAACCAACAGTCAACTTTACTTTAAAAATTATAACATATTTTTGTTTTGATTCGATAGGTGGCAGCAGAAGTCGTTGTACAAATTCTGTATTTTAAGCAAATAAAATATCGGAACGGGAAAGCAATAGAATAAGAACTCATTCATCAATGTCCAAGGCAACATAACATAATCTGACTCGCAAATCTTTTGAAGTAATCTTTAACAATCTTTCATTCGCACATCACTGCTGTAATTGTAAGATATTGTGCCTCATTTTCATCATATTGTATCGTAGAATTATTTCCGTCACATACTGTTATGGCCCCCACAAGGGTGGGGCCCGGGGCGATTCTCTATATTTTTCGTTTTTCCACGCTATAAATCCATTATAAAAGGGCCCCAATAAAAATTCTGCTGAGGGGGGGGGGCGGCGCGCCAAAGGTCCCAGCCTAGGGGGACCCTGTTTCAGGATATGGGGGCCATGTATAATGTCATCAGCATGTCATTTATGTAACATCAATATATATGCGCTTTCAAGGGCGCAGCGGGGGGGGGGGAGACTTGGGGTCTGGTGGTCCCGCCTCCGCCCGAAATGTGAGAAAATGACCAAAAAAAGGGGAAAAAGATGGCCAAATCTATTGTTCTATCACTTTGGTCCCCCCCCCCGAACGAAATTTCTGGCTACGCCCCTGTGCGCTTTCATTATCCCATATTGTTAATTTAGTTCCCGAGGAGGTTGATCTGGTAACTCTCCCGGGGTTGAAATGTTACTTCCAATCAACATTCTCATTTCTCAACTTTCGCCGCCATTTAATGGCGTGAGATGACTTATATGTCATTATATCGAACCAGCTATATTTATCAACTAATGCTTCAATGAGGGGGGGGGGGGGTCCCTTGCTCTCTCTCTCTCTCTAGGTCCCCTTTTTTTTCGTCACTCGCAAACCCTCTAGGTCACTGGTTTAATCATTCACTGAGCAAGACACTCCCTCTCTAGGCAGAAGTGGATTTTTGGTGGGCTACAAAGCCGCAACTAGATGCTTGGTCACCCGGGGCAAGAGCGCATTTTGACGTCCCCTTGTAATGTTGAAGGAGAGGTTTCAGAATGAAATTTGCGCCCCCCTCGTGTCTAGTGCCCGGATCACGAGATCCGCCTGCACCCCCCCCCCAGTTGCGGCTTTGGTGGGCTGTATACAAAATTTTCCGCCCTTCTCCCATTCAACTAATTTTCTTGATCACTCATCCACCAAATTTGACGACCTCCGAACTTGCTGCTCCACTGGGCACACAATAGCCCGTTCCACACACAGCCCCCTCCTTTTTTTTTTTCTTTCTTCAAGCAACATCCTTAGACAATGCAGCATTTCCGGAACACAATTTCAGAAACGCTTCAAATCATCCCCCACCCCACATCTGGAGCCACGTCCTAGAGATCTCTGGTGGGCCCCCCCCCCCATCTATAATCAGAGCTGGACGAATCGCAAAAAAGTGCCGGAACAATTTTTTAAGCGCCTGAACAATTGTTTAGGCGTGAAAAAAAATATATTACCCAAAGAAAAAGGTCCAAAATAAAGCTTCTTTTGACTTTTTCAGGACATAGTGACCCTCTTTCATATGGGTAGATATGCTGCTATAAATTCCAAACATTTTGCGCTGATCTCAGCCTGTAATTTAGTAATTACGCAAAGAAAATTTTAGGCGCCAATACCAATTTTTTAATCGCCATGGCGGCCTGGAGTCTGGGAGTTGTCACGCCCTGTCTGTAATGGATAAAAAGTGAAAAAAAAATAATAATTTTTGTCCCGGGCCCCCTGGGCTGGAGTCCTGCCAGCCTAACCCTTGTGGGGGAGGGGGCATGACCATCACACTACATGCCAAATAGGAATATAAATGGAAAAAATTTTTTAAATATGGACCCGCCAGACAAAAATTTAGCATCAAATAACAATTTTCGACCGACATAGTTATTTTATTTATTGTTTAAAAAGTGTATACAGGGTTTCTTTCGTGACAGTGCGGTCTTTGCACATCGTATATTCATAGGTGGAGATAGACTTGGAAGACTGGAGGGAGGCACGGTCATTATTGCTGGGGGGGGGGGGGGGGCACGATGATGATGTCAATTCATATATACATTTATACATTAGATCAGTCGACTCCACCTTTGACGCTGGAGGGGCAATGCCCCCCCCCCGTATCACCGCCCATGCGTATAGTATCTAGGAGGCTTTGGCATGACACGCTTACTACACTCCTGAAATCTCTCCACTCCTAAAAGCAGTGGTTTTTCAACCTGTGGTTCGCGGATACCCGGGGGTCCGTGAGTACTTCGTTAGTGGTCAACGGGATCTTTTTCTTTACTCCATTGCATGGATTAGCGATGGGAAATTGCAATTTATTTCTACTGTAAACTATAAAGAACATTACATTTTGGACATTATGGGGGGAAGGGTTGCTGTAAATGTCAAGGGTAAACTTTGGAGAGTGCGGGCCACTTCATTGGTTTGGAAACATGTCGCGGGCGACTCAAACCATGTGGAACTGTGCCTTGGGCAGCTACAGTAATCTGTAAATGTTCGCCGCTCAAGTGATCTGGGACTGTGCCACGGGGTCACTTGAATGATCTGAAAATGTGCCTCAGGCTGCTTTGGTGTTCTGGAACAAGGCCGTAGTTAGGGGCAGGACACGAGGGGGTGTCTGGTTCCCCTCCACCCCCGAAATATGAGAAAATAAAAAAAAAGGGAAAAACTTCTCGGTCCCCCTCCGAATGAAATTTCTGGCTACGGGCCTGATCTGAAACGACACCGCATGTTAATTAAGCGATCTATAAATGTGCCGCGGGATGATCAAGTAATCTGTAACTCACATTCACAGGAAAAAGCCGCAAAGTAAAACAATGATTAAGTTCATTTCAAACAAAATTAGCTTTGTGGTCGCGGGGAACATCAAATGACTCTGAGGGCCACACATGGGCCATGGGCTGAGCACGTATCCTCTAAACTGACCTTCGTTACAGGGGGTGGCGACATCAAAAGGTTAGGAAGCACTGCCCCAAAGGACCCGTGGACCACTGGTTAATTAAGAACCCCCCCCCCCCCTTGGTATATAACATCAATTGTAAGTTCGATTCCCGACGCGTAAATATATAATCAAACTTAATGTAATACGATGTTTTACATTGTATTGTATTACATTGATGTAATACGAAATGTTTTTTTGGATTTACGTAAAGCATTTGACAGCGTTGACCATAAAATACTTCTGGACAAAATTAATAAGGCTGGTATAAGAGGAAAAATACACGACTGGTTTAAAAGCTACTTAACGAACAGAAAACAGGCAATTAAAATTAAAAATGAAATAGGATCTTTTAAGCAAATAGTAAGCGGTGTCCCACAAGGATCGGTACTCGGAGCGATACTCTTTTTGATTTATGTAAATGATATACAACACCTACAAATGAATGGAAATATTATTAGTTATGCAGATGACACAGTGCTCTTCATTTCCGATAATGATAACCTAAACCTTAAATATAAAGCGGAAAATGATATGACAATAATTTCACAATGGCTAAAATATAATAAATTGACCCTTAATTTAAATAAAACTAAATTTATGCATTTTCAATTATATAATAACAGAAATATAGAACCAATAACAATACAATATCATGTAGGTCATTGCTCACGCAATGAGTGTCGCTGTACTGAAATTAAGGAGTCCGATGAAATAAACTATCTTGGAATCGTTTTTAATAAAAACCTTAAATGGAAAACTCAAGCGGTGACAGTAAGCAATAAATTAAAATACATCAATACCAGGATTTACTGCTTGAAAAATATTATATCCCCTAAATTTCTTCGTACTATTTACTTCGCATGGATTTTACCAGTCATACAATATGGTATATCGGTATGGGGCGGTGATTATGACTCAAATATAAATATAATAAGAAACACTCTGAGAAAAGTTGTGAATAATGTATCTGAAAAAATAAATATAATCCAAGACTGTCACAATGATTATAGATTTAACATCAATAAACTCTATCTTTACAAAATATTATTCTTTATTCAGAAAAATCCCGATTGGTTCAGAATTAAACACCAGCAGAGACAAACAAGACAACACGGAATTCAATACGCCATAATTAAACCAAACAAAACCATAATACAAAAACAATTCATATACATAGCACCTAAAGAATATAATAGATTGAATAACGAAATAAAGACGGAAAAATCACTGCACAAATTCAGAAAACTACTCATAAACAAAATCAACACAATTGAATATTAATCCCATATACATGCATCTTTTTTTCTCTCTTTACGAATGTAATGTGAAGACAATATTATATTTTAATTATATACACCATTGGTCTGTTGTCAACCCCAATATATACTACACTATCAATATGCCCTGGACGGATTATGTAATCCCTTGGGCTAATATATAAATGGTAATATATATGTTTTTTTTGTTTTTTTTTTTTTTGTATATTGCGTCTGTATTATATGTTGTAATATGTGTGTGTGTAATAAATTTCAATTTCAATTTATTTATTATTACGAGATTAAATACGAACCTCTTGACAATACACTTATATTTCCCAATGTTTCAAGACACAAGCATTAATTTTCACCATGTAGATCATGTAGCACATCACACCCAAAACACACACACACACTGACAGCACAGCACAGTGTTGTTGACATGTATTGTACGTATTTTTCACAGGGTAAAAAGGGATGTCTAAGGTAAGCGGTAACGAATCCAAGAGATGTTATTAACGGAAATAAAATATAAAAGGCCGCTTTTCGCCTATACTTGCATAAGCAGCGAGAACATTACCAGATGAGTAAAAATAGAATATTTGCCCTGCACCATTGGAAACATGCCAAACACACACACACACACTGGAAAAGTAGTAGTAGGCCTACTATTGAAAGAAGTTATTATTGAAAGCTCATGTTTTTCAATGTTTTTTAAAAAAGTAATTATAATAATAATGACTCACTTCGTCCATTGCCCAGCATTATAACCGATATCGGTATTAGAATATTTATCCGGAAAAATTAATTACATAAGGAAGGATATAAATTTCAATGAATAAATTTATGGTTTTTTTTTTGTTGACACTCACAACTGCAGCATTGACAAAAAAGAACCCATAGAGGTTGTAACGATAGCGCCATCTGTTAGAGGGGATGTTGACTAGAGTTTAGTTCCAAAGATGCTTGTGATATTTAATTAACCAAGGGGGGCACAGGCGGAGATACGGGAAGAGGGGGGGGGGCCCACACCAGCGTCAAAGGTGAAGTTCACTAATCTAATGTATGTATGCATATATGAATTGACATCCTGATTATCGTGCCCCCTCGGAAATAATGGCCGTGCCTCCTCCCCAGACTCCCTATCTATTATAATCTATCTCTGCCTATTCTTAAGGGGCGCTCAAGCAGGGGCGTAGCCAGAAATTTCGTTCGGGGGGACCAATTTCAGCTCAGCTCAGCAAAGTGATAGAAAAATAGATTTGGCTTTTTCCTTTTTTTCGGTCATTTTCTCATATTTCGGGGGGAGCCAGACCCCCCACCCCCAGCTACGCCCTTGCGCTCAAGTATTACGTCAGCAGATTTTTAACTATTTACGGCACCCCCCCCCCCCCTTTTCAGCAAAATTTCGTCAGTTCTTCCCTTACCTTCTAACGCATATTGGGATCAGAGACGTAAGCTGGAAAGGAGGGGGGGGTGCACGAGGCCCCCTCCTTATGCCCCCCCCCAGACGATCAAAAATTTATTTTTTTGATGCAAAAACAATATTTGAAAAAAAAATTATGATTTCTGAAGAAAATACCTTTATATGTTATTACAATTAATTCAATTCCTGTTAATTTCAATGCCAGCTGAAGGCGAAGAACTCAAAATTTATTTTTAAGAAATTTTGACCCACCCTCTAAGCCAGGCATCTTTAACCCGTTGCTCGCGAGAACCACGGTGCTCCCTGAAGCACTCAGTGACCGATTTCGTGATCGCGAGTACTTGGTTCAACAAGGAAATTTTTGAGAATTTTCCAGTTAGGGCCTCAAAAACATCGCTTGGTCCGGGGGCACATGGTGCTCTTAAGACGACCCTGGCTCAATCGACATAATACAAAAAACGCCCCCATTCCGCGGCCACCCCCCTGTATGCGGTCAGCTGCCAACCTGTCCGCGTCCACTTCCTTGTAGATAAGAGTTTTTTTAAAAAAAACAAGTTTTGTGCGGTTTTTTTTCTTCCTAGTGCCTTCAGAGTCATTATCTTCAGTTCATAATTATCAGTTCAATTATCGGTTCATAATCTTTATGAATCGGCATAAAAACCTTTTTGGATCAATCGGATTTTCTGTTCTATGGCACTACCAGGCAGGGCTGCAACTAGATACTTTATCACCCGGGGCAAACCGGCATTTTGTCGCATCTTGCAATGTAGAAGATGCAGTTAAAGGGTGAATTCGGTGCCCCTTCTGGTCCAGTGCCCGAGGCACCAGACCCGCCTGCACCCTCCTAGTTGCGGCCCTGCTACCAGGTCGGAAACAGGACGATATACCTAAGGAGAAATCCGTCGTATATTACACTGATGGCTCCAAACTGGAATCAGGTACAGGGGCTGTCTGTATAAAAACCGTGGGAACGGAGATCGTGTATAAATGGGCGGCTAAACTGAAAGGAAACAATTCAGTATATCAAGCAGAGATGCTCGATATATTTACAGTAGCTCTGGATGCAGCTACAAAAAGGGCGCAGACTGTAATAAGATCGATAGCCGTTCGAGTATCCGGGCCATTCTAAATCCGCTCTCTGAAAACGCAATGGCGAGAAAGATAAGGAGTATACTTGTATCTCAACCATCAATACGCATCTCCTGGGTAAAAGCCCACAACGGCCAGTGAGGAAACGAGCTAGCGGATGCGGCAGCCAAAGAAGCGACCAATACTGGAGACTTTTGCGATGAACTCTTGTATGTCCAGCTTCTTACACCAAGGGACATCATAGCAAACTGGCGACTGGATTGGGATATGCCGGAGGCATCAGGAAGATCCATGAAGTTATAAAGAAAGTAGATACTAGGAGCAGAGGCTGGGGTCACGCGATCTCATCTCATTTGTCACCGTCATGGGCCTTTCCCGGCAACCTTACATCGCTTTAAAGCGATTGCCAACGATAAATGTTCTTGTCTTGAGCCTGGCACGCCCCTGCTCTACACCACATGATGTCCAGAAACGACGCCCTTTCACTTCCGTTCGCCGGCTGCACATCTACACAGACCATGGATGCTTGGCATACTACGTCGAGAAGAATCAAAGGAAAAGATAAGAAAAATGGTGAAATTCCTTGAGGAACATCCTGGGAAGATAAGGGATCCCTCTCCTCCAGCTCCTGTAACTCCAGTACCAGCGTTTCCGTTAAGGAGATCACAGCGTCTTCTCACCCTGGCAGTGCGCTGGTGGCACTGTCGAGGAGCAGGATGAATCCCAAATCTAATCAAGTCCCGGAGATATTTTAAAGATCTTCAACAGTGATCAAAAGCGAATTGGACTGAGTGTATTGAACTCCCTGAGCGCAATGGGGTGCTCTGCCCTTCTGTCATACAATCCCTGATCAATCAAATTTCTGATTGCGCCTTTTTTGCGATATGATTTTATACAACTTTCTGTGATTATTTATTATCCGTGCCCGTTGCACTTTAACTTGATTGATTTGATGCTTCGTTTTACTTAATTTTTAATTTCCTTACACTATATGTAATCTTTGACGTATCAATACATATTGGTTTTGCCGGAGATTCCCTGAACCTCCCCCTCCGGGGGGGGGGGCGAAGAGCTTCCGTTGCTTCTTGCGACAGAGCCTGGCTGTCTCGCGATTTTTTTCATTTCTCCAAGTTGGAAATATTTGTAAATAGGATGACAAAGAGGCTAATACTATAGCTGGTGAGGCAGTTGAAGAATTTGTTCCCGGAGTGACAGGGTAAACCAGACAAAATTGGTCTATGATCTTTACTGAATAGGTAAAGGATAGAGGTTTCGGCTTTGAGGATACTTTCTTCACAGATTCAGTCGAACAACAGTGAGGGAGTAAAAGAAATGTGATGCAAGAACATGTACACAGTACTTGCTGTAAAGAAAGAACAGATCCCGGGTAATAACATATTAAGGAATTGGTCGGATGATCTGGTATTTCAAGTTCTGCATAAGATACAATGAAACCTCGACATACGTAACGATACCGAACGAACCAAGAAAAAATATCTTTGTAGAGGAATTATCTTTAAAAATCGACAGTCAAAATTATCATCACGTGTCATCAAATTTATTCCTCTGTTGGCAATATTTCAGTATCACCAAAAAATGCGCTTTTGAATATTTATTCGCCGCCAGATATTTTAATTGATTAGCTGATAAAAGAAATCAAGAGTTAGATGTGTATTGCTCCTGTAAAGGGGGGTTTATCGCAATACACTTTGGTGTGTCGCACAAAAAGTAGCCATATCGAACACTTTCGGTGATTAGGTGATGCCCAACACCGATGTTATTAGACGTCCTCGGAAGAACTGAAACATGAGTCAAAAAATATATTAAAGGATATTTCGAGCGAAAAATAAATAAAAATAATAAAAAAGTTGTTGGGTTTCAAAATCCTCGTAAAAATATTGTTATAGAGGAGTTTATCACAGTGAAGGATATCATTGTATCGAGAGAAGTTTAACATTACAGACTATAGGCTGTTCCAAAAAATATTCGGAAAAATGCCGTTGTAGATGGATTTATCGTTATATCGATTATCGTTGTAGCGAGGTTTCACTGTGTATGTATCTGTTTTGTGGGCATTGTAGCATAAGATTTTTTGTGACATTGGAAACCGTTATTTTGACACGCCCCCTGAAATGTGCTTTTCCTGTCACACAACTCCTATTCGGCGGTCACCTCCGCAGAAGGCAACTTTCTGCGGAACGCCGAGTGGCCGACTATAGGAGTTACTTAGACTAGTTACTTATAGGAGTTACCGACTCAGAGGAGTTACATTGTAACTTTGTACAAATTGCGTTCTAGGATTGAAATGCTCCTGATTTCATGCATTCGTGTGTCGAACTTGCCGAAAAGGATGCTCATCTTTTGATGATGGATACAAGAAGTGCTCGCGACAGGAAAAACGTTGAAGACCTCTGCTCTAAGCCATATATGCTAAACCCATGACCCGCGAGTCAAATGTGGCCCGCCACCTCAAATCCAGTTTTGTAAAAATGAGCTAAGCGGCACATTTACAGATCGCTTAAGTGACCCGCACAATTCCAGAGCATTTAAGCTGCCCGTGGAATATTTTCAGATCACTCAAGTAGGCTCGTGGCACAGCCGCTGTGGTGGTCGAGTGGTCATAGCGACGGACCCGGCTTCGAACCCCACCGTTGTCACGATGGTGGTCGGCTGAAGTTGGTTTTCTTTGGTTCCCCAACTTCAAGGCACGAATGCGAGCTGATCTCCCCGTTGAAAAGTCTCGCCACATAGAGCAACAGGCTAACAATGGTACAAATATTCAATCACTACATTTCACTCTCTTCACTTCTAAGATACAGATGGCAGCAGTGAAAAATCAAATACTACAACACTGTATAAAAAATTAGGCACAACGCACTCAGACCATTAGGTATACACACTCCTGTAGTAAACTCTGCAGTAAAACGAGTTGTGCTCGGTTACAAAGAAAAAGAAAATCCCGTGACACATTCATAGATCACTTGAGTGACCCCGCAGCACATTTCCATAACACTTAGGCGGTTCGTAGCACATTTAGTTTCCTTATGTGACACGTGACAATCATTACACAGAAACAGACTTCACGTTAAGTTCACAACACGTACAGCATCCAGCATTTCCCAGGTCTTCTTCGATCGCCTGCTAAAATATCTTTATTGAGACAGAGAGGCAGACCATAATCTGGTTAGCAGGAGGCTACGTTCGTAGCTGAAGATGTCTGTCTCCGTTTCTTCTAAGGCCCCTTTTACACGGAGCGGTCGCGGGTCCGGAAGAAGTTTTAACAATGGGTATATACTGCGCCTTTCAACGAGGCGAAATTCGCCCGCAACTTCGAAGTGTTCATGCGGGTCCGGACGTCGTCCGCATGTGTCAAAACCTAAGGCCCCTTTCACACGGAGCGGATGCGGATGCGGACGCGGATGCGGATGCGGAAGCGGGTCCGCATACCCTTTCACACGAGCACTGAAGATGCGGGTGTTTCGCCCGCATCTTTAGGTTGAAATTCGTGCATAAAAACTATTTTTTCGCAATTTTTGTAACTGTTTTTCTCCTTCACCCCTGATTCAGTGCCTATAGGCAGCCTAGAGGTATTCTTTGGTGGTTTAGTCTAGAGCCACATAGAATATGGGAATAAAGATATCTTCATTCCGATCCTCACAAGTAGTCGATGGGAGAAAATGTCTTCAAATATTTTCAAAACATTTTGAAAACAAATCTGTCTTTCCGGAAAAATATGAAAGAAAAATTCCAAAAACATCCAATGTTCGAAAAATCCAATCCAAAAACATCCGAAACTAATATGTTCCTAAAAAAAAAATTCAGGAGATATCAAAGAATTTGCAAGTAGAAAAAAAGGGGAGGGGTGGGGACGTTCAAAATGTCTGTGCTTAGAAATATTCACATCACAATTCTGTCTTAGGCCGGGATTACAGTATAAAAGTTTTATAAAAGTTAGTTTATAAAACTTGAAAAATGCAACCGATAGGCCGATCAGTTAAGTTCGTTCGAATGTAACAGATGTGTTTATTGATTACATTTTTCAAGTTTTATAGTGTAATACCAGCCTTAGGCCGGGATTACACTATAAAAGTTTTGTAAAAGCTCTTTGATAAAACGTGAAAAATTCAACCAATATTATCTTATTGGTTGAATTTTTTGAATGCAAAATGTGTGTGCGTGTGCACCGGTTGCATTTTCTGGAATGCAACCGATGCGCCTATTGGTTGAATTTTTCAACTTTCATAAAAGTTCTTTTATAAAACTTTATAGTATAATCCCGGCCGGATTACACTATAAAAATTTTATAACAATTATTTAAAAAAAAGCAACTAATAAATTTACCGGTTGCATTAGAGCAAATGCAACCGATAAATTTATTAGTTGCTTTTTTCAAGTTTTATAAAATAACTTTCATAAACCTTTTATAGTGAAATCCCATCCTTAGATTAGTCATTTCTGAAATATAAAATTTCATTTTTTCAAGTTTATAGACTGAATATCGTGTAAAATAAACTTGTAGGTATCGGGGGAACCACCAAAAATATTCAAGTGCTAGGGTCTTCAAACGACTTAATCCGGCCCTGAGTGAACGTCGTACGTGGATAACGTTGTTTAATAAAAGTATTTTTTTTAAAGTTTAAAAAAAATTAGATTAAAAATTTAAAAAAATAACAAATATTTAAAATAATATTTCAGATATTTTTTAAATAATTTAAAAAATTTAAAAAGAAAAAAATTAAAATTTTTAAATTAAATTTAAAAGTTATTAAAGTATGTAGTCAATTAAATATTCGTAATGCACAGAACGGCTTATCATTTTTGTTCCGTCAGTGGCCGTTGTTGGCAGGTTTTATTGTATAAAATTGTAAAGTATGGACAAAAGGCAGTTAAAGTTGCTATATCTCAATCTCAGAACGAAACAAAGGGATAGACGTATGTAGGTACATTATATTAATGAGCAGGGACCATCATATGGTGTTTTATGATGGTCATTTTATCATTATGGCAAATAATTAAAAAAAATTCCGTGAAAAATCACCTTCAAAAAGTACCCAAAGATGCGGACGAATTCGCTCCGCATCCGCATCGTCTGAATAGCCCCGAATAAACCTATTGTCAAAACTTCTATGTGCGGATGCGGAGCCCGCACTTAGGTTTTGACACATGCGGACGACGTCCGGACCCGCATGAACATTTCCTAGGTGCGGAGATTTTTCGGCTCGTCTGAAAGGCGCAGTATATTCCAATTGTTAAACTTGTAACCAATTGTAACAAAATTGTTAAAACCGTGTGAAAGGGCCCTTAGGGCCCTTTCACACGGAGCGGATGCGGGTCCGGAAGAAGTTTTAACAATTGGAATATACTGCGCCTTTCAGACGAGCCGAAAAATCTCCGCACCTAGGAAATGTTCATGCGGGTCCGGACGTCGTCCGCATGTGTCAAAACCTAAGTGCGGGCTCCGCATCCGCACATAGAAGTTTTGACAATAGGTTTATTCGGAGCTATTCACACGATGCGGATGCGGAGCGAATTCGTCCGCATCTTTGGCTACTTTTTGAAGGTGATTTTTCACGGAATTTTTTTAATTATTTGCCATAAATACCCTTAAAAACACCATATGATGGCCCCTGCTCATTAATATAATGTACCTACATACGTGTATCCCTTCGTTTCCTTCTGAGATTGAGATATAGCAACTTCAACTGCCTTTTGTCCATATTTCACAATTTTATACAATAAAACCTGCCAACAACGGCCACTGACGGGACCAAAATTATAAGCCGTTCTGTTCATTACGAATATTTAATTGACTACATACTTTAATGACTTTTAAATTTAATTTAAAAATTTTAATTTTTTTCTTTTTAAATTTTTAAAATTCTTTAAAAATATAAATATCTGAAATATTATTTTAAATATTTGTTATTTTTTTAAATTTTTAATCTGTTAATTTTTTTAAACTTTAAAAAAAATACTTTTCATAAACAACGTTATCCACGTACGGTTTGTTCACTCAGGGCCGTTTGAAGACCCTAGCACTTGAATATTTTTGGTGGTTCCCTGATACCTACAAGTATATTTTACTCAATATTTAGTCTGTAAACTTAAAAAAATGAAATTTTATATTTCAGAAGTGACTAATCTAATGATGGGATTTCACTCTAAAAGGTTTATGAAAGTTATTTTATAAAACTTGAAAAAAGCAACTAATAAATTGCAAGTGCAACCGATAAATTTATTAGTTGCTTTTTTAAAAGAATTATTATAAAATTTTTATAGTGTAATCCGTACTTGAGGCCGGGATTATACTATAAAGTTTTGTAAAAGATCTTTTATAAAAGTTAGAAAATTCAACCAATAGGCGCATCGGTTGCATTCAAGCAAATGCAACCGGTGATCTTAATGGTTGAATTTTTCACGTTTTATCAAAGAGCTTTTACAAAACTTTTATAGTGTAATCCCGGCCTAAGACAGAATTGTGATGTGAATATTTCTAAGCACAGACATTTTGAAAGTCCCAACCCCTCCCTTTTTTTATACTTGCAAATTCTTTGATATTTGCTGAATTTTTTTTTTTTTTGGAACATCGAATGTTTTGGATGTTTTTGGATTGGATTTTTCGAACATTGGATGTGCTTTTGGAATTTTTCTTGCATATTTTTCTGAAAGACAGATTTTTTTTCAAAATTTTTTGAAAATATTTTAAGATATTTTCTCCCATCGACTACTTGTGAGGATCGGAATGGAGGCATCTTTAGGCTCAATGATAAAAACCACCAAAGAATGCCTCTAGGCTGCCTATGGGCACTGAATCAGGGGTGAAGGAGAAAAATAATTATAAAAATTGCGAAAAAACAGTTTTTATGCACGAATTTCGAACTAAAGATGCGGGCGATTCGTCCTCATCTTCAGCGCTCGTTTGAAAGGGTATGCGGACCCGCGTCCGCATCCGCTCCGTGTGAAAGGGGCCTGAGTGTGGGCTCCGCATCCGCACGTACAAGTTTTGGCCATTAAGTTATTCGAAGCTATTCACACGAAGCGGATGCGGGTCGAATTCGTCCGCATCTTTGGCTGCTTTTTAAACATGATTTTTCACGGAATTTTTTTAATTATTTGCCATAAATACCCTTAAAAACGCCATATGAAGGTCCCTGTTCTACCCGCATACGTCTATACCCCCGTTTCCTTCTGAGATGAAGGAGATATAGCAACTTTAACTGCCTTTTGTCTATACTTTACAATTTTATACAATAAAACCTGCCAACAACGGCCACTGACGGGACCAAAATTATAAGCCGTTCTGCAATTCATTGCGAATATTTAATTGACTAAATACTTTAATAACCTTTAAATTTAATTAAAAAATTTTAATTTTTTCTTTTTAAATATTTAAAATTATTTAAAAAATATAAATGTGCGTTTAAAATTATTTTAAATATATATTTTTTTATTTTTTAAATCTTTAATCTTTTAATTTCTCTAAACTTAAATACTTTTATTAAACAATGTTATCCACGTACGGCGTTCACTCACCACCGGATTAAGACGTTTGAAGGCCCTAAGCACTTGCGGATTAGGATCCGCTCCGTGTGAAAGGGGCCTAAGATGATGATCTGTACCTCTACTCCAGCGTTTTTCAATCTATTTGGGACCATTTTTTGCATTGGGAGCAAAAAATGGTCCCAATCTTTTGCCAGTAAACGTGCTGTCTCGAAAGCCCTTTTCGGAACTCTTGTTTCGATTTTGATTAGGTGATATTGACTTCCAAAGATATTCTATTTTTTTAATATCATATAAATATTTAATTTTGTTTTTTGATGTGCTTAGTGTGTCTTATGCAAAATGGAAGTGTAGCTAGGTGTATGGTCCTTGATTTTCGTATACAGGGTGATTAAGAAAGAATCATCCGATTTCAAAATTATTCCACACTTGAAATCGACCATTAACAAAAATTTATCATAAAACGTAGACACATCCTCCCCCCCCTAAATTCACATATTACTTATCATTCTGTTCTGTGTTTTTAATTTTGAAATCGGGTGATTCTCTCTAAGTCACCCTGTAAAAGTACTAACTTGATATCGTCCGCCGCATGCGTACCAGAAGCACGAATGTACAAATTTTCCTTTTTTATCCGTTGTTTGGATACCTTGTTTTGCTATCTAAGTTATGCCTGAATGTAACGCGAATGTAACACATGTATGTTTCAATAATGCCCTATTGAAGCACAGGCTATAAAACACATTTTAGGAAAATAACTTCTATGGAGTAACCATTCAAACGTCATTCCCCATGTTCCTCTTTTTTTCTCTTTTTTTTTTTTTTTTTTTTTGCAAGGACATTGGACATTCGTGATTCTGGCATGACAGAGTCGATATATTGATTATTGTACAAGTTATTGTCAAAAGAGTAGAATTTATCCACTCTTTTGACCCTCGACTAAAAATACCAAACTCTTCAAGTGGTTCACGAAAGATTTCCGAATCATGAAAGGGTTCGGGTACATTCTCAGATCACTCATAATAGTCCATCTCATACTTCAAGATCGATTATGCTGAACTGAAAAAACCGACCACGACCAGGATCTGTCGCATTAGCGATGTGGTCGTGCCGAAAGAAACTCCAGTCGGGAGCTCGCAAGATATCGGCCCACGTACAGGGCCGCCTGGCGAGACTTTTTAACGGGGAGCCGATGTCCCCGCTAATAAGTCTTGCTACAGAGAGCAACAGGCCCACAACAGTAAAATCTTCAATCATTACACTTCACTCATAGTTTGAAATATAGGAGGCAGATGGCAGCACTAAAATAAGCATTACACGGAAACAAGCTCCACATTAGATTCACAACACTGACACGCACATTCCAACATGTACCAATTCGTTAGAAGTTCCGCAGAGGAATATGGACGAGGTGCATGTATGGTTTAGTAGTAGTAGTAGTAGTAGAAAAAAAAAATCCACAAACATACCAGTCCGATAAATGCTACCATCAGAATACTACCATATACAAAGATCAGCCATGCCTACTTCATCAAAACGCCACTCAATGCGATAGAGTTGATCAGTGAAATCAATAGTAAGAAAAGAAATATTATGCGATAAATGCGAGTATTATTGTGGATACAAAAATGAAATCACTTATATACAATTCACAAAAATGTTACACAGTGCATTAATAAGAAAAAATAACAATGATAGTAAATTTAACATGCAAAAGAAGTAATAGAAAAACAAGTGTGTAAGCCGAGATTATACTAATTGGTACAATGCGAGATCAGTCATGTACCACAATGTCTCTCTATGCAATAGAGTTGGTCAATAAATTCGATAGCAAGATAAAAGTACAGAAATATTATGACAGATAGACAAAGATTACACAGTTCAGTAATTCAGACCCTAACACATCGACCATGGCACGTGCAGCACGTTTTGAGACGTGAGAAATTTTAGTCTTTGACGTGGGTTGTAATCGACCAGCTCTATCGGATGCTCGTATTCAGAGTTCCTCATCCTTTCAAAGTGATCCTCTGAGATTTGTTGGATGTAGCCGAGGATGGTTGGAATTTTCAGGTCTTTTCTAATGTCAGCCCCCTAATGTACTTCGGGGCACGCCAAGGGTTCTCAGTATTTAATTCTGTTGACTTTGCAGACGCTGCATGTTGGTTTTTAAATCATCAGCCCATACTGGGGGTGGCGTAGGCCATGAAAAGTCTGTCTAATGATTGATTTAAACAATATGACTTTGTTTTTAAGAGTGTCTTGCACTTGGAAATGTAATGCGTGACATCATTCCCATGGTTTGGGTAGCCTTAGTTCTTACGTGATTTATTTGAAAAACGAAGGATAATGGTTTAGAATACATCCCAAATATTTCACTTCCTTCACAGGTCTTATGGCTCCTCTGCCCAGGTAGATTGGTGCTCTAGTGAATTTGGTTCTTCTTGTTAGCCAGAAGAATTGACACTTGGCATGATTAAGCTCAATAACATTATCCTCACACTAGCAGTCTCCAACTTCCTTTAAAGTCTCCTGAAGATTTTCTCTGCATTTGCCAGATTTTCTGTTTTTGGTGATAATAATGGCATCATCCGCAAAGAGTCCCAGTATTCTCATTTGGGGGGGGGGGCGCAAGAAAGTCATTGATGTAGATGGAGAACAGTTGAGGCCCCCAGAACTGATCCTTGGGGAACCGAGGCTCTTATTGGTCGAATAGAAGAACAAGCATTTCCATTTTTGACAAGGAAGTGTCTGTCTTTAAGATAGCTGTTGAAGAACAACACGTAGTGGAAAATCGTATTCAACAAGCTTGGCCAATAGAGCTACATGATTCGTTTAGTCCACAGAGTAATAATACTATAGAGTGCGCGCGAGGGGTTACAATTTGAAGCAAAGATCCGGAGTCACGTGACTCCGGTCGAAAGGCTGGTCAGGGAATCTCGCTGGCAATGCTTTCCTTATGGCTACTCGTATGACGATCTACACGCGCTGTCTTATTTTTGATTAGAATGGCCAACACTTGCGCAGCTTTCGGATGTTCTGAGCGGTTTAGGAAAGGGGGACCAGTATCCTTTCACAAGGGAATACTTTTTTGCTTATTCCCCTTCTTATAAATTAAAAATTGGAATATTAAATTGACGATGCAATGGATTTCTGACGTAATCTCAGTTTTTAACGACTCCATTTTGGATTTAATTCAATTAAAGTTCCAAGTTTTGGTAAAATTCAAATGTCATGAATCATTATTAAATGTTTTAATAGAATTTTTGGCAATAAATGATTGAAATTGTGAGTTTTATGAAGTTTTAACTGAAATATACGTCTCCGCAAGATTTGGCGAGATTTGGCGAGCTAGTGAGTTCATTCGAGTTTTGCTCAACTTGGAAGAAAATATGCTTTTCAGAAGGAGAAATTTATGAAAAATATTCTATTTAAATAGAATGTGAGGAAAACTTCCCCCCCCCCCTCTAGACAATTGCAGTTTTGCATAAAAATGCATAACAACCTCTAAAAATAATAGTATTTTTACCCCTCTTCACACCTGAGATAAAACTATTACAGAAAAGAAATTTTTTTATTCATTAATTTATGTTTGTTGTATGTGAAATTGCCTCTTCAAACAAGAAAATTAATTATTCAATTGATTTTTTGAGTCAATATCTGTACTAAGACCTGAAGTCATATATTGTGTACCTCAGATGTTATCTTGAAAAAGAATCATTCTAAAAACGATTTAATACCTTAAATTAAGATTAACATATGCATACTTTTGGAGCGAAGAGATTACATATGTCATATATATATATATATATATGTGTGTGACATGTGTAAATATTATATTATATATATTAAATATTATATCCTAAAATATTATATATATATGTACACACTTTAAATTATTACATATATACTCTACATGGAATTTTAATTCTTATAATTTAGAGAAATTGATGATGAGATTCCGTAATTTTCTTGAGTAAAATCTATTTTAATCCTGAAATATTATGTAAGTGTTTACAGTTTTGTGTGATGAGGTTATAAAAGGTTTTTCAGGAATGTTAGAAATGAAACTTTTTCTTATTGTTTGAATATTATTTCATGACTGAATATGGTATGAGTGTGAATGTGTTACATTACATAACATAATATGATGCATTATAATTAATTATACATTAATTATGAGTATATAGAGTAATTGTAATGTTCTGGAAAGATATATTTTTGTTTTAATAACCCCTAGTATAAATAAATTTTCGAAATTAAAAGCGACAAAGTGAATGAAGAGAATATTTAAAAATATAAATGAATTAGGCTTTACAACATATACGTTGTTCCGTTTTCCAATATTTGTTTATTTTATAGAATTTATTTTTTCAAATCTGATACTCCCTAAATATTTCACATAAAAATGAGTGAAATTCATTGAAAAAATGAAGGAAAGTTTTCATCAACTTGATCTAATTGAGTCAAATTTCGTTACAGCAACATCCTAGCTTCTGCGAAAACGCGCCAAATGTAATAGCGCAGAACCTGTTCTTTCCCCGACAATACTGCTCATCTTTTCTTCACGTTCGACAAGTTTTATGAATAGCGTGCGCGGTCTATTTATATCTTAAGTCTATGGTTTAGTCTAATGCCATGGAATTGTCCACGCACATTGCGCAGGTGAATTCTTTGTGGTTGAAGGCTTGTATTGCGAATTCTGCGATTCGATATTTATAATTTAACTGACTGAGATGGATATATTTTCTCAGGGCGTGCCGACAGTGCCGTCTTAATTCATGGGCCCACCCGGGCACCTCAAGAGAAATGGGGCCTCACAAAAATGAGATCCGGTTGAAATTTTCTAGGATTTACCAGGTAAGGCCTCCGAAAAACCACTTGGCCCGGGGCCCATGATACTCTTAAGATGGCCCTGCGTGTAGAGTCTCTAAGGCTTCCACAAGCTTTCCTGTTCGATGCTGCTCCGTACGAGCTGGAGGGGAAAAAAAACAGCTTTTATTTATAATTTGATTTAAATTTTTATTTTTTCATATTTTTCGTTTAAAATTCTATTGACAAACATTACATTAAAAAAATGAGGTAAATAAAATAAATATTTATCAAATTGAAAAACGATCGGAACAAAAATATTTATTTTATCAATTAATAAAAAATTAATCCAAACATTATGCGAAAATGATCTCACTACACTTCCACCAATAGATACACCAATAGACACTACAATAAGTCACAGTTACAAAAACTAATTTTTGTGTAACTTACATAAAAAATAATTAAATATAGTAAAAGCTTTTATGGTGATTGTTTGATATTGGCTCAGAAAAATATTTATTGCATGCTTGGTTGAATTATTTATGATAAAGCGGAGATAATAATTTAGACAACTAGGTGTAGTATTTTAAATACAGTTGAATCCCGTTATAACGAACTCCAAGTGACTGGAGAAATCACTTCGTAATAACGAAATTTCGTTTTAAAGGAATTCCAGGTTTTTGCATTGTTTTTATGCAAACTTATCTGGGGGATTAGAAAAGTGTTCGTTAAAACAAGATTTTCGGTATAACGATATTCGTTAAAACGGAATTCGACTGTACTACCAGCCTCTCTATGCGTACGTGATAATGAATCATAATGACAAACTAATGCGCAGCGTTAACATTTCTAAACATCTAATATTAAAAGTTACTCAATTAATAAATTAATAATTATTAAAAATTATAAGTATTTAATAATTATTAATATAACATGTAGTTAAATATAAATTAATATTTGTAGTTAGCATTTTAAATGATCCAGATTTGCCTTCATTCAAAACTCTAGAGGTTTCATCTGCGTATATCGTTCATGAACTTCCATTTTATTGAATGAAACCATGTAAAATTATGTTTATTCAGTCGGAAATGATCATTTACAACAATGTAAGAAACCCTTTCCGAAGTGGGTGTCGAATTTTCTTATGTTTGTATCTCAACCAGGGATCCTTGGAGAGATTTTAGGGGTTCCGTGAGCTTGAATGGGGGAAAACAAACTCATTGTCTTTACGTTGCCATATACGTGATATTATCTTGCAAAGAGAATCCGTGGACCTCATGATATTGGCATAAAGGGTTCGTGAAACAAAAGGTTAAGAACTCGTGTCATTTGCATGAAAAGCGTGTGAAATGCCATGAAAACATGAAAAAATTTACATGTTAAGATCGAGATGTTCCTACCTACCACCAGGCCCGTCATTGGGGAAGGGGGCGGGCCCAGTTTTAAAACATACACTAGAAACAGTTTATATATATATACAAATATATACATGCATTGAGTGTATGTTCTTTGCAACCCCCCCCCCCCCCCACCTGAAAAAAGTTGAAATGACGGGCCTACATATCACAAGGCCAGTGAAAGTGATGTTGTCTTCCAACCAGGACTTTTGGCCCCTTCATTGATTATGCCACCCTACTGATGTACACCCCCCTGCATTGTTACAGGGGTGTCGAAAGTGCTCTTATACCCATGGGCGCTTCATTTAAGCTTCGTGTGAAAATTTTTGATTTCTTAATAAATTCTGGGGAATTGACCAGACTCATACCACAAAACAATTTTAGGTGCTTGAGCACGTGCACACCCCCCCCCCCCCCAAAGCATTCCCTACTCCGATGCCTGGTGGATCTTCTTCCCGGCCTTCTACACTAAGGCTGAACACATATTGCAGCGGCGATGAGCGAAAACAATTGTATTGCTTTGTTCTACCCCTCACATACTGGAGCAGCGAGATAAAGAAAAGAAAGAGGTGACTCAACGAGGTAAGGGAGTCGAACAAAAAAAATCTTGTTTTCACCGTGAGGTAAGACGTTTCTCTCATTGGCGATAAGCCCGTTTTCTCCATTTTTTTCTCTCCCTCTTCTGTGGAGGCATCATCATCATGACACCCTTCCATTTCAAAACCCCTCCGGTCATTTTCGATCTCCGCCGCCTCCTCAAGAATGTGCGGGCACCTCTACCAACACCCCGAAGCAGGCCTTCTCTTGTAGAGAAAGCCGGGTGGGGGCATGTATATAAAGTAGATATTGTTCAAAGCACCCCCAAATATCCCCCCCCCCAAGTGGGATAGGCGGAAGCACTCCAGCCTAGGAACCCGAAATAAAATTTAGCAATTTTTGTTTTTCCATGCGCTTGCGACTTACTAGGGGCGGGACAGCAATATATGTGATTGATTGATTGGTTACTATAGAGGCAGATAGAAAAAAAAAATTACTTGGGAGGCTCGACGGAGGTCCAGGCCAGAATTCTACGGTATGGTACGGTGTTTTCAGATTTTTTTAGACCATCCATTTCCCTCTATAGTGTTAACAACTTGCTGCAACTATAAAAGATTCGAAATTGTTATTTTGCCGCCCCTCCATCATGAAAATCTTTGACTGAATGTTTGTTTAACCCGCGATCCCCCACAAGGGTGGGGCTGACAGGGTTCGAGTACAGACGGAGACATAATTGAAAAACTTGGGGGGGGGGGGGAGAGTACGATGATCATGATGTAGTGCCATTTTAACGCATGGGTCTTAGAAAAATGAGAAGCAGTTTAATATTTTGTGAATTTGCTTGATAGGGCCTCAGAAAAATCACTTGGCCTGGGGGCCCATGATACTCTTAAGACGGCCCAGTCATGTTATAAAGGGCTGGGGAGGGTATGATAATGCCGATACCGATTTTTTTATATGCATATAGCTGCATATTAAATCAGTCGGCTCCGTCATTGACGGTGATAGAGGGAGGAGGGGGGGGGAATTACCCTTCCCTCCGTATCTCCGATCATTGGCTCCAGCCCCGGGACACGAGACTATTATCATTATTATTTTTTTGTTTTTTGATGCAAAAAATCACTATAGAAGGTGAAAAATCTGGCTTTGAGACGGCCCTGCTCCAGGATATGGGGAGGTGGGGGAGGCTATAGTTTCACTATTCAATCACATCATCAGTGGAAAATTAGTAGTGAAATCGAAACTAAATGCTTATCATATCATTAAAGCCGGGTTTTCCTAGGAGCAGAACTTTTGCGCAGTGTGTGGCGTGAAAATGCTGATTGGTTGAAAACCTGAAATTCAGGTTTTTTTTTATCAATGAGCGTCTTTACGCTGCGCGCTGTTGAAACCTGCTCCTATGAAAACCTGACTTAAAGCCGGGTTTTCCTAGGAATAGGTTTGTTGCGCAGCGTGAACCGAATTAGACTATTTCGCGCCGACAGAAACGTGTTACATAATCACGCAACGCGTTTGTGTTTTCCTAACGAGGAGCATCAGATCAGGGCGGCTATATAAAGTATATGGCTTTGGCATCAGCTACTCCGTCGTCTGCATGCTCCGGTTTGAAGGGAAGGAAAAGAAAGTACACGAGAGTGAAGAGAATATCGGCAAAATCGCGGCGCACGACGCATTCTACTCCTCCAGAAGCAGTCGGCTAATCACACCCGACGTAAAGCCCTGTCGTCAGGCGTATTGCGTTCTGTAGGAAAACAATCATGCTGCTTTTCTTATTGGTGAGTGGATGGCTTGTCGCGCTGGGCGAATCACGTTGCGCGGCACAGGAAACCTGCTCCTAGGAAAACCCGGCTTAAGAGATGGCGCAGAGCAAAATTGATTTAATTGCTCAGTCACACATCAGCAGACGAGAGAGAAAGAATGAACAATTTTAATAAATTTTCATTTCCGTTTTCATCAGTGAACTTCAAATTACAAGTGGCCTCTCTGAATCTATGAAACAGCGGAATATTAATCAAAAAAATTTTCCAATAAAAATTTATTGTATAGAAATTATTCAAAAATTTTTTAATTGATTACGAAATCGTTTGTTTTTTCGAAAGCCGTGCGACTATATACGTACGACGATATGTAATATAGTATTTATCGGTTGGTTGACTTATAAAACAATAACAAAAGAGTGGAAGGAACGGATAAACGCACGGGAAACACGTTTTTAACTGAAAAGGGATTTTATAATAAATTACAGTAGACATGTCAAATTTACGGTTCAATGATCATCGGATTTCCGTTCGGTATCCAGTGAACGCCCATTGTAGAAAAATTCCTCTCTACCGAGTTCGTGAGAGAAACCCGGGCTGGTCGCAGATGATTCATCAGATTCCCACGAATCATGTCCTAGAGAGTCGGCGTGAAGTCCGTATGAGAGTTCTCACGTTTTTGTCATTTTATTTCTGTTGGTTGTATGGCAACATGCCGACGCTCCTCCTCGGAAAGTGTGTTGCGTTGGTGTTTACATAAGTGATTATGAGGTAACTTGGCTTTCGGCATAGGTAATAAACACTGCTTAGATTATCATTTAGCCCCCTCGATTAAGTTGTTATATAACTAATTATCAGTTAATAATCGTTTCAAACATAATCAAATCGATCAATTCAATGGCCGTGCCCTTAATTGTATGTAAACATGGACAACACCCCCCCAAGCATCTTTGACTTCTTGATGAGTTAAAACATGTGATGATATTTATTTTCGCCCCCCCCCCTACAACATCCTTAGAGGTTGCCCCCGCCTCCCCCTGCTCAGGGTTTTCACAGCCCTCACCCGATGCAGAAAAATAGTAAAATTAATTTTTGGCCCCAGGGCTAGACCCCTCTGTCAAACTAACCATGCTGGTGTGGATTTAGGAAGGGTCTGTTTCTCGCATCGTCAAACGGGGCACGTGCCCAGCGCAGACAAATTTTCGGGGTCCATTCGGATATTAACTTATATATTTTTAGTTTTTGATCTTTGTTGGGGGGGGGGGCATAGTCCTCTAGCAATGTGTATGCCTATGTCCCAAAGAATGAAATACATAAAGTGCTTCCCAAAAAGTTGCGTTTGCCCAGGGTCCCGAACTTGTGAGGAATAGGCTGTGGATCCAGGTCATGCTGTAATGTAGTGACATGGTAAGGTGCGTCTACATATTCTTAATCGCATGTTTGGTTCGTATGTTTTGCTGGCCTTCTTTTCTTCCTCCCTCCCCTATATGCAATTGGTTCTGACTGCACTGTCACCCAGCCTTTGCCACGCAAACTCCAAACACAACATAATTAGCTCTTTTGATGAATCCATTATCTGCGGGTTTGATTATCCTCCCGAGTTTGGCATTTGTTTAATGTACATTGTTTGGCTTGTACTGAAATATTTCATGATGGCCGTACACACATGGATGGGAAATCTCAGAAAACCTATTGATGCATAGTACGGGCATGTAGGCGCACTTTCAGAATAAACATATTTGATACCTTTAGAAGATGATGATGGGATTGAAATACTATCACATGGACAACTTCTTCCTTAGTCAACTCAACCTGTTCGAACTGAAACATTAATATAACTGAAGCAGAATGATATTCAAATGAGATCGAAATTTGCTGAGTGCGATTTCGATGCGATCCATAATGGCTTTTGAACATCTGTTGGATATATAAGACCCATTTTTTTTCTAATATGCAGATCAGTGATTGTGCTTAACTTCCGGATCTGGAGCGGAGATTATTCAACAGATTCGGAAAACTGGCTGAATGAAGAGATTTCAGTGTTCCCCTGTTAATACAATAAATTCGGAAAACTGGCTGAATGAAGAGCTATCAGTATTTCGGGAAAAGACAATTCATCTCTTCTTCACAGCGCTCGTGCGGCAAATGAGAGACCGGGGTTCGAGTCCCAGTGAGAGCAAAGATGAATTTTCCTTTCCTGAAACAACAATATATTTTCATTCAGCTAGTTTTCTTAATCTGCTGTATTAGCAGGGGATAGTGATGCCTTTCTACATATAACAGAGATTATTCACATGCATACTACACGTATTAATCAAAAAGAATCACTTTTCCCGAAACTAGAAAATATTCACAACTCAATATACTCACTGTAGATACAGAATTTAGGGCTTTAAGACTTGCACCATAACAGGAGACCACTCTCAAGCAAAACTGAATACCTGCTCTATAATCTAGTTGTTTTTTAATGTATTTTGTTGACACCACCTGATGGTGAGAATTTCAATTACTTTGTTTTGTCATGTCAGGAAAATTTCTGACTCTTTGACAAGCTTAAGGACATAAATATGTGTTAATTTTTTAATTTTTCAAAAATTCATTCAAATTTATGAAATATCCTTTACAAGTTGAAATTAGTCGATTCCCGTTTTAACGAATACCGTTATAGCAAAAATCTCATTTTAATGAACACTTTTCAAAACCCCCAAAACAATTTTCCTAGGAACAATGCAAAAACTTGGAATTCCCTTATAACAAAATTTTGTTACAACGAAGTGATTTCTCTGGTTTCTTGGAGTTTGTTATAACGGGATTCGACTGTACTCCATTTCTATCAATATGGCAAAAATACTATGGTGGAAGCATTTTCCCCCATTGTTTTTACTAATTTTTTTTTACATGGCAAAATCTCAACAAATGAGAATCTTCATGAAACATTCCGATCTTTTCATATGTGAAGTTTATGTAGCCTACTTTGATAAGTCGTTACTGTCAAATTTGATAATTATTTTTCTGTCTTGAATAGTGTCAATAATAAAAAAAATGGCAGATCCTTCCACACCTAACGGAACCAATCCCTTCGATCAAGAAACGGAAGTCGGGATGTTTGAAGGTGCAGATAACAAACAGCACTCGCAGTCCTGGGTCAAGTTCGAGGAGGACAAGTCGGCCAGAGATGATGTAGCAACGATAGTCCCGACGCAAACTATCCAGGTCGACAGCAGCCAAACTTTGTCACATCCGCTGTCAGATGTATCAGTTGAACCACATTCATCCCTCTCTGGATATGCTTCAACAACCGGGAGGGTATCGCCACTGCCACCTTCTTCCGTGCCGGCTCGACCAGCTAGGCAGACATCGGATGACAGTGCCATCGCTAGCAGAAGCTTCAGTCCTCCAGACGCCAACAATGATAGGACAAGAAATTTGCATACGGTGCCGCTAACGGAGGGAGCTTTGTCACAGAAACATCCCAACAGTCACGGGATCACTCATGGATTCAGTAACTATCCATTTATTTCATTCCTTATATTCCCTTCAATGTTTATTTCGATCATGATTCACAGTGTAATAATTTTGACATGTCGTGGTATATCTTAAAAAAGTAGTTATCTGACCGCAGAGTCTGTGGTTTAAGCAAGGTTTTTAATTCATAGGTATAGAAGTATGTCTGTTCAGAATCTGCTTCAAACTTTTGAACGCAAGCTTTGAAATATCTGCAGCCATGCGGTGAGTAGGGTGAACTTCAGTTCCACCCACCCAACCACTATGCAGTGATTTGTTAATCAAGGTTGCTTCAGGCGTGGTAGCCCAGGTCAATAAGGTACTCTACTAAACTACCAAAGGATGTTTAGAGGTGTCATGAGTTTAGTACCCGGTTCGTCCTTGTCAGAAACTTTCCTGACACAGGGGTAACACAGAAGCTATGACGACCACAGAAAAAGATTGCTAACACAGAGAGTCCCATGCTGAGGGGTTAGCGCTCCAACCTCTCAATGAGTATATGAAAAAAAAGGCTGTATGCTGTTCGGAATCGGCAGTAAATTAAATGTCCCGGTCTTATTACCCCTAGTGTGCAGAAAATTACTACTACTTAAGTAGTAGTACATGCTACTACAAGCGTAGTACATGCACCTTGTACACATTCCTGTGTGGAATTTCTAACGAATCCGCATGTGTTCTGAGTGTATACTTGGCCCTAACGTATTTATATTGTCGAGTTGTGTTTGTTTCGTGTTCATGTTGCCATCTGGCTTCCATTTTCTGAAGTAAAGATGAAAATGCTTGAATTTTCATGTTTTGTCGGTATCATGTTGTAGGCCGCTTGCTCTCTGCGGAGAGACTTTTTCAAATGGAAGACCCGCTCACATTCATGTTTTGAAGCCAGAAAACCGCAGAATCTAACTTCAGTCAGTCACCACTGTGCTGTCAACAGGGTTTGAACTGACCGAGGTATTTCTTGGGACAAAAGTCTATCATGATCCCCTCACGACCGCACAGCGGCAGGCCTCCACTGGCTGCATGAAACAAAATTATAGTATTTTACAGGTGAATAATGACTCGTTTTTCAACAGGTTAATGACAAAGGAAGTTTGACAGTCGAATGGGAACTCCCATCTACGGGTGGATGACTATGGGTAGGCCTGCCTGCTCTCTGTAGTCATGCAGAAAATCACTGTGGTGTGACAAAAATGATCAATGATCGAGATTGCTTCGCATTGTGAATGCTTTAGTTTGATCTTCATGGCAGAATCCGACTTGGTGGTCGGCTTAAGTTGATTTCCTAGCTTGCGGCATAAATACAAGTCTGCCGAAGAAACTGTTGTGGTGAGAAGACAGTGGCAGCCACAAAATTTATAAACTCAAGCATATACAGTTAATTCGCGATGAGTCAAACTCTGATATATAACTTGAACATCTGTTTAAGTCAAAGTTTTCACTCGGCCCCAGAACTTCTTCCGTAATTTTAGTGTTGAAATTTTTTTCTAACTTGAAGTTTTCAGGAATGAGAGAAATTTTAAAAATAACATTTAGCAATAGAATTTTTTTAGCATTTCACAATAAAGTTCAGCATTTAGCAACAGAATCCAGCAATTAACAATAAAATTTTGGCATATTCATTTAGTGGATTTGTTTTTCTGCTTGCAAAAGGTGAATGATTTCTCACGAAAAAAGGACAAAAAAGAGAGGGACAGTCGAAAATCACTGTGTTTTTGACAGAAAAATAACCATGTGTAAACTATATAATTTGTTCCATTTAGCCTGTATGAATATTATATATGCATCCCTTTCCATAATACGCTATATACACGTCTAGTTTATTTCTAAATATTCTCATTCAAAAATTAAATATGATTAAATGAAAAGTTTTCTCCCTCAAATTCCTTGATCCCAGTAGTTTGACGTGTTTCACTAATATGATATTCCTAAATAGCACTGTTATTTTAATGAATCCTGCATTTTATATCTCTTGAATCAGATTTTCCGATAAGTCGAACTAATGATAACAAAGTTTTTGTCAAGCGCTGCGTATTCAAACTTATCAAGATTTGAGTGTATATGGGCAATCACCTCAAATTTAGAAGAAAGATAAAATGAACTGAATGCGCATGCAATCAGGCTCTGTTGCCATAAGCAAAGTACCCGAAATGGCACGGTCGTGCCAGAGAGAAATGACGTACACTATAGCAGGGCTGTAGCGGGAGGGGGGGGGGGGCTGGCTACGGGCCTGCACTATAGTGCGTCTTGTTGAGTAGCCAGAACCACCCTTCCCTTGGAGCCACTGAGTCCTGATTCCCTGGCAGTCACCCACTTGGGTAAAGTCCCAAAATGGGAGTTCACAAAATACCAAATGAACCACACAGAAATGAGGGGGCACTGTGCACATCGGCTTGAAAAGGAAGAGAGACGGCAGCACTTTGAACCAGGGCTTGACAAACCCCAAGTACCAGGTTCCGAAAGAGTCTGGGTGGGAGAGAGTGTTAAAACATCACTTGGAACTAATTTTTCTAGAAGAAAATGTGTTAGGCTCCAAAAATATTTAGCTGGTGGCAAAATTATTTTTAGATTTATCACTTCCTGCTCTAAACACATCCACTTTGGAGCAGGTTTACACAGACTTCTTTCTGCCCTTGGCGAAATTTTTAGGATATATGTGTGAGCTTGTATGAGAGAAAAATAAATTCATTGTTTCACTGCCAGGCATTTATGGCTTTGACGCCTGTGGAGCTACATTAATTTTGCTGCCCTTCTCTCATTCTAGTCTAATTTTCTTGAGTACTTTCCTTGAATTCACCATCCTGTGCTATAACCTGCTTGGCCCCCTCCACTCCTACAAATACACCCATGTTCCTAAGTCACGCTTTTTGTCACTCCCATGCTCACATACTCTATAAGTCAATAACATGTCTGCACACTGTTTTGATCACTCACATGCTTGCACAGGCTCTAGGTCACTCTTTTGGCCGCTTACTGACATGGTTCCTTGCTGGATCACTCTTTAGATCATTTGCACATGCTCTAGATCACTCTTTTGGTCATTCACGTAAAACTTGCATGCACTCTAGGTCCCTGTTTTGCTCCCTCACATGCTGGCAAACTCTCTGGATAACTTTTCTGGTCACTCATTGACCCAGCTTCTGTCTGGACAGAGGTGGATTTTTAATAATAATAATGTGATCCCCACGTATTCCCAAGGGATCAGCATGATCCATCCAGGGAATTTGTTAGTGTTAGTAAACATCCAGGCCTGAACCGGGATTCAAACCCAGACCTGCACAGTGAGAAGCTAGTTCCCTAACCACTCGACTGCCAGGCGGCAAAGGAGGGTTTATTGAGGGTTATATACAAATTGTGTCACCCTTCTCCCATTCCACAAATTGTCATGGCCGATTATTCCTTAAATTTTCTGCTCTTCTGAACTCGCTGCCCTGAGCTATAGCCCACTAAGCCCCCCTCCCAGTAAATATGCCACTGTTATACTGAAAATTGTTTTGTAAAGATGGTCTGTGACCTTTATTTTATTAGCACGGGGAGGGGGGGGGGGGGTCCTGCAAACCAGGGCCTGTTGAATACAAAAGGTTAAGAACCCCTGCTTTTTCAGGAGCCATGTTCATGGAAGGGAATAAATTTGTACAATAGTTCAGGCTCTAATTTGTTAGAAATTTATGCAAGGAATCTTTTATGAGGCGCATGTGGGTTTTAGTTGCAGTAACAGCTTAACAGGCCTAAGTCTTAAATCAGTTTTGGTGCAAGAAGCCTAATATGAGTAGTCTTTCAGGATTTGGCTTTGAACTCTTTATATTCTTATTGAATTTTATATTTGTCTAAAAATATTTACAGTACCATCTCGGATGTCTTTAGTTTGTTTAGTGCACGATTCTACTTGAGAAGTAAAAATTTTGTTATCGCTGGCATAAGAATTCATTAAGGTTTTAGCATTTTTTAATGTTATGCATATTTACAGGTAATGGAGATGTTATAGTTAATTTGTTGCCAATAAATGAAAGATGTCCTTGGGTCACAAAGGCTACGTTCAAGCCAGAATTGGTGCCGGAGGAGCTTATGGCCCAAGGCCTGACTGTGAGTTTTAGTGAATTTTTTTATTGTTACCTGAAAAATACTTACTGTATATGCTCATGTATAAGCATATAAACCGAAATTTTTTTTGTTGAAAAATTTGTTCCTTTGGGAGGGAGGGAGGTTATCTTATAAATCAGGTTAGTTCTTGAGGAGAAAATGTTGTTCCCTCCCCCCAACTTCATCTAATTATATAGCTACATAGCCTTCACATGGCTATCTTGACATCATTGGACACTTTAGATGATTTCATAATCAGTAGAGTGAATTTTGTAGCTATGTTCAAACCCACAGAATCGATTATGTTGAATTCCAAAGCAGAAGAAATAAAAAATGTTAGCTTTGATACCTAGTGGACTTGCATCGACTTTACAGTCTCTAGATGTAAGCACCAACAAGTTTTTAAAGACTATTTAAAGAATTTATGGATCAAATGAGGATGAGTTCCAAAGAAATAAAACAACAAAAAGCGGTGCCTCAACGAAACCCCTTATGAGGCGTGGAATTCTATTTCCATCAAAATCATCAAATCCTTTAAAAAGTGTTGTATCAGTATCACAGTGGACGGAACTGAGCACAGTTGAAGATGAAAACGAAGATGCCAGAGCTGGGAGACTCGGAAGAAATAGATTAGAAAGTTTGAATCGTTTTTTATTGTAAATACATGAATTTTTTTCCCTCAAAAATGAGCTGATTTTTTTGGGGTCGGCTTATACAGAGGTTGTCAGTGAGGTTTTGGTGGTCCTGAAATGAGGGGGTTGGCTTATACATGAGTGTAAAGGGTAAGTGTATTTACCATTGAATGGTTAACCAAAAATTGTTTACTCCTAGTGCGGTTGTTTGAATGGGTTAGAATTTTGTATTTTCTGTATGATCAATGAAAACAGGCTTCTAATTGAGATGATTAATTCTGTGTTTCATTTTTAATTTGCCAACCTTATTTGTTGTGTAAATTTTCTTTTTCTTTTCAGCTCACTGTTGAAGATTACGTCATGGCGATGCAGGTGTTGGTGAACGACGTGCGTTTCAACATGTACATTGTATGTTACAAAAGGGTTCTCATAATGTGGATTGTGTTGGGTTTTATCATCCTGTTGTCACTGTTGTTTTCCGGTGTTCGTGGATTGGCTTTGTTTGGTGGCGGCATAGTGTGGCTCATCGTAAATGCTGTTGGCATTTTTGTGTGCATGTGGCTCAAAGTGAAGGTATGCTCAATGAGAAATGTGTTCTTTTCTTATTGTTTCCCAATATATAATTTTCATCTCATTGTGGTCGAGCATTGTTACCATGTAATATTTTCTAAAATTTACCTATTGCAAAGCCAGAGTGTTAAGGGTACACTGCATCTATTATTATCCCACTGTTAACTGTATTATCGCTTGTCAGATTAGATAACAATTTGATAAGCAGGGCAAAACATCTCATATCTTCAAGGAAGGTTGAAGAGGTTATATGAAAAAAGAACCCACTTCATCCTTTGTTCACTGATATTTTGTATTGGTGTATATATTGATATATACACTATCTAATCATGATTACCCAAACTCGTTCATACTGTGGCCCAGGTAAATAAGAAAATCATCTGCTGTACCAAAGGATGTTCAGAGGTGCAACAAGTTTGATACCTGATTCATCCTTGTCACAATCCTTCCTGACCTGGAGGTACTACAGAAATGGTGATTAAATTACCTCCGGAATTACTGCTGCAGCCGGAAGTCCCCTACTGAGAGGTTAGTGCACCAGCCTCTTTGCAAGACATCTATAAAAAATGTTGAGGGTTCCTGTTCAGCAGTAAACTGCAGGTCGCGGTGCAATTGGACCTCTCATACAGGAAATTACTGTGGTGTGACAAAAATGATCAAATGATATTCAGACACCCCTAAAATTCATTGGACGTGATCAGTAACTATGCGTCTGTGAATCCCACAGATGCAAAAATGTGTGAATCCCACAGATCATGTCACAAATGTGAGCTGATCTTTCTCTTTAAAAAAATCTCACCTATCTCAAAAATCGAGTAACAGACCTCCCAACATTTAAATTAAACTTAAGAATTTTGTCAGTTTTGCCTTCAGAAAATAGATGGTCAGCACTTAAAACAAAATACAAGCATAAAGCTTACTTAAATGCATCGCTAGGTTCCATAATTTTTCTATTCAAAATTAACATGAAATGTGATAAAATGAGTTTTTTTTTTCATTACAAAATTTAATGGTCACGTTTTATTTTTTACAGCTTTATAGAATGCTTGAACAGTGCATAGCCAGTGTAAATGCATTGCTGTATAAACACAGAGTGTTGATTGGATTAGATGACAGGGGAAAGCTGTCTTGCCACAAAGTTACTGTATCCTTTTATCATCATTAGTTTCTAAATGCCTTTATTTTGTGATGAAAATGTTGATTGATTTCATGTTCATAATTTTTTTGCATTAAAACACACCAATATTATGCTTGATTAAAACTTCCAGCAAGTCAAAATCATAGCGATCTTAAATGTTGATCGATTATAATCAGGGTTGGCAGGTTATTGACTCATGGCAGTTTTTTGACAGTTTAAACAGTGGTTTAAACTGTCACACCAAAAACCTCAAATATTGCTTTTCAATGTAAAAATCCCCGTTAAAAATACACACATTGATTGCATGTAATGTTTAAAGTCATTATATTATTCAAAGAATAAATACTTAATATGATTGTGAAATAATTTTCTGCTCTCTACAGAATTATTTTGGACAATATATGTGTATTTTTCATGTAAAATATACAATTTAAATAGAGCATAACATTAAAGCTGAAAGAAAAACTATGGAACTATTTGATATTCTTCAGTTCAACATGATTCTCGACCTTCCCCAAAATTTCTTCAACTTCTTATACAGTATATTTTTTACTACTGACTAAATTTTTGATGTCAAAAGACCTAATCCTGTGACCTATCACACATATTTTGAATAAACAGCTCTATTTCACTTAGGAAATTGAACACACCGTCTGGCAGTCGAGTGGTTGCCGCCTGGCAGTCGAGTGGTTAGGGAACTAGCTTCTCACTGTGCAGGTCTGGGTTCGAATCCCGGTTCGGGCATGGATGTTTACTGACACTAACAAATTCCCTGGACGGATCATGCTGATCCCTTGGGAATACATGAGGATCACATTATTATTATTATTATTATCAGTAGTTTAGATAACATTAGCAGTTTAGATAAAATGGACAATAAAATTATATATCTGTTCTACACTCTGTCTGTCAAAAAATTAAAATTGCTAATTATAATTAACATTTAGTTTTAATTATTGTAATAAATTAGTGTTTAAAAATAAAACGCAATATACAGAAAAGTAAGCTCTTCATTCATGTTATCAACCTATTGTGTTCAAAATACCCAAAAGCATTCATTTAGGTTTTTGACAATTTAAACCTGTTTTTGATGCTTGTCATGTCAAAAACCCAACCCTGATTATAATGTTCTAGAGTTTTCATTTCAGAAATTCTGTGCAATATGTTATATATATATTTATTTATATAAACTCTCACAACAGGCAGATGCCCAATTATACAGTGGAGTGAAGAAAAGAGTAAAATAACAAACATAAACAGCACGTTGCAATACAGAAAGGCACAGAATAATGCAAATAATAATGGCACAATAATAATAACGCAAATAAATATAATACAAATGATACCATATGTGTGTACAAAAAAGGAGAAGAAAAAAAAAAGTAAAAAAAGCACATAAAAACTTCCACAGCTGAGGAAGTGGAAAAGAGGAGAATTTTCCAACACGTTTGTTCGGTATAGTGGGACATACAATAGATTTCGGTTGCGAAGATTTATGCTATTACAGTGAAAACTGATTTGCGCTAAAATGTCTGGAACATCCAAGTCGAAATGCAGAATTTTCACAAAAAAGGTGATCAATGCATTCTGACGGCGGACTTCGAGATTCGATTCATAGTGAAAAGTAGATCTGAGTATGTCTGTAGAAATTCATATCAAAAATTTGAAACTTCTTGAAGTAAACAAAGCGCAAAAGCCTATTTTGTGTGCGTTCAATCCTCGTGTTATTGTACAAGTAATATGGATTCCAGATTATGGAAAAATATTCTAGAACTGATCTTACATAAGAATTGTAAAGTCGCAGCAAGGTTTTTGTATTTTGAAAAAATTTGCTGACATGAAATTATGAAACCGACATTCCTTGATGCTTTTGAAACAATGTTATTAATATGATCCTATATATAATATGTTATATATAGGATGTTCACTCTTATTGTAGTCGAATAGCTAATTCCTAACTCGTTAGTCTTTAAGTGAAATAAAAAAAAATAGTTTCAAAATATATCATCCATCATTCAAGAAACCATTTAAGTTTAATTTTTACAGCCATTCTAGAAAAAAAGGCTTAATGTGAAATTTAATTTTTTATACACTTTCTAGTTTTTTTGATAAACTGGTCGTACCTAGTAAAACATTCTTCATGCAAAGCCATGTTAAACAAATACAATAAACCTTCTCTTATCATTGAAATAGATTTCAGTTATGAGCATTCAAAACTTTTTATTCTGTAGTAAAACTGTGTATCTTGCAGGCACATCAATATTATCGGAAAAAATATTTTGTGTATCATGTTATGATGATAATCACTATAGTAAAATGTTATTTATTTTATGATTCTCTTTCATGTATATAAAACCCACTAACAATCCCAAAAATATCCATTAATATGCTAATACTATTAAGATTTTAATAGTAAAAAAATCAAAGGCCACATCTATCTCGAAAAATTGGTATACCTGTTGTGACTCGCTACTTCACTTCATAACCATTAGCAAGGTGTCTCTTAGAAGTTTCATTTGATTGATTCCATACCCAACTCTTATTTGCTCTTCTCTGAAATTATAAGTAGAAAATGCTAAAACAATTTTTAGCTTTTTTCTAAAGTTTGCGTAATAAGTATTTTTTACTGCATATAAAAATTATATGTTTGCTCTCTTTAACTGAAATTTAGTTGATATTCGTGTATTTTGATGTCAGCTACTGCATAGTAAGTTCAGACAACTGTTTGTGGCATGTTCTTCCATGTTTTGTGATGTATTTATATCTGTTACTACTGCCAAAGCCAGAAAATTGGCCAATTTAATTGTATATTGACCCAGCCAATGCCCGGATTTTGGGCTTTCGCCAATCTGTTCGTGAAGTGGCTGGAGATCCCTGGCTAAAATCTGATACCAAAAAGCATGATTCGGGGTCATCGCCAAGTTGCCGTATTTTTTCCTTGATAATTATGTCCATGTTAGCTATGGCAATCCATCAAACCACAGTCACGATCTGATAATCTTTTTTTATTTCAAAGTTTGACAGAAAAAACTATACATCTATTATATTATTTTATAGTCTTTTCTCTTGTCACATGGAGCTAATCCAATACAGTTACTATGTATAGCCATGTATCCCATGTTGGCAATGGAAAAAATAAATTTGGCATCTACCCGACTGTCTTACATCAGCACATCAAATTTTGGCCAGGGATCACCAGCCACTTTGCGAATTGGCAGGAACCCCGAATCATTTCTGAAAATCAGACTTTGGTCAAAACTCTCAGCCAATTTGCAAAGTGGCCACACTTCAAGCTTTGGCAGTAACATATCCATGCAACTATTATATTATAAAAATGAAAACTTAGTGCTTTTACAAATTTTATGTTTGTGTATCTCATAATGAGACAAAAATTAGACTTATTATTATTATTTTTTTGTTATTTACAAAAATACAAATCATAAAAAAATTATGCTTATATGTACACAAGACAAACGCAAACAAAAGATAAACCCCAATTAAGGTCTACGAGAAATGACATCCTTCCAGACAGCCCCAAGAGTTAAATTATTGTATTTTGCCAGAGCACTTGTCAAGAATCATTTATTGTGTTAATAAATGATGCATAATAAGATATAAATATTTCAAAATGTATGCACAGTAAAATATCTTTGTTGATATACAGTGGTGCTCCTTATTCATAGTGTCCCTTAAACAGAGGTTTTACTGTGGTTTTTTCTAAAACTTTTGTCACCCGTGGCTCCCCAGAATAGTTCAGTAGATATTTCCGCTTATAAAAAGAACAGCTTCAAGGCAAAAATAGGCACATAAATCAATATCTACAGCTCATTGAGACAACCATGACAAAGGTTAGCGATGCTCTTAAGAGCCGTGATGCACACTTTGAGAAACACTGTTTTACTGTATTTTATCTCAAATACTATTTCACATGTGATATTAAATTTAGTGTTGGTATATCCTTTACATAATTTCTTGATTGTGCATTGCTGCATCTGCAGATTAGCCTTTTTCAGTCAATTGCTTATTAATTTCACTCTGAGAATGCCTTTTTTCAGTTTTGCCCATTCTCTTCATTTTTTTATTTTTTCTGCTGATGTATTGCTTTTCTGGGAGTGCAGATGGACAGATGATTGTTTTATCTATTCAGTTTGAATAGATAAAACAAATGTCAGATTTGCAGCTAGCTTCATTTCCTTGATGGAAGTGTAAAACACATTTTATATTAATCGATACACCTTGGCTAACAAAAATAATCTATTCCAGGATCACATTTGTGGACCAAATGTGATTTTGGTCCACAAAATTCACTTCGTTGGCCAAAATGTGATTTCACATAGGTTTCTATGGAAAATTGTTTAATTTGTTCCATGTAAAAAACCAAAATTAAAAAAAAAATTACTAAAGAAGCACTGTGAAAAAGACAAATAGTCACCAAACCCTGAGATAAACAATTTCACAATTGGATAAAGAAGAATTTTGAAGGAATATTATTTACTGAGTACGTTATGCAGTCCGGTTTGTGAGCCATGGTGGAAAAAAAAAAGTGTGAAGTGATATACTTATGTGATATGGTTAGTTCTTTTCTCTCAAGCACACAAGTACAAAAAAGATAAGTTCCCAGATTGTCCAGACTGTTCAGTTTTGTATTAAGAGTCTTGCCATATGCACTGAAACCATTCAAGTCTAAGATTTTATTTTTCTTTACTTTTTTAAAATGCATTTTCTCTTAACTTAATCATTTAGTTTACATTAAATGGCTCAAGATGTTTCTGAAAGAGAGGTCTATATTGAAAGTGGTTTCCTGGTGTAAATAAATTCATCTGGTTTGGGTGACTAAGTTACTCACTGGATTAATTTTGATTGTCATGAAAATCCAGCTCACAATGCAACTGTTAGCTCACGCATCCATACCAACTAAAATGTTTGTTAGTTGGATCCATATTTGTTAGCCAATGCAGAAATACATTTGAAAAAATCTGTCAGCCGAGGTATCAAAATTTTTTATCATTCTCTCCACTGTTATAAAGCTATAAACCATATCATTACACATTAAAAAATATTTTAAAACTTCAAGGAAATGTTTACTGCCAATTTTTTGATGAATTCATCCAAATTTTTGATAATGTATTCATTTTTTTCCCCTCTTTCAATTGTTGTGAATGAATCTGTATTATACCAGTTTTGTTTGTCTGCCATAGAAATACCTCAAAGATATGCTAGAAAACGAAGAGAAAATCAATATTCAAACATTAGAGGTGAGTTCTTTGGTTCACCACGTATATTTGTCAAATTCTGTGACACTGAATTTTATTTTGACATGCTGTGAAAAGTTGTTTGCCTGGAATCATAATCAGTGCACTTTGTTAATTTTTTGTTTTGAAAAAATAGAATCTTCAAGAAATTGAATATAAATTATAGTACAACAGTAAAGTGCCAGCAGTAGCAAACTTCTACTGCTCAAGATTGCTTCTGAACATTAGCATGTATTTCTTGCCAAATATTTTTCTGTAGAATAAAAGTAAATACTAATGACACAAAAATTGAATTTCATCCTGAAAAGCTGCAGCAAATATGCAAATGCTGCACTTACATTAAACTGGTTTTTTTCCCCTTCAACTTTAATGCAACATGTGGTAAATGAAGCAAAAAATATGGTAATTATGCTCTCTTTATGACTTTGACAGAGAATTGTCAACACTTAGTTGTGTCTGGGTATTAGATTTAATTCATCATTTTATAATATAGTAAAACACCTATATAACGATACGTATGCGTTGCCGGAGAGACATATCATTATGTAGAAGTTATCATTATAGATGGATTATGAAGTAGACTCAATAATCCTGCCCATCCAGTAATAAAGCATTTTTTAGGTGGGTTTTCTTCAAGGATGTAAAAGAGGGGGGGGGGGGGGAGAAACTCTGTCAGGTGTGGCCGACGTCTCACTGTTCAACGGCCAACATAATGGTAAGCTGCAGTGCCACAGGTCTCACCAGGAACAATACTTTGGTGTATAAGCAAGCCTCACCAGTAAAATGACCCAGAAAACTCAGATTTGTGTCTGCCATAAGCAATATGATGAAATACGGGCAATTCAGTCATTAAAATTTTTCCCTGTGCTCCATTTCTTAAACTGATACATGTACTTTTTTTTCTGGTTCCCAGCTAGTAGATGCAATATATAAAAAATTACTGTTTTTCTTGCAAATTAGTCCATTTAATTGCATTCATAGTTCAAATTTTACTGGCAAAATAATGTCTTCACTTTTTTTGCAATGTAATTAACCGAGTCAGGTGAAATTTCTAGGTGCAATTATAAGTTGGCATCCACTTCGAAAAAAGTGGTCACAGTGAGAACACCAAATATGCACTCAACTACAAATACAGAGGCCACAAAAAGGTAACTTCCCAGCGAGGTGGAAGAAAGAAAAGGGGGAAATGCCCATAACTAATAAGAGCAATACATGTGTACGAAAAAAGCAGTGTGATGCGAACATGGCTAATTACTATCATCGCTAGAAATAATAAATGTAAATTGTCTATTAATCAGGTCTGTTGAGAATGATGGCTTAAATAATAATAAGAAAATCATTTTAATACATAGTAAGTTTACTTAGTGGTGGGCTAGCTGTTGGCCTACTCCTGCTCTATGTCACAAACACTGTATGTCTATGCACAGAAGTTTATGTTATATAAATGGGCTTTTTCAATTATTGACTTCCAGTAATTTGTCGATTTTGATAATCTGGCACACTCTGGTCTGATATGTGATGGATTCGTGTGAGTCTACTGTATTAACACTATAAAAAGTGCATTTTGCGACCAGAGAATAATATATACAGGGTAAAGGGCTTATATCTCGTAAGGGACAGAGCCCGGGTCATGTCTAATATACAATCGAATCCTGTTTTAATGAATTCCAAGAGACCGGAGAAATCACTTTGTTATAACAAAATTTTGTTATAAAGGAATTCCAGATTTCTTCATTGTTCCTATGTAAACTTATCTGGGGGATTAAAAAAGTGTTCATTAAAACATGATTTTCACTATAACGGTATGCGTTAAAATGGGATTCGACTGTAGTTATATATCCTTCAACTGTAGTGATTATAATTATAGAGATTATTGTTATATAGGATTTTCACTGTGTATAGTGACGGACTCGCGATGCGAGGATCTGGGTTCGAACCCCACAGTGGTGGTCGGCTGAAGTTGGTTTTCTGTGGTTCCCAACTTCAAGGCGCAAATGCGAGCCGATCTCCCCGTTAAAAAGTCTCGCCACAGAGAGCAACAGTCCTACAACAAAAAATCATTCAATCATAACACTTCACTCATAATTTGAAAAACTGGTGGCAGATGGCAGCACTACACATAACAAGCATTACAGAGAAACAAAAAACTTCACGTCAGGTTTCACTACACGTACACGCACATTCCCGCATGTACCGATTCGTTGGGGGTTCCGCGGGGGGGTTGTGGGCGGGGTGCATGTGTGGTGTAGCAGTAGTAGGTAGGGCTCGTAGGTAGGGTAAAAAAGGGTTCAGGGATCCATGATGCTCTTAAGTCAGCCACCTCGTTGGTCAATTTGCCTGTTGTGGCGTTGTATTTGTATTTATAGATTTTTTTAAAATCCATACGAGAGCAGGAAGGTGTTTTCTTTTTCCTCCTTCCCATCAAAAATTAACATTCTTATGTTATTAAGAAATTTAAATGGCTATGAAAGTAAAATTTGTTTCTCCATGATCCTTACATCAAGTATTGATGAGAAACTGATGATGTCATATTGTTTTATGACCATCATTGCTGTGATAAAAAAACTTAAAAACTTATTATAAGTCTTAATTTTTTTTTGGGATATGTATGAAATTTAAGCTTATTTCTAATGAAGGTACAAAAACAAAGAATTTCTTTATGATAGTAGTCTTGATTAATTTTATAGCAAATAATATATTTTGACATCTCTTATATTAAGAATACTCCGGCTGTGGAGCCAAGGACATCTCAAACTAATCCTATTGACCAAACTCGAATGGACATCGATACGTCTGATATCATAATAACAGGAAGCAGTAACACGAGAGTGAGTCAAAAAGAGGTAAGTCATTTCAAGTATTAGAAATATCTAAGAACTTGACGATCATGAATTGTATTTTTCTGTACAGTTTTTCTCAGAAATCTCCTAATAATAAAAAGGTGTCTGATTTTTCCCATGAGATCTATCCTATGAAACACAAACACTGAACTAGTTCAACAAACTTGAACAAATAAAAGTGTATTTACAACTTGGGAAATCACAAAAAAAAAAAAATAAATAAATAACTGCACTTATAGGAACAAAAATTTTTGGCATTTTTAACCAATAATGATACAAATGACAAATAATTAATAAAATCAGTCATGAAATTAACAGTATAATGAAGTAGAATAAATCATTTACTATATTGGAAACCCTTTGGGTTATAGAATTATTTAACATGTTTTTGGCATGGATTCATTGAGCTTGAGTATACAGTCACAGTGTGGGTGCTCCCCCCCCCATTCTTACTTCAATAAATTGAAATAATAAATATAAAAATAATATGCTTGTTATTATAATGTATTTATATCATATAAATTTGAATAATGTCATGTTCTGACTTTTCTATTGAGATCATTCCACAAGCACTCAATAAGATTCAATGTTTATCGTCATTGCCCAAATACCCATGTTTGTGGTATGTGTGGCTTGAGAAATTACAATGCAATATATCTTTGTGACGAAATCTGTCTGAGGGTGCCTCTTCCACAATGATCAATCAAGCATACAACATTTAAAATTCAAGCATAATATAAAACAGGCAAAATAACCAATTCATCACAGTTGTGTGAACACATAACAAGCATTCCTCAAAGACAAACTTAATGATAGGTACATAACGCATATATAGGTACATTCTGGCACATGTACCAATTTGTTAGAATTTTTTCCTACAAATATTTACTATGTGTATGTGCAATTTAGTAGTAGTCAATTTCAGTCTATTTGCCATACTAGTACATACAGAGTAGCATACAGAGCTGAGCATACTGATTCCTAGCATACAGAGTAGATGGTATGCTAGCAGAATAGCTGCACAAACTTTGGGACATGAAAGCTAGACTCCCTCTCATTTGAAAACGTCTCACTGCAAAGAGAAAGCAGACCTACAACATGATATTTACATTAAATGAAAATTCAAGAATTCATCATTTTCACTTAAAAATATAGAAGAAGGATGGCAGCACTGCTAGAACAAGAAACATGCTTAACTCTATCGACACAAGCGTGAAAAGGGTCAAACATAGACTCAGGCATTAGTTCTGGCATGTATCAATTTGTTTGAAATTCCCCAGACAAATTTTTATGAGGTGCATGTATGGTTAAGTAGTAGCAGCAACACAATAGGATCAGCCAAGTAACTTTTGAACACTACTGTAAATATCATGTGTGCAAGTGTGATAGGTTAAAACAAACAATGAAGTCCAATTTATTAGATATTAATGGGAATATATATGTGTGAACATGCATATACATTTAGTGTTCGAACTTGAGGGTAAACAAAATAATCACTCCAAACAGATTTTTCTGAATAAATTAGATTTAGAAGTTTCTGTGTTACACTTTTGCGACTTTTCAAGTAAAGACAGACTTTGATATAATGTCACTCACTTTTGTTGTCAACTTCTACCTATAATGTCAGTTTTTTAAGATCCCTGCTAGCAGTCCCAATTAGCGAATTGGGCTTACTCGTTATTAAGTCATCCCACGTATGAAGAAATTTTTGTTATTTATTTCTTGGGACTGGTATACAGATTTTTGACAATAAAATTTTGACAATTTATTGACAATGTAAATTTTCTGAGATTGATTTCCAGTTTTTCAGGATAATTTTCAGATCATGTTTATGAACATGCAAACATGATGTCTTAATTCCTTGTAATGTATTGTTTTTTTAATACTTGAAAGATAGCAATTGTTTAGATCATATAGGTCAAGATTTATCAATGTGGGCAATATGTATTTATAACCAAAATTCAGCTGCGACTAACATTTCACCATCGATCAGAAAGTTTTCCTTCTTCTTTTAGAAATATGCTGAAAGATTATTCTTGAGGTACAGTCAAAGATGGGTGAAGGAATATATAAGAAAACGTCTGGATCTGAGGATACCTCTTCATCCTGATGGTACAGAGGAAGTTGGCACTCCGCTGCCCCCACGTCACTGTTCTTCCGCACGATGCCCGTGCCAATTCATCGAGGAGCACCTGAGATTCAAGCCACTTAGTAAATGCAGCATAAGGGAAATATTCTCATAATGCACTGGTCCCCCCTCCTGCAACTTCAGCTAGTTGCATATCCCTACAAGGCTTTTGTCTCCTGATGGTGCAATGTGAAAAAAGTATATATACAAACATATATGTAAAAGGATTATACACACATACACACACACATAATACCATCATTTCTCTGCAACCTAACTGTGCCTTAGCAAGCAAGCAAGCATAAAATTCACTGTGACATAAATAATCCTTATTGCGCCAAAGCATTAGACATGATTTGAAAACTGTTAGATATGTTTTATGACCGCATTATTTTAATGATATCAGTTAAGGTTGGTTATGGGTGTGAGCTTTTATACCTCTTATAATATACTTTACATATATGATGATTATTGATGTATTTATATTGATATACATATATTAAGGAAATACTAGATCTGAAAGGTGAAAAGGAGTTTTTTATCAATGACATCTACTAATCGCACATCAATTGCACATACGAAAAAAAATTCAGTTTTGTTTTTAAACAAAAAAGATTAATCAAAGTATATGTGATGTCATTCTTATTTGTTCATATACATGATGGTTTGTTTTATATAATTTTAAATCATTTGATACTGAATAACTTTTCGCTCTTATAATTGTTTGGAATTACAATGTAATGATAACCTTGCCAAATCTTCTAGCTATTGCTGCATTATTAGCAGCTGTTATTTTCAATTATCGACCTAACCGTATGTTATAGAAATTGTGTTTTTTCTTGTACGTACCGGTTGAACCAATATTTCTCTTTGCATGCTGCATGTCTCCTAGGGGGCATCACCAATCTTTAACAAGGGCATCGTGGTGAGTTGGCGATATTGATTTGGATGCCTATTTATGTTTTGAAGTGGTTCTTTTTATAAGTGGAAACACTGCTAAACTATTCTGAAGAGCCGCAGAAATAAATCACGAATTGATTAAGGGAGCTGCAAGTGACAAAATTTTGAGAACCACTGGGTTAGATGATTGAAACAATATCACACCTGGTTGTTTTTCTTATTTAAAGCAGGGGGTGTCACACTCTTTGGGTTCTGTTGACCATGTTGGAAGAATAAAAATGTTTTGGCTACATTTGAAGTACAAACGGTAGTTGATGATAACCTTTTAAAGCTGAACTTACCATTCTGTGTTGGAAAAATGTGCAGAACTCTCTTTTTTTTTTTTTTTCCTAACTGTGTGGTGGGAAAATGTACTAGGCAAGAAAATGAAATCTAGGCAAAATTTTCAAATATGGTCTTTTAAATTTCTTGTTGGGCCATAAATTACACCATACACCCCGACTTAAAATTTAAGCGCAATGTATCAAATATTATAACTTAATTTTAAAAGCGTCTTTATGCTCATAACGTTCAGGACATGTATTCTCCCCATTACCTTACTGTGTATCTAAATTTTTAAGTAATGACCAGAAATTTCATAAACAGTAATTTAAAGGAATCAATCATCTTCCATTTTGGAACTTCTGTACTTTTTCTGCCAGCCAAAATTTAAGGGGAGCAAAATCCTTCTGGTGAAAATGAAATGCAGTATTCAAATCTTGCGAAAAAACATCACAGAATTTTTCCTTTTATCATATATTGAGATTGGAATTACTCAATTCACATTAACCTTTTGCTTTCCTAATTCTTAAAAAAAATGTAGAATTGATGGATTCTTTAATCCTTGAATGAAATATTATATCTTTCTGAAATAACACAACTCCATCTGCCTAAGGGTGTTAGCGCTACAAAGCTTTAGTTTGATCGTTCACAGGACTTGAATCTTGGTGAGAGACATGGAAGCATAGCCATTCACAATTTGCTTCAAACTGTAAGACCTGAGGTAATCATCTCGGGGAAGAATGATGAAATTAAATTTTTTTTAAAAATTAGACTTCAATATAACTATCTTAGCAATACCATTTCCCCCCCTTAAATTCTCGGTAAAAATGCAGTTAAAAAAAAGAACTGCACTACATATTCAACCTTTGTTAATATCCATCCTTCATTTGATACCGTTATTAGGTTGTTCCATTGAAAATGCATTTTTATAAATTAAAAAAAATCTTAATGGTGTTTGAAATTCTGTGGATTTTCTGTGCATTGTGCAATCAGTACATTCCTACTTGGAAAATGAGATCGACAGAAAAATGTTCTGGAAGGTCATGACACATTTGTATGATAGAAAGGATTGTTTTTGATTTTAATTTGAATTTATTGTGTATGCAGACAACTAGAGAAAATTGTCTTATTACCATTGTAAAAGAAATTACTATTTTGGCAGCTGAAGCTTGTTCAGAAAATTGAAAATTTTCTCTTTTGATTGATTGCAGAGAATGTTCTTGTAGATTGTATAGAAGTATGAATAATGTTTGTTATATAATGTATCGCACGAGATGGTTAAACGTGTCATTAGAAATTATCAAAGATTAGCGATGCTTTTGTGTGTAATATCTTGATGTGAGGAATGTATTATTCTGATTTGTATTTCGTCCAATGAGATGAAATGAATCTATAGCGAGTTGTTTTGTAATTAGGTGCAACAACTGGGGAGGGATATGGTCTGCCAATATTTTGCAATGTCATTTTAAATTCAATGCTCTTGATAATTTTATCCAAACTGATGACATATAAATTGAATAGTTAATCACATTGAACGCTAGTTATTTCTCCTCACGAGTTAGCTGACTTTTATACACTCAGAACTCTGCTCTAACAAATTAAATGAGTGCTTTATTTTTATTCAATCATACTCAACATGATTTTTAGCTCGTGTGAATTTACTTGAGTTCATTATTATGAGCAGTTTATGAAGTTTATTGGTTGCACATGTCACTTTTGAATTTCATTGTCAATTAGTTTTCCAATTAGCAAGTGATATATGTGGACCATCAGTTTCCAACTAGTGTTCCTGCATCAAAAATAGTGAAAATTTTCATTGTTGCAATAAAAATATCTAAGGGGAAATATTTGTTTCTTTAGGTTCCATGGAAGTTTCATAACAATCAAGGGTACATCACAAACCAACATCTGTGAAATATCTGATGTAGGCCATACATGAGCCCATTATTATTTAGCAGATAATTAATAATTTTTAGGATCACAGGTAAACATGGGAGTGCATTAACCTAGGTTCTCGAGCTAGCCTCCCCTTTAAAACGTCATTGTAGAAAGCAAACACACACCCACAAACGCAAAAAATATTATACATATTGAGTTCTCATACTTGCTGTTTTCACTCTTTATTTGGAGGGTATATTGCAGTGTTTGCACCTCAGACATTTATAAATGTGTTGAAGAATATGCACCACACTTCCCTGGTGCACCAATTTGTTAAAAATTCCTCTGAGGAATGTTTACAAGATGCATATATGTAGTAGCCAATCATGCAAATGAATGTTCAGAGGTTTTTTTTAACTTTAAGGATCAGATAGTATTATTTCCCTTTGTGGAAAAGTGGCAATGTCAAGGCAACTCCATTAACATATGGCTACCCCCTCTTCCCTACCAGGACTATAGTCAGAGCAACTGTAAGACCAGTCATGGCCCAGGCTGTCCCATGAGGGATATAAGCCCTTTACCCGAGGGGTTGGACCACACAGTCAGAGCAACTGGTATTTTGGGGGTGGGAGAAACCACAGTGATAGAACAGTAATTTTTTAATATTTCAGGAAGGACAAACCCTCCAATCCTAACAAATTCCCTCCCCCCCCCCACCCTGAATAGTGAGTATTTTGAGGGGCAAGAGACACTGGAAGAAAAGATGTTTGAAATATTCTAAGCTGTAGGTCCCAATCTAATTCTTGTGCATATAAAATGAATAAGATGTAAGTTGTATGTAAAATGATCACATTGCTGCAATCTTTGGAATCTCATGCCAAGTCTTGTCGTAATGAGCAGGTCTTGCCTTGTCTATTTTTCTGTTTGAAGGAAACCCAGTGTCCTCTACTTCACTTCCAATGCAACTCGTTAACAGCAGTTAATTGGTGTATAATGATATGGCTGGAGTTGGTGTGTGGGTGAAGTAGTGTCTTCTACTGATGGTTTCACTTATCTACACATCATGTTTTTGATGAAATGCCAACTTGTTGATAATGCTATGGCATTTCCTGTTATATGTCTTCCCATTTTAAATGATCTTGGTGGAACAAAAATTGTTATTACAGTCAAACTCGTTTAATACAAGCATTTCTAGAACATTCTTGTTTCCCTATCCGATTGCATTATAAATTTCACACTTTTAGGAGCACTCAAATGAGATAGGTTAATATAAGCAAATGTATTTGCAACACTTTGTGCAAGTAAATTTTTCCTGTGAAATCATGGAATCCTTCAACACACGGAAAAGTTCAATCATAAAGGTTTTTATTTCATCCATTAATTTTTTCAAAAGGCTTTCTCTTCTTAACCTGGTGTAAAATATACTGTACTATTTTTTTTGGTTGGTGGTTTGAATGTTACCCTTTGTGGGAATGTTCTCTAATGTGGATCCCGAGCTTAATTTGAAACTCTACAAGGCAAGAGATGCGAAACATCAATGCCTGTTTATATAACAGACATTAAATATTTGTCAGTCAAATATTTTCAGGAACATATCCGTTCTCTAAAGAGAGAGGAGTGCTTTTTTTTATTTACAAGGGAGGACCATATTTTTCACAACACAGTATCACATATTGTAAGAGGTCTTCTGTTCTCTCAATGTATAACAAAAAGGGGGAATCCTTCAGCATGTACTTCGAGAAACATTTAATACTTCAATATGATTTCATACGAGATGGTAGTTTATGTGTCTTAAATTTTCATGATGCTTTTTATTATTTTCTAATTTTTTTATCTGTCATCAATATAGCAAGTAAAACTTTTAGCCTTTTTTTTTTCACTGCCCCAATTAAACGAGTTTGACTGTATTTATTTTTTCCTTCTATGAAATCAACATGTTTGAAGACTCCGATTTTGCTGTCATTAGATGACAACACTGTTTCTGATTGAAATCTCATATTATTTTGATCTCTTTAGTCGTTACGTTGTCAAATCTTTCTGAAAGTTTATCAGGGAATATATGAATTTTTTAATCGAGCATATTGTTAGTGATCATAAAAAAATTATATTGTTATCATAACTTGGTTGAGGTTGTTTTTTTTTCTTCTTTTTTTAATCGTGTTGTAGTGTTTTTTTTTTTTAAGTAGATAATTTACGTGGAGTATAGTTGTATTTTTTTCTTTATATCATTGATGCCAATCTCATTATACAGAGCTCTTTTTATGTTTGATCGTCCAGTTATTTATTGTACTTCAGTACTTCAAGTCATCAAAATTTTCCGGTGCATCACATTAAATCAACGTGAAATCATATATATAGATATATATGTAGACGTTCAGTTTTATTTTGCACGTTTTATTAGGTAGTATTATTTTTTTAGTTTACCGACATAACCAAGACTTGCTTAATCCATCGATTTAGCATTTATTATTTTTTATTGTTTTTGGTGTGGGGATTGTGATATATTAACATAGTCATATTATATATGTATGTATTTGTTTGAAAGGTGCTTTCTCTAGGAAATTAGCATGGGGTTATATAGCAGTTAACGTTCTATTGACATTTACCCTGTGATATATATACATAATATCTATATATAAATATTTATTTACGTAAAATATATGTATATGTGTGTTTTTGCATCAGTATAAGATCTTTATATATTGAAAAAAAATCTTTTTTTAGAAGTGAAGAAAATTGCGACGAAAAGTGCACGTCAAAACATGGAAGTATTAATGTTTGTAAATTTTTTTTAATACCTAAATTTTTTTCTGCCGAGAAATTTTAAATTTTTTGTGAAAAGTTGCACAGGTTTTTATGTTAATGTACAAAAGACAATGTTACAATTTTAAAGTTTGTGCACGCACATTTTCTTTTTAATGAAAGAATCAAAATATTTATGAATAAAAAATAATTACTGTGTATACTCGTATATAAGCCAACCCCCCCAACTCGAGGACCACTAAAACAATAGAAACCAGTGTATAAGCCTATCCTAAAAAATTAGACATATTTTGAATGGAAAAAAATGTATATTTCTAAGGTTTTGCATATTTTTCCTCTTTCCATTCACTCTCCACTGCACTTTACGAGACTGCATCAGAACGTTTGCCATCGTATCAGTGGCTACAGCATGGGCAAAAAGGCATGGTTCTACAAAATGTTCAGTCTCTGCTGACCGTATATAAGGGATGGCAACTGTTGGCCTTTCACAAACTGTTGTAATTATTCTGCTGCTTGGATTGAAACTGTACTTTTGTTTTTAGAGACCCCTTCATTGAAGGGGGCTCACCTGGGCCTCTTGGTGCATGAGGAGCCTTAAATGACCTTGCATAACAATTAGTATAAATGGTGTCTAATTTGTAGGGGTCTCAATGTATTGCTTTGCCCCCGTGATGCTGAAACATGGCTATGTTTTTGTGTGGCTGAGTTGAATCCACTCAACATTCTTGAGAATTAGTGCACTTCCTTGAAGGGGGGTGGGGAATAAAACTTAGGCTAAATTTTTTTCCCTCAAAAACTGACCCGTGTATAACTCATCCCTCCTAATGTATGAGAGATTTTGGGAACAAAAAAGCTCTGCTTATACATGAGTATATACAGTACTTGTGTATGGTCAAACTATAAATATGGGGTGGCCTCCAATGATGTGAGTTTTAACTCGGTCGAAGTCAGAAAATAGGCAGATAATTATTTCAAGTGGAAACCTGTGTTCAACTGAAAAAAATCCAGGCCCCTTGAATTCTGTTAGTATTATAACTTAAAAGTTCTGTTTTAGAGGAGAAACCATTTAAGCAGCCTATTTTCATGTGATCTCATTCCAAAATTATACAACTTTAACCCTTTCACGGTACTTTAAAAAATCACTAATTTCGATTATTTTGCAGTTTCATAATATGGTAGTGAAAAGGGTTAAAACTCCATCTGCTGTATGTGAAATTGTTGAGTTGAAACGGGGGCCACCCTTCACTTGCAGCCATTGCATTTTGTTTTTAGTGATATTTTGTATTTCGAGTGATAGGTCAGTTATTATTGGCTATGTGAAAATTTCATCCTGTGAAAATATTTATCTTCGGAAAAAAAATTTATTGTACGTTGGATTTTCCTTTTACCATCTAGTACTGTAATTTCCTGCCTTTGATCTATGCATCTGAATCTCCGTAATTTGAGCAAAAATTGTCGTCCTGCTGTCTGCATATAATGTATAATATGCATACACAAATGAAACCACCTATATAATGATACTCGAGAGACTGGAGAAACATATCTTTATAAAGGAGTTATCATTGTAGATGGAGTATATTAAACTATGAGAAGTGCATCTGGACCTGCAAATGAGTTTTTTTGGGGTTTTCACTGTACTCGTTCCTACCTTTATCATCAATTATGAAATCTCAAGTAATTTAAGGAGTTGTTGGTCACACAAACGACAGTTTTTTAACACTCTTCTATAAACCATCTGATGTCATTAAAAAGATTTTTCTGAATTATATTTTAAAAAATTATTCGTTTTTATTCCAACCTATCAGGAAGAAAAGAGCAGCACATAAAGTAGTCTCGATAATTCGAGTCTTGGAACTTCAAAATTCTGAATAATCAGAGTTGCTCAGATTATTCAAAGTTTTTTTTTAAAGTGATTTCAGTCTTGAGGGATCTTAACAGAGACTTGGGGGGGAGGGAGGAAAGGGGTCCTGATCACATTAAATTGGGCTCTTCTGTGGCCTTTAGGGCCAGAATTTTATTGCACGTTCCTCTATAGTGAATTTATAGTTTACAAAAAAAGAAAAATCATATATTTATCCTTCAGGCCCTCGAGCCCCTGTCAGTCTCTTATAAAGAGGCCATGGTTCTTGACAGTTGTGTAATGAATTAAAGACAAAACAAGAAAGAATAGATAACCCCCTCCACCTTTCAGGTAAAAAGTATTCTATTACTTGTTTTATATAATTCGAGTTTTCATTAAATCATAGGTGGTCTCAGTACCATTCACCTCGGATTATCAAGACACTACTGTATAATATGCAGCAGTGTATAACCCACACAAAGAAATTCAGGCATTTTTTCAATGTGTTATCCATAGATTATAGGCAGGAAATCACGTCAACGTTTAGCAGTGCAGGTGTGGATTCGAATCCTGCTTTGTGCAATGTATGTTTTTTTTTGTTACTGTAATAACTCTCTTCGCAGTTATTCATAAAGTTATTGTTCAAAAATTATGTGCAAAAGATCAAAATATTTTAAATATTAATGTTCCCGTTAAATTTTTTTTAAGGAATAAATCATGTTGTATACACATTGTTTTTCGAAGAAACAATTTCTTTCAATGATAGCATCAAAATTGCTTCTTTTCATGGTACAAATTATTCTCATTCCTATCGTTGATACTGTACATTCAGATTGATAACCCAGTTTCAATTATGACCTTTTGCATACAATCGAGTGCCAATGTTAGTTCTACGTCCATATCATTTTGAATCTGAAAGCAAAATTTTCATGTTCTGTGATATTTGTTAGCGTAAAAGATGGGATCTGGAAATTCAGCCCCTGACCATATGAGTGACCAAGTAAGTAAGTGAATGGGTGAAAGGCTATACAAGTGGGTGAGTGAATGATCAAGTTAGTGACTGACGGTATGAGTGACCATATGTGTGTTTGAGTGACCATATAGTCACACACTTGGCTGACTCACTTGCTCACTCATCTAGCCACCAACTTGATCACTAATATGGTCATTCATTTGGTAACTCATATTGTCACTCACTCATATAGTCACTCTCACACCCACTTGGTAACTCATATGGTCACTCATTCATATGGTCACTCATTCATATGGTCACTCATTCATATTGTCACTCATGCACTCACGTTGTCACTCACACGGTCAGTGCAGACAAAATGCACTGGAGACGAATTTCCGTAAATGCTGTAAAAGACACCTTGTTTTTTTTTGAAGCCTCAATAGCTAATTACTTTCTTAGCATCCATGGCTGTATGGCGATTTGTTACTGGGTTGAAGTGTTTCATAGCAATGTTACCAGACTTATTTTCGAGGGTGAAAACAATGTCTTTTACGCTGATGAATATGGGAAATTTCATGATTGCAGCATGAATGTAACTTAGATTTTAGAAAGAGATTTCATACAAGAATAAATTGAGTTTATGCTGTTTATCATTATTTTTAATATCGCCATTCTCATTTTTTAGTTTGTAGCACAGTTGACATCACTTTGTTTTGCTGGAATAATATATATATATATATATATCAATATCTAATATGGTTAGTGACGCTATAAACAGGATGTCTAAAGACATTCTAATCTGAATTCTGTTCTAATGTCTGAGATGTTTACCAGAAAAAAAAATTTGCAAAATATACAGGGTGTCCCATAAATGTTGAAAAATTCATTAAAATCGAAAGGAATTACTTCATTTGAATGCGGTTCGCGAAAAAGTTATTCTCACAAAGGGGATTTTTTTTGGTAAAGTAGTTCACATTTTTGTTGATAGAGGGTGCTGCAAGATAGTTCAGCAGGAGTGATCAGACCTGAACCTTTCTGTAATCTCTTCTGTGTGTGAAACGTTCGTACAGTTTCAACTGGCTTTATATAAAACAACTCCATCAATAGTGCTTCATCTACCAATGTCAACATCACTATTAAACCTTGTGCCAGTAAGAGAAAAATACAGGAAATGAGCTGTTAATCTTGAACCCTGCATTTTATATGGTCCCGATTTGCATGTTTCCAGTGATTTGCTTTCACACATCGCCCTCTTTCTGAAAAAAAAAAAAACCCTTTGTGAGAATAGATTTTTCGCAAACCCCCCCATATTCAAGTGTACCAATTCCTTCAGTTTTTATAAATTTTTCAACTATTTACAAACTTATGGGACGCCCTGTATAATGAAAGGTACTGTGCTGTATGATAATACATTTTTTTAAGCATATGAACATTTTGTTTTATTCTCACCCTTTGTCATACATGTATACAAAAATTAAAATTTTTGAAGAACGTTACGGATGCAAACTTTTTTGTTTTCACTAATCAATGTGCACATGTTTACATGTTTCTTCCACCCCCTACATTGTATTTTATTTTCCTTCTGGATTTAACTCTGCGCTGGGGAAAGAAAGAAAGCATTTTTTATACGAAAGGAAACCTGTTTTTGAGAATAAAAAATGTATGCGTAAGGGACAATTTTGTGTTTAATCAAGAGTAGTGGTTTCTTACTTTTCTTAAATACAGGGGTCCTGTAAGTGCTAACGCAGACTTTATCTCATCAACCGTCCATCATAGGGGGTATGATTCCAATTTCAAAAATTCTCAAAGGGTGTTCAATAATTACCCTGCACCAGTTTTAAGAGTGAAAATACAGAGTGTAAGAAAATAAAAATAAATCTGAATTTTTATACGTTGTCCTCGTCCTCCAACTTCCAATTAGAAAGTTGTTGCCCCATCTCACCTGAGGTGGACAAGAAAACTTCCAAGTTTCTAAATGCAATATTCGCTGAGATATTCTAATTCAAAAATTGTAGAAAAGTTTGGGGGAAGGACAGCATAAATGACGGAAAGGAGCGTTGTGTCCATTATTTTTTTGTTCTTCCCACCTTTTCTACACTATTTGAATTCAAATATCTAAGCGAATGAGAAACATGCAATTTTTTCCGTTGGCCTCAGGAAATGCGGGGAACAACTTTCTAATTGGAAGTTAGAGCACAGGGGACTGTATAAAAATTAATATTTTTATTATTTTGTGTCACACTGTATTTTCACTCTGAAAATTGGTACCGGGTAATTTTTTAATGTTCTTTTTCAATGCATTTTTTGAATTGGAATCATACCTCTGCGATGGACAGTTTATGAAGGTCAGACAGAGATGAAGGGCGCATAATCACTTACAGGACACCCTGTATATTGTGCTATCATTGTCTAATAGCTAATTCCTTAACAGTTAGTCTTGGAATTCCAGAGGATGTTGGAATTCCAAAAAGAAATGTTCCAAGTGTTGTCATCATCCTAGAAGCCATAATATGAAACCCCTATATTTACCAAATATATAGTCTTTTTTACAGTCACTACCTACATGAGTTGAATTCAGTAAAAATAATAATAGCCGACAGATTTACAGCTATATATAGGGTGCATTAAAAATGAGTTGAAAAGCATCGAGTGTGATGATGAAAAAAATTGATTTGCAAGAATGGGATCTCAAGATATCACATTTTTTTAAAGAAAAATGTTCTAAAAGGCAACGATAGATGGGGGCACTGGAATGCAATGTTCGATGCAGATTTATGTAAATCAGGCTCGAATTGGATAGATGAACGTACATTCTTATTTTGAAGCCGGCAGCCTGCTTTTTTGTAATCTAATTCGAATATTACATCTCAGCGACTCCTCTCCAGACCAACTGTAGCACCCGTTCTGCGCCAACACCTTCTATAGCAGCGGTTCTCAACATTTTTTGACTCGTGGAGCCTCGTAGACCCTTTTTTTTACTTATTCAGCAAAAAAAAAAAAAAAATTACCGATATATTTTTATTCTAAAGTATAATTATAATTATTATTTTTTTAAATTACTGTTTTTCTTTATTTTCCTTGAACCGCTGTTCTAGAGCAAGGTGTTTGGAAGGTGTCTGTGCCCCTAGGGGATATAAGCTGGTTCGTCTCAGGCAAAGCCGCTTGAAAGCGCAAACTCTTAATGCAGCTTTGGTCTGACGTGGGCCACTGTGGGAAATTGCAGCGATTCCGGTCAATGACTTTGGAACTACAGTAAAATCTGAATACCGTTAACAGTAACTGAGAGAGAGAAACGGTTCGTTACTTGAATATGAATGAAATTCTGACAATATGAGATGCGTTTCAAGTCATAAAAATACATAATTACAGTATTGCATGGTTACGAAAGAAATATTACACACAAAGTTTACATATCGAATTTACATCTTTCGGAAAAACCGATCAGTCGTCAGTGTGGTGGGTTGTGCCAAGTATTTGAACTCCTTCAAAATATATTTTTAAAGAAAGTTGCTTCGAAAATTAATTAAAGAAAAATTCTTCCAGAATTAAGGAAAGAGAATTCCAAAATCAATTAAAGGTAATTTCAGCATTAATGAAGTGATAACTCCAGAATTAATTGAAGATCATTCAAGAATAATTGAAAAATAATTCCAGAATTAAGGAAAGAGAATTCCACCATTAATGAAAGATAATTTCAGATTGATGAAAGTGATAATTCTAAAATCAATTAAAAAGTGAGAATTCCAAATTAATGAAAGAAAAAAAAAAATAGAAAATAGAATTATAATAGAAGAGATAATTCCAGAATTAAAATAAGAAATAATTCCGAAATTAATGAAAGAAAAAATTTCAGCATTGATGAAAGTGGTAATTAAAAAATTAATGAAAGATAATTCCAGAAGTAATAAAAGAAATAATTCCAGAAGTAATAAAAGAAATAATTCCAGAAGTAATAAAAGAAATAATTCCAGAAGTAATAAAAGAAATAATTCCAGAAGTAATAAAAGAAATAATTCCAGAATTGATATAAGAAATTTTTCAGGGAACACAGGTGCTGTATAATCCAGACCGGAATCAGGGTCAGAAATGGCTAAAAATCTGCTTACGAAATACTTGAATGGGCCCCTAAAGAGATCCCCTCTTCCCCCTGAAACTGCGGAGGTTGCACCATTCTGTGCCTATTTGTGTGGTGATGATGATTATTTAAAAAAAGAAAAGCAGAATATTCCACTCAGTGTGGTTCCTTGTGAGTGATGCCGAAGAACTGAATTGGATGTTTCAATTCACGGTTCACCTACATATTCCTTCTGTACATAAATAGGTGTCCAAAACAAATAGCAGACGACAGGCGAAACTTGTTTTCTTTTTATTTTTATTTTATCACTGCTGCTGCCATCTTATTTTAAAAATAATAACTATTTAGCAGGTGAAGCTTATTTTTTAAGAAAAGCAGAATATGTCATTCAGTCAAGTTCCTTATGGTAGAAGCTCAAGAACTGAACTGAATGTTCTAATACGCGGTTCAGTTATTTTGTTGGTACATAAGGAGGTGTCCGAAACAAATAGCTTTGGTAGAAGCAGACGACAAAAGTGAAAAGTATGTTTTCCCTTTTTTATTATACTACTGCTGCTGCCATCTTATACAACAAATAACAACTATTTATAAGGTGAAGCTCATTGAAATAAAAAAAAAGCAGACCACCTCATTCAGTCTAGTTCCTTACGAAAGGAGCCAAAGAACTGAACTGAATATTGCAACTCACAGTTCAGTTGTTTTTTAGGTACATGAGGAGATGCCCATAACAAAAGACCTTGGTAGAAGCAGACGACTATCGAGCTTATATTACTGGAGAGCAAAGCTGTATTAAAGATGAGGAATTGAACTTCAACTCCATTGAACTTCAATGGAGAGGCCTGATGCAAACTTGCGCGCCACAGAAACTGAAGCGGTAGGAAAACAAACTAGAATTGTAAACAAATTTTCCAGGAAGGCAGCTGCCATCTTTTTTTTTTATTGCTCTTCCCAGTCATGTTGTAGCAGTGATAGTAATTCGTGGGATGGAAATTCGTGGTCCACGTGGGAAATTTCTTGGCGTTTGTAGGAAATTTTGAGAGTTCAGTAAACAAAAGGTTTTTTGTTGAAAAAAATATATATAAATGCAAAACTGTTTTTTATTTTTATAAAATACTTGATTACATACTCCTACCAATAGATAGCAGCACAATTTTTTGAATGTGTGGGAAAAATTTAGTCAAAAGGGAAATTTTTCGAGGGAAATTTTGCTTGACGAGGTTACCATCACTGCGTTGTAGCTGGGTGGTGTATGTGCTCATTTTTTCCGTCGCATTTCATCTTAAAATCGGTGTTCTTTATCAATAACTCTTAATTAATTCATCAAAAGGCTCTTGTCTGGGTTCAATTAATTTGTTTTCGTGTCTCTCTACATCAGCGGTTCTCAACCGGTGCTCCGCGGCAACTGGAGAATAATAAAATAAATCAATAAATTTCATAAACAAACAAAAAAAAAAGAGAAAAAGAGGCCTAAAGAGGGCTCCACCATAGAAATTTTTCACTGAAAAGGGCTTCGCGAGTCAGAAAAGGTTGAGAACCGCTGCTGTACGTCATTTCCTTCTATTGGCGCACGCAAAGGGGCAGGCCCGTCATTTGGGAGGGGGGGGAGGGGTCAGAGGAGGGCCGTTGCTATATACACACAAATATATAAAATTATAAATACATTGACTACATGTTCTTTGCCTCCCGCTGGAAAAAGTTTGCCCCACCTAGAAAAAGTTGAAATGACGGCTCTGCAAAGGGCGGGGGTTTGGGGTTCTAACACCCCCCCCCCCTCGAGCCAAGATTATAGTGTTATTTTTTAGGAAAAACGTTGAAACCCCCCCCCCCCCAGAAGGGGAAAAAAATCTGAAAACCCCCCCTCAAGAAAATTCTGCGTACGCCTATGTTTCCTTCGAGTTTATTCTTCTCTATTTCATCATAATCGAAGATGTCGAATAATTGCGGCTTCCTATAGGATGGCGAGAGAAGAAGCTCATCCGATTAGATTTCCGAAAAATGACAGCAAGTTATAGTAAAATATGTACAGTCGAATCCCGTTATGACGAACTACAAGAGACCAAAGAAATCATTTCGTTATTACGAAATTCCGTTATAAAGGAATTACAGGTATTTGCATTGTTCCTATGTGAACTAATCTGGGGTATTTGAAAAGTGTTCGTTAAAACGAGATTTTCGCTATAACGGTATTCGTTAAAACGGGATTCGACTGCATTTTACAGTTCCAGCTTAGAAATATTTTCCAACATATTAAAAAAAAAATTACAATATCGAAAAAAAATTTCACATTGTATGCTAACTCAATTTCTGTGAATTCAAAACGCCCGTGATCAACGCAGTATAGTGGAGGGGGGGAACTTGAGGTTCTGCCCCCCCCCCCCCGAAATGTGTGGAAATGACTGAAAAAAGGGGAAGAGATGACCAAATCTTGCTCTACCAATGTGGTCTCCCTCCAAATTGAACTTGAAATTTCTGGCAACGGACCTGCCTGTGTTCTGCATCGCAGTTCATTTCAAAAGAGCGTATCAACGATCCGATATTGTTTACTGCTAATCACAGAAATTTATTGTAATGTGCATCCCCCCCCCCCCCCCCCCCCACCATCGCAACCTGTTGCAGGGCCTCTAGCTCAGGCTTTTAACGGTCCCCTTTCTAGTGAATTTACAGCCTGAAAAAAAAAGAGAATTGTCCGGGGGGGGGGCAGGGCTGGAGCTCTGTCAACCCCACCCTTGTAGGGTACACGGTACTGTGCAGAGTCATGAGGTGAGAATATTCTCATGAATGCAAAATTTGGAGAATAATCGAGAATATTCTTTTAAAAATAATAGAAAATATATGTATTAATTTTGTTTATTTTCTAAAATGAAATACAATTCAATTTTCATTGCCAGAAACGTTTTACCATTCAATTCGATTGAGGAAAATATGAATAAAAATTATTTATTCATTCATGCAGCAAAATTTATAATATATTTTGAATAATTCATTTATAAAAATTTATTTTGCTGCTGAGAGAGAATCAAGTTCATTTTTTTCCTATCTTATCCATGTTAAACTCAACTCACTTCACATGAGTCATTCTTATATGATTATTTTTCAGAACATGTTAATAGTGTAAAGTGAGGGACACCTGTACATAATTTCGGCCATTGGCAATTGGAGATAGAATTGAATGTCTGGGGGAAGGGGGGGGGGGCACGATGACGCCAATTCATATCAGGGGCGTAGCCAGAAATGTCGTTCGGGGGGGGGGACCAAATTGATAAAACCATAGATTTGAATATATTTTTCCCTTTTTTCGGCTGTTTTCTCACATTTCGGGGGACAGGACCTCCAAGTCCCACCCTTGGTTCATATATACATGTACATTAGATCAGTCGACTCCACCTTTGCGGGGCTGACGCTGGGGGAGGCAATGGCCCCCGTATCTCCGCTCATGTTTCTGGCACATTAATATTTCCTTTATCCACTGTTTTTAGAATGCTTTACAGCTGGGCTTGACAAATCCAAGGTCATCATAGCGATTAAAAAACTCAAATTAGTTGCCAAAATTGTGTACACGTTGTTAATAAATGACAACATGAACAAGACAACTCAACATTTTGGTGGTTGCTAATGTCTTGGAAAAGTTGAAAGAAATGATATTTTCTTAACCTGTTTTTCTCAGAAAAAAATGTTTGGCTCCTAAAAGTCTTTTCCCGCCACCTTAATTTTTTAGGGATATGCCATGGCCAGCTTTATGGATAGCAAAAGACATTCATTGTTGCGCAGATTGTTTCTCGTAAGTTTGTTATCAGTTTAAACTAAGTAATATTTTCCCTTGCATTTAACATTTTTTTTCATTTTCTTCCAGACGTCAAGCATAGGAAAGATGTGTGTAGAAATCCAATATTAGGTGGGGATTCTCTTGCTGCAAGTTGATTATGATTGCCAATGTTTGCAACCATCATTTCCAGGAATGGTGTTTCATGAACATCAGCCAGAAAGATTGTTTGGTTCATAACGGTATTGCAAATTCCCAAGCCTCATCGCAATGTCAAGCAGGACGTATGGTACCCTTCTCACAGACATCACATGCGTATATCTCCTATAACCATCCAGGGATGCCATTGACGCACAATAACGCGTCAAATACCCGGAATTTCGGAAAAAGACGCATAAAAATTATGTTCAGGTTTCCTCCGGGACGCGTTCTTTCCTAGTTCTAAAGAGGAAGAAGAAAAAAGTAGAAAAAGAAAAACCTCCCAAAAACATTTCCCCTCCTTTTTTTCCCCAAGTATCGTGACCGCGCGACCTTTTTTTTCAGTGGTTTTACTACTTTGTACACTGTATAAACTGTATTGATATATACGCGGGTTGTTGACGAATAAGATGAGGGATATTTAGTTCTTCCCTGAATAGTGTAGTAGGCCGTGTAGTTGTCAAAGTTTGGAGTTTTATTCCCTTGCGGATTTTCTCCCTTCCAGTTACATATCGACGGAAATTACGGCGCTTTCGTGGCTATCTGCTGGCATTCAAAGATAGCGTATATACGGCGTAAATTCGCCTTGTTCCTACAATAGCCACGTTCAAATGTAAAACTTTCCCGAGATCGTGGAAAAAAACCGAATCAAGCCCATAGAATCCTTTGTTACAACCGTAGCTTCCATCGCCCACCAGGGCGCGATATTGCCCACTTTGGGAAACACGGCATTAGAGCATAGTTTCCCAACCTTTTTCCGTCCCATTGCCCCCTTCTTCAGAAATTTTTCCCTCCCATTGCTCGCCCAACGCAATCTAACCCATAGGATCTTATGTTATACTCGTAGTTTCTACCGCCCCCGCCCCCTGGAACATTCCATCGCCCCCCGGGGGCGTTAACACCCACGATGGGAATCTGCATTAGAGCTTTGTGTGGAATGACGGATTTTTCGGATAAGAAATATGACACTAAGTTCAAAATTTTACAACTTGGTCATAAATCATGTTTTTTTTTGTTTAACCCTTCAAGTGGCATTGACGAGATATCTCGCCTGCATAAAAGTCTCTTGTTTTAGCATCCAGAAGCCCAGGTATTTTTAAAGTTGATTTCTCAATGGAAAGCCTATACCCCTTAGACCTTAGTTTGCTCCTACTGAAAATCGGAAGAAAACATACTTCAGTAAAAAAGATATGGCATTATGAAAGAATGTTTAGTGACCTCTAATTGCCACTTAAAGGGTTAAAATGTCAGTATGTTTTTACTCAGTATGACTTCCCATTCTGTAAGTCATCTTCTCAGTATGACTTACCTTCAGTATGACTTACATGACTTCAGTATGACATTACAGGGATGACAGCTGACAACATTTTTTGTGGCTCAAGTTTTTCTTATAAATTGTGCGTGCTTTTATAACGTGCCGCGTGCGTCACTCAATAGAGTAAACACCCTGTATTGATTGCTTATTGTATTAATTGAGAGAGTGTTATATAGATGGAATGAACCACACACACACACACAATCGGAAACACAAACAATCTTTAATAGAAATATTTCTTCTCCAAACAAAAAAGTTCTGTCTCTCCGTGAGAATTTGGTCCAAAACGACTCCTCAGAGAGAAATCCCGATTCCACGTAAAGCGTCCTCCAGGCAAGACTGCGAATGCAAATATTAATCACATAAGTTATTTGAAATTGCATTTATAGCACTATATACACATCTTATTATCATTTTCACGTTACGATAGACCAAGGGTATCCAATCGTTAGGGGGAGAGCGGAATAACGTTACTTAAGTAAAAATGTGCCGCGGGCTGCTTGCGTGTTCTGCCACTGCGGGAACGTGTTGCGAGCGTCACTCAAATGATGTGGAACTGCACCACTGGTCACTTGAGTGATCTGAGAATGTGCGGCTTGTGTCACGCCTCACTCAAATGATGTAGAACTGCTGGTCACTTGAGTGATCTGAAATGTGACACTCAGTTCATTTTTACGAAATTAGGGTGAGGTTGCAGGCTACATCAGATGGCTCCAAGGTGCCACATTCGGCCCAAGGTATAAGCATCTATGCGATAGACTATTGCACCTTATGTTGCTAAAGGCCTATCAAACTACACCGACGTTGAGATAGAATTCGCAACGTCTCTGACGTGACGTGGTAATCACATCACACGTCAGTGTAGTGTGTTTCTGCTTTAAGACAGCCCTGCTCACATTGGCACAAAATCAGGTATTACTTGTATGGAATTCACCTTTAAAATCATAAAGCAGGAGTCGTCCTATGAGCATAGGTGCCGGAACTTAGGGGAGGGGGGGCTGATGTTATTAGAGCCCCCTCCGATAAATTTCGCGGGGTGAGGGGGGGGGCTGAGGCCTCTCCTAATAATTATTGAAAAAACAATACAATTGCAAAAAAACCACTCCCCGCCTCTCCTTCGCAAGGGCTTTAGTCCCGTTAATACGGAAAACTGGCAACTTCATGTGGGCGTCTTTCTGCCAATGAGGTTTATTAAGACATTGCCTACAACGGGAAATTTAACGTTTTTTTTATTTACTGCAGCGCAATCAAAATTTCCCGCGCTTTGAGCATTATAACGTTCGTATTGTTATTGGTAATACAGAGAAATCCAGTTAAAACGAAATTCGAAGGAACGAAAATTTCGCTTGTTATAACCAGAGTTCGATACTACTGTGGAATGAATGAATCAGGGCTTCCACAGAGTATTAGGTTGGCATTACATTATAAAAGTTTTGTAAAAGATCTTTGGTAAAACTTGAAAAAAAAACCCAATATGCCTAATGGTAGCATTTTTCAAGTTTTATAAAATAACTTTTTTCTAAACATTTTACAGTGTAATCCTGGTCTTCGGCAGTTTCTTCAGAAGGAGGTGCATGTTCTTTATGAGGTGCATGTGCGGTTGTGGCAGTAGTTTTCATAAAAAAAAAGTAACAAACTCGTTATAATATTATACATAACATAATAGCTTTTGAAGCAAGCAATTGTAAGAATATTTCTACATACTCTAGCCATCAATAGTCCTCCCAAATTGTGTGTGACCTGAAAAAGACGAGGAAACAAATTACATTCAGTACACATTCACGAAATTAAATTTCTTCTTACCCATTACTTTGACATAGGGGGGGGGGGGGGCTCTTGATAACGGACTGTACGGGACCGAAATTTTTGTCTGGAGATTGTCTGTTAATATACATCATAGTTTCCTAACCTTTTTTTTTTGTCCCATCACCCACTTCTTCAGAATTTTTTCCTCCCGTCGCCCCCCCAATGCAAGCAAACCCATAGGATCCTATGTTATACCCATAGCTTTTATCACCCCCCTGGAACATTCCTCAAGGGGGGCGTTAACGCCCACGTTGGGAATCACTGATATACAGGGTACACAGCAAATAGGGGGGGGGGGTATGTCATTTTACTGGCGAACCATTGATCGTAGAGGCATACTTACAGTTAGAAAGTTTCCAAATAACGTTTAGTAATCAGATATGTAATCCATGTTTCAAAGGGTTGTATAGTTATTAAAATAAAAATTTTAAACTTTTTATACAGTCCCCCCAGTTGCCCCAAAACCCAATTTGATGATGTAAAAAAAAACCCCAAAACCTTTTATACAGTTTCCCAGTTGCCCCAAAACCCAATTAGAAAGTTATTGCCCTGTCTCTCCTGATGCCAAAAAAAAAAACCCCCCACCATATGTTTCCGAGTGCAAAATCCACTGAGATATTCAAATTCAAAAATTAGAAGAAACTTGGAAAAAAAAAACCCAACTCTAATCGTGAGGAAAAACTGTTTAACCTGCATTTAACGCTGTTTCCCCCGCCCCCCCCCCGCATTCGAATATTTCAGTGAATATTGCACTTGGAAACATGAATATTTTTTTGTTGGCATCAGGAGAGACAGGGCAACAACGTTCTAATTGGGTTTTGGGACACGCGGCGACTGTTTAGAAAGTTAATTTTTTTTTTTATTTCAATAAAAAAAATTTAATTTTTCCGTTTGCTATGCACCCTGTATAGCGAAATACATGAAGGCCTTGTTTCAGAATGTCCGATAGCAGGGAGTGTCCGTTATGCAGAGGTTCCTTTGTATAACTCGTTCATTTTGATTAACAGGAGCAATGCAACATTCAGTCGAGCGCAACTGTTATACGGTTGAAATTTCTACAAATCAAATAGTTAGTGCTCATCCAAATGGTTTCTGAGTAAGGCACCCAGCAATCAAAAGAGCGACCTAGAGCGTGTGCAAGCATGAGAGTGACTTAAAGAGTGTGTGTGAGCATGGGATTGATGAAAAGCGTGACTCGGAAACGTACATGTCCTGGAAGGGGTGGAGGGAGGCCAAGCGGGTGGCGAATTCGAGGAACGATTAGTGAAGAAAATTAGACTATAGAATGGGAGGAGGGCGGCCATAAATGCGCCTTTGAATATGCCGTCAAACAGTACCAAGTTTAACTTTTTCTTTAGTGGCCCTCGTACGTGATAATTATATGACATCATAATAGTACTGAGGAAAATGATGACTGTAGTCAACTTACCACTCTCCTGAATGCTCTGTCCGAGTGGAATCGCTTCATCAAACACTTCTGGCCCTTTCGATAGAGGAAAAAAAGACATACATATTACGAGTAACACATTACTTATAATTATGTAACAATAAATGTTTACATAATAATGAATATATTATGTATTAACGTAAAGCCCGGAAGTTTGGCCCTAAAGCCGGGTTTTCCTAGGAGCAAGTTTCCTGCACCGCGCGCAACGTGATTCGCCCAGCGCGATACGCCGTCCACTCACCAATAAGAAAAGCATCATGACCGTTTTCCTACAGAGCGCAATACGCCTCACGACAGCGCTTTACGTCGGGCGTGATTGGCCGACTGCTTCCGATCTGCTTCTGAGCCACCCTGATCTGATACGCCACGCTTGGAAAACACAAACGCGTAGCGTAATTATGTAACACGTTTCTGCCGGCGCGAAATGGTCTAATTTGGTTCACGCGGCGCAAGAAACCTATTCCTTGGAAAACCCGACTTAAAAATGGTTGAAATAGGCAGGCAAAAAGGCACTAAAAATGCCTAAAATAGGCACTAAGAAAAGGCATTTATAATTTATGGAAGGAAGAAAAAACTACTAAAAACTATTATTATGAACTAATAATAAAGTATTGAGGGCCCAAAAAGTAGCTGAAAAATTGGTTGCACTTGGTCCGTCTATTGTTTTAATTATAGTTTATAATAACTGCATTATATTGTCCAAGTTAAATTGATTTCAAGTCCAAAAATAAAATGTTACTAGACCCTCAGACCAGGGCCGTCTTAAAAGCATCATGGGCCCCCGGACCAAGTGGTTTCTCTGAGGCTCTACCAGATAAATTCTAGAACATTTTAACTAGATGTCGTTTTCGTGAGGCCCCTTTACTCTTGGGGACCCATGCGTTCAGACGGCACTGCTCAGAACCAGGCCAATTCCAGGGCCACCATTAAGGCCCGAAGAGGAAAATGATCTGCGGGGGGGGGGGGCTCCCTTGAGTTGCGAATAATTCTCGTTTATTTGTTGTATTATTTGGAAGAATCATTTCTATATAATTGGAAGCACGTCTATCTTGTTCTATTTTTGTGAAATATTATATAATGTATACCGAACTCCTTCAAGCGCGTTGCCCGATGTAGCCGTACTTGACGCACACCCCCTGGTGGCGACTCTGGTCAATTTAATCGAATACTAAATATGTATGTTTAATAAATAGCCATGGTTGTTTGCAGTGCATTTATGGTGCAAGATAAACAAGATGATGTAACAACAACACAGGGGTTCCTGTCTGTTCCCACCCTTCATCGTGTGAACGATGACGTCAATTCATGACCTCTTGGGACGATCATCGGTCCGCTATACACATCATACAACGCTGTCCAATGCCTGAGCGAGACCTATTAAGTGAAGCGTTTGGAGAAGCTAAAAATTTCTTAATTTCCCCTGCTTTTGTAACACGGGCCTGCGTTGCTCTGAAACAAAATCATTCACGTCTAACACCATCCAACAAAGTGTTAGTGCATGGCAACACCAATCTCTCAGATCACTTATGGAGGCTGAAGGGGGAAGGGCTTTCTAATGATCATTAATACTGACAGTTTTTAAAAAGAGCTATGCTTTTGGAGTTCTGAATGCTCAAAATATCCAAATTTTATAGATTATGGGCTCTGAAATTCACTAATAAACTTAAAACTAGGTTAAAATAGGCATTTACGGCAGGAAAAAAAAAAAAAAAGGCATTTATATCAAAAAAAAAGTTTGAAAATAAGCAAAAAAAAGGCATTTATGGCATTTTGCCTGAATTTCCGGGCTCTGGTAATAAGTAATTATGGTAAACCGACTGCGTGCCGATTCCCTGATTTGGTTTTTCTCGAAAAATTCTCGGCTCCGTTAATTAATAGGTAGGTTTTTCATTCTGATTGCCTTTCTCGGTCCACCGCTTTGGAACTGAGAAACTGTTTCACTGTACTAACCTGGAAGATCATGTTAAGGCCATCGGGATTGGTGCAGACCTCATTCACGGCTGTCTCAAGGCCCGTACTGCTACCGACATTCTTAGAAGTACACTGGAAAAACGCTTCTCGCAGCTATGGGGGAAAAAAAATCAATCACCGTTAGGATCGATGAACGCTAAGTGATTAATCACAATATGGTATTACAATGTATAACATGATGGGAAGTTTAAAGAATCTACGATAAATGATATTGTTGTGATCAGTGGCCTATTTACGGGGGGAAGGGGCTTAGCGGGCTATGGTCCAGGTTCAGAGGGGCGGCTAATTTGAGGAGTGAGTATATCCAAGGAAACTAGTTGAATGGGAGAAGGGAATGGGTGAAATTTGTACAACCCTCAATAAATCTATCCCTGCCCAGACAGCAAGAGACTAGGCCAGTAAGTGACTAAAAGAATGAGTAAACATGTGAATGACCTACAGAGCATGGGACATGTTCAGTGAGTGACCTAGACCCAGGGCTGTCTTAAGAACATCCTGGGTTAACGGGAAAAGTGATTTTTCCCGAATCCCCTACCCGGCGCGAGACATGTTTATTTTCGAAAATTTTAAGCAGAAACCCCCCGTGGGCCGTGCCAATACCTTCTAAAGCAGAAGCTTGCTCTAGAAGGTGTTGGCCGTGCCCATGCGTTAAGACAGCATTTCAATAGAGTGTGTGCAAGCATGTGAGTGACCAAAACAGTGTAAAGCATGTGTAACACTGGTGTACTTGGGGCGGCCAAATTCGCGTAGCCCACAGGCGGCAAAACCATAAATGCGCCTCTGATTATGATCGATGTCCATATAATTTCTTTGTGTTATCTATCTTAAACCAGGGGAAACACTCCGTCATCTTGGAAACTTGTTGCGGGCCACTGACGGGATTTTTTTATAACGGTTTACGGGTCACACTAAAATGAAACATTTCGTAATTTTTTGCTTTCAACTTAATTTGCATAATTTTTTTCTTCATTGTGACAACAACATGACAAATTGGTACAAACAGAACAAAAATACATACATTCATAAAAAATGAACATAAAATTAGGAACATTCACTCTGTGACCCCAAGGGACTATGGTGTCCTTCCAGCAGGTCGTCGTCTATAAGAATAGTCTATCTGTTAGTCAAGTGGCAACTGCCCTTACTTCTTTCAACGTATAGTTAACTTATGTTAGGGTTTTGTGGAATTTATTTTACTAAAATGTCAGTCAATATCTTGCAATTACAAAAATTTTCAAAAATAATTAGATTCACACAAATATACCATACACATCAATGAATCCAGCTTCTCAAGCATCATAATTATTGCATAATTGCTTCATAATTTGTCTCTATCTTGCGAATGAATAAATGTTGAAATTGTGGAATTCATATTATTTAATAACGATTTTAAAACGCACGACTTGTTGGGGCACGTGCCCCTCTTACTGCAAATTTTGGGGGGGGGGGGGAGAGGGCCCGAAATCTGCTTTGTATATTTTACTCACTTTTTATTCACAATATTATTTCACTAATTCTATTCACTTTCCAGATAAACGCAGTAGACTACAAAGGCAACGAATCTCTCAATCTTTATTTGGAGCTCGTGTGCACTGAAAGGGGCCGTACATGGACGGCCGGACTCGACTCTGGCCGAGCTCGCAACTGCTGACGCTGCCACCAGATGGCGACTTATGAAAGGATGACGTCACTATCCATACAAAAAACGGAAAGTGAAAGGACGTGGGTTCGATTCCCCGCAAAAAGGAACTTGAATTTTCTCTCTTTCCAAAAATTAATCTTCGCAACAGCCAGTTGTTAAAACCTTGTATGGATAGCGGAGAGAGTGACGCCATTCTTTCATATATATATATACAGGTCGCCAAAAAAGACTTTCGCCATGCTGGAAAAGAGCAATAAACCGAGGAAGAAAAATACTCTGTCTTTCCTATTATTAATATTACACGTACATATTCCTACACTACCCCAAATTGAAAGGGGGGGGGGGGAAGTATCTTTTAAACACCATCTTTTTCCCACTGTTATCTAAATTTGAAACAAAAGCTGATTCCACTTATTGACAGTTTATCTGATAGGTCGGGATGGGAAAAAACCTGTGTTAAGAACAGACCCCATTCATAGAACTCCGTAGCGGAAAACCGGTTTTGGGGTACTTAAAACCGACCATTGAAATCGCCAACGGTTATCTATCCACCAAAATCGGTTTATACGCTGCGGACTTCTGCGGTTGTGGATCTGGCTTAAGGAGAAGTATCGTCGCAAAGTATCTGAGCTCGTCATTGCCAAAATGGTGGGGGAGGGGGGGGGGTGTTTAAGGAGTCGAGATATCTCGTAAATGCCGCCTGGATGTTAAATTGACAGAAAAAAAAAAAATCAAATATACTTACTGAACTGGGCAGTTTACTCACGCAGTTCCATATCGTACTCGCCAGGTTAGAGCCGTTTTGTTCTGAGGGAAATCGGGAAAGAAAAATTATATTAAATGAATCCTTGAACATACACAGTGGAGTCACATTATTACGACCACGAACTTTGACATCAATTGCATGTAGTTAATAAAATAAGAGTCACGACACGAGCGGGCTAGACAATTAAGGATTTTTATGATCCCATTGATGGGATAGAATCCTATCACCGTCACCCTTATGAAGGACTATAATCTAAGACAGGGGTCGGCAACCATTTTTTTAGTGCGGGTTAAAGTAAACCAAAATTTGTATATTAAGAAGACACGTTTCGGGTATATACTTTATATACACTGCTCAAAACAATTAGGGGAGCACATGGTTTTAACAAAATTACGCAAAGATGTATACCGATAAGTAACATAAAATGAATCATCCATAATTTAAAGCCTAGCAGGAAACGGAAGAAGAAAACTTCATATGCAAATCAAAGTTCATGACGTCAAAAACCAGGAAAAAGGAGATAAGGGCAGAAATCGGGATGTTGCAGAAACGTCTGTTTTACTGCCGTAACTGTGAAATTCGATTGCGCAGTATTGTTTTTTGAGACAAGGTGACTTGAGGATGTCTCAACAACGTGATTTACCGGAATCCATGGCATGGCGTGTTATAGGCAGACTGGAATCCGGGCAAACACAACGTAGTGTCGCGGACGCTGTTGGAGTCGCCAGAAGTGTTGTTGCAAGGCTGTGGAATCGATTCCAAGAAACAGGAAATGTTAGACGTCGACCAGGGCAAGGTCGGCCACGCGCCACTACAGCAACTGATGACCGGTATGTACGGTTAACAGCCCGTCGAAACAGAACAGAGAATGCTACGCAGCTGCAAAGACGGTTGCTCTTGGCAACAGGACGAAGGGTGTCCAGCCAAACAGTACGTAATCGGCTTCATGAGGGAGGGCTCTATGCACGTAGGCCAATGGTCTGCATTCCGTTGACCCCACGCCACCGTGCGGCCCGAAGAAGATGGGCTGCTGAACATCGAGATTAGAAGCAACATGATTGGAGCCAAGTGCTGTATACAGACGAGTCCCGATTCAGTCTGGAGTGTGACACCCGACGTGTTCTGGTATGGAGGGACAGGGGCACTCGAAATATCCCCGCATTCGTTCGTGAAAGGTCACAATACAGACGAGCTGGTTGGATGGTATGGGGTGGAATCAGCATACGCGGACGTACGGACCTGCATATCATTCGGAATGGCACTTTGACGGCCCGAAGGTATGCAGACGAGATACTGCGACCTCATGTCATCCCTTACGCTGGAGCCATTGGAGATTCCTTTGTTTTCCGGGATGATAATGCCCGACCGCATAGAGCTCGTCTGGTGGAGAACATGCTTGAAGCTGAAACAATACAGCGTATGGAATGGCCAGCGTGCTCTCCTGACCTGAATCCAATCGAGCATGTTTGGGACATGCTCGGACGACGCATTGCTGCGCGACCAAGGCCGCCTGTTACTGTCCGAGACTTGCAGATTGCACTTCTTGAGGAGTGGAACAGTATTCCTCAAAGTCTGATCGATAACCTCATGGCAAATAGGTGTGCAGCAGTCTTAGCTGTTCAAGGAGACCATACGCCCTATTAAAACTCATGCATCATGTCTAAACAGTACTTTTTTTTATCGTTTACATGTAACCAAATTGTTGCCCTAAATCATCTTTCCATGTTTTCTCCATATTTTCAAAGAATTAAAATTAATTCCAAATTTTTTTACGTCTTTTTTCTGTATTGCGCATTGATACGCGTGTACTATCCATTGTATGCCAATACGTGGCTGTCTCGCACGGTTTTCTTCACTTTTTTGCTTGCTCCCCTAATTGTTTTGAGCAGTGTATATACTGAATATAATTATACTTTATTTTCGGAACTCAAGCGGGTCACTTGAATTATGAAATGTGTCCCTCTGACGCGCGGGCTATAGGTTGCCGAGGCCTGATCTAAGACATAGTTTTCCCACCTTATTGTTCTATCTCACCCCTCTTCAGAAATGTTTTTCTCTCATCACCCCCCTTCCATCTCAAGAGAACCTATAGGATAACATGTTATACCTGTAGTTTCTATCGTCTCCTGGACCGTTTCATCGCCCCCAAGGGAACTATATTGTTCACTTAGGGAAACGCACCATGATCTTCTGGTACAGAGATTCTCTAGGGCCCCCCTGGAAACAGACTTGAAACTCTAGTCATCTCAATTCAGGAACTTGCATGGTGTATTCGATTTTTTTAAATTTTAGTCTCGTGAACGTGAGTTGTTCTTCCTACGCAACCTGCTTCACCTGGTAGGCTCATGCGTTTAGACGACCCAGGGACACCTGAGATAAGATTTTTAACGGATTTTCAACCCCCCAATGCCAAGACTTCTAGCGGGTCTTCAGGAACTATTTTTGAAAATGTATAAAACACAGTAAAATAGTTATAAAAAGGTTCACGATGGGTCTGTAGGCTTCTAGCCTAGGCCTCTGTGCCGTGTCACAGCCCTTTGTGAGGAGTTCGTTTATAGATATTGAAAGGGACGCCAATTTTTTTCGCATCAAGACACAAAATGTCCAAGTCCGGTGTGTATGGGTAGATGCGTATTTACACGGGGGCTTAGTGGGCTATAGCCCAAGGCGGAAAATTCGGATGGGCGGCAAATTTGAGGAATGAGTGGTAAAGAGAACTAGAGAGGTTAGAATGGGAGATAAACTTGGTAAAGAGCTTTTTAGCTGACAAGCGGTAAAACCATAAGCCTGCCTCTGCCTGGAGAGCGAGGCACTAGGTCAGTGAATGACCAAACGAGTGAACTAAAGGGTTTGTAAGCACGTGAGTGAACAAAAACGTATGTCAGCATGTGAGGGATCAAGAAAAGTGTCCAACAGAGCTAAGAACCTGTCAGTGAGTGACTAAAAAAGTGACCTAGAGAGCGTGGGAAGAGGTCAGTGACAGACGAAAAGAATGATCTAGGGAGTGTCTGAGCGTGAAAGTGACCTGGAGATCGAGAGGACAAGGTCAATACATGACCAAAAGAGGGTGTAAGCATGTGAACAACCAAAAGAATAACCTAGAGAGCGAGTGGCTAAATCAGAAACCGTCGAAAAAAAGTGAGCTGAAGAGTTTTTGAGTTGGAATGACCTAGTGATCAAGGGGCCAGGTCAGTGAGTGACCAAGAAAGTGTGCAAGCATGTGAAGGACTAAAGAGGTAGGGCCTACAGAGCAAGGTACTATGAGCGACCAAAAGAGTGACCTAGAACATGTGCAAGCATGTAAGTGCCCAAAACAGTGAGTGAACATAAGATTGATCTAAAGACAGAAGTGTACTTATCGGGGCGGGAGGCAAAGTGGGTTATGGGTGCAGGGCTGCGAATTTTAGTGAACAAAATTAGACTCGAATGGGAGAAGGTCGGAAAAATTCGTGTGCCCCTCCCATAGAGTGGCGAAACCATAAATACGCCTCAGCGTATGGAACTTTCAAGAACCGTAACACAACACATGCATGGCCCTGAAATGTTTGAAAATTGTAGAAAGAGTATCACCAAGACTTCTAAGTACATTTCTCTCTGTTCCCATTTCTCCACCAAGTCGTACCCTCGACCCATAGCCCTGGACCAGTATCTACTAGTAATCACGTGCTTCCAGCGAAGAAGAAGCAGACATTTTTCTACAAATGTATTCATACAATGGGATATTAAAACATAACCTTTTTAAAATTTGGTGAGTAGTTGAGGGCCACTCACCGCATGCGGTAGCAAACGCTTGTTTAATTTGAGGAGTGATTTGAGATTGAGCCTCGCAATAGGCCACCAAGACCATCACCAACCCGAGGACCATGACCTTCACCATATCGTGAATGCAATAAATTTCCGGTGGCTGAAAACAAACAATATGGAAATTATTACTCTTATAATTATTACTTCATAATTGCCGATGCGAGTTTTTGAGATGGAAATATTGTGAATACAGACAGGTACAATATGTAAAAATGCCAATTTTTCGCTTTTTTGTACACGAAGTGGAGGACTATATTATATCGAGAAAAAATATGGGAAATAGTACATATAGATGCATTACCGTAATTTTGTCGACCGAATTGCCAATTATTGCTAAGTTTGCTGAAAAATTTCCAATGGCGGGAAATAAAGAGCCGATGAAAATCGCAGCGATTTCACGAATAAATGTGATTGAAATGTATTTCTCACAAAAAAAAGTAGTAATTATTGAGAAAATTTCTTACAAATTGCTCTTCGCGGTAGATAATGGTTGTAGTTGCATCTGCAGTGAATTTTTAAAAAAAAAAGGGGGGGGGGGAGCGTGAGAAATACAGAGTGATTATAATTAAAGTTTCCGAAAGAGAGAGAGATGACTCCGAGTAGATTTTCTCGAAAATTGCTTATCCGAATACAGCCAGATTTTTAGCATAGCTTAATGAGATCATGGGAGAGAGATTTATGAAATTTAAAAAAAAAAAGTTTAATTTTTGACCACCAGGCGAACAAGTGGCGCTTTTTTTATTGCATTTTACATTTTCCCATGGTCCAAATAGTGTATATACCAAGTTTCAATGAAATACATCCTCCAGAACAGGGTCTGTATATTGAAACTACTCAGACCTATATAGCGCCTGGAGAATGTATTCCATTGAAATTTGGTATGTACACTATATGGACCACGGGAAAAAGGAAAATCCAATAAATAAAAGCTGTAAAATGCAATTAAGAAAAAGCCAATTTTCCACCTGGTGGTCGAAAATTGAACTATTTTTTTATTTCATTAATCTCTCCCATGGTCTCATTAAGATATTGTAAAAAAATTGGTTGTAATATATAAAGTATAAGTAAAAAAAGTATATAATAATAATACTGTAAAATGAGCAGTTTTGGAGATGAATACTCGTATTTATAGTCATAATCATAATACAATTTCGCATTTTTACGTTGATTCGAGCTACTCATTCAGCAGTCTTGCGACCTGAAGCGTTCTTACCCAGTGACGAGTTCTACTACAGCTACTAAACAGCACATGTACCTGGTAAATATTCCTCTGTGGAACTTCTAAAGAATTGGAGCATGTCGGAAGTGCACCTAGCGATTTAAGTTTGTTTTGTGTTCTAGTTTGTGTTGGTATATTCCAATGATATAGAGGCCGCATTAGCATTTACAGGACACCCTGTGTACTGATTACAAAATAGTATTTCAGTTTTATGCGAATGTTTTCACAAGTTCTACTGTCGCGAAAGCGCAGCTGGTACATGGCCTACGAACAAGTGGTAAGTCAAAACTATGGCACGGTATAAGAGCATAAATGATCACTAGGCCTGTGCCGTCTTAACAGCACCATTGATCCTCAGGCAAAGTGATATTTTGAGTCCCATGTACAGATGGAAGTATCCGCTCACCAATTAACATACTTCTTGTCAAAAATCAGGATACATATCTCACATTATCACGAGTCCCTCATGCACTTGATACCAGGGCTGCGTAGAGTCATCTACATACACTTGAGTCTGAGAACAGGAGCCTATCAAGTTCTAGTTGGTATATTCCACTATTGGCCCTGATAAGATACCTTAAAAAAAAAATTTGCTGTCTCCTTTGGCGTTCTTTTCGGTCTTTCACAATGATGTAACAACTTGGATGTATTATATATATGTACATAGGCTATAATTAGCATATTATAATTTGTATAATTATAGTAGTTTAAGATCCAGATATTTAAATTAGGTAGAATCACTGTCAATACCACTTACATACAATAAATGTAACTTTCAGATGAGATTCCCTACTCATCTAGTAAAATAAGATACAAGGGAATATAGCAATCCTCTCTAGAGGCACCTGAAATTCTATGGAATTTCAAATCATCGTCTACCAACCATAGGGCATTATATGCACTACTGTATCAGATTGGCAGGGACATGACTCAGGGGGGTATGCACTGCATCATATTGTAGTTGGAAACCCGATTCCACCAAACAAGGTTTCTCGGTATAACCCATAACATGAGGTTTCGAATTCTATTATTACGCATCAAACAACATCCCTAGAGAGCTATCCCTAGATAATATCATCAATATTATCCCGTATAAAAAACGTATATATAATTATCGATTATATTAATTGTGGAGATGGAGATTAAAGGAAGAAAATTCATCTCTGCCCCCACGGGGAATCAAACCCCGGTATCTCGCTTGCCGGACGAGTGCTCTTGCTCCCGTCCGGCTTAATTTCCTGCACACTGTATTTTCACTCTCAAAATTGGTGAAAAGTAATTTTTGGACACCTTTTGAGCATTTTTCTAAATTGAAATCATACCTCTACGACAGACGTTGGGTGAGATAGAGGCCGCGTGCACTATGAGTAATCTTTGACGTATCAATAAATATTGGTTTTTGCCGGAGATGCCCTGCATCTCCCCACTCCGGGGGGACTGAAGAGCTTACGTTGCTTCTTGCGATAGAGACTGGGTTTCTCCAGTTAAAACATAGGCAACAAGACGGCAATAACTTTCTAATCGGAAGTTAGAGGAGGGAAAGGGCGCCGTGTAAAAATTGAGATTTTTCATTTTGTGACACACTGCATTTTCACTCTCAAAATTGGTGAAAAGTCATTTTTGGACACCTTTTGAGCATTTTTCTAAATTGAAATCATACCTCTACGACAGACGTTGGGTGAGATAGAGGCCGCGTTAGCACTTACAGGACGCCCTGAATAAGTTCTGATAAATATAATCGGCCTAGCTCTGTTCGTCGCCATTGACAAAGTACCGTGAAGCCCCAGGAGGCTCGACGAGAATCACCATGCTCCCCCCCCCATATCCTGGACCTGGAGCAGCGCCCCTAGACTGGGATCTTTTGCGGCCCCCCCCCCGACAAGACTTTCACGGGGCTTCTTTATGATGCATTTATAGCGTGAAAAAACAAAAAAGTAGTGAAAATTGTCCCGGGCCCCGGGTCTGGAGCCTTGTCAGCCCACCCCTTGTGGGGGGCCACGAGAATCACTAGTGTCTAAAGTCAGCCAATCAATAAATTTCAGAGGATATACTAGTCCATAATACAAAATAATTTAAATAATCAAGATACGATAACATATTCAAATAGCAAAAAACTCACTGGGAAACGAACTTACGCCAAATTGGAAAACAAATATTCTCCGATGATAATTCGATACAACAACTTTTCCTCTCGTTTGAACGAATATTCGAGATCGAATCGGATCACCAGTGAAATGAGATCCCAGGTAAAAAATCACGCTGATTTATAATGGTTTAAAAAAGCACCATTACACAGCGGGTGGAATTCCAATGAATAGGAAAAATTCCTACTAACGTGTCTAAAAAACACATGTCCATTCAAATCACTTGACATTTCAATGTCGCGTCCAACCTCACGCTACGTACCACGGGGACCTTGAACAGATAACACACACACACACACACAAAAACCGATCTCTACATTAATTAACACAAAAGAAGTGGTAATTATTATAAAACTCACCTTTCCCCGTCGAGTTTCAGGTTACGAATACTCGCTTAAAATTGAAAAAGACAGTGAAGATTTTCCTTCCAGTTTCTCTTCACGGATGATATTGCCAAATATATCCGACTTGGATAGCGTTCAATGACAGAAAGACCGATGAATCTACGATCCCCCTACAAATACGTTTCGCGCGAACAGTTTGAGAAATTGTAAGTCATTGGTCACGTGACTTCGGGAATTTTTTGATCGAAACTCATTCAATGTATATCGCAAGACATAATGTTTAGGATTGGTGTGTGTTTTTTTCAAGGTTACTAAGTTATTACAGCGGCTTACAAAATGTAAGAACTGCTGACGAGGACTAATAAATTACGCATTTTTGCCGAATTCCATCACGGTTTTTTTGCCAACGAGGCATTCCGTTGTGTTGAGACGTGTGTCGTTGTTCCCTCTTCCCTGAACTGGATAAAATGTTGTCCTTTATATTAAATTTGCGTTGAACTAGAACTGAATTTTAAATAGGTGTTTAGGTTCATTAACGAGGGAATTTCGTAATTTCGTGGTTTATGATTGGGGCCGTTCAAGTATTACGTCAGCATCGATGGGGGGGGGGGGAAGGATTTGCTGACTTTTGATGACAAGGGGGGGGGGAGGATGGGGTTTGAATGATGCTTACGTCATCAACCACCCATTATGGAAATATGAAATATTTTTAATGACATCTTAATCGGTGCGCCAAAAACGAGAAAAACCTTTCGATAGTTTGTGGGCAATTGAAGTAACATCTCCCCCATTGATAAGTGCCCTACAGAACCACTTTAGTGATCTCTAAATGTTTCGTGGATCAATTGATCTGGAAATGCGTCCGGGTCGCTTAAGTGCTCTGGAATTGTGCCACGCATCGCTCAAGTGATCCGTAAATTATATGCCGTGGATCACTTAAATAATCTGAGAATGTGCCGCGGGTAACTTGAGTGATGTAGAACCGCACTGGGGGGCCACTTAAGTGCTCTAAAACGACGTCGCATGTCACTCAAGGGGCTGTGAGCGGTTCTATCTATCTATCTATCACTCAAGGGATCTCTAAATGTGCCACGGGCCCCTTAAATGTTCTGTAATTGTACCACGGGACACTTAAGTGATCTGTAAATGTGCCGCTTAGTTCAGTTTTACAAAATTAGGTTTGAGGAGGGCAGGCCGCATCAGATAACCCCCCCGGGGCCGTATTTGGTCCGCGGGCCAAGGGCGTTTAGGCGATTTATCATTATAAAGTATGTATTAGAGGGTAGGTCGCAATGAATTAATTGAAGATGAATTTTGAGTTCATAGCCTTCAAATAACATTGAAATAATTGACAGAAATTGATTATAATAACATATAAAGGTATTTTCTTCCGAAATTTTAATTAAAAGAATATTTTTGCATAAAAAAAAAAAATTTTGATCGTCGGGGGGGGGGGGAAGCGCGAGCCTCTCCATGCCCACTCTTCCCCCCCCCCCCCATGTACGTCTCTGATCCCACCAATATGCGTCAGGATTCAGAGGGGCAGAGCTGATGACGAAATTTTGCTGACGGGGGGGGGGAAAGGGGGTCAGAGTTTTGCTGACAAGGGGGGGGGGAGAAGGAGTCAAAAATGGCTAAAAATTTGCTTACGTAATACTTGAACGACCCCTTTGGTGTTTTCACATTTGGAAATCGCTTATAGTTATAACTAGGGGCTAGGATTTTCTTTATGCCCTAAAAAAAACTAAAAATATGCCCTTGAAAAAGTTGGAATACTGTATGCCCTAAACAACTTCAAATACGGTACACTGTATGTCGTAAAAATTTTAAATACAGTTGACCCTAAAAAGAAACATGAAATAATGTAAATAATTAAAACTTGAAATAATGTAAACCAGAAAAACTTGAAATAATGTTCGGCCCAAACAACTGGAAATATGGTGCTGTAAGCTCTAAAAAACTTGAAATGCTGTATGCCCTAAAAAAGTCGAAACACTTTATGCCCAAAAACATGATATATATATATTCCCAATAATTTGAAATAATGTATACTCTAAAAACTTGCAATACCGTTTGCCCTAAAAAAACTTGAAATACTGTATGCAGTGGCATACTGACGAATGGGGCCCACCCGAGCACCCGAGAGCCTCAAGAGAAGAAGGGGGGGGGGGCCCTCACAAAAATGAGATCAAGTTGAAATTTTCGAGAATTTGCCCCCATAGGGCTTCAGAAAGACCACTTTGCTCGAGGCCTATGATACTTTCCCCTAAACAAAATCTCAAAATATGCCCTTAAAAAATTGGTCTTATGAAAGAGTTGTCGTCATATTAAATTTCAGATGAACTTGAACTGATTTCAAAATAAGTGCTATATATCAGCATACACCCTATTTTATTTTTAGGGCGTGAATTTCGTGGATTTTGTGTACAATTTTTGTATTTGAGCGGAAAAAAATCGCTTTTATTAGCGTTATGGTTACTACCGTATGTTTGAACAAGAAAAATTCATGTTCGTTATTTTAAACTTGGCGGAAAATCCAGGGTGTCCAGTGTCCAAATTCGGCCTTTATCTCATGAATCGTTCGTCGTAGAGGTATGGTCTCTATTAAAAAAAAAAGTGGCCATAATGTGTTCAGAAACCGGTCTCTACCGGGTTTGAGAGTGAAAATACAGCGTGTGTCACAAAATAAGAATAAAAAATCGTAATTTCTATACGGTCTCCTCTAACTTCTAATTAGGAAGTTGTTTTGCCCTGTCTCTTTCATCAGGATAAAAAAAAAATAATAATTCACGTTTTCTAAGTGCAATTATTCAGTGAGATACTTGAATTTGAAAATTGAAGAAAAAGTGGGAAAGAAAAGGCCTTTTAGAAGTCGGGACCCTTGACACGCGCCCGGTGCTCCCGCCGTTAAATCCGCCTCTGATTTTCACTCTCAAAACTGGTACAGGGTGGTTTAAGCTTTTTGAGCTTTTTTTTTTTTTTAAATTGGACCTTACCCTCTACGACGGACAATTGAGGCCAGTCCGTTAACCACTGCAGTTTTCATGAATCTGGATGCTAACCTTGGAACCAAGCTTCTCCGAAGTAGCAATGTTCGCAGACGGGAGACAATTTTTCCCCTCGCTAATACAGCCTGTATTTCAAAAATTCAAATACATTTTTTTCCTCCAATTTTATCGTATCAGGCATTCGCCCGAGCTCTGGCAAATATTCAAAGTAGCTCTTTGTTTAAGTTCGGGGCCTGATTTCTTTGCAACAGGGCGCTATCACTGCTTCGTCGTCCGCCTCCGCTTTCATTGTACAAACTTACCAATGTGTAAAAAATTTTATGAAGAAACTTGACGATTAATTCAACTTCCGCTCATTAGTTTTGTTTTTGTTTTGACGTGAATACGGCTTTTAAATCATAGTGGGCGCAGCATTGGCAAAAAATTGTGTAACGCAATAATTTAAATGCTCATAATCCCAGGAAGTATTGAGTATATGTCAGTGCTTTTGGATGTCTGCAGGTGGATCTTATTAAGGAGAATTCAATGACACCTTTCTGGATTTAATGCCTCTTCTGGTCTGGACACCAGGCATGCGGTCCGCTTTCGTAACGAAATTGTTTTACGTTTTATCTAGAGAGGTTCGCAACGCATATAAACGATTTCTTATTAGCAAGGAAAAGAAAAAGGCATCTCTCCATGAGACGAAGAATACGTCAAATGAGAAGAACCACATTTCGAGAAGAGATAAAGAAATATTACATATTTTACTGTACTTGATCTCTTCCTCTTCTGTACAAAAAAAAGCCAAGTCTTTTATTCCACAGGAACGGAGAGTATTCATTGCACCATCAAATCTATTATGGAAATGCGCCTTGATTCTCATTTAGGTATTGCAACGCATATAAACGACATTGGTATCGTCTACAATATTTATTATCATCGTCTACATTATCGTCGTTACCTAGATACTCCAAAGACAAATCTGATGATATCTATTTATTTGTGTCAGTACCTACCACGTGATTCAAGGCACAAAAAAAACGTATTCACGTCAAAGCTTGCAGCCGTGTCTATGACACATTTGCCTACCGCAATTTTTGATGTGAATACGCCTTTTAAATCATTTGACGATACTGGGAGAATTCGCAAAAAGTTTCTCTGTTCTGTTTCGACGGGCTGTTAACCGTACATACCGGTCATCAGTTGCTGTAGTGGCGCGTGGCCGACCTTGCCCTGGTCGACGTCTAACATTTCCTGTTTCTTGGAATCGATTCCACAGCCTTGCAACAACACTTCTGGCGACTCCAACAGCGTCCGCGACACTACGTTGTGTTTGCCCGGATTCCAGTCTGCCTATAACATGCCATGGATTCCGGTAAATCACGTTGTTGAGACATCCTCAAGTCACCTTGTCTCAAAAAAAAAAAATACTGCGCAATCGAATTTCACAGTTACGGCAGTAAAACAGACGTTTCTGCAACATCCCGATTTCTGCCCTTATCTCCTTTTTCTGGTTTTTGACGTCATGAACTTTGATTTGCATATGAAGTTTTCTTCTTCCGTTTCCTGCTAGGCTTTAAATTATGGATGATTCATTTTATGTTACTTATCGGTATACATCTTGGCGTAATTTTGTTAAAACCATGTGCTCCCCTAATTGTTTTGAGCAGTGTATATAGAGCAGTGTATATAGAGCAGTGATTCCCAACGTGGGCGTTAACGCCTCCTGGGGGGTGATAGAATGTTCCCAGGGGGGCGGTAGAAGCTACGGGTATAGTATAGGATCCTATGGGTTGGATTGTTTCGGGGGGCGGTGGGAGAAAAAGAAATTTTTGAAGAAGGGAGCGATGGGACAAAAAAAAGTTGAGAAACTATGATTTATATATATATAGAGCAGAGTGATTCCCAACGTGGGTGTTAACACCCCCTGGGGGGCGATAGAATGTTCCAGGGGGGCGGTAGAAGCTACGGGTATAGCATAGGATCCTATGAGTTGGATTGTTTTGGGGGGCGGTGGGAGAAAAAGAAATTCCTGACGAAGGGGGCGATGGGACAAAAATGGTTGGGAAACTGATTTAGAGCGATCTGATAGGGATGCTATTTTCTAATTGGTCAACAGGATCACGCATTACTTCTGGAATTTCATCCAAACGTGGCAACGAGACAGAAGAGAAAATGTTTATAATGTGACGGCAATCACCAAGTGAAAAATACAACAAGTCAGTAAACGAACTTCTAAAGGCTTTCGCCGAAGATATAAGAAGTGAAGGCAGGCCTCAGCGCCAAAAGAGACAAGAGAGAAAAAAAAGTGTTCAATTCTATGTATGATACATTAAAAGAAATTAAAAATACTTAAATATAGCGGGAAAACGCTCTCTCACGACAATTTCGAGCAGTTCACAACGAAAATCGACAACATTATAACCGTTTGTTAGCTATTCCAGAGACAAAGCCGACCTTTATGATGTCAGTACCTGCCACGCACGTACAGACTGAAGTTGGTTTTCTGTGGTCTCCAACTTCGAGGAGCGAATGCCAGCCGATCTCCCCGTTAAAAAGTCTCGCCACAGAAAGCAACAGGCCTACAACGTAACAAATATTCAATCATTACACTTCACTCACAATTTGAAGTATAGATGGCAGCACTGAAATATCAAGCACAACACTAGCTACACACACTCAGACTTTTAGGTGCACTCACTTTGTTCCAGACTCTGCCACGAAGCTGGGCTGGAATAGATCTCGGCAACGGGATAAGTCCGGTGGCAGAGCCCCTGGCGTTCATTCATTCATTGCCACGCGTACAGAGAAAGTATTCACGTCAAAACTTGAGGCTGTGTCTATGACACAGCGCGTATCCCATTTTTTTTTTCAATTCAGCAATTAAAGCGTTTACGGATGTGCGGACAGCCACAAAGTAAACCTTAACAAGGACTATCAACAACACACAAGGTTGCTTCACTTCATTTCAAAGTCAGCTAGATATTCATTCTTTGGGGATGCGGTCTTTGAGTGACGTCATTTTGTGTACTCGATAGGATAACAGAATTCATAGAAATCTCAAATCGAAAACAAATACTTTTGAAAAAAAACCCAAAAAACTGACTTCCGTAGTTTTTTGCGATTTCACCGTAATTCCGTATTTTATTATAGAAATCCTTTGCAGTTGGCAAGTACGACCATAGTATGACTTAGTGTGGTGGTCCGTGGGTGTCATGGGAAGTTTGAATTTTTCCGTAAAAATTTGAAAACTCCCTGCTTCAAAAAGCATGCCAGGAATCATAAATAAGGCCGGGATTGAACTATAAAAGTTTCGTTAAAGTTCTTTTATAAAACTTGAAAAATTCCACCAATAATAGTAACGTTTACATTTGAATATAAATATTTGTTTTATAAAAGAACATTTCTAAAACTTTTATAATGTAATCCCGGTCTCAGGCCGGGATTCGAACAAATGCAACAAATAACGTTATTGGTTGCTTTTGTCAAGTTTTATAAACGAACTTTCATGAAACTTTTACGGTGTAATCCCGGCCTTAGGAAGTATCATCAACAAACCTTTTTAGGAACGAAATTCCTTTATAACGAAATTTCATTATAACGAAGTGATTTCTCCGGTCTCTTGGAGTTCGTTAAAACGGGATTCGACTGTAATTCGTAAAAAATTGAAGAAATTTGTTGTATTTGAATGGGGGGGGGGGTTTTGTATGAGTTATTTTTACGAAGGGGGATTTTTTTTTTTGGTGCAGGAAAAATTTCAGTTGCAATTTTTGTTGATAGAGGGGCTGTAAATCTGTTCGGCAGAAATGGTTCGACCTAAGCATTTCCTCAATTTCTTCTGTATCCGAAAAGTTAACCAAGTTTGATTTCGTGTTGCGCTCTCTATCGAATAAAATTTGAACTAATTGTTTTTTCTTATACCTAAAAAAGGAAAAATATATAACTGCACTATATAAATTTGAATAGCTAGTAGATGTTTATGAAATCTATATATTTAACTACAACTAAATCAAGCGACTGCTAGTTACAATTATTTAAAAATTATAATTTAATAATTAATTAATGTAAGTCAACTGACCACTATAATTAATTACGGAAGAGTAATATGGAAGAGACTTTTCCTAATAATATTCGAAAAATCGTCAGCGAATTCGGTGACGATTTTTTTGAGGATTATAATTAATTAGTTTACTCCGAACAGTAAAAGCCGTTTTAATGTGAATCAATTAACTATCATAAGCAGACGCACATACAGGAAAAGAAGATTTCGAGTGAAAAACGTGTTTTTATCTACTCACTCAAAAACTTCTCAAGGCTACATTCTTATCTCGAATCGGTGTCTCTACACCTCGGCAAGCGAATTCCTTCCATAGAACTTCCGACGTAATATAACGTCAGAAACACTGGACCGGTTACTTAGTTGGGTTGGAAATGAAAGTGTCATCTATGGGCGGTGGCCTCAAGCTCGTTAGGGAAAATAACGTATCTGTATTTCTCGGCCACCTCGTTGGGCATTTTGCCTGTTGTGGCGTTATCCTTAAAAACTGTAAATGTGCCCTATAAAACGGAAAACATGTCATTAAAATGTTTTCATTCCTATCTCAGATGAAATTAGTTTCAGCGAAACAATATGATAATGAGAAGTGTTGATGCAGTCTAAACTATTTTGAACCATTACTTATTATATGGACAAAATTCTTCGTTTTACTGACTATTACGAGTATCAGAGAATCAATAACATAACTTTCGAATTTTCTTTTTTACAGTTAATGCACACACACACAGAAAGTTTTTAATGTAAAAACACGAAAATAAAACAACAAATTTTCTCGTCGTCTAGTCAGTGCCGTCTTAACGCATGGGTACCCCGGGCCGGCCCGGGAGAACCAAGAGAAGGGGGGGGGGACGCCCACAAAAATGAGATCTAGTTGAAATTTTCGAGAAATTACGAAAATTCGTTCATTTTTACAAAATTAGGTATGAGGTCGTGGGCCACGCCAGGGCCACATCTGGCCCGCGGCACATGGGTTGAGCATTTAAAGTGTGATGTGTTGGAAACAAAATGCACACACATAAATTTTTCCATTCTTCTGAGTTAAGCTGAATATATATTTTAGGGGTTAAGCCAAGAATCGGTATCACACACTTGGTTCCTATTTGCAAATGACGGCAGGTGCGTACATTGAAGAAGCATCATGCGGTTAGAATACGGCCTATTGTATGGGAACACTCACATTATATTGTAGTACATAGAGCATTATTGTCGTATCGTCGAATTGCTTAATAGAACGTAACCATTGTGTGTGTGTGTTCCGTCGATTCAACATGAATAGGGCATCATTTTCAATGCTCGTCGGCACCGATGGCCGGATATTGTGTCATGACACCATGGTAGAGATTACATAGGAAAAAAATATATGCACACACATATAACGTTTGAATTCAAGGAGGAAATTACGCGCAACGGTTATCACAGGATGTGCTTTCATGTCCAAATCATTGGACACTCTTTTTTTTTTCTTCCTCGATGTCCATTTCATTCAGGATATATATTTGCCATATTATTCATTCATTATCTCTTCGCAAAGTTTGATCGCGTCTCACCAGGGGAGGAGGAGGAGTCCACACCATTCGGTATAATAGTCGTCATCAGAGAGATTTCCTTTCATCAAATTCTGAAGGAGTTGCGACCAGTTGACATCTCGGGTAAGTAAAAGAATTTTTGACGTTAAGGTACGTAATCAGCAGTTGTCGTGGGTTTAATTAACACGTTGCAATATTTAAATGAAAAGTCGATACTATTGCGTTATCTGGAGTTTTAGAAAACATCTCCGACAGATCGCTCCGAAAGACACCATGTTGAGCTCTTTGGGTTCAATTGTACGTATTATTTGAGCGAAGTGTCAATGTTTACTAACATTCCCATAGGTGGTAGTGTCAGTTGTCTAGAAAGACGACTTAAAACCCATAATTTTTCACAGCCTGAAGTGGAAGAAATTTGCAATCTCACCTTCACATGTATCTCACAAACAGCCTTCAGTTTCGATGACAAGTTTTACACCCAGACAGATGGTCTAGCAATGGGCAATCCCATCTTCGCCGATTTTGTGTGATATATATATGGACGACTTTGAGAGTAAGCTATTGAACGTTGTGCCCTTCTCATTTTATCGAAGATACGTGGACGATACTTTTGTGCTTTGGGACGGCTCTAAAGATGACTTGGAACAATTGTTACTCGTTATGAATGACATAGACCCTCATGTTCAGTTCACAGCCGAATTTGAAACTAACAATGAACTCTCTTTCTTGGATGTGTTAGTAACGAAACAGAAATCACAGTTCCAAACCTCGGTCTATCGTAAGCCTTTCGCGGTCTCATTACCACCTCATTTCAGATCTTGCCCTCCCATGCAACGGAAACTTTCGGCTTTTCGCACCTATGTAGCGAGAGCATTTAACATCTGTTCAGATCGGAACACATTAGACCATGAACTTGAAACCATCAGAGCAATTGCGATAGACAGGGGGTTCAACACCAAGATCGTTGACGTATTAAGTAGAAAATTCTTGAAACCGGCACGAGGGACCACTCCAGAAAATATTACAGAGTGACCACTCAGAGAAAGTGTAGTCATACCCTACGATCCAATGCTCTTACTGAAGATCAAACCGATTCTTAAAAAGTTTAATCTAACAACCATAGATGTGCCCACTAAAAACTTTGGTTTCATGCCCCCTAAAGATGCTATACCGCAGAATAAACAATGGGGCATTTATTACATTCCATGTGGTGATTGCTCTCTTGGGGGAGGGGGGGGGTTCCAAAATGGGTCAAAGAATGGGCCTAAATGCAAATCCTTGCACAAGGCACAGAGATGGTTAATTAAAGCGCTGTCCGCAGGCCCGTCTTTCACTCCGAATGCGAAATAAGATACAGAATGCACCTGATTTTTTTTTTAACGAATCATAAAACCAGAAGCATGTTTACGGGGAAGAGGAGAGGGCTTAGCGGGCTATGACCCAGGCGACAAGTTCGGAGAGGCGGTAAGTTTGAGGAATTATGTGTTCAAGATAATTTGTAGAATGGGAGAAAGGGGCAGTTCAAGTATTACGTCAACATCGATGGGGGGGGGGGTTTGGATAATGCTTACGTCATCAACCACCTTTTATGAAAACATGAAATATTTTTAATTCCATCTTACTCGGTGCGTCAAAAACGAGAAAAACCTTTCAATAGTTTGTGGGCAGTTGAAGTAACATCCCACCTATTGATAAGTGCCCTACAGAGCCACTTTAGAGATTTCTAAATGTTTCACGGATCCAAGTGATCTGGGGGGGGGGGAAAGAGAGAGCCCCCCCCCGTGTACGTCTCTTATCCCACCAATATGCGTTAGGTTTCAGAGGGGCAGAGCTGATGACGAAATTTTGTTGACATGGGGGGGGGGGGGTCAGCGTTTTGCTGACGGGGGGGGGGGGGTCAAATATGGCTAAAAATTTTCTTACGTAATACCTGAACAGCCCCAAAGAGACAATTTTTACAGCCTGAATATAACCTCAAATCCGCTTCTGACTAGACAGCGAGGGACTATGCAGGGGCGTCTCTTGGACCGTGCGACCGAACGGCCGCTCTATAGGGGTTGCCAAATCGGAGTTGAAAATGCGGGAGGGGGGGGGGAGGGGAAGAACGTGGGCAGATAGTTGCTAAAAATAGCTTCTGCGTAGGTAAAGAATTTTTTCTCGAGCTGACCTTGGGACTAAGTCAGGGAATGACCAACCTAGTTGCAAGCATGTGAGTAACCAAAAGAGTGACTTGGAGAACACGGGGCCACGTCAGAGCGTGACCAAAAGAATAGTTTGGAGATCAAACTTGGCTTAAGATGTTTTGGGTTTTTTTTTTTTTTTAAATATATTTTCAGACAGTTTTTCTTTCATGTCAGTGCTTTCGAGAGAACGGAACCGTGGCCATTGCCTTCCAGAAGGGGTGGGGGCTGATAAGGTTGTAGCCCAGGACTATTCTCATCACTTTGTCTTTCCACACAATAGAGGGGCTTTCCACAATAGAGGAGAGGAGAAATTCCACTATAGAGGGGCCCGTGAAAGTCTGGCTTGGGGGGGGGGGGGGTCCTCAAAGAATCCCTTACTATGGGTCTTGCTGCAGTATGTGGAGGCCATGAGGATTGGTCAAAGCGTGTGAATATGTGTGAGGGGGGAAAAACCATATAAACATATACGGATGAAGAGGTCTATGTACCTTTAATAATTAATTATTTTTAATTAATATTTATTTAATTAATTTTTTTTTTCTGGAGAGGAAAATAACTCCGAAAACGGAAATGAAGACAAAAAGAGGAGACTTCTCAAACGTATGAGGACGCTCTAAATCAGTGGTTCTCAACCTGGGGCCCATATGACCCACCCTCCTTGTAGTCCTGGGATATAAGGGTGGGGCAGTCGGGCTCCAGGACTTACCATCGTTTTTTGTTTTTTCATCATATAGATTCACTATAGAAGTAAGGGTAAACTAAGGGAACTAAAGAACTAAGGGTAAGTGAAAAGTCTGATTTCAGGCCCACCAAGGATCTCTGCCTAGGGACCTTGCTCCCCCCCCCCCCACCAATAAACTGTGCAAGAAGGCTTAGTCCCCCCCCCCCCAAAGAATTCATGGGAAAACGATGTAATTGTATTACACAATGCATGTCCCACATGGGTACGATTTTGGTTATGGTCCCCTCCCCAATAAACTATGTAAGAGCCCCCCCACCCCACAAAGAATTCATGGGAAAACGATGTAATTGTATTATACAATGCATGTCCCACATGGGTACGATTCTGAATCTCGTACACATGGAACGTGCATCAACTATGCTCAGGAGAGAACCACTACTATATCAAGTGTTAGCTTCCCAGGTATTACCGCGGTGGAAAGCGATGGATTCCGGGACTTTTTATTGTTATAAGGCTGAAAGGCTATGTAGGATTTTACAAGGGATCTATGAAACGTATTGTACATTTAAAAAAAGCCGTAATTTGTGATATAGACCAAGGGTGCTCAACTTTTTGGAGAGTGTGCGGGCCATTTCGTTGGCTTGGAAACGTACCACGGGTCACTTGAGTAATGGGAAATGTGCATCGAGCCACTTAGGTGATCCGAAAATGTGCAGCGGGCCACTTTGGTGAAAATAGAAATGTGCCACGAGCAAATCTAAGTGGTTTGGAAATGTGCTTCGGTCAATTAAATTATTTGAAAATGTGCCAAGAGTGACTATATTGATGTATAAAAATGTTATTAGCCGCTTTAGTGGACATTAAATGTGATTGATCTGGGAGCGTGCCGCGTGACACTCGAGTGCTCTAGAAATTTACCAAGAGCCACTTGAGTGAACTGGATACATTCTGCGGGTTCACTCAAATGATTTAGAAATGTACTTGGGGGTCACTTATAAGTGATCTAAAATATGTGCCGTTGGCAGATTAAATGATCTGGGAATGTGTCACGAGCCCCTTAAATGATTTGATCATCTTTCGTGGGCCCCTTGAGTGGTTTGGCAATTTGTCGTGTGCCACATTAGATCTATGTCCACACTATGACCGACAAACTCAGACGTTGTTGAAAGTGGTGGCCGCTGACGTCATTGCAGTCCACAACGACGTAAAAATGATCCCCGGACGCGCTCGAAGATACCAGGTATGCTTTTGAATGTCTGCCGCAGCGACGACAATCTGCGCTGTGAGATCCTCCGGTGGTCAGATTGGGTGATGCGATCAACTGACATCTACCTTTCGTCTCCTCTACACTCACAGTCTGCATGCGTTTCAGCCCTCTCAACGACATGGTTTGCGACATCCTGTTCCGTTGCAATTTCTGTTCCTCTTGATGCCTACTAACAACCCTCTGAGGAGTTTGTCGGTCCATTAACAGAACACCCTGTATAAGAAACAAAAACAGTTGCCCCCCCCCCCTCTCTCCCATTTCACCGATACTCGTTTACCATACGTCCCGTTCTACCAAATGAGATGTACGGTCACCGTACTTGCAAACGGGACTTTTCGGATACGGTTATCATTCAGTTATTATTATCAGAATCTCCAAGTCCCGATGCGATCACATTAAGCAGCGTGGATTATATATTCAAGTCTCACTACTCAACTTCCCACTGTGTAATCTCAATGCACGCTGCTTCTCTGTTACTGTTCGAATTAACGTTCTCAAACAGTCACATTTTTGTCAAATGGCTTGTATGTTGCATTGGTTGATGGCTGTCTTCCTGGGGAGAACGACGCGAGTAATTCGAAACTTGCGGGCACGGGGCAAGGGGAGGCACCACTATAAATCTTTGCTAACTTTTCCGACACAACTCTGCCTCTTTTGAGGGAACGGAAGTAAGGTGCTTTGCATCAGTCCGGGGTTGTGAGCGGTTCTATCTATCTATCTATCTATCTCAAATAGTCACTCGTTACTCGCGCACTCAGTGTCACGATGTACCTCTCCCTATTCAGTAGCTGCTCAATGGGAGAGGGGGGGGGGGTCTTTATATCACATAATTAATTTCGTAATCAATAACCCTTATATTCTCAATATAAAAAAAGAAAACATTAATCGAATTAAATACAGTCAAACTTGGTTAAGTCCAAAGTCACTGGAAAAAGTTCGAATTACACAAAATTCTAATTATGCAATACACATTATCTATCCTGAATCAGTAAAATAATTACAAATTTCAACTTAAGCATCAATATTCACATACGATAATAATAACTATTAATTACTAAAATTGGATCATCAGTTACGAAACTGTTTAGTATCGATCTTAATCTGATCATGTTTCATCGAGAGAGATGCTACAAATACGGGACATCACCACTTTCTGCCAAAAATATTCTAAACGGAAGTTTGCTTTTAAAACAAAATATCACAAAATTAAGAAAGTTGAAAAATCATTTCTATAAAAAAAAATTGGGATGGATTATAATTAATTACAAACTTGAGGGAAACTGGTGCTGACATCTACCGACGTGTTATAAATACCCGGGCAAATTTTTCACAGGAGGGCAATATTGATCCAAGATATATTATGAACAAATTAATTCAGAAGTTAATAATATTAATTTATTGTTTGAATAATAAAAATGATCTAAATTTAGTTATTGATGGAAATTAACATTAATATTTTCCATTTAAACTACATTTAATAAATGCTGTATGAGTAGAACTATAAAAGCTATACATCGCTGCTAAGGGCAGTCTGTAAGTCGTCAGGCAGCTCCTGTGGGCTGGGCAGCGACAAGCAAAAATTACATTCTATGTATCCGTAAATTGATAACGTATGGTACCGCTAACACATCCCTTCGACTATATTGTACATTTATCAAACCATTGACTTTTTGTCATTAACGGATGCTAAGGATCTTTCTATAACATAATTGTTATCAATAATCCTCACGTTCTCAAGATCAAACAGTAGGATTTTAGTTACTATAACCGAATATGGTAAATAACCGCTTAATACATAAAATTGTAGTACAAAAATAAGGTGTGCGTGAAACCGGTGTCATAAATATGGGGGGGGGGCATCATTATTTCTTGCCAAAAAATGTTGCCAGTTGTCTTCGAAACTCCCAATTATTGCTAAGTAATTTATGAATTACGCAAATTATCTTGATGCCTGATTTCAGTATTTGAATCAAAGCAGGCTTCGTTGAAAAAAGAACAGGACATTTTTAAAGGAATTTTTTTAGAAAAACAGAAGCACGAGCGAGACGAAAAATGTGTCGCAATGTCCAAGGCCGTCACGTTTTCATCGACATTATAAGCAAAGTTCATTGATATATATATATTTTTTTTTTCAAACCGAGCACAACTCAGGTCTATCGCCATAGGCAATTTACTACCTAGTGAGTTGTGCCGGAAGTGTAAGTGTGTGTACCTAGCAGTCTGAGTGCGTTTCTAGTGTTGTGTATGATTTTTCAGTGCTGCCATCTATATCTCAGAAGTGAAGTGAGTGATGTGTAGTGACTGAATATTTGTACTGTTTGTAGGACTGTTGCTCTCTGTGGCGAGACTTTTTAACGGGGAGATCGGCTCGCATTTGCGCCTCGAAGTTGGGAACCACAGAAAACCAACTTCAGCCGACCACCACTGTGGTGACGGTGGGGCTCGAACCCGGGTGTTGTCCATAGGACTCAGCCAAAGCCGCAAATTATGGATATCGCTGTATGACCGAGTTCGACTGTACTTTAATGTCATTCAATGGCTCATAATATTTTATGGCTCGGTGCGGCTGTTACCCGCGCGTCAGTAACCATAAAAAAATTTTCGGATGGGGGAAGACTAAAGTTACTAAAGTTAGTAAACCATGTTACATCCGATAGAAATTGGCATTTTCGAACGTTTTCTAACTGTTTGACCCAGGGAGAGAAGAATCAGGGGGTCAGTGAGAACCAAAAGTGTGACTAAGAAAGTGCAACATTTGGAAGTAATGCGGGGGGAAAATAATGTGCAGCCCAACCAAGATTTAATGAATCAGACGAAAAACCTACGTTTTTATTCGTTGAATAGAGAAAAACCTTTATATTGGTGTTGAGATTAATACGTTCAAGTAAACACACAAAGACTTCTGAAGAAATTCGTTGACGGGGTGTCATTGCGTAGCACTGACTATCGCCAAAATAGTATTTATTTAATCCCTACGCATACAAGCTGTTGGCGATAAATTTGAGTGAGCTACAGGGCATACATGTTTAAAAGACACTATTTTTTAAAGTAGCCTACAGGTGAAACCAGTAATAAGAAAATTGTGGAGGACTTCATGAAGTGAGGAGGGTAATTTGTTTCGGGAGGAAAAAAATTAGTTGCACATGTTGCCACCAGAAGGCATTTTCTTAAGATAACAATTTTAATAATTGTTAAAACTTTTACAATTGTTACTGCAACAAAGCACGTCCCACATGATGGCCATCATTTTCAGATACCATGTGAAATCGCAAGATGGCATGTTCCACAACTGACCGAAGTGTGTGCGGGGAAAGGTTCAGCATCTGCTGCCTTTAAGGTGAGGTAAACTTCTTGCATTGTCACGACTTTTTCAAAAGCCCCCAAAACCAAAAATTACATGAATTAAGGTACGGGGATCGGGGTGGCCATAGATTAGGGAAGTGCCGTCTGATGATATGTTCTCAGGGCCACAACTTTATATTTTCACTCGGGGCAAGCCGGGATTTTGGCGCCCCTTGCACGTTGAGGTAGCAGTTAAAGGATGAATTCGGCGTCCCTCCTGGTTCAGCGCCCGAAGCACCAGACCCCGCCTGCTCCACCCCTAGTTACGGCCCTGCACGTTCTTCTGTAGTTTTAAGAACATTTTTTTAACACGTACTGCAATGTGGGGGGGGGGGAAGCTCCGTCTTGCATAAAGATTGTGACTGCAAGGCAGTGACGTGCTAGCAGAGCCGGAACAAAATTTCGTTCTGTAACAGCAATGCATATCGCTTCCCGGTGATCGAACATGCCACTGGACCTGTAGAACGTAGCTCTTCGTAGAAGTAGGCACCGAGAATAAACGATGCAGTAAATCCACACCAAACCGTCAATTTTGGTGAATGCAACGGAACCTCTAAGATAGCGTGCGGGATTTTTTGGTTCCCAGTTAAGATAATTCGGCAGTTACGAGTACTAACTGCACCATCCAAGTGAAAATGCGCTTCGTCTGTCCAGAGGATATTCCAAGGCCACTCTGAATCGACCTCAACGCGAGCTAGAAACTGCAGCGAGAACCGGAGTCGAGCGTCATAATCATGTGGAAGCAACCGCTGCACAAGTGGAAGTTTGTACGGATAATATCGGAGGATATTCCGCATGATCTTATGGGTAATTGAACGTGGCCTATCCGACGCCTGTGCTACACGCCCACAGAGTCTTTATATCTATAGTCTATGTAGAGAGTTATATCTTTAGTCTATGTACACGCCTGACAGTGGTGCTTCCACGAGAATTTGAAGCTCTGTCTTCTTCCAGCTGAAGCGAAACCTCCTGTACAGCGTCTATAGAAACGGATTCTTCCTCTTCCAGGACGAACAACAAACGATCCTATGGTTTCAAATTTCGTTATCATACTCTGAAGGTTTTTAACATTCATCGGACCTTTTTTCGAATCCTCTTCCCAGTCCGACATTTCCGTAGAGCAGTTACTGCGGAATTGCTATTTTGGTTAAAACAATTAGGACCAAGAAAGCGCGATCTCGTAAACTCATCGTCATTGTGAGCAGCAAACACATTGGGCAACAATATATCCGCGAATGTTTCTAGGTTTTATAACAGCTGCTGCGTGACATCACATAAATTTACACGTTTACTACAGGCATTCAGAGTGAAACACCCTGTGGTGACGACATGTGCAACTAATTGTTTTCTCCCCGGAACAAATATACATTCCCACTTCATTAAGTCCTCCACAAAATTTCACACTTTTCTGATGAATGGTTCCGCCTGTAGGCTTTAAAATAAGGTCTTTTAATTATGGACGGTTTGTATATTAGAGGTATAGGCCGTAAATATGGTAGCCTTGTTCGCACGTTAAAAAAGGAAGAAGGGGAAATAAAGAAAAAAACAGTATGGGTGGGGAAGGTATAGTACAGGCAATAGATAATTATCAAGGAAACAGTTATTTTCCGGATATTATGCTGAGGTGAACTCGGAAAGAAAAGTCATCGCGTCTTCCGCCGGGACTCGAACCCAGGCCCTCTTGCATACCAGGCAAGCATGCTACTATCTACACCACTAAAGACATGAGACAGAGAGCCTGGGTTCGAGTCCCGGCGGACACGTGATGACTTTTCTTTACGAGTTCACCTCGGCATAATATCCGGAAAATAACTGTTTCCTTGATATCTCGAGCTCAGAAAAAGCCATCTACCTCTCTTTAAATAGATAATTAGATAAGAAGTTACATAGAGATAAGAGATGTACAGTAACCCTTGTTTTTTCGTCCTCACCTACGTGTTTTCTTTCTCACTTCCATGATTTACAGTACATAATAGAAGAATGAGTTCTGAGAAGAATACATTACATGTGGGGGGATGCCATGGAGAACATGATGGGAAAGCTGAGGAGAACAGAGAGCGAGAAAACACACAACTTTTTTTCCATAGGGTTACAATAAAGCTTCTCAATGAGAAAAAAAAAAAGAGGTTGAAGAAACAGTGAGCTGTATTGAATTTATTCCACTGGCGTTTGGACGCAGTATTACGTCCCTGATCGTTAAGGGGTTAAAAATGTTGATAAAATTTGCCAGTTCTCTTGCCGAAAGTGGTCTGAAAATTGCTAATAAATCAGTCTGAAAACATTTGGCGATGAATTAGGATTAATTTAGGGTTACCAGACTTATCTTCGTTTTTAGTCCCCTTCTCTCACTTTATGCTTCCTGATGCATTTTTTTTAGATTCCACGTTTCCTTCCTCATTTTTAGGTTTCCGGTATTGTTTTCGTATTTTCTGCGCAGGTATAAAATTGCATGGCGACGCCTGCGCCCATCTTTATGCTTGTCTATGCGTTTTTTTCTACATCCTCATTTCGTAGTTTCCGAGAATCTGATAAAACCCCAATTTATTATGAGGTCATAATTTCTTGATTGATGATGATGAGGGAAATATTTGTGCTGTCATCTATCAACACACAGTCGAATCCCGTTATAATCAACTCCAAGAGACCGGAGAAATAACTTCGTTGTAACGAAATTTCATTATAAAGGAATTCCAGGAATTTGCATTGTTCCTATGTAAACTTATCTGGTGGAGGGAGGGATAAAAAAGTGTTCGTTAAAACGGGATTTTCGCTATAACGGCATTCGTTAGAACAAGATTTTCGCTGTAACGGTACTCGTTAAAACGAGATTCGACTGTATTATATATATATATATATATATATAGTGATTTCGTTATTTATGGAACGGTTTTTAGCAAATAATTGTAGAAATTTCGTCAATTCCCACATGAATGAATGCCTGATTCTTTGGCTGAAAATATTTCATCGAGAAAGATACGGGGCATCGAAATCCCAGGCTGTGGTCTCCGGCACTTATGTGCCACTGGGCGCGCACGTGCAATTTTTCTCTCTAGTCATTTGGTTCAGCTGTCCATTTCAGTCAAATGTCTTGTACGTTGCATCGAGTTGATGGCTGTCTTCACGGGCGAGAACGACGCGAGTGATTCGAAACTTGCGAGCACGGGGCAAGGGGAGCCACTTCTATAAATCTTTTGCTAATTTTTCCGACGCAACTCTGCCTCTTTTGAGGTAACGGAAGTAAGGTGCTTTTCATCAGTCCGGGGTTGTGAGCGGTTCTATCTATCTATCTACGGGGAATCGGGATCAGACTAAACAACGTCACATTCTCTCTTATTTGGCTTTCTGCCATGCAATATTATAATCTTAATTCAAATCGAACGATTTTTCTCGTTTTGAAATGCATGATGGTTCACATACTGACCTTTCGCTTATTTGATGCAAGTACGGTATGTACCGGGCCATGAAAAAATGGAGGCTGTTGTACAAAATATATATGTTTGGCAACCATAAAATACGTTCTTTAATTTATAAAACATTATTCACTTGATGTGCAAGAAACACAATGTCCCAATGGGGGAAAAATCACCCTTTTCTGCTCTGTTTATCCAGCAGGGACATGGACAGAAATCTATTCATTTCCATGATTATGGTAATCGCAATCTCGACGGTCATGTCGAAAGATGTCGCTCATGATGACGACGATGATGATGATGATGAGCACAAAGACAAATGGAGGAAAGTGTTATGCGGTGAGTATATAAGAACCATTTATTTCTGATATATTTACTACTGTGTCGGACCCGTTTATAACGGAAAATATTCGGTGTACGTGAACTTCGTTACATCCGTACCCTCTTAGTAAGCGTAGATGACCAATACGAAATTCACGGGAAATGGGGGGGGGAAACTTTACATGTGAAAATTCGTAATATCCGTGTTCGTTATAAGCGAATCCGAATGTATAATCTATTATCAATGTAATAATACTGCATCGAAACCCGTGGCCCCCGACTATGGAAAGTCAAATCTGACTATATTTCTTCGATGTCAAAGTGGAACAGCCATACAACCACTGTCAACAGTGTTCAACCACGACCAAGTCATCACATGAATTGAGTCAGCCGTGGTTCAACCATGGGTTAAATCAGTGTTTCCCAGCCCTTTTCAGCATTTGTTCTCCCTTTGGAGAATGTTTTCTTCTCGTGGCCTCCTGTTTTATCCAGGGTTCGTAACCCCCCCTCATCCAAGAGCAAGGTCCTTTCTACTTCTCGAATTGAATTTGATCGAAACAAAATTTTATAAATAAGAGCGATTTCTGGAACCCTCGGCCAGTCACGGACCCAGAAGGTGGGTGATCATCCCTCGCAAGAGCCGTATGGGGGGGGGGGGGAAATAGGTCTGCGAAAAATATGGAACGATCCAACGAACCTACAGAAGAAATCAAACCCCTTCCAGACACACCACCCTGGATCCACGTCCACCCTGGTCTAAAGCTCGATGAGTTCCCTTCTTGTGGGGTTATATACATGGCCGTCTTAACATCGTAGGTCCCCCAGACATAATGATGTTCTGGGTTCCCCATACTTAACTGGAAGTGACAGCCATGGCCCTCAAAAAGACGCCAACTCAGAACCAAAAATCGAACAAGTGACCAAACAACGTCCCATTTCTTTTTTTGTATGGGGAAAAGCAGACAGAGCTCCAATCCTTGGCCTGGGAGGAATCATTATTGTTTTCACATTACAAATTGACTATAGAAAGCCCTTGAATGTGTAGGGCACCTATACATGATCACTCACATATCCCCCTTTTGCAATTTCTTTTACTTTTCACAGATGAAGACAATTTCAAAATGAGCAGGGAACTTTCAACCTGCTTCAAGATGGAGCCGAAAGTGGTGAGTTTTTACTGATTCATAAATAATAAAATACAGTCGGCCCCGCTTAATCTGATATTAATGATTCCGGCACACAATATCCGATTAAGCGGGGGGGGGGGTATCCAATTAGGGGCCGTTACAGTGTTACGTAAGCAAATTTTTAGCCATTTTTGACCCCCCCCCCTTGTCAGCAAAATTTCGTCATCAGCTCTGCCCCTCTGAATCCTAACTCATATTTTCATAAAGGGTGGTTGATGACGTAAGCATTATCCAAACCTTCCCCCCCCCATCGATGATAACGTAATACTTGAACGGCCCCTTACGCGGGGAAACAAGTCAGTCATTGTAGAACGTTAATATAGTTTGTATATTGAAAACTGATAAGCAATCAATATTAACAATTTCACGTACAAAGTTTTGGCAAGAAATTAGGATTATTTTCTAATTAACGAATCGGCGATAAAACTGGTAACCTCGTCCTAACCTAGCCAAACGTTGGAAGAAGAAAAGGAAGGGGGAAAAGGAAAAATATATATAAAAGAAAAAGATGTGTAATAGATATAAGGTAGATAAAAGAGTTTTCTTAACAGTCCTCTTTTCACCCTTAAACAACGTGTTCGCTTTCGCTTTTACATGCAGAGTAGAAAGATACGATATATATATATGTGTTGGGATAAAAAATCATTAACGAGAGTGTACAGAAAGAAAGGAGGGAAAGAAAGAGCAACCTCCGTAAATAATAGGGTTGCTAAAAAAGCTTCACGATGGTGGAAGAGAGAGGAAAGGAAAACACAGAGAACTCGTTTGAATTTATTCCACGGGTGTTTGGACATAATATTATGTCCGTGATCTTAAACAGGTTAATGATGCTTCTAGAATAAACCAGACAGAAAAATGAAATGAAAATTACAGTTAATTATACAATGTGATCGCACACCTTTTCTACTTTTCATTAGAGAAGTTATCGCCCTCTATTGGCTAAACAGAGAACAAAGATAAAACAATAAAACGTACGCATTGAAGACAACTTGAATACTTAGAGGCCAGTGCCTACTCACAAATATATTTACATTTTTTATTAATTTAAATGGTCTATTCAATTAAAACATTATGCGTATAGTTGTTGCTATGTATGAACAGTTGACGTGGATATTTAATTAATCACAACAAATTTTTCTTCATGATGACTAATGTACCTATTTCTTCATTCCGTTCATATGTCTATGAGAAGGAATAACAGACAATTACTTAGAATCGTGTACTTAATTTTTCAATAAAAAAAAATCCTAAAATTTTGATTCATTTATTACCAGTTTTTGAAATGCAATTTTTTATTTCTATTTTTGAAAAGCTCTTATTTGAATTTTTTTTTCCCGTGCAATATATACATAGTCTAGTTTTTGGATAGATTATTTATCTATGTAATTAGAGTACAAGATCATGTATCTAGATATCACTATATTGCTGTTGCATCAAGCCATATCATTGGTGATATTCTGTAAAAAGAAAGGGAAGCAAAACTGCTCAGCACTGTGGACGGAGGCTTTGTTTCCCGTCACAGTGAAGGCGTTGTATATATTTCGTACGTACTGCGCATTTAGATTATTCGAATCTTCCACCTCAACATGCCAACTTCATCTTATTACTTGCCACACAAGTTTTCTCCTCAGTTCTTTTGAAATCCCAAGCTGCGGTCTCCATCCCTTATGTGCCACTGGGCACACGTGCAATATTTCTCCCTGGTCATTGGGTTCAGCTATCAATTTTACCCACGTGCGGAAGAGATGCATTGTCCAGTGACAATCTTGACGGATAGCGCATCTGGCCTCCTAGCCATACAAGATCCTCGTTCACCTAACCCTGACGTACGAAGTATTCGTCTTATCCTACGCGCTCGCGACAACATAAGATTAGTCTGGGTCAAAGCGCACGTAGGTATTACTGGAAATGAAAAAGCGGATCAACTTGCCAAGGAGGCGACAACATTAAAAGACTTGGTTGTTCTACCTTGGCCGAGGAGTCATGCCCGCAATATCTTGAAAGACAGAATGCTTCATCTTTGGCAAGTTGAACGGAACAAGAACTCAACGAAAGACGCCTCCAAGATACAACGTCGAGTGGCCTTGAGCAAGTGTGTATGGCCGCGAACCAAAACGATTCTTTTAACTGAGCATGGTCCATTTCCGACATACTTGCAGCGCTTTGGACGATCATCTCACAATGCTTGTAAGGATGGTGCTACGGGCTCGCTATGGCACTACGTCTGTCAATGTCAGCCACACATCAGCGTTTCATTTTGGTCAGATGTCACAAAGTCAGATGACGGCATTCAAGAGAAGAATACTAAAATGTCCGATGAACTTCTCGCGCATTCAAAATTTGATTCAATTTTTAGGCCGTAACATATATTTGCTGTACGACAAGAAGGGTGGACTACGGAAGAAGCAGGGTGAATTTCAGCCTTCCAGACCATGAAGCTGATACCAGGGAGAGTCTACAACTTGCGGCTACGTAGGGGTACTAGAAATTCACGAAACTGATACGTCGTTGAACGGCGAACTTTATTGGAGAAACTATAAACACTTAACATGTAAACGTGGTGAATCAATGCCACCCATAATCCAGCTAGCCATCCGATGTAGCTTCGGGAATGATGAAAATCTCCTAATTGTCCAGGAGAATTAAGACGTAGGATGCTTATGGAACAGGAATGTGTGCCTAGAATGAGCTAAAACATCTGGGTGTCCGAACATTGGCGACTTGGACACTTGGACGAGGACCCCATGTGACGCAAACATGACATCGATTCGTCGTTCTACGGCCTACACGACTATAACTTGTGACACCCAACGAACGCCGACGGACCGCCACCAACGGAATTTGATTATCGAGTCCGGAAGTGCCAAGGACGCTATAAGATCAATTTAGATTTCGATTCTTAGATCACGATGCATCATAATTATTCCGTTAATTTATACTCCTGTAATTGGACTTGTTATTCTGTTATATAAATTTATATATATATATACACACACACATATACACATATAATAAAATTCCGGATGCACCCATCTTTCGGGAACGCTTCGATATCTCCTTGAGATGGGAAGCGGGGTATGTCCGGTCCTTCAATATTCAATATAAATTTTACCCAAATGGCTTGTAAGTTACATCTACTTGATAGCTGTCTTCGTAGGGAGAACGACGCGAGTGATTTGATGTTACTTGCGAGCAGGGGGGGGGGGAGGCACTACTATTACTTTTTGATAATTATTCCGACACAACCCTGCTTCTTTTGAGGTGACGGAAGTAAGTTGCTTTGCATCAGTCCGGGGTTGTGAGCGGTTCTATCTATCTATCATATCATTGACTCTGCCTCTTTTGAGGTAACGGAAGTAAGGTGCTTTGCATCAGTCCGGGGCTGTGAGCGGTTCTATCTATCTATCATATCATTGGTGTCGATTCAGTTGAATGTTTACATTTCGGTAGCGCCATCTAGGGGCAACGATTACGATGCCCGTGCGGTGTTAACTAGGCAAGGACAAGTCAGTTTCAATAAAAAGTGGATGTCTGTGTCTGACCAGCACCTCCTAGAGATAGAAGGCCTCCGCAGTCTGCTTGTGACGTCAGTAAGTATTTCATTTTCCCTCAGAATATTCTGGGGAAAAAATTCCCCGCTCGTGCCAGTATCATCGTTGTGAGGAAAAGAAATGATCGGGCTCAGAATTGGCGATTTCCATGCCCCACATCCAATCACTATGCGGTATTTGTGAGCCAATCAGGAAGATTCCACGCCAAAATAAGAAGAAACGAAACAGGATGCTGTGTTTCAAAATGTGGCAAAATCGCTAAGTAGTCTGAATGACGTTTATGGCAAACAGTGCAGAGGCTTTTTATCTCTGGAGGTGCTGGTCTGATACGAGCAAGTCAGGCAAGTGCGTGCTCAAATGGGTAAAAGCAACACCTTCTATAGCAGAAAGACTCGGCGCGAAGCTCGTGACGTCAACTGAAGTACTCCATTTCATCTATGGTAAAGATTTCTCATACATTGGACTGCTATATCCAAAGGCTACAGGTGAAATGGACGACTTCAGTGGCGTCAAAGCTTCACGCGGAGGCTTTTTGCTATAGAAGGTGTTGGTAAAGGTTGTTGAAAACTATAATATTAAGCAGGGCTTTTAGGTTAGGGTATGGCCATGGATGCATAAAGCCCTGAATAATATTCCAAGCGGGGAACTTCAACATCGTCTCTATGAGAGAAATTTCGGTACAAGAGGATTTTATGCGTCGGTAATCGTTTCCGACTGAGCGGTGCCGAATGTATAATTGATTTAGTTTACAGCCAACATTTACAACCATTTTGTTGGATCCAGGGGGGGATCCAAGTCTTTAAAATCAACACGAATCATTTACTGATATTTTTATTATTATTATCAGGGCAGTCTGAATGAATTCTGGAGAAGTGATTCAAACATTTTTTGTGTGTGGGAGCCCCCAGTTTCGTCTTCCTATATATCTTCGGGTTTGGGTTAATAATAAACTTTTATATTAAAAGTGATGACTAATTTACACTGCAGTCGAATCCTGCTATGTGAGTAACTTACCCGGCCCGGGTAGGGGGGGGGGGGTTCCTTACCTCACTTAATGCTCCATACGGGAGTTCCCCGGAGGGAGCATTTATTTTGTCAATGAAAAAAAAAATACATACATATACATCCTACCTCAGAGAGCATCATCAAAATCTCGCGAACAGCAATCTGGTGCCCCTTTGGTCTACAATAAGATATTTTACATAAAAAAAGGATAAGCATATTATTACATTGTCAGCCATATTGTCAGCACATTACTACAAATGAACTATGTATAAATGGATGAGAATTATATATATAGTATTCTATACACTTTTTCCCATCATTTCCTTCATGAGAAATCCAGTCTTTTTTGTTTTTCATTAGTGCCTGAATGGTGATACTTTCATTTCTCAAATTAATATCTTCTCTGTTTCTCTTCCAAGCATTTATATAGTAGACTAGCTGTAATACCCGGCGCTGCCCGGGTTTTCTTGAATGAGGCTTTTTGGATCATGCGATATCTCTCTCTTTCTTTGAGGGACATGCAAACCCTGTCTAAGTTAACCAACATGGCGACTTCCAGCGCGACTCATAAAATAAACAAATCTAGATTTAAAGAAACGTAGAAATGAATATGAATTTTTTTCCTTTTTTAAGGGTGCTAGGCATTTCGATTCCCCCCCCCCCCCTTTTGAACTTCAAGTTATCTATCTCTACTTGTTTCAAGAAATGCTTAATTAAAGCTGTGGAATTCCTTCGATGTACTTTATGGGCTCATAATTAATTTTAAAACAACCTAAACTATATGAATTTATACAGTTACGCGGGGACATTAATTTTCATGCTTGAGAAGATATAAATAAAAAGTTGAAATCAATGTTATTGCATGGATATCCAACGCAAAAGTAGGTCCGGGGCTAATTACTTCCTATTTAATCTCCTGGGCTTCGTATATCTCTAAGCGAACTCAATATTTCAAAAATCTAGAATTCAATAAAAAATGTTTAAAATTATTGATGTGGCGGAAAACCCCACCAAATTTCCGCATTTCCACTGTAAAATCGGCAATTTCAACACTGATTTCTATGGGGGTCATCCTTTTCCTGACCCTCAAAGTGATGCCGATAATGATTATGGCATCTATTCAAAAAGTCTCATTACTGGGAGGATTGAAAAAGTGGCAAACCATTATAAAGGCATATACACGTCTGAAACGCATTGCTAGGGAACCACGGTAACCAAAGTAAACGTTCGGATAGTGATTGTTGAGGCCCAAAAACCATTGTTGCCCGACAGTTTTTTTGCCCATTTGGGGCATTTGCCCTGCTCTGACGAAATTTTAAAGTTGCGTCCTTAGCTTTTTGATCTGCATACTCATTTGTTACGTTCCGATTATGAGCCTTGACCTAATGGAAGACTATATTTTGTTCTTTTCAGCTAAAAATTTCATGTTATGTGTATTTTCATCTTTGTTATTAATTTTTCCTCAATGACTGTAGTACTGATTGACTGTCGCTATAGACGAGGGCACCTTCTCATTTTTATTATTGGGAATGTCTATAATCCTATCAGTCGAACCCTGTTATAACGAACTCCAAGAGACCGAGGAAACTACTTCGTTACAGCGAAATTTCGTTGCATAGGAATTCCAAGTTTTTGCATTGCTCCCATGTAAACTCATCTGCTAGATTGGAAAAGTGTTCGTTAAAACGAGATTTTCGCTGTAACGGTGTTCGTTAAAACGGGATTTGACTGCAGTATATTTAATTAGCGTTTATTAAAAAGCTATTAGTAACAAACTTTTTAGTTAAATTTTTTTTCTCGTTGGTTTGTTCTTTTATGATGATGGTTCTAAGGGGCCGTTCAAGTATTACGTAATCATCGATGGGGGGGGGGGTGTGTGTTTCCGATTTGCTGACTTTTGATGACAAGGGGGTAAGGGGGAGTTTAGATAATGCTTACGTCATCAACCATCCTTTATGAAAATATGAGTTAGGATTCAGAGAGGCAGAGCTGATGACGAAATTTTGCTGACAAGGGGGGAGAGGGGGTCAAAAATGGCTGAAAATTTGCTTACGTAATACTTGAACGGCCCCTAAGTCAAAACTTCGTCAACAAAAACACCGTCCCGGCGCCAGGTCTAGAACCCTGTCAGCCCCGGCCTTGTGGGGGCCATGAAAATAATGGATGGGCGGAGCGATTTTACTTTTATCTTGACGGGACGAGTGCAAGTGAACCTGCACTTGGCTACGTGGCAATGAATGAATGATTTCATGAATGAATTCATTCATTCATTGGCTACGTGGCAGCATCAACGGTAAATTATACATTTTCTGGATTTTTGACGATGCTTTTGTCAGAGAAGTTTTGACGCCGTAGCGTGATAAATTCAGCAAAAAATTATTACTCCTCCAAGACTACCATTGCTCAGTAACAACCAATACCGTGCACTGGGATACCCAGGGCCGTCTCAATAGCATCACGGACCTTCAGGCAATATAATATTCCAGGATCGCCTTCTATTTGGCTGGAAATACCGACCTAGCGATTTACAAACTTTTTAGAACCATAGCACCAGATCTCATCACATTAGGGGTCATTAAAGTATTACGTCAGCATCGAAGGGGGGGGGGGTTTGAAGGTTGCGTACGTCATCAACCACATCTTTTTGAAGATATGAAATATTCTAAGCTGCTGACGAAATTTTGCTGACAGGAGGGGATTATAAAAAAACTAGAGTTGCTGCTCGGATTTCGTCACGATCGGTCGCATGTAGCTTTCTCTCCGTCAGTAGTATAACGGAAGTCTTCGGCAACGACCAACCGTTGGCCTAATGGATGTCTGCAATGCGGCATAACGGTCATCCTGAGTCTTCGCTTGCTAATTGTGTTTTCGCTCCAGTGTTACGCCTGCCCTCTTTTTAATTATTATTTTATTTTTTTGGAGTCCCATGTGCAATCTCTGCGGCTATTCACCTGCTAAGTTGCTGGATTTCAAGGAGTAGAGTCCATATGTACAAACATCCAGTTTAGGATTGTGATTGGTAATCGTCAGAGTGGAGGTGTCACCAACGGATATTCCAACGGTCGTTTTTCATGCAGTTTTATGGTGATTTCAGTGCTGTGTGTGTGTGCTCAACAGTGTTTTCCCCCCTCCCCAGTGATACGTCTGCCCCATTTTTGCCCCTTTTTCTTAGGTTTTTTGTGATTTCAAACCAAGGTAAGTTCTGTTTTATAATTACTCAGTGCTATGGGGAAAATCTGTCCTTTCTCAAACATTGATGACATTTCTGTAGTCAAACGATTGAGTGCCTTAGCTGCAGATTATGCTGACTCAGGTGAGAGTAGAGATAACGTTGTATTTGATTGGATTAGGGAAAAGTACAAGGAAGGTAACGATGTTAACAAAAATGATGAATGTGATATTGCTGATAATTTTGTTGAACTGTTCTCAGTGTATGTTATGCTTTTGGATACTGATAATAACGAGGAAAATTCGGTACATGATCTTTTGTTGTCCACAGCTCAAACCCTTTTTGATGGGTTAAATACCTCTTCTTGTAAGCATAGTATGAATCAAAAATTTCGAAGTGTGAAAAAGCCAATTGATACCCCCTCCGCAGACCCTTCACCTGAAAAATCTCAAAGCAAAAGGGTCAAGAAACTGAAAAAAAAGAAAAAGAATCAGATACATGATTCAAGTGTTAGCAGCTCTGCTTCCTTGTTGGATAGTATTACCCCTTCAAAAGGTATTAAGCAGGTAAAGGGCGAACTTTATATGGCTGAAACACCATGTAAAAAGGCCAATAAAAGGACTAAAAAGAACAAGGCCCTTAACAAACAACTTGATAAGTTCCAAAATTCGGGATCAGCTGGGAAACATCAGCTAGATTGTGATAATAACAGTAGTTTTCATCTTGTACCCAATGAAGTGGAGGCTACCCCTCCCGTAGGAAAAAGTGATGGTGATCAAAGTAAGAATGACTGTAACGACACATCTTCTACTGACTCATCTTCTGATTGTGACACACATTCTTCACAAACATCATCAACTTTTTCAGTCGAAGGAAACGAATCTTCACATATAAATGCGACACAGCAAATTGAAAATAACACTAAACAGGAACAAACAGTAGAGCAACAATTGCCTAGTAGTGTTAACTCTGATTTGGCTAATCAGCCTAATGACAACAATGGCTTTACTGTTGTAAGTAGGAAAAAGAAAAAGACTAACATTCCACCGATTATTTTGACTTCATGGGGAAACAACTGGATTGTTGATTTCAGCGAAATTAAAGCTGTATGTGAGTTTCCCCCCCAACAAAAGCCAACGGACAACAAAATAACCTTCCAAGTTTTTTCAGAACTTGATCATAGGAAGGTAACAAAAATTTTTGATGACAAAAAATTCAGATATTATACTTATCAAACAAATAGCAACAGAACCTTAAAGTTTGTCATTAGAGGGTTACCTGCAAATGTTAACCCCCTTGACATTAAAGCAGACATTGAAAGGCAGGGTATACCAGTGGTCAAGGTTTGTAATATGAAAAATTATTCAAATGGGAGACCTTTCCCACTTTTTTGGTAGAAGTTTTTATTGAACATAAGCATTTTGCTAATCTAACATGCATAGGTGACATCAACATTAGTATCGAAAGATACAGAGGAATACAGTCTCCCTTGCAGTGTAGGAACTGTCAAAAGTACGGGCACAGCAGTTATTTTTGCAAGGACCTCCCTGCGTGTGCATTTTGTTCAGGGTCTCATGAGACTCGGAATTGTACTCATAAAGGTGATAAATCTAAATTGAAGTGTCTTTTATGTGGTGGCCCTCACACGGCTACATATTCTGGATGTAGTGCTAGACCTGAAGTGCCAGGGAAAAAAGGCAGGATTTTTGAATCTAAACTGCCTGTATCACTTAGGGGCCCTTCGATGGAAGAATTTCCAACTCTCCCTTGTCAAGATGAAGACAACTTTAACATAGGACACAGCTCATTATTCATAAGATCTACTAATAACACAAACATTTCACCTAATTCTGATAAAACACATGACAGAAACATGGAATCTGAAATTTCAGAACTAAGGAAAAAACAAGAATTTTTGCATTTTACTGTTAGGAAAGGGCAACATCCCTTAGGACGAGGTAAAGTGATTAAATCAATTGATGATATTTACCGAGAATTGCATCAAAAATTGTATAAAAATGTGATGAACCAGCTTATTATATACACAGAAGAGCTGGACATGAGTGACATCGACATGGTCAATGATGATAGCTATCATACCTCAAATGAGGAAGTGGACTTTTCTAATCAAAATGCTATCTCACTGGCTAAAAAAACACACGGTGATCATTCCAACTCTGATAACCTGTCTAAAAATTGCACGGACACTGAAAATTTAATCAACAATTTTGGAAAATTGTTGGAAGGGGCTAACATTGACAAAAACAAGATTCAACAAATACTCTCAGTTTTGATTACTATTCTAATATCGCCTAACAATAGCTCAAACAATTGATGCTCCTCCCAGGCCACTCATTGTAATGGCCTGGAATGCTAATAGCCTTAGAGGCTCCAAACACTTATTTACTCAAATGCTTTTTGATTATCAAGTAGATATTGCACTTATCAATGAAACTTGGTTCCTTCCCAGCACGGTTTTCAACATAGGTGGTTATCAATGCGTCCGACGGGATCGACTACATAACCGGGGGGGAGGAGTCTGTATATTTATTAAAAATTGTATTCCCTATCAACAAATTATTCTTTCTGATTCTACTGATATTGAATCTGTGGCGGTCTCTATTCATATAAATAGAGTATCAATGGACTTTTGTGCAATTTATAAACCGCCTAATAACAGCTTGGACTTAAATTTGTTAAAAGAAATATTCAACACCAGCTCACCTGTTCTAGTAGCAGGTGACTGGAACTGCAAGTCATCTCTGTTTTTCTCGAAGTCAACAAATAGAAATGGTAAAATTCTTAGGAAATTCTGTATTGACAATTTTCTTCAAGTAATCTCTTCCCCTCAGCCAACTCATTTCCCTGGCCAAAACAGAGGAACGCCTGATGTCATTGATTTTGGTCTAGCAAAAAATTTTTTGTACGATATACAAATGTATACTAAGGCAATTTTGTATTCTCCTCACAATCCCCTGTTCTTCAACATTGACTTTTTAATACCCAGAAAAAGGCTTTTGGTAAATCACATTGACTGGAATGCTTATAATGACAGACTTTCTTCAACCGCACTAAACACTGTTGATAACCCAAACAGTGATGACATTGACCAAGCTGTTGATAATTTGACCCATCTTATTAATGACTCAATTAAAGCCTCTTCTACTCAAAAAATCAAATCTGAGAATCAATTTGGCTTGCCTAAAGAAATTTTGGATAAAATTAGGCATAAAAACAAAGTTAGGAAAAAGTGGCAGAGGTACAGAGGTGCCTTAGACAGAATAATTTTAAACAGACTCCAAAAGGAGATCAAAAAAGAAGTTGCATCTCACATCAATGACCGTTTTTCTGACTTTGTGGGTAATGCTACAGCAGAAAACGGCAATTTATGGAAAGCTTGGCGGATATGTAAGCCCAAAACTACACGAATTAACAAAATTAAAAAGACAGACAACACAATTGTTTACACAGATCAGGAAATTGCTGAAGCATTCGCAACTACTTATGAAGGGCAATTTTCACCCAATAGGAATCAGCCTAACAATACTAAACTGCGGCTTCGTAGAAAAGTCGCACAATTTATTCACTTTCACACAAATAATTCTACATGTCACATGGATCTAACAACTAATGATGAAATCAGCTCAATCATCAACTCATTGGATGTCAAAAAAGCACCAGGTGCTGATGAAATTAGCAATAAGGCCTTGAAGTGCCTGCCAGAAAATATCATTACTCACATAACAGAAATTTTCAACAGGGCTTTAACATTAAATTATTTTCCAAAACCTTGGAAACATTCTGTTATAAAAACAATTCACAAAGCTGGGACTGACCCACTTATGGCACAAAACTTCAGACCAATAAGTTTACTGAGCAACTGGAGTAAAATCTTTGAAAAGATTGTCGCAAATAGACTTACACAATTCATCAATGAAAATCATTTAATTAGACCCGAACAGCACGGGTTTCGGCCTGATCACTCTTGTGTGACACAGCTGGTTAGAGTCTCAGAGTTCATAAATGAAGCTTTTAACAATTTTGATTTTGTGGCTGCATCATTCTTAGACATAGCAAAAGCATTTGACCGTTGTGATTATGCAACATTGCTTTCCAAACTCATCGACTTAAATATGCCTCCGTATATGGTCATATTCTTCTATCACTATCTTTTAGGTCGAACTTTTCAAGTAAAAATTCAAAATACACTTTCTTCAATAAAACAAATTCATGCCTCTGTGCCTCAGGGCAGTGTGTTGGGGCCACAACTGTTCCTGCTATACATTAATGACATACCTTGTCCCCAAAATGGCATAATATCTTTATTTGCAGACGACTGTGCAGTTTTGTGCAGTAGCAGGGATGCAAATCAGGCCTTCAACAATTTACAAGAAACCATGGATGAAATAGAATATTGGTGTGATCAATCTGCCATCCAACTGAATAGTGACAAATGCAAATTTTTATGGTTCACTAGACGTCGTAAAATTCCGGACAGACGACTTCAAATTGGTACACAATCTTTAAGCCCTGTTAGACAAATAAAATACTTGGGCTGTATCCTCAACAAAAATCTATCTTTCTCTTCACACATTGATCATGTAATAAACAAATCTAATAGAATTATGGGTATGCTCAATCGCATCACATTTCCACAGGCAACACTTTCATTAAAGAACAAAATTATTCTTTTTAAATCCATAATAAGGCCTACTCTACTCTATGCTTCGCCAGCTTGGGCGCATGCTTGTAAAACGAATATCAA